>NC_082710.1:83347914-83985799 GCF_030144855.1 Hypanus sabinus | reverse complement strand
GCTGCTATACAGTGAGGATCCCACACTTCCCCCAGCGACGGTTTAAAGCTGGTATACACAGGGGATCATGCAGTGCCAGCAGGGGATGGTTTAAAACTGCCATGCACTGAGGCACCCACACTGCCCGCAGGGTGTGTTTTAAAGCTGCAATACAGAGGGGATACCGCACTGCCCGCAGGGGACGGTTTAAAGCTGCAATACAGAGGGGATACCGCACTGCCCGCAGGGGAAGGATTAACGCTGCTATATTGAGGGGATACCATACTGCCCGCAGGGGAAGGTTTAAAGCTGCTATAGAGAGGGAATCCCGCACAGCCCGCAGGGGACGTTTTAACGTTGCTATACAGAGGGGATCCCACACTGCCCGCAGGGTACGTTTTAAAGTTGCGATACAGAGGGGATCCCCCACTGCCACAGGGGATTGTTTAAAGCTGCAATACAGAGGGGATACTGCACTGCCCGCAGTGGACGGTTTAAAACTGCCATGCAGTGAGGCTCCCACACAGACCGCAGGGGATGGTTTAAAGCTGCAATACAGAGGGGATCCCGCACTGCACACAGGGGACATTTTAAAGCTGCTACAGTGAGGATGCCACACTGACTGCAGGGGTCGGTTAAATGCTGCTATACAGAGAGGATCCCACACTGCCCGCAGGGGACGTTTTAAAGCTGCGATACAGAGGGGATCCCACACTGCCTGCAGGGGATGGATTAATGCTGCTATACAGAGGGGATACCACACCGCCCGCAGGGGATGGTTTAAAGTTGCTATATAGAGAGGATACCCCACTGCCCGCAAGGGACGTTTTAAAACTGCTATGCAGTGAGGATCCCACACTGCCCGCAGGGGACGTTTTAAAGCTGCTATACAGAGGGGATCCCACACTGACCGCAAGGGATGGTTTAAAGCTGCTATGGAGAGGGGATCCCGCACTGCCCGCAGGGGACGTTTTAACGTTGCTATACAGAGGGGATCCCACACTGCCTGCAGGGGAATTTTTAATGCTGCTATACAGAGGGGATACCAAACCGCCCGCTCGGGACGGTTTAAAGCTGCAATATAGAGTGGGTCCCACACTGCCTGCAGGGGATGGTTTAAAGCTGCTTTGCAGTTAGGATCACACACTGCCCAAAGGGGAATGTTTACAGCTGGTTTTCAGAGGGGATCCCGCACTGCCCGCAGGGGACGTTTTAACGTTGCTATACAGAGGGGATCCCACACTGCCGGCAACGGAAGTTTTAATGCTGCTATACAGAGGGGATACCAAACCGCCCGCACGGGACGGATTAAAGCTGCTATATAGAGTGGATCCCACACTGCCTGCCGGGGACGAATTAAAGTTGCTATACAGAGGGGATCCCCCACTGCCACAGGGACTGTTTAAAGCTGCTATGCAGTTAGGATCCCCCACTGCCTGCAGGGGACGGTTTACAGCTGCATTTCAGAGGGGATCCCACACTGCCCGCAAGGGACGGTTTAAATCTGCTATACAGAGGGGAACCCACACTGCCCGCAGGGGACAGTTTAAAACGGCTATGCAGAGGGGATCCCGCTCTGCCCGCAGGGGATGGTATAAAGCTGCTGTACAGTGAGGATCTTGCAGTGCCCGCAGGGGACAGTTTAAAGCTGCTATACAGAGGGGTTCCCACACTGCCACAGGGGGAGCTTTAAAGCTGCTATACAGTGGGGATCCCCCACTGCCAGAGGGGACGGTTTAAAGCTGCTATACAGTGAGGATCCCACACTTCCCCCAGCGACGGTTTAAAGCTGGTATACACAGGGGATCATGCAGTGCCAGCAGGGGATGGTTTAAAACTGCCATGCACTGAGGCACCCACACTGCCCGCAGGGTGTGTTTTAAAGCTGCAATACAGAGGGGATACCGCACTGCCCGCAGGGGACGGTTTAAAGCTGCAATACAGAGGGGATACCGCACTGCCCGCAGGGGAAGGATTAACGCTGCTATATTGAGGGGATACCATACTGCCCGCAGGGGAAGGTTTAAAGCTGCTATAGAGAGGGAATCCCGCACAGCCCGCAGGGGACGTTTTAACGTTGCTATACAGAGGGGATCCCACACTGCCCGCAGGGTACGTTTTAAAGTTGCTATACAGAGGGGATCCCCCACTGCCACAGGGGATTGTTTAAAGCTGCAATACAGAGGGGATACTGCACTGCCCGCAGTGGACGGTTTAAAACTGCCATGCAGTGAGGCTCCCACACAGACCGCAGGGGATGGTTTAAAGCTGCAATACAGAGGGGATCCCGCACTGCACACAGGGGACATTTTAAAGCTGCTACAGTGAGGATGCCACACTGACTGCAGGGGTCGGTTAAATGCTGCTATACAGAGAGGATCCCACACTGCCCGCAGGGGACGTTTTAAAGCTGCGATACAGAGGGGATCCCACACTGCCTGCAGGGGATGGATTAATGCTGCTATACAGAGGGGATACCACACCGCCCGCAGGGGATGGTTTAAAGTTGCTATATAGAGAGGATACCCCACTGCCCGCAAGGGACGTTTTAAAACTGCTATGCAGTGAGGATCCCACACTGCCCGCAGGGGACGTTTTAAAGCTGCTATACAGAGGGGATCCCACACTGACCGCAAGGGATGGTTTAAAGCTGCTATGGAGAGGGGATCCCGCACTGCCCGCAGGGGACGTTTTAACGTTGCTATACAGAGGGGATCCCACACTGCCTGCAGGGGAATTTTTAATGCTGCTATACAGAGGGGATACCAAACCGCCCGCTCGGGACGGTTTAAAGCTGCAATATAGAGTGGGTCCCACACTGCCTGCAGGGGATGGTTTAAAGCTGCTTTGCAGTTAGGATCACACACTGCCCAAAGGGGAATGTTTACAGCTGGTTTTCAGAGGGGATCCCACACTGCCCGCAGGGGACGGTTTAAAGCTGCAATACTGTGGGGATCCCGCACTGCCCGCAGGGGACGGTTTAAAGCTGCTGTACAGTGAGGATTCTGCACTGCCCGCAGGGGACAGTTTAAAGTTGCTATACAGAGGGGTTCCCCCACTGCCACAGTGGACGGTTTAACGCTGCTATGCAGTTAGGATCACACACTGCCGGCAGGGGACTGTTTAAACCGTCTATACAGTGGGGATCCCGCACTGCCCACAGGGTACGGTTTAAAGCTGCTATACAGTGAGGATCCCACAATGCCCGCAGCGACGGTTTAAAGCTGGTATACAGAGGGGATCCTGCACTGCCAGCAGAGGATGGTTTAAATCTGCTATACAGAGGGGCTCCCACACAGCCCGCAGGGGATGGTTTAAAGCTGCTATACAGAGAGGATGCCACACTGCCCGCTGGGGACGTTTTAAAGCTGCTATACAGAGGGGATCCCCCACTCCCGCAGGGGAAGTTTTAAAGCTGCTATAGAGAGGGGATCCCACACTGACCGCAGGGGATAGTTTTAAGCTGCTATAGAGAGGGGATCCCGCACTGCCCGCAGGGGAAGTTTTAATGCTGCTACAGTGAGGATCCCGCATTTCCCTCAGGGGACGGTTTAAAGCTGCTATACAGAGGGGATCGCACACTGCCCGCTGGGGACGGTTTAAAGCTGCTGTACAGAGGGGATCTTCCACTGCCACAGGGGATGGTTTATAGCAGCTATACAGTGGGGTTCCCCTACTGCCACAGGGGCGGTTTAAAGCTGCTATAGAGAGGGGATCCCGCACTGCCCGCAGGGGACGTTTTAACGTTGCTATATAGAGGGGATCCCACACTGCCTGCAGGGGAAGGATTAATGCTGCTATATTGAGGGGATACCACACCGCCCGCAGGGGATGGTTTAAAGTTGCTATACAGAGGGGATCCCGCTCTGCCTGCAGGGGATGGTTTAAAGCTGCTGTACAGTGAGGATCTTGCAGTGCCCGCAGGGGACAGTTTAAAGCTGCTATACAGAGGGGTTCCCACACTGCCACAGGGGGAGCTTTAAAGCTGCTATACAGTGGGGATCCCCCACTGCCACAGGGGACGGTTTAAAGCTGCTATACAGTGAGGATCCCACACTTCCCCCAGCGACGGTTTAAAGCTGGTATACACAGGGGATCATGCAGTGCCAGCAGGGGATGGTTTAAAACTGCGATGCACTGAGGCACCCACACTGCCCGCAGGGGGCGTTTTCTAGCTGCTATACAGAGGCGATCCCCCACTGCCCGCAGGGTACGGTTTAAAGTTGCTATACAGAGGGGATCCCCCACAGCCACAGGGGATGGTTTAATGCTGCTATACAGAGGGGATCCCACACTGCCCGCAGGGGACATTTTAAAGCTGCTATACAGAGTGGATCCCCCACTGCCCGCAGGGGAAGGTTTAAAGCTGCTATAGAGAGGGGATCCCGCACTGCCTGCAGGGGACGTTTTAACGTTGCTATACAGAGGGGATCCCACACTGCCTGCAGGGGAAGGATTAACGCTGCTATATTGAGGGGATACCACACCGCCCGCAGGGGAAGGTTTAAAGCTGCTATAGAGAGGGAATCCCGCACTGCCCGCAGGGGACGTTTTAACGTTGCTATACAGAGGGAATCCCACACTGCCCGCAGGGTACGGTTTAAAGTTGCTATACAGAGGTGATCCCCCACTGCCACAGGGGATGGTTTAAAGGAGCAATACAGAGGGGATACCGCACTGCCCGCAGTGGACGGTTTAAAACTGCCATGCAGTGAGGCTCCCACACAGCCCGCAGGGGATGGTTTAAAGTTGCAATACTGAGGGGATCCCGCACTGCCCACAGGGGACTTTTAAAGCTGCTACAGTGAGGATCCCACACTGACTGCAGGGGTCGGTTAAATGCTGCTATACAGAGAGGGTCCCACTCTGCCCGCATGGGACGTTTTAAAGCTGCTATGCAGTGAGGCTCCACACTGCCCGCAGGGACGGTTTAAAGCTGCTATACAGAGTGGATCCCACACTGCCTTGTGGGGACGGTTTAAAGCTGCTATACAGAGTGGATCCCACACTGCCCGCAGGGGACGGTTTAAAGTTGCTATACAGAGGGGATCTCCCACAGCCACAGGGAACGGTTTAAAGCTGCAATACAGAGGGGATCCCGCTCTGCCCGCAGGGGACGGTTTAAAGCTGCTGTACAGTGAGGATCTTGCAGTGCCCGCAGGGGACCGTTTAAAGCTGCTATACACAGGGGTTCCCACACTGCCACAGGGGACGGATTAAAGCTGCTATGCAGAGGGGATCCCACACTGACCGCAGGGGATGGTTTTAAGCTGCTATAGAGAGGGGATCCCGCACTGCCCGCAGGGGAAGGTTTAATGCTGCTACAGTGAGGATCCCACACTGCCACAGGGGACGGTTTAAAGCTGCTATGCTGTTAGGATCACACACTGTCCGCAGGGGACTGTTTAAAGCTGCTATACAGTGAGGATCCCGCACTGCCCGCAGGGGACGGTTTAAAACTGCTATAAAGTGGGGATCCCACACTGCCCACAGGGGAAGTTGTAATGCTGCTATACAGAGGGGATACCACACCGCCCGCAGGGGACGGTATAAAGCTGCTATACAGAGTGGTTCCCACACTGCCCGCAGGGGACGGTTTAAAGTTGCTATACAGAGGGGATCCCGCACTGCCCACAGGGGACGGTTTAAAGTTGCTATACAGAGGGGATCCCCCACAGCCACAGGGAACGGTTTAAAGCTGCAATACAGAGGGGATCCCGCTCTGCCCGCAGGGGACGGTTTAAAGCTGCTATACAGAGGGGTTCCCACTCTGCCACAGGGGGAGCTTTAAAGCTGCTATACAGTGAGGATCCCACACTTCCCCCAGCGACGGTTTAAAGCTGGTATACACAGGGGATCACGCAGTGCCAGCAGGGGATGGTTTAAAGCTGCTATACAGAGGGGATCCCACACTGCCCGCAGGGTACGGTTTAAAGTTGCTATACAGAGGGGATCCCCCACTGCCACAGGGGATGGTTTAATGCTGCTATACAGAGGGGATCCCACACTGACCGCAGGGGACGTTTTAAAGCTGCTATACAGAGGGGATCCCCCACTGCCCGCAGGGGAAGGTTTAAAGCTGCTATAGAGAGGGGATCCCGCACTGCCTGCAGGGGACGTTTTAACGTTGCTATACAGAGGGGATCCCACACTGCCTGCAGGGGAAGGATTAACGCTGCTATATTGAGGGGATACCATACCGCCCGCAGGGGAAGGTTTAAAGCTGCTATAGAGAGGGAATCCCGCACAGTCCGCAGGGGACGTTTTAACGTTGCTATACAGAGGGGATCCCACACTGCCCGCAGGGTACGGTTTAAAGTTGCTATACAGAGGGGATCCCCCACTGCCACAGGGGATGGTTTAAAGCTGCAATACAGAGGGGATACCGCACTGCCCGCAGTGGACGGTTTAAAGTTGCTATATAGAGAGGTACCCCACTGCCCGCAAGGGACGGTTTAAAACTGCTATGCAGTGAGGATCCCACACTGCCCACAGGGGATGGTTTAAAGCTGCTATACAGAGGGGATCCTCCACAGCCACAGGGAACGGTTTAAAGCTGCAATACAGAGGGGATCCCTCTCTGCCTGCAGGGGATGGTTTAAAGCTGCTGTACAGTGAGGATCTTGCAGTGCCCGCAGGGGACAGTTTAAAGCTGCTATACAGAGGGGTTCCCACACTGCCACAGGGGGAGCTTTAAAGCTGCTATACAGTGGGGATCCCCCACTGCCACAGGGGACGGTTTAAAGCTGCTATACAGTGAGGATCCCACACTTCCCCCAGCGACGGTTTAAAGCTGGTATACACAGGGGATCATGCAGTGCCAGCAGGGGATGGTTTAAAACTGCGATGCACTGAGGCACCCACACTGCCCGCAGGGGGCGTTTTATAGCTGCTATACAGAGGCGATCCCCCACTGCCCGCAGGGGATGCTTTAACGTTGCTATACAGAGTGGATCCCACACTGCCCACAGGGGACGGTTTAAAGTTGCTATACAGAGTGGATCCCACACTGCCCGCAGGGGACCGTTTAAAGTTGCTATACAGAGGGGATCCCCCACAGCCACAGGGAACGGTTTAAATCTGCAATACAGAGGGGATCCCGCTCTGCCCGCAGGGGACGGTTTAAAGCTGCTATACAGAGGGGTTCCCACACTGCCACAGGGGGAGCTTTAAAGCTGCTATACAGTGAGGATCCCACACTTCCCCCAGCGACGGTTTAAAGCTGGTATACACAGGGGATCACGCAGTGCCAGCAGGGGATGGTTTAAAGCTGCTATACAGAGGGGATCCCACACTGCCCGCAGGGTACGGTTTAAAGTTACTATACAGAGGGGATCCCCCACTGCCACAGGGGATGGTTTAATGCTGCTATACAGAGGGGATCCCACACTGACCGCAGGGGACGTTTTAAAGCTGCTATACAGCGGGGATCCCCCACTGCCCGCAGGGGAAGGTTTAAAGCTGCTATAGAGAGGGGATCCCGCACTGCCTGCAGGGGATGTTTTAACGTTGCTATACAGAGGGGATCCCGCACTGCCTACAGGGGAAGGTTTAATGCTGCTATACAGAGGGGATACCGCACTGCCCGCAGGGGACGGTTTAAAGTTGCTATACAGAGGGGATCCTCCACAGCCACAGGGAACGGTTTAAAGCTGCAATACAGAGGGGATCCCGCTCTGCCTGCAGGGGATGGTTTAAAGCTGCTGTACAGTGAGGATCTTGCAGTGCCCGCAGGGGACAGTTTAAAGCTGCTATACAGAGGGGTTCCCACACTGCCACAGGGGGAGCTTTAAAGCTGCTATACAGTGGGGATCCCCCACTGCCACAGGGGACGGTTTAAAGCTGCTATACAGTGAGGATCCCACACTTCCCCCAGCGACGGTTTAAAGCTGGTATACACAGGGGATCATGCAGTGCCAGCAGGGGATGGTTTAAAACTGCGATGCACTGAGGCACCCACACTGCCCGCAGGGGGCGTTGTATAGCTGCTATACAGAGGCGATCCCCCACTGCCCGCAGGGGATGCTTTAACGTTGCTATACACAGTGGATCCCACACTGCCCGCAGGGTACGGTTTAAAGTTGCTATACAGAGGGGATCCCCACTGCCACAGGGGATGGTTTAATGCTGCTATACAGAGGGGATCCCCCACTGCCCGCAGGGGAAGGTTTAAAGCTGCTATAGAGAGGGGATCCCGCACTGCCTGCAGGGGACGTTTTAACGTTGCTATACAGAGGGGATCCCACACTGCCTGCAGGGGAAGGATTAACGCTGCTATATTGAGGGGATACCACACCGCCCGCAGGGGAAGGTTTAAAGCTGCTATAGAGAGGGGATCCCACACTGCCCGCAGGGGACGTTTTAACGTTGCTATACAGAGGGAATCCCACACTGCCCGCAGGGTACGGTTTAAAGTTGCTATACAGAGGGGATCCCCCACTGCCACAGGGGATGGTTTAAAGCTGCAATACAGAGGGGATACCGCACTGCCCGCAGTGGACGGTTTAAAACTGCCATGCAGTGAGGCTCCCACACAGCCCGCAGGGGATGGTTTAAAGTTGCAATACAGAGGGGATCCCGCACTGCCCACAGGGGACATTTAATGCTGCTACAGTGAGGATCCCACACTGACTGCAGGGGTCGGTTAATTGCTGCTATACAGAGGGGATCCCACACAGCCCGCAGGGGACGGTTTATAGCTGCTATACAGAGGGGATCCCGCACAGCCCGCAGGGGACGGTTTATAGCTGCTATACTGTGGGGATCCCGCACGGCATGCAGGGGAAGGTTTAAAGCTGCTATTCAGAGGGGATCCGACATTGCCCGCAGGGGAGTTTAAAGCTTCCATACATAGGGGATCCCACCCTGCCACAGCGGACTGTTTAAATCTGCTATACAGTGAGGATCCCACAATGCCCGCAGGGGACGATTTAAAGCTGTTATACAGAGGGGATCCCGCATTGCCGGCAGGGGATAGTTTAAAGATGCTGTACTGTGAGGATCCCATACTTCCAGCGGCGGCCGATATAAAGCTGCTATTCTGAGGGGATCCCACACTGCCCGCAGGGGACGGTTTAAAGTTGCTATACAGAGGGGATCCCCCACTGAACACGGGCGGTTTAAAGCTGCTATGCAGTTAGGATCACACACTGCCCACAGGGGACGGTTTACAGCTGCTTTTCAGAGGGGATTCCACACTGCCGGCAGGGGACGGTTTAAAGCTGCAATACAGTGGGGATCCCGCACTGCCCGCAGGGGACGGTTTAAAGCTGCTATACAGAGGGGATCGCACACAGCCCGCAGGAGACGGTTTAAAGCTGCTGTACAGTCAGGATTCTGCACTGCCTGCAGGAGACAGTTTAAAGCTGCTATACAGAGGGGATCTTCCACTGCCACAGGGGATGCTTTATAGCTGCTATACAGTGGGATTCCCCCCACTGCCACACGGAGCACTTTAAAGCTGGTATACAGAGGGGATTCCCCCACTGCCAAAGGGGACGGTTTAAAGCTGCTATACAGTGAGGATCCCACACGGCCCGCAGCGACGGTTTAAAGCTGGTATACAGAGGGGATCCTGCACTGCCAGCAGGGGACGGTTTAAATTTGCTATACAGTGGGGATCCCCCACTGCCAGAGTGGCTGCTTTATAGCTGCTATAGATAGGGGATCCCCCACTGCCTCAGGGGACTGCTTAAAGCTGCCACATTGTGAGGATAACAGACTGCCCGCAGGGGACGGTTTAAATCTGCTATACAGTGAGGATCCCTCACTGCTCGCAGGGGATGGTTTAAAGCTGCTATACAGAGGGGATCCCCCACTGCCACAGGGGACTGTTTAAATCTGCTATACAGTGAGGATCACACACTGCCCGCAGGGGAAGGTTTAATGCTGCTATACAGAGGGGATACCACACTGTACGCAGTGGATGGTTTAAAGCTGCTTTACAGAGAGGATCCGACACTGCCTGCAGGGGACGGTTTAAAGTTGCTATACAGAGGGGATCCCCCACTGCCACAGGGGACGGTTTAAAGCTGGTGTACAGAAGGGATCCTGCACTGCCAGCAGGGGACGGTTTAAAGCTGTTATACAGAAGGGATCCTGCACTGCCAGCAGGGGACGGTTTAAAGCTGTTATACAGAGGGGATCCCACACTGCCCGCCGGGGATGGTTTAAAGCTGCTATACAGTGAGGATCCCACACTGCCCGCAGGGGATGGTTTAAAGCTGCAATACAGAGGGGATCCCACAGTGCCCGCAGGGGACGGTTTAAAGCTGCTATACAGAAGGGATCCCACACTGCCCGCAGGGGACGATTTAAAGCAGCTCTTCGGAGGGGATCCCACACTGCCTGCAGAGGACGGTTTAAAGCTGCTAATCAGAGGGGATCCCCTACTGCCACAGTGGGTGCTTTATAGCTGCTATACATAGGGGATCCCCCACTGCCTCAGGGGACTGTTTAAAGCTGCTATACCGTGAGCATCACACACACCCCGCAGGGGATGGTTTAAAGCTGCTACAGTGAGGATACCACACTGCCCACAGGGGACAGTTTAAAGCTGCTATACAGAGGGGATCCCACACTGCCCACAGGGGACGGTTTAACGCTGCTATACAGAGGGGATCCCGCACTGCCCGCAGGGGACTGTTTAAAGCTGCTATACAGAGGGGATCCCCCACTGCCACAGGGGTGCTTTAAAGCTGCAAAACAGAGGGGATCCCGCACAGCCAGCAGGTGATGGTTTAAATCTGCTATAGAGTGACGCTCCCACACTGCCTCAGGGGATGGTTTAATTCTGCTATACAGTGAGCATCCCATACTGCCGGCAGGGGACGGTTGAAAGCTACTATACAGAGGGGATCCCACACTCCCCGCAGGGGACGGTTTAAATCTGCCATACAGTAAGAATCCCGCACTGCCCGCAGAGGACGTTTTAACGCTGCTATACAGAGGGGATCCCCCACTGCCACGGGGGACAGTTTAAAGCTGCTAAACAGAGAGGATCCCCCACTGCCACAGTGGATGCTTTATAGCTGCTATACAGTGGGGTTCCCACACTTCCTGCAGGGGAAGGTTTAATGCTGCTACAGGGAGGATCCCGCACTGCCTGCAGGGGAAGGTTTAATTCTGCTCTTCAAAGGGGAAATCACACTGCCCACATGGGACGGTTTAAAGCTGCTATACAGAGAGGATCCCACACTGCCCGCAGGGGACGGTTGAAAGCTGCAATACAGTGGGGATCCCGCACTGCCCGCAGGGGACGGTTTAAAGTTGCTATACAGAGGGGATCCCCCACTGCCACAGGGGTGCTTTAAAGCTGCAAAACAGAGGGGATCCCGCACAGCCTGCAGGTGATGGTTTAAATCTGCTATAGAGTGACGCTCCCACACTGCCTCAGGGGATGGTTTAATTCTGCTATACAGTGAGCATCCCATACTGCCGGCAGGGGACGGTTTAAAGCTGCTATACAGTGAGGATCCCACAATGCCCGCAGCGACGGTTTAAAGCTGGTATACAGAGGGGATCCTGCACTGCCAGCAGAGGATGGTTTAAATCTGCTATACAGAGGAGCTCCCACACAGCCCGCAGGGGATGGTTTAAAGCTGCTATACAGAGAGGATGCCACACTGCCCGCTGGGGACGTTTTAAAGCTGCTATACAGAGGGGATCCCCCACTGCCCGCAGGGGAAGTTTTAAAGCTGCTATAGAGAGGGGATCCCGCACTGCCCGCAGGGGACGTTTTAACTTTGCTATACAGAGGGGATCCCACACTGACCGCAGGGGATAGTTTTAAGCTGCTATAGAGAGGGGATCCCGCACTGCCCGCAGGGGAAGTTTTAATGCTGCTACAGTGAGGATCCCGCATTTCCCTCAGGGGACGGTTTAAAGCTGCTATACAGTGGGGTTCCCCTACTGCCACAGGGGCAGTTTAATGCTGCTATAGAGAGGGGATCCCGCACTGCCCGCAGGGGACGTTTTAACGTTGCTATATAGAGGGGATCCCACACTGCCAGCAGGGGAAGGATTAATGCTGCTATATTGAGGGGATACCAGACCGCCCGCAGGGGATGGTTTAAAGTTGCTATACAGAGGGGATACCCCACTGCCGGCAGGGGACCGTTTAATGCTGCTATACAGAGTGGATCCCACACTGCCCGCAGGGGACGGTTTAAAGTTGCTATACAGAGGGGATCCTCCACAGCCACAGGGAACGGTTTAAAGCTGCAATACAGAGGGGATCCCGCTCTGCCTGCAGGGGATGGTTTAAAGCTGCTGTACAGTGAGGATCTTGCAGTGCCCGCAGGGCACAGTTTAAAGCTGCTATACAGAGGGGTTCCCACACTGCCACAGGGGGAGCTTTAAAGCTGCTATACAGTGGGGATCCCCCACTGCCACAGGGGACGGTTTAAAGCTGCTATACAGTGAGGATCCCACACTTCCCCCAGCGACGGTTTAAAGCTGGTATACACAGGGGATCATGCAGTGCCAGCAGGGGATGGTTTAAAACTGCGATGCACTGAGGCACCCACACTGCCCGCAGGGGGCGTTTTATAGATGCTATACAGAGGCGATCCCCCACTGCCCGCAGGGGATGTTTTAACATTGCTATACAGAGTGGATCCCACACTGCCCGCAGGGTACGGTTTAAAGTTGCTATACAGAGGGGATCCCCCACTGCCACAGGGGATGGTTTAATGCTGCTATACAGAGGGGATCCCACACTGCCCGCAGGGGACATTTTAAAGCTGCTATACAGAGGGGATCCCCCACTGCCCGCAGGGGAAGGTTTAAAGCTGCTATAGAGAGGGGATCCCGCACTGCCTGCAGGGGAAGGATTAACGCTGCTATATTGAGGGGATACCACACCGCCCGCAGGGGAAGGTTTAAAGCTGCTATAGAGAGGGTATCCCGCACTGCCCGCAGGGGACGTTTTAACGTTGCTATACAGAGGGAATCCCACACTGCCCGCAGGGTACGGTTTAAAGTTGCTATACAGAGGGGATCCCCCACTGCCACAGGGGATGGTTTAAAGGAGCAATACAGAGGGGATACCGCACTGCCCGCAGTGGACGGTTTAAAACTGCCATGCAGTGAGGCTCCGACACAGCCCGCAGGGGATGTTTTAAAGTTGCAATACAGAGGGGATCCCGCACTGCCAACAGGGGACTTTTAAAGCTGCTACAGTGAGGATCCCACACTGACTGCAGGGGTCGGTTAAATGCTGCTATACAGAGAGGATCCCACTCTGCCCGCATGGGACGTTTTAAAGCTGCTATGCAGTGAGGCTCCACACTGCCCGCAGGGACGGTTTAAAGCTGCTATACAGTGAGGATCCCACACTGCCTGGTGGGGACGGTTTAAAGCTGCTATACAGAGTGGATCCCACACTGCCCGCAGGGGACGGTTTAATGCTGCTATACAGAGGGGATCCCCCACTGCCACAGGGGACTGTTTAAATCTGCTATACAGTGAGGATCCCACAATGCCCGCAGGGGACAGTTTAAAGCTGCTATACAGAGGGGATCCCACACTGCCCACAGGGGACGGTTTAACGCTGCTATACAGAGGGGATCCCGCACTGCCCGCAGGGGACTGTTTAAAGCTGCTATACAGAGGGGATCCCCCACTGCCACAGGGGTGCTTTAAAGCTGCAAAACAGAGGGGATCCCGCACAGCCAGCAGGTGATGGTTTAAATCTGCTATAGAGTGACGCTCCCACACTGCCTCAGGGGATGGTTTAATTCTGCTATACAGTGAGCATCCCATACTGCCGGCAGGGGACGGTTGAAAGCTACTATACAGAGGGGATCCCACACTCCCCGCAGGGGACGGTTTAAATCTGCCATACAGTAAGAATCCCGCACTGCCCGCAGAGGACGTTTTAACGCTGCTATACAGAGGGGATCCCCCACTGCCACGGGGGACAGTTTAAAGCTGCTAAACAGAGAGGATCCCCCACTGCCACAGTGGATGCTTTATAGCTGCTATACAGTGGGGTTCCCACACTTCCTGCAGGGGAAGGTTTAATGCTGCTACAGGGAGGATCCCGCACTGCCTGCAGGGGAAGGTTTAATTCTGCTCTTCAAAGGGGAAATCACACTGCCCACATGGGACGGTTTAAAGCTGCTATACAGAGAGGATCCCACACTGCCCGCAGGGGACGGTTGAAAGCTGCAATACAGTGGGGATCCCGCACTGCCCGCAGGGGACGGTTTAAAGTTGCTATACAGAGGGGATCCCCCACTGCCACAGGGGTGCTTTAAAGCTGCAAAACAGAGGGGATCCCGCACAGCCTGCAGGTGATGGTTTAAATCTGCTATAGAGTGACGCTCCCACACTGCCTCAGGGGATGGTTTAATTCTGCTATACAGTGAGCATCCCATACTGCCGGCAGGGGACGGTTTAAAGCTGCTATACAGTGAGGATCCCACAATGCCCGCAGCGACGGTTTAAAGCTGGTATACAGAGGGGATCCTGCACTGCCAGCAGAGGATGGTTTAAATCTGCTATACAGAGGAGCTCCCACACAGCCCGCAGGGGATGGTTTAAAGCTGCTATACAGAGAGGATGCCACACTGCCCGCTGGGGACGTTTTAAAGCTGCTATACAGAGGGGATCCCCCACTGCCCGCAGGGGAAGTTTTAAAGCTGCTATAGAGAGGGGATCCCGCACTGCCCGCAGGGGACGTTTTAACTTTGCTATACAGAGGGGATCCCACACTGACCGCAGGGGATAGTTTTAAGCTGCTATAGAGAGGGGATCCCGCACTGCCCGCAGGGGAAGTTTTAATGCTGCTACAGTGAGGATCCCGCATTTCCCTCAGGGGACGGTTTAAAGCTGCTATACAGAGGGGATCGCACACTGCCCGCTGGGGACGGTTTAAAGCTGCTATACAGTGGGGTTCCCCTACTGCCACAGGGGCAGTTTAATGCTGCTATAGAGAGGGGATCCCGCACTGCCCGCAGGGGACGTTTTAACGTTGCTATATAGAGGGGATCCCACACTGCCAGCAGGGGAAGGATTAATGCTGCTATATTGAGGGGATACCAGACCGCCCGCAGGGGATGGTTTAAAGTTGCTATACAGAGGGGATACCCCACTGCCGGCAGGGGACCGTTTAATGCTGCTATACAGAGTGGATCCCACACTGCCCGCAGGGGACGGTTTAAAGTTGCTATACAGAGGGGATCCTCCACAGCCACAGGGAACGGTTTAAAGCTGCAATACAGAGGGGATCCCGCTCTGCCTGCAGGGGATGGTTTAAAGCTGCTGTACAGTGAGGATCTTGCAGTGCCCGCAGGGCACAGTTTAAAGCTGCTATACAGAGGGGTTCCCACACTGCCACAGGGGGAGCTTTAAAGCTGCTATACAGTGGGGATCCCCCACTGCCACAGGGGACGGTTTAAAGCTGCTATACAGTGAGGATCCCACACTTCCCCCAGCGACGGTTTAAAGCTGGTATACACAGGGGATCATGCAGTGCCAGCAGGGGATGGTTTAAAACTGCGATGCACTGAGGCACCCACACTGCCCGCAGGGGGCGTTTTATAGATGCTATACAGAGGCGATCCCCCACTGCCCGCAGGGGATGTTTTAACATTGCTATACAGAGTGGATCCCACACTGCCCGCAGGGTACGGTTTAAAGTTGCTATACAGAGGGGATCCCCCACTGCCACAGGGGATGGTTTAATGCTGCTATACAGAGGGGATCCCACACTGCCCGCAGGGGACATTTTAAAGCTGCTATACAGAGGGGATCCCCCACTGCCCGCAGGGGAAGGTTTAAAGCTGCTATAGAGAGGGGATCCCGCACTGCCTGCAGGGGAAGGATTAACGCTGCTATATTGAGGGGATACCACACCGCCCGCAGGGGAAGGTTTAAAGCTGCTATAGAGAGGGTATCCCGCACTGCCCGCAGGGGACGTTTTAACGTTGCTATACAGAGGGAATCCCACACTGCCCGCAGGGTACGGTTTAAAGTTGCTATACAGAGGGGATCCCCCACTGCCACAGGGGATGGTTTAAAGGAGCAATACAGAGGGGATACCGCACTGCCCGCAGTGGACGGTTTAAAACTGCCATGCAGTGAGGCTCCGACACAGCCCGCAGGGGATGTTTTAAAGTTGCAATACAGAGGGGATCCCGCACTGCCAACAGGGGACTTTTAAAGCTGCTACAGTGAGGATCCCACACTGACTGCAGGGGTCGGTTAAATGCTGCTATACAGAGAGGATCCCACTCTGCCCGCATGGGACGTTTTAAAGCTGCTATGCAGTGAGGCTCCACACTGCCCGCAGGGACGGTTTAAAGCTGCTATACAGTGAGGATCCCACACTGCCTGGTGGGGACGGTTTAAAGCTGCTATACAGAGTGGATCCCACACTGCCCGCAGGGGACGGTTTAAAGTTGCTATACAGAGGGGATCCCCCACAGCCACAGGGAACTGTTTAAAGCTGCAATACAGAGGGGATCCCGCTCTGCCCGCAGGTGACGGTTTAAAGCTGCTGTACAGTGAGGATCTTGCAGTGCCCGCAGGGGACCGTTTAAAGCTGCTATACAGAGGGGTTCCCACACTGCCACAGGGGATGGATTAAAGCTGCTATGCAGAGGGGATCCCACACTGACCGCAGGGGAAGGTTTAATGCTGCTACAGTGAGGATCCCACACTGCCACAGGGGACGGTTTAAAGCTGCTATGCTGTTAGGATCACACACTGCCCGCAGGGGGCGTTTTATAGATGCTATACAGAGGCGATCCCCCACTGCCCGCAGGGGATGTTTTAACATTGCTATACAGAGTGGATCCCACACTGCCCGCAGGGTACGGTTTAAAGTTGCTATACAGAGGGGATCCCCCACTGCCACAGGGGATGGTTTAATGCTGCTATACAGAGGGGATCCCACACTGCCCGCAGGGGACATTTTAAAGCTGCTATACAGAGGGGATCCCCCACTGCCCGCAGGGGAAGGTTTAAAGCTGCTATAGAGAGGGGATCCCGCACTGCCTGCAGGGGAAGGATTAACGCTGCTATATTGAGGGGATACCACACCGCCCGCAGGGGAAGGTTTAAAGCTGCTATAGAGAGGGTATCCCGCACTGCCCGCAGGGGACGTTTTAACGTTGCTATACAGAGGGAATCCCACACTGCCCGCAGGGTATGGTTTAAAGTTGCTATACAGAGGGGATCCCCCACTGCCACAGGGGATGGTTTAAAGGAGCAATACAGAGGGGATACCGCACTGCCCGCAGTGGACGGTTTAAAACTGCCATGCAGTGAGGCTCCCACACAGCCCGCAGGGGATGTTTTAAAGTTGCAATACAGAGGGGATCCCGCACTGCCCACAGGGGACTTTTAAAGCTGCTACAGTGAGGATCCCACACTGACTGCAGGGGTCGGCTAAATGCTGCTATACAGAGACGATCCCACTCTGCCCGCATGGGACGTTTTAAAGCTGCTATGCAATGAGGCTCCACACTGCCCGCAGGGACGGTTTAAAGCTGCTATACAGAGTGGATCCCACACTGCCCGCAGGGGACGGTTTAAAGTTGCTATACAGAGGGGATCCCCCACAGCCACAGGGAACGGTTTAAAGCTGCAATACAGAGGGGATCCCGCTCTGCCCGCAGGTGACGGTTTAAAGCTGCTGTACAGTGAGGATCTTGCAGTGCCCGCAGGGGACCGTTTAAAGCTGCTATACAGAGGGGTACCCACACTGCCACAGGGGACGGATTAAAGCTGCTATGCAGAGGGGATCCCACACTGACCGCAGGGGAAGGTTTAATGCTGCTACAGTGAGGATCCCACACTGCCACAGGGGACGGTTTAAAGCTGCTATGCTGTTAGGATCACACACTGCCCGCAGGGGACTGTTTAAAGCTGCTATACAGTGAGGATCCCGCACTGCCCGCAGGGGACGGTTTAAAACTGCTATGAAGTGGGGATCCCACACTGCCCACAGGGGAAGTTGTAATGCTGCTATACAGATTGGTTCCCACACTGCCCGCAGGGGACGGTTTAAAGTTGCTATACAGAGTGGATCCCACACTGCCCGCAGGGGACCGTTTAAAGTTGCTATACAGAGGGGATCCCCCACAGCCACAGGGAACGGTTTAAAGCTGCAATACAGAGGGGATCCCGCTCTGCCCGCAGGGGACGGTTTAAAGCTGCTATACAGAGGGGTTCCCACACTGCCACAGGGGGAGCTTTAAAGCTGCTATACAGTGAGGATCCCACACTTCCCCCAGCGACGGTTTAAAGCTGGTATACACAGGGGATCACGCAATGCCAGCAGGGGATGGTTTAAAGCTGCTATACAGAGGGGATCCCACACTGCCCGCAGGGTACGGTTTAAAGTTGCTATACAGAGTGGATCCCCCACTGCCACAGGGGATGGTTTAATGCTGCTATACAGAGGGGTTCCCACACTGCCCGCAGGGGACGTTTTAAAGCTGCTATACAGAGGGGATCCTCCACTGCCCGCAGGGGAAGGTTTAAAGCTGCTATAGAGAGGGGATCCCGCACTGCCTGCAGGGGATGTTTTAACGTTGCTATACAGAGGGGATCCCACACTGCCTGCAGGGGAAGGATTAACGCTGCTATATTGAGGGGATACCATACCGCCCGCAGGGGAAGGTTTAAAGCTGCTATACAGAGGGAATCCCGCACAGCCCGCAGGGGACGTTTTAACGTTGCTATACAGAGGGGATCCCACACTGCCCGCAGGGTACGGTTTAAAGTTGCTATACTGAGGGGATCCCCCACTGCCACAGGGGATGGTTTAAAGCTGCAATACAGAGGGGATACCGCACTGCCCGCAGTGGACGGTTTAAAACTGCTATACAGTGAGGATCCCACACCGCCCGCAGGGGATGGTTTAAAGTTGCTATACAGAGGGGATCCTCCACAGCCACAGGGAACGGTTTAAAGCTGCAATACAGAGGGGATACCCCACTGCCGGCAGTGGACCGTTTAAAGCTGCTATACAGAGTGGATCCCACACTGCCCGCAGGGGACGGTTTAAAGTTGCTATACAGAGGGGATCCCACACTGCCTGCAGGGGAAGGATTAACGCTGCTATATTGAGGGGATACCATACCGCCCGCAGGGGAAGGTTTAAAGCTGCTATACTGAGGGGATCCCCCACTGCCACAGGGGATGGTTTAAAGGAGCAATACAGAGGGGATACCGCACTGCCCGCAGTGGACGGTTTAAAACTGCCATGCAGTGAGGCTCCCACACAGCCCGCAGGGGATGGTTTAAAGTTGCAATACAGAGGGGATCCCGCACTGCCCACAGGGGACTTTTAAAGCTGCTACAGTGAGGATCCCACACTGACTGCAGGGGTCGGTTAAATGCTGCTATGCAATGAGGCTCCACACTGCCCGCAGGGACGGTTTAAAGCTGCTATACAGTGAGGATCCCACACTGCCTGGTGGGGACGGTTTAAAGCTGCTACACAGAGTGGATCCCACACTGCCCGCAGGGGAAGTTGTAATGCTGCTATACAGAGGGGATACCACACCGCCCGCAGGGGATGGTATAAAGCTGCTATACAGAGTGGTTCCCACACTGCCCGCAGGAGACGGTTGAAAGCTGCAATACAGAGGGGATCCCGCTCTGCCCGCAGGTGACGGTTTAAAGCTGCTGTACAGTGAGGATCTTGCAGTGCCCGCAGGGGACCGTTTAAAGTTGCTATACAGAGGGGATCCCCCACAGCCACAGGGAACGGTTTAAAGCTGCAATACAGAGGGGATCCCGCTCTGCCCGCAGGTGACGGTTTAAAGCTGCTGTACAGTGAGGATCTTGCAGTGCCCGCAGGGGACCGTTTAAAGCTGCTATACAGAGGGGTTCCCACACTGCCACAGGGGACGGATTAAAGCTGCTATGCAGAGGGGATCCCACACTGACCGCAGCGGATGGTTTTAAGCTGCTATAGAGAGGGGATCCCGCACTGCCCACAGGGGAAGGTTTAATGCTGCTACAGTGAGGATCCCACACTGCCACAGGGGACGGTTTAAAGCTGCTATGCTGTTAGGATCACACACTGCCCGCAGGGGACGGTTTAAAACTGCTATGAAGTGGGGATCCCACACTGCCCACAGGGGAAGTTGTAATGCTGCTATACAGAGGGGATACCACACCGCCCGCAGGGGATGGTATAAAGCTGCTATACAGAGTGGTTCCCACACTGCCCGCAGGAGACGGTTGAAAGCTACTATACAGAGGGGATCCCACACTCCCCGCAGGGGACGGTTTAAATCTGCCATACAGTGAGAATCCCGCACTGCCCGCAGAGTACGTTTTAACGCTGCTATACAGAGGGGATCCCCCACTGCCAGGGGGGACAGTTTAAAGCTGCTAAACAGAGAGGATCCCCCACTGCCACAGTGGATGCTTTATAGCTGCTATACAGTGGGGTTCCCACACTTCCTGCAGGGGAAGGTTTAATGCTGCTACAGGGAGGATCCCGCACTGCCTGCAGGGGAAGGTTTAATTCTGCTCTTCAAAGGGGAAATCACACTGCCCACATGGGACGGTTTAAAGCTGCTATACAGAGAGGATCCCACACTGCCCGCAGGGGACGGTTTAAAGCTGCAATACAGTGGGGATCCCGCACTGCCCACAGGGGACGGTTTAAAGTTGCTATACAGAGGGGATACCGCACCGCCCGCAGGGGACGTTTTAACGTTGCTATACAGAGGGGATCCTACACTGCCTGCAGGGGAAGGTTTAATTCTGCTCTTCAAAGGTGAAATCACACTGCCCACATGGGACGGTTTGAAGCTGCTATACAGAGAGGATCCCACACTGCCCGCAGGGGAAGTTTTAACGTTGCTATACAGAGGGGATCCCTCACTGCCTGCAGGGGAAGGTTTAATGCTGCTATACAGAGGGGATACCAAACCGCCCGCACGGGACGGTTTAAAGCTGCTATACTGAGGGGATCCCACACTGCCCGCAGGGGACGGTTTAAAACTGCCATGCTGTGAGGTTCCCACACTGCCCGCAGGGGATGTTTTAAAGCTGCTATACAGAGGCGTCCCACATTGCCTGCAGGGGACAGTTTAAAGCTTCTATACATAGGGGATCCCCCACTGCCACAGGGGACTGTTTAAATCTGCTATACAGTGAGGATCCCACAATGCCCGCAGGGGATGGTTTAAAGCTGTTATACAGAGGGGATCCCGCATTGCCTGCAGGGGATAGTTTAAAGATGCTGTACTGTGAGGATCCCATACTTCCAGCAGCTGCCGATATAAAGCTGCTATTCTGAGGGGATCCCACACTACCCGCAGGGGACGGTTTAAATTTGCTATACAGTGGGGATCCCCACTGCCAGAGTGGGTGCTTTATAGCTGCTATACATAGGGGATCCCCCACTGCCTCAGGGGACTGCTTAATGCTGCCACACAGTGAGGATCACACACTGCCCGCAGGGGACGGTTTAAAGCTGCAATACAGTGGGGATCCCGCACTGCCCGCAGGGGACGGTTTAAAGCTGCTATACAGAGGGGATCCTACACTGCCTGCAGGGGAAGGTTTAATGCTGCTATACAGAGGGGATCCCCCACTGCCACAGGGGACGGTTTAAAGCTGCTATGCTGTTAGGATCACACACTGCCCGCAGGGGACTGTTTAAAGCTTCTATACAGTGAGGATCCCGCACTGCCCACAGGGGACGGTTTAAAGCTTCTATACAGTGGGGTTTCCCCCACTGCCACACGGAGCACATTAAAGCTGGTATACAGAGGGGATCCCCCACTGCCACAGCGGACGGTTTAAAGCTGCTATAGAGAGGGGATCCTGCACTGCCCGCAGGGGACGGTTTAAAGCTGCTATACAGAGGGGATCCCACACTGACCGCAGGGGATGGTTTAAAGCTGCTATAGAGAGGGGATCCCGCACTGCCCGCAGGGGACGTTTTCAAGCTGCAATACAGAGGGGATCCCGCACTGCCGCAGGGGACGGTTTAAAACTGCTATACAGAGGGGATCCCGCACTGCCTGCAGGGGACTTTTTAACATTGCTATACAGAGGGGATCCCACACTGCCTGCAGGGGAAGGTTTAATGCTGCGATACAGAGGTGATACCAAACCGCCCGCACAGGACGGTTTAAAGCTGCTATATAGAGTGGATCCCACACTGCCTGCAGGGGACGGTTTGAAGTTGCTATACAGAGGGGATCCCCCACTGCCACAGGGGCGGTTTAATGCTGCTATGCAGTTAGGATCCCTCACAGCCCGCAGGGGACGGTTTAAAGCTGCAATACAGAGGGGATCCCGCACTGCCCGCAGGGGACGGTTTAAAACTGCTATGCAGTGAGGCTCCCACACTGCCCGCAGGGGACGTTTTAAAGCTGCTATACAGAGGGGATCCCCCACTGCCACGGGGGACGGTTTGAAGTTGCTATACAGAGGGGATCCCCCACTGCCACAGGGGCGGTTTAATGCTGCTATGCTGTTAGGATCCCTCACAGCCCGCAGGGGACGGTTTAAAGCTGCAATACAGAGGGGATCCCGCACTGCCCGCAGGGGACGGTTTAAAACTGCTATGCAGTGAGGCTCCCACACTGCCCGCAGGGGACGTTTTAAAGCTGCTATACAGAGGGGATCCCCCACTGCCACGGGGGACGGTTTAAAGCTGCTATACAGTGAGGATCCCACACTGCCACAGTGGATGCTTTATAGCTGCTATACAGTGGGGTTCCCACACTTTCTGCAGGGGAAGGTTTAATGCTGCTACATGGAGGATCCCGCACTGCCTGCAGGGGAAGGTTTAATTCTGCTCTTCAAAGGGGAAATCACACTGCCCACATGGGACGGTTTAAAGCTGCTATACAGAGAGGATACACCACTGCCCGCAGGGGACGGTTTAAAGCTGCAATACAGTGGGGATCCCGCACTGCCCACAGGGGACGGTTTAAAGTTGCTATACAGAGGGGATACCGCACCGCCCGCAGGGGACGTTTTAACGTTGCTATACAGAGGGGATCCTACACTGCCTGCAGGGGAAGGTTTAATTCTGCTCTTCAAAGGTGAAATCACACTGCCCACATGGGACGGTTTGAAGCTGCTATACAGAGAGGATCCCACACTGCCCGCAGGGGATAGTTTAATGATGTTAATCAGAGGAGATCCCACTCTGCCCGCAAAGGACGGTTTATAGCTGCTAATCAGAGGGGATCCGCACTGCCCACAGTGGACGGTTTAAAGCGGCTCTTCGGAGGGGATCCTACACTGCCCGCTGGATATGGTTTAAAGCTGCAATACAGTGAGGATCCCGCACTGCCCGCAGGGGACGGTTTAAAGCTGCTATACACAGGGGATCCCACGCTGCCCGCAGGGGATGGTTTAAAGCTGCTATACAGAGGGGATCCCGCACTGCCCGCAGGGGACGGTTTAAAGCTGCTATACACAGGGGATCCCACGCTGCCCGCAGGGGATGGTTTAAAGCTGCTATACAGAGGGGATCCTGTACTGCCAGCAGGGGACGGTTTAAATCTGCTATACAGAGGGGATCCCACGCTGCCCGCAGGGGATGGTTTAAAGCTGCTATACAGAGGGGATCCTGTACTGCCAGCAGGGGACGGTTTAAATCTGCTATACAGAGGGGATCCCACACAGCCCGCAGGGGATGGTTTAAAGCTGCTATACAGAGAGGATCCCACACTGCCCGCAGGGGAAGTTTTAACGTTGCTATACAGAGGGGATCCCACACTGCCTGCAGAGGAAGGATTAATGCTGCTATACAGAGGGGATCCCTCACTGCCTGCAGGGGAAGGTTTAATGCTGCTATACAGAGGGGATACCAAACCGCCCGCACGGGACGGTTTAAAGCTGCTATACTGAGGGGATCCCACACTGCCCGCAGGGGACGGTTTAAAGCTGCAATACAGAGGGGATACCGCACTGCCCGCAGGGGACGGTTTAAAACTGCCATGCTGTGAGGTTCCCACACTGCCCGCAGGGGATGTTTTAAAGCTGCTATACAGAGGCGTCCCACATTGCCTGCAGGGGACAGTTTAAAGCTTCTATACATAGGGGATCCCCCACTGCCACAGGGGACTGTTTAAATCTGCTATACAGTGAGGATCCCACAATGCCCGCAGGGGATGGTTTAAAGCTGTTATACAGAGGGGATCCCGCATTGCCGGCAGGGGATAGTTTAAAGATGCTGTACTGTGAGGATCCCATACTTCCAGCAGCTGCCGATATAAAGCTGCTATTCTGAGGGGATCCCACACTACCCGCAGGGGACGGTTTAAATTTGCTATACAGTGGGGATCCCCACTGCCAGAGTGGGTGCTTTATAGCTGCTATACATAGGGGATTCCCCCACTGCCTCAGGGGACTGCTTAATGCTGCCACACAGTGAGGATCACACACTGCCCACAGGGGATGGTTTACAGCTGCTATACAGAGGGGATCCCACACTGCCCGCAGGGGACGGTTTAAAGCTGCAATACAGTGGGGATCCCGCACTGCCCGCAGGGGACGGTTTAAAGCTGCTATACAGAGGGGATACCGCACTGCCTGCAGGGGAAGGTTTAATGCTGCTATACAGAGGGGATCTCCCACTGCCACAGGGGTGCTTTAAAGCTGCAAAACAGAGGGGATCCCGCACTGCCAGCAGAGGATGGTTTAAATCTGCTATACAGAGGGGCTCCCACACAGCCCGCAGGGGATGGTTTAAAGCTGCTATACAGAGGGGATCCCACACTGTCACAGGGGACGGTTTAAAGCTGCTATGCTGTTAGGATCACACACTGCCCGCAGGGGACTGTTTAAAGCTTCTATACAGTGAGGATCCCGCACTGCCCACAGGGGACGGTTTAAAGCTTCTATACAGTGGGGTTTCCCCCACTGCCACACGGAGCACATTAAAGCTGGTATACAGAGGGGATCCCCCACTGCCACAGCGGACGGTATAAAGCTGCTATACAGTGAGTATCCCACACAGCCCGCAGCGACGGGTTAAAGCTGGTATACAGAGGGGATACCGCACTGCCTGCAGGGGAAGGTTTAATGCTGCTATACAGAGGGGATCTCCCACTGCCACAGGGGTGCTTTAAAGCTGCAAAACAGAGGGGATCCCGCACTGCCAGCAGAGGATGGTTTAAATCTGCTATACAGAGGGGCTCCCACACAGCCCGCAGGGGATGGTTTAAAGCTGCTATACAGAGGGGATCCCACACTGTCACAGGGGACGGTTTAAAGCTGCTATGCTGTTAGGATCACACACTGCCCGCAGGGGACTGTTTAAAGCTTCTATACAGTGAGGATCCCGCACTGCCCACAGGGGACGGTTTAAAGCTTCTATACAGTGGGGTTTCCCCCACTGCCACACGGAGCACATTAAAGCTGGTATACAGAGGGGATCCCCCACTGCCACAGCGGACGGTATAAAGCTGCTATACAGTGAGTATCCCACACAGCCCGCAGCGACGGTTTAAAGCTGGTATACAGAGGGGATCCTGCACTGCCCGCAGGGGACGTTTTAAAGCTGCTATACAGAGGGGATCCCACACTGACCGCAGGGGATGGTTTAAAGCTGCTATAGAGAGGGGATCCCGCACTGCCACAGGGGACGGTTTAAAGCTGCTATACAGAGGGGATCCCCCACTGCCGCAGGGGACGGTTTAAAACTGCTATACAGAGGGGATCCCGCACTGCCCGCAGGGGACTTTTTAACATTGCTATACAGCGGGGATCCCACACTGCCTGCAGGGGAAGGTTTGAAGTTGCTATACAGAGGGGATCCCCCACTGCCACAGGGGCGGTTTAATGCTGCTATGCAGTTAGGATCCCCCACAGCCCGCAGGGGACGGTTTACAGCTGCTTTTCAGAGGGTATCTCAGAATGCCCGCAGGGGACGGTTTAAAGCTGCAATACAGAGGGGATCCCGCACTGCCACAGGGGACGGTTTAAAGCTGCTATACAGAGGGGATCCCCCACTGCCACAGGGGACGGTTTAAAGCTGCTATACAGTGAGGATCCCACACTGACCGCAGGGGATGGTTTAACGTTGCTATACAGAGGGGATCCCACACTGCCTGCAGGGGAAGGTTTAATGCTGCTATACAGAGGGGATACCAAACAGCCCGAACGGGACGGTTTAAATCTGCTATACAGTGAGGATCCCACAATGCCCGCAGGGGATGATTTAAAGCTGTTATACAGAGGGGATCCCGCATTGCCTGCAGTGGATAGTTTAAAGATGCTGTACTGTGAGCATCCCATACTTCCAGCGGCGGCCGATATAAAGCTGCTATTCTGAGGGGATCCCACACTGCCTGCAGGGGACAGTTTAAAGTTGCTATACAGAGAGGATCCCCCACTGCCACAGGGGACGGTTTAAAGCTGCTAAAGAGTGACGGTCCCACACTGCCCGCAGGGTCTGTTTAAAGTTGGTATACAGAGGGGATCCCACACAGCCCGCAGGGGACGGTTTATAGCTGCTATACAGAGGGGATCCCGCACAGCCCGCAGGGGACGGTTTATAGCTGCTATACTGTGGGGATCCCGCACGGCATGCAGGGGAAGGTTTAAAGCTGCTATTCAGAGGGGATCCGACATTGCCCGCAGGGGAGTTTAATGCTTCCATACACAGGGGATCCCCCCCTGCCACAGCGGACTGTTTAAATCTGCTATACAGTGAGGATCCCACAATGCCCGCAGGGGACGATTTAAAGCTGTTATACAGAGGGGATCCCGCATTGCCTGCAGTGGATAGTTTAAAGATGCTGTACTGTGAGGATCCCATACTTCCAGCGGCGGCCGATATAAAGCTGCTATACAGAGGGGATTGCACACAGCCCGCAGGAGACTGTTTAAATCTGCTGTACAGTGAGGATTCTGCACTGCCCGCAGGGGACAGTTTAATGCTGCTATACAGAGGGGATCTTCCACTGCCACAGGGGATGCTTTATAGCTGCTATACAGTGGGGTTCCCCCCACTGCCACACGGAGCACTTTAAAGCTGGTATACAGAGGGGATTCCCCCACTGCCACAGGGGACGGTTTATAACTGCTATGCAGTGAGGCTCCCACACTGCCCGTAGGGGACGTTTTAAAGCTGCTATACAGATGGGATCCCCCACTGTCACAGGGGACGGTTTAAAGCTGCTATAGAGAGGGGATCCCGCACTGCCCGCAGGGGAGGTTTTCAAGCTGCAATACAGAGGGGATCCCGCACTGCCCACAGGGGACGGTTTCAAGCTGTAATACAGAGGGGATCCCACACTGCCCGCAGGGGACGTTTTAAAGCTGCTATACAGTGAGGATCCCACACTGACCGCAGGGGATGGTTTAAAGCTGCTATAGAGAGGGGATCCCGCACTGCCCGCAGGGGACGTTTTCAAGCTGCAATACAGAGGGGATCCCGCACTGCCGCAGGGGACGGTTTAAAACTGCTATACAGAGGGGATCCCGCACTGCCCGCAGGGGACTTTTTAACATTGCTATACAACGGGGATCCCACACTGCCTGCAGGGGAAGGTTTAATGCTGCGATACAGAGGTGATACCAAACCGCCCGCACAGGACGGTTTAAAGCTGCTATATAGAGTGGATCCCACACTGCCTGCAGGGGACGGTTTGAAGTTGCTATACAGAGGGGATCCCCCACTGCCACAGGAGACGGTTTGTAACTGCTATGCAGTGAGGCTCCCACACTGCCCGTAGGGGACGTTTTAAAGCTGCTATACAGATGGGATCCCCCACTGTCACAGGGGACGGTTTAAAGCTGCTATAGAGAGGGGATCCCGCACTGCCCGCAGGGGACGGTTTAAAGCTGCTATACAGAGGGGATCCCACACTGACCGCAGGGGATGGTTTAAAGCTGCAATAGAGAGGGGATCCCGCACTGCCCGCAGGGGACGTTTTCAAGCTGCAATACAGAGGGGATCCCGCACTGCCCGCAGGGGACTTTTTAACATTGCTATACAGCGGGGATCCCACACTGCCTGCAGGGGAAGGTTTAATGCTGCTATACAGAGGGGATACCAAACAGCCCGAACGGGACGGTTTAAATCTGCTATACAGTGAGGATCCCACAATGCCCGCAGGGGACGATTTAAAGCTGCTATACAGAGGGGATCCCCCACTGCCACAGGGGATTGTTTAAAGCTGCAATACAGAGGGGATACTGCACTGCCCGCAGTGGACGGTTTAAAACTGCCATGCAGTGAGGCTCCCACACAGACCGCAGGGGATGGTTTAAAGCTGCAATACAGAGGGGATCCCGCACTGCACACAGGGGACGGTTTAAAGCTGCTATACAGAGGGGATCCCATACTGCCCGCAGGGGACGTTTTAAAGCTGCTATACAGAGGGGATCCCCCACTGCCTCAGGGGACTGTTTAAAGCTGCTATACCGTGAGCATCACACACACCCCGCAGGGGATGGTTTAAAGCTGCTACAATGAGGATCCCACACTGCCCACAGGGGACAGTTTAAAGCTGCTATACAGAGGGGATCCCACACTGCCCACAGGGGACGGTTTAAAGTTGCTATACAGAGAGGATACCCCACTGCCACAGGGGACGGTTTAAAGCTGCTACAGAGTGACGGTCCCACACTGCCCGCAGGGACTGTTTAAAGTTGGTATACAGAGGGGATCCCACACAGCCCGCAGGGGACGGTTTATAGCTGCTATACAGAGGGGATCCCGCACAGCCCGCAGGGGACGGTTTATAGCTGCTATACTGTGGGGATCCCGCACGGCATGCAGGGGAAGGTTTAAAGCTGCTATTCAGAGGGGATCCGACATTGCCCGCAGGGGAGTTTAAAGCTTCCATACATAGGGGATTCCCCCCCTGCCACAGCGGACTGGTTAAATCTGCTATACAGTGAAGATCCCACAATGCCCGCAGGGGACGATTTAAAGCTGTTATACAGAGGGGATCCCGCATTGCCTGCAGTGGATAGTTTAAAGATGCTGTACTGTGAGGATCCCATACTTCCAGCGGCGGCCGATATAAAGCTGCTATTCTGAGGGGATCCCACACTGCCCGCAGGGGACGGTTTAAAGTTGCTATACAGAGGGGATCCCCCACTGAACACAGGGGCGGTTTAAAGCTGCTATGCAGTTAGGATCACACACTGCCCACAGAGGACGGTTTACAGCTGCTTTTCAGAGGGGATCCCACACTGCCCGCAGGGGACGGTTTAAAGCTGCAATACAGTGGGGATCCCGCACTGCCCGCAGGGGACGGTTTAAAGCTGCTATACAGAGGGGATCGCACACAGCCCGCAGGAGACAGTTTAAAGCTGCTATACAGAGGGGATCTTCCACTGCCACAGGGGATGCTTTATAGCTGCTATACAGTGGGATTCCCCCCACTGCCACACGGAGCACTTTAAAGCTGGTATACAGAGGGGATTCCCCCACTGCCAAAGGGGACGGTTTAAAGCTGCTATACAGTGAGGATCCCACACGGCCCGCAGCGACGGTTTAAAGCTGGTATACAGAGGGGATCCTGCACTGCCAGCAGGGGACGGTTTAAATTTGCTATACAGTGAGGATCTCCCACTGCCAGAGTGGCTGCTTTATAGCTGCTATAGATAGGGGATCCCCCACTGCCTCAGGGGACTGCTTAAAGCTGCCACATTGTGAGGATAACAGACTGCCCGCAGGGGACGGTTTAAAGCTGGTATACAGAGGGGATCACACACTGCTCGCAGGGGATGGTTTAAAGCTGCTATACAGAGGGGATCCCCCACTGCCACAGGGGACTGTTTAAATCTGCTATACAGTGAGGATCACACACTGCCCTCAGGGGATGGTTTAAAGCTGGTATACAGAGGGGATCCTGTACTGCCAGCAGTGGACGGTTTAAAACTGCTATGAAGTGGGGATCCCACACTGCCCACAGGGGAAGTTGTAATGCTGCTATACAGAGGGGATACCACACCGCCCGCAGGGGATGGTATAAAGCTGCTATACAGAGTGGTTCCCACACTGCCCGCAGGAGACGGTTGAAAGCTGCAATACAGAGGGGATCCCGCTCTGCCCGCAGGTGACGGTTTAAAGCTGCTGTACAGTGAGGATCTTGCAGTGCCCGCAGGGGACCGTTTAAAGTTGCTATACAGAGGGGATCCCCCACAGCCACAGGGAACGGTTTAAAGCTGCAATACAGAGGGGATCCCGCTCTGCCCGCAGGTGACGGTTTAAAGCTGCTGTACAGTGAGGATCTTGCAGTGCCCGCAGGGGACCGTTTAAAGCTGCTATACAGAGGGGTTCCCACACTGCCACAGGGGACGGATTAAAGCTGCTATGCAGAGGGGATCCCACACTGACCGCAGCGGATGGTTTTAAGCTGCTATAGAGAGGGGATCCCGCACTGCCCACAGGGGAAGGTTTAATGCTGCTACAGTGAGGATCCCACACTGCCACAGGGGACGGTTTAAAGCTGCTATGCTGTTAGGATCACACACTGCCCGCAGGGGACGGTTTAAAACTGCTATGAAGTGGGGATCCCACACTGCCCACAGGGGAAGTTGTAATGCTGCTATACAGAGGGGATACCACACCGCCCGCAGGGGATGGTATAAAGCTGCTATACAGAGTGGTTCCCACACTGCCCGCAGGAGACGGTTGAAAGCTACTATACAGAGGGGATCCCACACTCCCCGCAGGGGACGGTTTAAATCTGCCATACAGTGAGAATCCCGCACTGCCCGCAGAGTACGTTTTAACGCTGCTATACAGAGGGGATCCCCCACTGCCAGGGGGGACAGTTTAAAGCTGCTAAACAGAGAGGATCCCCCACTGCCCACAGTCGGATGCTTTATAGCTGCTATACAGTGGGGTTCCCACACTTCCTGCAGGGGAAGGTTAATGCTGCTACAGGGAGGATCCCGCACTGCCTGCAGGGAAGGTTTAATTCTGCTCTTCAAAGGGGAAATCACACTGCCCACATGGGACGGTTTAAAGCTGCTATACAGAGAGGATCCCACACTGCCCGCAGGGGACGGTTTAAAGCTGCAATACAGTGGGGATCCCGCACTGCCCACAGGGGACGGTTTAAAGTTGCTATACAGAGGGGATACCGCACCGCCCGCAGGGGACGTTTTAACGTTGCTATACAGAGGGGATCCTACACTGCCTGCAGGGGAAGGTTTAATTCTGCTCTTCAAAGGTGAAATCACACTGCCCACATGGACGGTTTGAAGCTGCTATACAGAGAGGATCCCACACTGCCCGCAGGGGAAGTTTTAACGTTGCTATACAGAGGGATCCCTCACTGCCTGCAGGGGAAGGTTTAATGCTGCTATACAGAGGGGATACCAAACCGCCCGCACGGGACGGTTTAAAGCTGCTATACTGAGGGGATCCACACTGCCCGCAGGGGACGGTTTAAAACTGCCATGCTGTGAGGTTCCCACACTGCCCGCAGGGGATGTTTTAAAGCTGCTATACAGAGGCGTCCCACATTGCCTGCAGGGGACAGTTTAAAGCTTCTATACATAGGGGATCCCCACTGCCACAGGGGACTGTTTAAATCTGCTAGCTATACAGTGAGGATCCCACAATGCCCGCAGGGGATGGTTTAAAGCTGTTATACAGAGGGGATCCCGCATTGCCTGCAGGGGATAGTTTAAAGATGCTGTACTGTGAGGATCCCATACTTCCAGCAGCTGCCGATATAAAGCTGCTATTCTGAGGGGATCCCACACTACCCGCAGGGGACGGTTTAAATTTGCTATACAGTGGGGATCCCCACTGCCAGAGTGGGTGCTTTATAGCTGCTATACATAGGGGATCCCCCACTGCCTCAGGGGACTGCTTAATGCTGCCACACAGTGAGGATCACACACTGCCCGCAGGGGACGGTTTAAAGCTGCAATACAGTGGGGATCCCGCACTGCCCGCAGGGGACGGTTTAAAGCTGCTATACAGAGGGGATCCTACACTGCCTGCAGGGGAAGGTTTAATGCTGCTATACAGAGGGGATCCCCCACTGCCACAGGGGACGGTTTAAAGCTGCTATGCTGTTAGGATCACACACTGCCCGCAGGGGACTGTTTAAAGCTTCTATACAGTGAGGATCCCGCACTGCCCACAGGGGACGGTTTAAAGCTTCTATACAGTGGGGTTTCCCCCACTGCCACACGGAGCACATTAAAGCTGGTATACAGAGGGGATCCCCCACTGCCACAGCGGACGGTTTAAAGCTGCTATAGAGAGGGGATCCTGCACTGCCCGCAGGGGACGGTTTAAAGCTGCTATACAGAGGGGATCCCACACTGACCGCAGGGGATGGTTTAAAGCTGCTATAGAGAGGGGATCCCGCACTGCCCGCAGGGGACGTTTTCAAGCTGCAATACAGAGGGGATCCCGCACTGCCGCAGGGGACGGTTTAAAACTGCTATACAGAGGGGATCCCGCACTGCCTGCAGGGGACTTTTTAACATTGCTATACAGAGGGGATCCCACACTGCCTGCAGGGGAAGGTTTAATGCTGCGATACAGAGGTGATACCAAACCGCCCGCACAGGACGGTTTAAAGCTGCTATATAGAGTGGATCCCACACTGCCTGCAGGGGACGGTTTGAAGTTGCTATACAGAGGGGATCCCCCACTGCCACAGGGGCGGTTTAATGCTGCTATGCAGTTAGGATCCCTCACAGCCCGCAGGGGACGGTTTAAAGCTGCAATACAGAGGGGATCCCGCACTGCCCGCAGGGGACGGTTTAAAACTGCTATGCAGTGAGGCTCCCACACTGCCCGCAGGGGACGTTTTAAAGCTGCTATACAGAGGGGATCCCCCACTGCCACGGGGGACGGTTTGAAGTTGCTATACAGAGGGGATCCCCCACTGCCACAGGGGCGGTTTAATGCTGCTATGCTGTTAGGATCCCTCACAGCCCGCAGGGGACGGTTTAAAGCTGCAATACAGAGGGGATCCCGCACTGCCCGCAGGGGACGGTTTAAAACTGCTATGCAGTGAGGCTCCCACACTGCCCGCAGGGGACGTTTTAAAGCTGCTATACAGAGGGGATCCCCCACTGCCACGGGGGACGGTTTAAAGCTGCTATACAGTGAGGATCCCACACTGCCACAGTGGATGCTTTATAGCTGCTATACAGTGGGGTTCCCACACTTTCTGCAGGGGAAGGTTTAATGCTGCTACATGGAGGATCCCGCACTGCCTGCAGGGGAAGGTTTAATTCTGCTCTTCAAAGGGGAAATCACACTGCCCACATGGGACGGTTTAAAGCTGCTATACAGAGAGGATACACCACTGCCCGCAGGGGACGGTTTAAAGCTGCAATACAGTGGGGATCCCGCACTGCCCACAGGGGACGGTTTAAAGTTGCTATACAGAGGGGATACCGCACCGCCCGCAGGGGACGTTTTAACGTTGCTATACAGAGGGGATCCTACACTGCCTGCAGGGGAAGGTTTAATTCTGCTCTTCAAAGGTGAAATCACACTGCCCACATGGGACGGTTTGAAGCTGCTATACAGAGAGGATCCCACACTGCCCGCAGGGGATAGTTTAATGATGTTAATCAAAGGAGATCCCACTCTGCCCGCAAAGGACGGTTTATAGCTGCTAATCAGAGGGGATCCGCACTGCCCACAGTGGACGGTTTAAAGCGGCTCTTCGGAGGGGATCCTACACTGCCCGCTGGATATGGTTTAAAGCTGCAATACAGTGAGGATCCCGCACTGCCCGCAGGGGACGGTTTAAAGCTGCTATACACAGGGGATCCCACGCTGCCCGCAGGGGATGGTTTAAAGCTGCTATACAGAGGGGATCCCGCACTGCCCGCAGGGGACGGTTTAAAGCTGCTATACACAGGGGATCCCACGCTGCCCGCAGGGGATGGTTTAAAGCTGCTATACAGAGGGGATCCTGTACTGCCAGCAGGGGACGGTTTAAATCTGCTATACAGAGGGGATCCCACGCTGCCCGCAGGGGATGGTTTAAAGCTGCTATACAGAGGGGATCCTGTACTGCCAGCAGGGGACGGTTTAAATCTGCTATACAGAGGGGATCCCACACAGCCCGCAGGGGATGGTTTAAAGCTGCTATACAGAGAGGATCCCACACTGCCCGCAGGGGAAGTTTTAACGTTGCTATACAGAGGGGATCCCACACTGCCTGCAGAGGAAGGATTAATGCTGCTATACAGAGGGGATCCCTCACTGCCTGCAGGGGAAGGTTTAATGCTGCTATACAGAGGGGATACCAAACCGCCCGCACGGGACGGTTTAAAGCTGCTATACTGAGGGGATCCCACACTGCCCGCAGGGGACGGTTTAAAGCTGCAATACAGAGGGGATACCGCACTGCCCGCAGGGGACGGTTTAAAACTGCCATGCTGTGAGGTTCCCACACTGCCCGCAGGGGATGTTTTAAAGCTGCTATACAGAGGCGTCCCACATTGCCTGCAGGGGACAGTTTAAAGCTTCTATACATAGGGGATCCCCCACTGCCACAGGGGACTGTTTAAATCTGCTATACAGTGAGGATCCCACAATGCCCGCAGGGGATGGTTTAAAGCTGTTATACAGAGGGGATCCCGCATTGCCGGCAGGGGATAGTTTAAAGATGCTGTACTGTGAGGATCCCATACTTCCAGCAGCTGCCGATATAAAGCTGCTATTCTGAGGGGATCCCACACTACCCGCAGGGGACGGTTTAAATTTGCTATACAGTGGGGATCCCCACTGCCAGAGTGGGTGCTTTATAGCTGCTATACATAGGGGATTCCCCCACTGCCTCAGGGGACTGCTTAATGCTGCCACACAGTGAGGATCACACACTGCCCACAGGGGATGGTTTACAGCTGCTATACAGAGGGGATCCCACACTGCCCGCAGGGGACGGTTTAAAGCTGCAATACAGTGGGGATCCCGCACTGCCCGCAGGGGACGGTTTAAAGCTGCTATACAGAGGGGATACCGCACTGCCTGCAGGGGAAGGTTTAATGCTGCTATACAGAGGGGATCTCCCACTGCCACAGGGGTGCTTTAAAGCTGCAAAACAGAGGGGATCCCGCACTGCCAGCAGAGGATGGTTTAAATCTGCTATACAGAGGGGCTCCCACACAGCCCGCAGGGGATGGTTTAAAGCTGCTATACAGAGGGGATCCCACACTGTCACAGGGGACGGTTTAAAGCTGCTATGCTGTTAGGATCACACACTGCCCGCAGGGGACTGTTTAAAGCTTCTATACAGTGAGGATCCCGCACTGCCCACAGGGGACGGTTTAAAGCTTCTATACAGTGGGGTTTCCCCCACTGCCACACGGAGCACATTAAAGCTGGTATACAGAGGGGATCCCCCACTGCCACAGCGGACGGTATAAAGCTGCTATACAGTGAGTATCCCACACAGCCCGCAGCGACGGGTTAAAGCTGGTATACAGAGGGGATACCGCACTGCCTGCAGGGGAAGGTTTAATGCTGCTATACAGAGGGGATCTCCCACTGCCACAGGGGTGCTTTAAAGCTGCAAAACAGAGGGGATCCCGCACTGCCAGCAGAGGATGGTTTAAATCTGCTATACAGAGGGGCTCCCACACAGCCCGCAGGGGATGGTTTAAAGCTGCTATACAGAGGGGATCCCACACTGTCACAGGGGACGGTTTAAAGCTGCTATGCTGTTAGGATCACACACTGCCCGCAGGGGACTGTTTAAAGCTTCTATACAGTGAGGATCCCGCACTGCCCACAGGGGACGGTTTAAAGCTTCTATACAGTGGGGTTTCCCCCACTGCCACACGGAGCACATTAAAGCTGGTATACAGAGGGGATCCCCCACTGCCACAGCGGACGGTTTAAAGCTGCTATAGAGAGGGGATCCTGCACTGCCCGCAGGGGACGGTTTAAAGCTGCTATACAGAGGGGATCCCACACTGACCGCAGGGGATGGTTTAAAGCTGCTATAGAGAGGGGATCCCGCACTGCCACAGGGGACGGTTTAAAGCTGCTATACAGAGGGGATCCCCCACTGCCGCAGGGGACGGTTTAAAACTGCTATACAGAGGGGATCCCGCACTGCCCGCAGGGGACTTTTTAACATTGCTATACAGCGGGGATCCCACACTGCCTGCAGGGGAAGGTTTGAAGTTGCTATACAGAGGGGATCCCCCACTGCCACAGGGGCGGTTTAATGCTGCTATGCAGTTAGGATCCCCCACAGCCCGCAGGGGACGGTTTACAGCTGCTTTTCAGAGGGTATCCCAGAATGCCCGCAGGGGACGGTTTAAAGCTGCAATACAGAGGGGATCCCGCACTGCCACAGGGGACGGTTTAAAGCTGCTATACAGAGGGGATCCCCCACTGCCACAGGGGACGGTTTAAAGCTGCTATACAGTGAGGATCCCACACTGACCGCAGGGGATGGTTTAACGTTGCTATACAGAGGGGATCCCACACTGCCTGCAGGGGAAGGTTTAATGCTGCTATACAGAGGGGATACCAAACAGCCCGAACGGGACGGTTTAAATCTGCTATACAGTGAGGATCCCACAATGCCCGCAGGGGATGATTTAAAGCTGTTATACAGAGGGGATCCCGCATTGCCTGCAGTGGATAGTTTAAAGATGCTGTACTGTGAGCATCCCATACTTCCAGCGGCGGCCGATATAAAGCTGCTATTCTGAGGGGATCCCACACTGCCTGCAGGGGACAGTTTAAAGTTGCTATACAGAGAGGATCCCCCACTGCCACAGGGGACGGTTTAAAGCTGCTAAAGAGTGACGGTCCCACACTGCCCGCAGGGTCTGTTTAAAGTTGGTATACAGAGGGGATCCCGCATTGCCTGCAGGGGACAGTTTAAAGTTGCTATACAGAGGGGATCCCGCACAGCCCGCAGGGGACGGTTTATAGCTGCTATACTGTGGGGATCCCGCACGGCATGCAGGGGAAGGTTTAAAGCTGCTATTCAGAGGGGATCCGACATTGCCCGCAGGGGAGTTTAATGCTTCCATACACAGGGGATCCCCCCCTGCCACAGCGGACTGTTTAAATCTGCTATACAGTGAGGATCCCACAATGCCCGCAGGGGACGATTTAAAGCTGTTATACAGAGGGGATCCCGCATTGCCTGCAGTGGATAGTTTAAAGATGCTGTACTGTGAGGATCCCATACTTCCAGCGGCGGCCGATATAAAGCTGCTATACAGAGGGGATTGCACACAGCCCGCAGGAGACTGTTTAAATCTGCTGTACAGTGAGGATTCTGCACTGCCCGCAGGGGACAGTTTAATGCTGCTATACAGAGGGGATCTTCCACTGCCACAGGGGATGCTTTATAGCTGCTATACAGTGGGGTTCCCCCCACTGCCACACGGAGCACTTTAAAGCTGGTATACAGAGGGGATTCCCCCACTGCCACAGGGGACGGTTTATAACTGCTATGCAGTGAGGCTCCCACACTGCCCGTAGGGGACGTTTTAAAGCTGCTATACAGATGGGATCCCCCACTGTCACAGGGGACGGTTTAAAGCTGCTATAGAGAGGGGATCCCGCACTGCCCGCAGGGGAGGTTTTCAAGCTGCAATACAGAGGGGATCCCGCACTGCCCACAGGGGACGGTTTCAAGCTGTAATACAGAGGGGATCCCACACTGCCCGCAGGGGACGTTTTAAAGCTGCTATACAGTGAGGATCCCACACTGACCGCAGGGGATGGTTTAAAGCTGCTATAGAGAGGGGATCCCGCACTGCCCGCAGGGGACGTTTTCAAGCTGCAATACAGAGGGGATCCCGCACTGCCGCAGGGGACGGTTTAAAACTGCTATACAGAGGGGATCCCGCACTGCCCGCAGGGGACTTTTTAACATTGCTATACAACGGGGATCCCACACTGCCTGCAGGGGAAGGTTTAATGCTGCGATACAGAGGTGATACCAAACCGCCCGCACAGGACGGTTTAAAGCTGCTATATAGAGTGGATCCCACACTGCCTGCAGGGGACGGTTTGAAGTTGCTATACAGAGGGGATCCCCCACTGCCACAGGAGACGGTTTGTAACTGCTATGCAGTGAGGCTCCCACACTGCCCGTAGGGGACGTTTTAAAGCTGCTATACAGATGGGATCCCCCACTGTCACAGGGGACGGTTTAAAGCTGCTATAGAGAGGGGATCCCGCACTGCCCGCAGGGGACGGTTTAAAGCTGCTATACAGAGGGGATCCCACACTGACCGCAGGGGATGGTTTAAAGCTGCAATAGAGAGGGGATCCCGCACTGCCCGCAGGGGACGTTTTCAAGCTGCAATACAGAGGGGATCCCGCACTGCCCGCAGGGGACTTTTTAACATTGCTATACAGCGGGGATCCCACACTGCCTGCAGGGGAAGGTTTAATGCTGCTATACAGAGGGGATACCAAACAGCCCGAACGGGACGGTTTAAATCTGCTATACAGTGAGGATCCCACAATGCCCGCAGGGGACGATTTAAAGCTGCTATACAGAGGGGATCCCCCACTGCCACAGGGGATTGTTTAAAGCTGCAATACAGAGGGGATACTGCACTGCCCGCAGTGGACGGTTTAAAACTGCCATGCAGTGAGGCTCCCACACAGACCGCAGGGGATGGTTTAAAGCTGCAATACAGAGGGGATCCCGCACTGCACACAGGGGACGGTTTAAAGCTGCTATACAGAGGGGATCCCATACTGCCCGCAGGGGACGTTTTAAAGCTGCTATACAGAGGGGATCCCCCACTGCCTCAGGGGACTGTTTAAAGCTGCTATACCGTGAGCATCACACACACCCCGCAGGGGATGGTTTAAAGCTGCTACAATGAGGATCCCACACTGCCCACAGGGGACAGTTTAAAGCTGCTATACAGAGGGGATCCCACACTGCCCACAGGGGACGGTTTAAAGTTGCTATACAGAGAGGATACCCCACTGCCACAGGGGACGGTTTAAAGCTGCTACAGAGTGACGGTCCCACACTGCCCGCAGGGACTGTTTAAAGTTGGTATACAGAGGGGATCCCACACAGCCCGCAGGGGACGGTTTATAGCTGCTATACAGAGGGGATCCCGCACAGCCCGCAGGGGACGGTTTATAGCTGCTATACTGTGGGGATCCCGCACGGCATGCAGGGGAAGGTTTAAAGCTGCTATTCAGAGGGGATCCGACATTGCCCGCAGGGGAGTTTAAAGCTTCCATACATAGGGGATTCCCCCCCTGCCACAGCGGACTGGTTAAATCTGCTATACAGTGAAGATCCCACAATGCCCGCAGGGGATGATTTAAAGCTGTTATACAGAGGGGATCCCGCATTGCCTGCAGTGGATAGTTTAAAGATGCTGTACTGTGAGGATCCCATACTTCCAGCGGCGGCCGATATAAAGCTGCTATTCTGAGGGGATCCCACACTGCCCGCAGGGGACGGTTTAAAGTTGCTATACAGAGGGGATCCCCCACTGAACACAGGGGCGGTTTAAAGCTGCTATGCAGTTAGGATCACACACTGCCCACAGAGGACGGTTTACAGCTGCTTTTCAGAGGGGATCCCACACTGCCCGCAGGGGACGGTTTAAAGCTGCAATACAGTGGGGATCCCGCACTGCCCGCAGGGGACGGTTTAAAGCTGCTATACAGAGGGGATCGCACACAGCCCGCAGGAGACAGTTTAAAGCTGCTATACAGAGGGGATCTTCCACTGCCACAGGGGATGCTTTATAGCTGCTATACAGTGGGATTCCCCCCACTGCCACACGGAGCACTTTAAAGCTGGTATACAGAGGGGATTCCCCCACTGCCAAAGGGGACGGTTTAAAGCTGCTATACAGTGAGGATCCCACACGGCCCGCAGCGACGGTTTAAAGCTGGTATACAGAGGGGATCCTGCACTGCCAGCAGGGGACGGTTTAAATTTGCTATACAGTGGGGATCTCCCACTGCCAGAGTGGCTGCTTTATAGCTGCTATAGATAGGGGATCCCCCACTGCCTCAGGGGACTGCTTAAAGCTGCCACATTGTGAGGATAACAGACTGCCCGCAGGGGACGGTTTAAAGCTGGTATACAGAGGGGATCAAACACTGCTCGCAGGGGATGGTTTAAAGCTGCTATACAGAGGGGATCCCCCACTGCCACAGGGGACTGTTTAAATCTGCTATACAGTGAGGATCACACACTGCCCTCAGGGGATGGTTTAAAGCTGGTATACAGAGGGGATCCTGTACTGCCAGCATTGGATGGTTTAAAGCTGCAATACAGAGGGGATACCGCACTGCCCGCAGGGGACGGTTTAAAACTGGCATGCAGTGAGGCTCCCACACAGCCCGCAGGGGATGATTTAAAGCTGCAATACAGAGGGGATCCCGCACTGCCCACAGGGGACATTTTAAAGCTGCTGCAGTGAGGATCCCAAACTGACTGCAGGGGACGGTTTAATGCTGCTATACAGAGAGGATCCCACACTGCCCGCGGGGGACGTATTACAGCTGCTTTTCAGAGGGGATCCCACACTGCCCGCAGGGGACGGTTTAAAGCTGCAATACAGTGGGGATCCCGAACTGCCCGCAGGGGACGGTTTAAAGCTGCTATACAGAGGGGATCGCACACAGCCCGCAGGAGACTGTTTAAATCTGCTGTACAGTGAGGATTCTGCACTGCCCGCAGGGGAAAGTTTAAAGCTGCTATACAGAGGGGATCTTCCACTGCCACAGGGGATGCTTTATAGCTGCTATACAGTGGGGTTCCCCCCACTGCCACACGGAGCACTTTAAAGCTGGTATACAGAGGGGATTCCCCCACTGCCACAGGGGACGGTTTATAACTGCTATGCAGTGAGGCTCCCACACTGCCCGTAGGGGACGTTTTAAAGCTGCTATACAGAGGGGATCCCCCACTGTCACAGTGGACGGTTTAAAGCTGCTATACAGTGAGTATCCCACACTGACCAAAGGGGATGTTTTAAAGCTGCTATAGAGAGGGGATCCCGCACTGCCCGCAGGGGATGGTTTAAAGCTGCAATACAGAGGGGATCCCGCCCTGCCTGCAGATGAAGGTTTAAATCTGCTATACAGTGGGGATCCTCCACTGCCACAGGGGAGGGTTTAAAGCAGCTATGCAGAGGGGATCCCGCACTGCCAGCAGGGGAAGGTTTAATTCTGCTCATCAAAGGGGATACCACACTGCCCACATGGGACGTTTTAAAGCTGCTATACAGAGACGATACACCACTGCCACAGGGGACGTTTTAACGCTGCTATACAGAGGGGATCCCACACTGACCGCAGGGGAAGGTTTAAAGCTGCTATACAGAGAGGATCCCACACTGCCCGCAGGGTACGGTTTACAGCTGCTTTTCAGAGGGGATCCCACAGTGCTCGCAGGGGACGGTTTAAAGCTGCTATACAGAAGGGATCCCACACTGCCCGCAGGGGACGATTTAAAGCAGCTCTTCGGAGGGGATCCCCTACTGCCACAGTGGGTGCTTTATAGCTGCTATACATAGGGGATCCCCCACTGCCTCAGGGGACTGTTTAAAGCTGCTATACCGTGAGCATCACACACACCCCGCAGGGGATGGTTTAAAGCTGCTACAATGAGGATCCCACACTGCCCACAGGGGACGGTTTAATGCTGCTATACAGAGGGGATCCCGCACTGCCCGCAGGGGACTGTTTAAAGCTGCTAAACAGAGGGGATCCCGCACAGCCCGCAGGTGATGGTTTAAATCTGCTATAGAGTGACGCTCCCACACTGCCTCAGGGGACGGTTTAATTCTGCTATACAGTGAGCATCCCATACTGCCGGCAGGGGACGGTTGAAAGCTACTATACAGAGGGGATCCCACACTCCCCGCAGGGGACGGTTTAAATCTGCCATACAGTGAGAATCCCGCACTGCCCGCAGAGGACGTTTTAACGCTGCTATACAGAGGGGATCCCCCACTGCCACGGGGGACAGTTTAAAGCTGCTAAACAGAGGGGATCCCCCACTGCCACAGTGGATGCTTTATAGCTGCTATACAGTGGGGTTCCCACACTTCCTGCAGGGGAAGGTTTAATGCTGCTATACAGAGGGGATCCCCCACTGCCACAGGGGACGGTTTAAAGCTGCTATGCTGTTAGGATCACACACTGCCCGCAGGGGACTGTTTAAAGCTTCTATACAGTGAGGATCCCGCACTGCCCACAGGGGACGGTTTAAAGCTTCTATACAGTGGGGTTTCCCCCACTGCCACACGGTGCACTTTAAAGCTGGTATACAGAGGGGATCCCCCACTGCCACAGCGGACGGTTTAAAGCTGCTATACAGTGAGTATCCCGCACAGCCCGCAGCGACGGTTTAAAGCTGGTATACAGAGGGGATCCTGCACTGCCCGCAGGGGACGGTTTAAAGCTGCTATACAGAGGGGATCCCACACTGCCCGCAGGGGACATTTTAACGTTTCTTTATAGAGGGGATCCCACACTGCCTGCAGGGGAAGGTTTAATGCTGCTATACAGTGAGTATCCCACACTGACCGCAGGGGATAGTTTAAAGCTGCTATAGAGAGGGGATCCCGCACTGCCCGCAGGGGATGGTTTAAAGCTGCAATACAGAGGGGATCCCGCACTGCCTGCAGATGAAGGTTTAAATCTGCTATACAGAGGGGATCCTCCACTGCCACAGGGGAGGGTTTAAAGCTGCTATGCAGAGGGGATCCCGCAATGCCAGCAGGGGAAGGTTTAATTCTGCTCATCAAAGGGGATACCACACTGCCCACATGGGACGGTTTAAAGCTGCTATACAGAGAGGATACACCACTGCCACAGGGGACGTTTTAACGCTGCTATACAGAGGGGATCCCACACTGACCGCAGGGGAAGGTTTAAAGCTGCTATACAGAGAGGATCCCACACTGCCCGCAGGGTACGGTTTACAGCTGCTTTTCAGAGGGGATCCCACAGTGCCCACAGGGGACGGTTTAAAGCTGCTATACAGAAGGGATCCCACACTGCCCGCAGGGGACGGTTTAAAGCTGCAATACAGAGGGGATACCGCACCGCCCGCAGGGGACGGTTTAACGTTTCTTTATAGAGGGGATCCCACACTGCCTGCAGGGGAAGGTTTAATGCTGCTATACAGAGGGGATCCCCCACTGCCACAGGGGATGGTTTAAAGCTGCTTTGCAGTTAGGATCACACACTGCCCGCAGGGGACTGTTTAAAGCTTCTATACAGTGAGTATCCCGCACTGCCCACAGGGGACGGTTTAAAGCTGCTATACAGTGAGGATCCCACACTGCCCGCAGGGGATGGTTTAAAGCTGGTATACAGAGGGGATCCTGTACTGCCAGCAGTGGATGGTTTAAAGCTGCAATACAGAGGGGATACCGCACTGCCCGCAGGGGACGGTTTAAAACTGGCATGCAGTGAGGCTCCCACACAGCCCGCAGGGGATGATTTAAAGCTGCAATACAGAGGGGATCCCGCACTGCCCACAGGGGACATTTTAAAGCTGCTACAGTGAGGATCCCAAACTGACTGCAGGGGACGGTTTAATGCTGCTATACAGAGAGGATCCCACACTGCCCGCAGGGGACGTATTACAGCTGCTTTTCAGAGGGGATCCCACACTGCCCGCAGGGGACGTATTACAGCTGCTTTTCAGAGGGGATCCCACACTGCCTGCAGGGGACGGTTTAAAGCTGCAATACAGTGGGGATCCCGAACTGCCCGCAGGGGACGGTTTAAAGCTGCTATACAGAGGGGATCGCACACAGCCCGCAGGAGACTGTTTAAACCTGCTGTACAGTGAGGATTCTGCACTGCCCGCAGGGGAAAGTTTAAAGCTGCTATACAGAGGGGATCTTCCACTGCCACAGGGGATGCTTTATAGCTGCTATACAGTGGGGTTCCCCCCACTGCCACACGGAGCACTTTAAAGCTGGTATACAGAGGGGATTCCCCCACTGCCACAGGGGACGGTTTATAACTGCTATGCAGTGAGGCTCCCACACTGCCCGTAGGGGACGTTTTAAAGCTGCTATACAGAGGGGATCCCCCACTGTCACAGTGGACGGTTTAAAGCTGCTATACAGTGAGTATCCCACACTGACCACAGGGGATGGTATAAAGCTGCTATAGAGAGGGGATCCCGCACTGCCCGCAGGGGATGGTTTAAAGCTGCAATACAGAGGGGATCCCGCCCTGCCTGCAGATGAAGGTTTAAATCTGCTATACAGAGGGGATCCTCCACTGCCACAGGGGAGGGTTTAAAGCAGCTATGCAGAGGGGATCCCGCACTGCCAGCAGGGGAAGGTTTAATTCTGCTCATCAAAGGGGATACCACACTGCCCACATGGGACGTTTTAAAGCTGCTATACAGAGTGGATACACCACTGCCACAGGGGACGTTTTAACGCTGCTATACAGAGGGGATCCCACACTGACCGCAGGGGAAGGTTTAAAGCTGCTATACAGAGAGGATCCCACACTGCCCGCAGGGTACGGTTTACAGCTGCTTTTCAGAGGGGATCCCACAGTGCTCGCAGGGGACGGTTTAAAGCTGCTATACAGAAGGGATCCCACACTGCCCGCAGGGGACGATTTAAAGCAGCTCTTCGGAGGGGATCCCACACTGCCCGCAGAGGACGGTTTAAAGCTGCTAATCAGAGGGGATCCCCTACTGCCACAGTGGGTGCTTTATAGCTGCTATACATAGGGGATCCCCCACTGCCTCAGGGGACTGTTTAAAGCTGCTATACCGTGAGCATCACACACACCCCGCAGGGGATGGTTTAAAGCTGCTACAATGAGGATCCCACACTGCCCACAGGGGACAGTTTAAAGCTGCTATACAAAGGGGATCCCGCACTGCCCACAGGGGACGGTTTAACGCTGCTATACAGTGAGGATCCCACACTCCCTGCAGGGACGTTTTAATGCTGCTATACAGAGGGGATCCCGCACTGCCCGCAGGGGACTGTTTAAAGCTGCTAAACAGAGGGGATCCCGCACAGCCCGCAGGTGATGGTTTAAATCTGCTATAGAGTGACGCTCCCACACTACCTCAGGGGACGGTTTAATTCTGCTATACAGTGAGCATCCCATACTGCCGGCAGGGGACGGTTGAAAGCTACTATACAGAGGGGATCCCACACTCCCCGCAGGGGACGGTTTAAATCTGCCATACAGTGAGAATCCCGCACTGCCCGCAGAGGACGTTTTAACGCTGCTATACAGAGGGAATCCCCCACTGCCACGGGGGACAGTTTAAAGCTGCTAAACAGTGGGGATCCCCACTGCCACAGTGGATGCTTTATAGCTGCTATACAGTGGGGTTCCCACACTTCCTGCAGGGGAAGGTTTAATGCTGCTATACAGAGGGGATCCCCCACTGCCACAGGGGACGGTTTAAAGCTGCTATGCTGTTAGGATCACACACTGCCCGCAGGGGACTGTTTAAAGCTTCTATACAGTGAGAATCCCGCACTGCCCACAGGGGACGGTTTAAAGCTTCTATACAGTGGGGTTTCCCCCACTGCCACACGGAGCACTTTAAAGCTGGTATACAGAGGGGATCCCCCACTGCCACAGCAGACGGTTTAAAGCTGCTATACAGTGAGTATCCCGCACAGCCCGCAGCGACGGTTTAAAGCTGGTATACAGAGGGGATCCTGCACTGCCCGCAGGGGACGGTTTAAAGCTGCTATACAGAGGGGATCCCACACTGCCCGCAGGGGACATTTTAACGTTTCTTTATAGAGGGGATCCCACACTGCCTGCAGGGGAAGGTTTAATGCTGCTATACAGAGGGGATCCCCCACTGCCACAGGGGATGGTTTGAAGCTGCTTTGCAGTTAGGATCACACACTGCCCGCAGGGGACTGTTTAAAGCTTCTATACAGTGAGTCTCCCGCACTGCCCACAGGGGACGGTTTAAAGCTGCTATACAGAGAGGATACACCACTGCCACAGGGGACGTTTTAACGCTGCTATACAGAGGGGATCCCACACTGACCGCAGGGGAAGGTTTAAAGCTGCTATACAGAGAGGATCCCACACTGCCCGCAGGGTACGGTTTACAGCTGCTTTTCAGAGGGGATCCCACAGTGCCCGCAGGGGACGGTTTAAAGCTGCTATACAGAAGGGATCCCACACTGCCCGCAGGGGACGGTTTAAAGCTGCAATACAGAGGGGATACCGCACCGCCCGCAGGGGACGGTTTAACGTTTCTTTATAGAGGGGATCCCACACTGCCTGCAGGGGAAGGTTTAATGCTGCTATACAGAGGGGATCCCCCACTGCCACAGGGGATGGTTTGAAGCTGCTTTGCAGTTAGGATCACACACTGCCCGCAGGGGACTGTTTAAAGCTTCTATACAGTGAGTCTCCCGCACTGCCCACAGGGGACGGTTTAAAGCTGCTATACAGTGAGGATCCCACACTGCCCGCAGGGGATGGTTTAAAGCTGGTATACAGAGGGGATCCTGTACTGCCAGCAGTGGATGGTTTAAAGCTGCAATACAGAGGGGATACCGCACTGCCCGCAGGGGACGGTTTAAAACTGGCATGCAGTGAGGCTCCCACACAGCCCGCAGGGGATGATTTAAAGCTGCAATACAGAGGGGATCCCGCACTGCCCACAGGGGACATTTTAAAGCTGCTACAGTGAGGATCCCAAACTGACTGCAGGGGACGGTTTAATGCTGCTATACAGAGAGGATCCCACACTGCCCGCAGGGGACGTATTACAGCTGCTTTTCAGAGGGGATCCCACACTGCCCGCAGGAGACTGTTTAAATCTGCTGTACAGTGAGGATTCTGCACTGCCCGCAGGGGAAAGTTTAAAGCTGCTATACAGAGGGGATCTTCCACTGCCACAGGGGATGCTTTATAGCTGCTATACAGTGGGGTTCCCCCCACTGCCACACGGAGCACTTTAAAGCTGGTATACAGAGGGGATTCCCCCACTGCCACAGGGGACGGTTTATAACTGCTATGCAGTGAGGCTCCCACACTGCCCGTAGGGGACGTTTTAAAGCTGCTATACAGAGGGGATCCCCCACTGTCACAGTGGACGGTTTAAAGCTGCTATACGGTGAGTATCCCACACTGACCAAAGGGGATGTTTTAAAGCTGCTATAGAGAGGGGATCCCGCACTGCCCGCAGGGGATGGTTTAAAGCTGCAATACAGAGGGGATCCCGCCCTGCCTGCAGATGAAGGTTTAAATCTGCTATACAGAGGGGATCCTCCACTGCCACAGGGGAGGGTTTAAAGCAGCTATGCAGAGGGGATCCCGCACTGCCAGCAGGGGAAGGTTTAATTCTGCTCATCAAAGGGGATACCACACTGCCCACATGGGACGTTTTAAAGCTGCTATACAGAGAGGATACACCACTGCCACAGGGGACGTTTTAACGCTGCTATACAGAGGGGATCCCACACTGACCGCAGGGGAAGGTTTAAAGCTGCTATACAGAGAGGATCCCACACTGCCCGCAGGGTACGGTTTACAGCTGCTTTTCAGAGGGGATCCCACAGTGCTCGCAGGGGACGGTTTAAAGCTGCTATACAGAAGGGATCCCACACTGCCCGCAGGGGACGATTTTAAGCAGCTCTTCGGAGGGGATCCCCTACTGCCACAGTGGGTGCTTTATAGCTGCTATACATAGGGGATCCCCCACTGCCTCAGGGGACTGTTTAAAGCTGCTATACCGTGAGCATCACACACACCCCGCAGGGGATGGTTTAAAGCTGCTACAATGAGGATCCCACACTGCCCACAGGGGACGGTTTAATGCTGCTATACAGAGGGGATCCCGCACTGCCCGCAGGGGACTGTTTAAAGCTGCTAAACAGAGGGGATCCCGCACAGCCCGCAGGTGATGGTTTAAATCTGCTATAGAGTGACGCTCCCACACTGCCTCAGGGGACGGTTTAATTCTGCTATACAGTGAGCATCCCATACTGCCGGCAGGGGACGGTTGAAAGCTACTATACAGAGGGGATCCCACACTCCCCGCAGGGGACGGTTTAAATCTGCCATACAGTGAGAATCCCGCACTGCCCGCAGAGGACGTTTTAACGCTGCTATACAGAGGGGATCCCCCACTGCCACGGGGGACAGTTTAAAGCTGCTAAACAGAGGGGATCCCCCACTGCCACAGTGGATGCTTTATAGCTGCTATACAGTGGGGTTCCCACACTTCCTGCAGGGGAAGGTTTAATGCTGCTATACAGAGGGGATCCCCCACTGCCACAGGGGACGGTTTAAAGCTGCTATGCTGTTAGGATCACACACTGCCCGCAGGGGACTGTTTAAAGCTTCTATACAGTGAGGATCCCGCACTGCCCACAGGGGACGGTTTAAAGCTTCTATACAGTGGGGTTTCCCCCACTGCCACACGGAGCACTTTAAAGCTGGTATACAGAGGGGATCCCCCACTGCCACAGCGGACGGTTTAAAGCTGCTATACAGTGAGTATCCCGCACAGCCCGCAGCGACGGTTTAAAGCTGGTATACAGAGGGGATCCTGCACTGCCCGCAGGGGACGGTTTAAAGCTGCTATACAGAGGGGATCCCACACTGCCACAGGGGATGGTTTGAAGCTGCTTTGCAGTTAGGATCACACACTGCCCGCAGGGGACTGTTTAAAGCTTCTATACAGTGAGTCTCCCGCACTGCCCACAGGGGACGGTTTAAAGCTGCTATACAGAGAGGATACACCACTGCCACAGGGGACGTTTTAACGCTGCTATACAGAGGGGATCCCACACTGACCGCAGGGGAAGGTTTAAAGCTGCTATACAGAGAGGATCCCACACTGCCCGCAGGGTACGGTTTACAGCTGCTTTTCAGAGGGGATCCCACAGTGCTCGCAGGGGACGGGTTAAAGCTGCTATACAGAAGGGATCCCACACTGCCCGCAGGGGACGATTTAAAGCAGCTCTTCGGAGGGGATCCCACACTGCCCGCAGAGGACGGTTTAAAGCTGCTAATCAGAGGGGATCCCCCACTGCCTCAGGGGACTGTTTAAAGCTGCTATACCGTGAGCATCACACACACCCCGCAGGGGATGGTTTAAAGCTGCTACAATGAGGATCCCACACTGCCCACAGGGGACAGTTTAAAGCTGCTATACAGAGGGGATCCCACACTGCCCACAGGGGACGGTTTAACGCTGCTATACAGTGAGGATCCCACACTCCCCGCAGGGACGGTTTAATGCTGCTATACAGAGGGGATCCCGCACTGCCCGCAGGGGACTGTTTAAAGCTGCTAAACAGAGGGGATCCCGCACAGCCCGCAGGTGATGGTTTAAATCTGCTATAGAGTGACGCTCCCACACTGCCTCAGGGGACGGTTTAATTCTGCTATACAGTGAGCATCCCATACTGCCGGCAGGGGACGTTTGAAAGCTACTATACAGAGGGGATCCCACACTCCCCGCAGGGGACGGTTTAAATCTGCCATACAGTGAGAATCCCGCACTGCCCGCAGAGGACATTTTAACGCTGCTATACAGAGGGGATCCCCCACTGCCACGGGGGACAGTTTAAAGCTGCTAAACAGAGGGGATCCCCCACTGCCACAGTGGATGCTTTATAGCTGCTATACAGTGGGGTTCCCACACTTCCTGCAGGGGAAGGTTTAATGCTGCTACAGGGAGGATCCCGCACTGCCTGCAGGGGAAGGTTTAATTCTGCTCTTCAAAGGGGAAATCACACTGCCCACATGGGACTGTTTAAAGCTGCTATACAGTGGGGATCCCGCACTGCCCGCAGGGGATGGTTTAAAGCTGCAATACAGAGGGGATCCCGCACTGCCTGCAGATGAAGGTTTAAATCTGCTATACAGAGGGGATCCTCCACTGCCACAGGGGAGGGTTTAAAGCTGCTATGCAGAGGGGATCCCGCAATGCCAGCAGGGGAAGGTTTAATTCTGCTCATCAAAGGGGATACCACACTGCCCACATGGGACGGTTTAAAGCTGCTATACAGAGAGGATACACCACTGCCACAGGGGACGTTTTAACGCTGCTATACAGACCGCAGGGGAAGGTTTAAAGCTGCTATACAGAGAGGATCCCACACTGCCCGCAGGGTACGGTTTACAGCTGCTTTTCAGAGGGGATCCCACAGTGCCCGCAGGGGACGGTTTAAAGCTGCTATACAGAAGGGATCCCACACTGCCCGCAGGGGACGGTTTAAAGCTGCAATACAGAGGGGATACCGCACCGCCCGCAGGGGACGGTTTAACGTTTCTTTATAGAGGGGATCCCACACTGCCTGCAGGGGAAGGTTTAATGCTGCTATACAGAGGGGATCCCCCACTGCCACAGGGGATGGTTTAAAGCTGCTTTGCAGTTAGGATCACACACTGCCCGCAGGGGACTGTTTAAAGCTTCTATACAGTGAGTATCCCGCACTGCCCACAGGGGACGGTTTAAAGCTGCTATACAGTGAGGATCCCTCACTGCCCGCAGGGGATGGTTTAAAGCTGGTATACAGAGGGGATCCTGTACTGCCAGCAGTGGATGGTTTAAAGCTGCAATACAGAGGGGATACCGCACTGCCCGCAGGGGACGGTTTAAAACTGGCATGCAGTGAGGCTCCCACACAGCCCGCAGGGGATGATTTAAAGCTGCAATACAGAGGGGATCTTCCACTGCCACAGGGGATGCTTTATAGCTGCAATACAGTGGGGTTCCCCCCACTGCCACACGGAGCACTTTAAAGCTGGTATACAGAGGGGATTCCCCCACTGCCACAGGGGACGGTTTATAACTGCTATGCAGTGAGGCTCCCACACTGCCCGTAGGGGACGTTTTAAAGCTGCTATACAGAGGGGATCCCCCACTGTCACAGTGGACGGTTTAAAGCTGCTATACAGTGAGTATCCCACACTGACCAAAGGGGATGTTTTAAAGCTGCTATAGAGAGGGGATCCCGCACTGCCCGCAGGGGATGGTTTAAAGCTGCAATACAGAGGGGATCCCGCCCTGCCTGCAGATGAAGGTTTAAATCTGCTATACAGAGGGGATCCTCCACTGCCACAGGGGAGGGTTTAAAGCAGCTATGCAGAGGGGATCCCGCACTGCCAGCAGGGGAAGGTTTAATTCTGCTCATCAAAGGGGATACCACACTGCCCACATGGGACGTTTTAAAGCTGCTATACAGAGACGATACACCACTGCCACAGGGGACGTTTTAACGCTGCTATACAGAGGGGATCCCACACTGACCGCAGGGGAAGGTTTAAAGCTGCTATACAGAGAGGATCCCACACTGCCCGCAGGGTACGGTTTACAGCTGCTTTTCAGAGGGGATCCCACAGTGCTCGCAGGGGACGGTTTAAAGCTGCTATACAGAAGGGATCCCACACTGCCCGCAGGGGACGATTTAAAGCAGCTCTTCGGAGGGGATCCCCTACTGCCACAGTGGGTGCTTTATAGCTGCTATACATAGGGGATCCCCCACTGCCTCAGGGGACTGTTTAAAGCTGCTATACCGTGAGCATCACACACACCCCGCAGGGGATGGTTTAAAGCTGCTACAATGAGGATCCCACACTGCCCACAGGGGACGGTTTAATGCTGCTATACAGAGGGGATCCCGCACTGCCCGCAGGGGACTGTTTAAAGCTGCTAAACAGAGGGGATCCCGCACAGCCCGCAGGTGATGGTTTAAATCTGCTATAGAGTGACGCTCCCACACTGCCTCAGGGGACGGTTTAATTCTGCTATACAGTGAGCATCCCATACTGCCGGCAGGGGACGGTTGAAAGCTACTATACAGAGGGGATCCCACACTCCCCGCAGGGGACGGTTTAAATCTGCCATACAGTGAGAATCCCGCACTGCCCGCAGAGGACGTTTTAACGCTGCTATACAGAGGGGATCCCCCACTGCCACGGGGGACAGTTTAAAGCTGCTAAACAGAGGGGATCCCCCACTGCCACAGTGGATGCTTTATAGCTGCTATACAGTGGGGTTCCCACACTTCCTGCAGGGGAAGGTTTAATGCTGCTATACAGAGGGGATCCCCCACTGCCACAGGGGACGGTTTATAACTGCTATGCAGTGAGGCTCCCACACTGCCCGTAGGGGACGTTTTAAAGCTGCTATACAGAGGGGATCCCCCACTGTCACAGTGGACGGTTTAAAGCTGCTATACAGTGAGTATCCCACACTGACCAAAGGGGATGTTTTAAAGCTGCTATAGAGAGGGGATCCCGCACTGCCCGCAGGGGATGGTTTAAAGCTGCAATACAGAGGGGATCCCGCCCTGCCTGCAGATGAAGGTTTAAATCTGCTATACAGTGGGGATCCTCCACTGCCACAGGGGAGGGTTTAAAGCAGCTATGCAGAGGGGATCCCGCACTGCCAGCAGGGGAAGGTTTAATTCTGCTCATCAAAGGGGATACCACACTGCCCACATGGGACGTTTTAAAGCTGCTATACAGAGACGATACACCACTGCCACAGGGGACGTTTTAACGCTGCTATACAGAGGGGATCCCACACTGACCGCAGGGGAAGGTTTAAAGCTGCTATACAGAGAGGATCCCACACTGCCCGCAGGGTACGGTTTACAGCTGCTTTTCAGAGGGGATCCCACAGTGCTCGCAGGGGACGGTTTAAAGCTGCTATACAGAAGGGATCCCACACTGCCCGCAGGGGACGATTTAAAGCAGCTCTTCGGAGGGGATCCCCTACTGCCACAGTGGGTGCTTTATAGCTGCTATACATAGGGGATCCCCCACTGCCTCAGGGGACTGTTTAAAGCTGCTATACCGTGAGCATCACACACACCCCGCAGGGGATGGTTTAAAGCTGCTACAATGAGGATCCCACACTGCCCACAGGGGACGGTTTAATGCTGCTATACAGAGGGGATCCCGCACTGCCCGCAGGGGACTGTTTAAAGCTGCTAAACAGAGGGGATCCCGCACAGCCCGCAGGTGATGGTTTAAATCTGCTATAGAGTGACGCTCCCACACTGCCTCAGGGGACGGTTTAATTCTGCTATACAGTGAGCATCCCATACTGCCGGCAGGGGACGGTTGAAAGCTACTATACAGAGGGGATCCCACACTCCCCGCAGGGGACAATTTAAATCTGCCATACAGTGAGAATCCCGCACTGCCCGCAGAGGACGTTTTAACGCTGCTATACAGAGGGGATCCCCCACTGCCACGGGGGACAGTTTAAAGCTGCTAAACAGAGGGGATCCCCCACTGCCACAGTGGATGCTTTATAGCTGCTATACAGTGGGGTTCCCACACTTCCTGCAGGGGAAGGTTTAATGCTGCTATACAGAGGGGATCCCCCACTGCCACAGGGGACGGTTTAAAGCTGCTATGCTGTTAGGATCACACACTGCCCGCAGGGGACTGTTTAAAGCTTCTATACAGTGAGGATCCCGCACTGCCCACAGGGGACGGTTTAAAGCTTCTATACAGTGGGGTTTCCCCCACTGCCACACGGAGCACTTTAAAGCTGGTATACAGAGGGGATCCCCCACTGCCACAGCGGACGGTTTAAAGCTGCTATACAGTGAGTATCCCGCACAGCCCGCAGCGACGGTTTAAAGCTGGTATACAGAGGGGATCCTGCACTGCCCGCAGGGGACGGTTTAAAGCTGCTATACAGAGGGGATCCCACACTGCCACAGGGGATGGTTTGAAGCTGCTTTGCAGTTAGGATCACACACTGCCCGCAGGGGACTGTTTAAAGCTTCTATACAGTGAGTCTCCCGCACTGCCCACAGGGGACGGTTTAAAGCTGCTATACAGAGAGGATACACCACTGCCACAGGGGACGTTTTAACGCTGCTATACAGAGGGGATCCCACACTGACCGCAGGGGAAGGTTTAAAGCTGCTATACAGAGAGGATCCCACACTGCCCGCAGGGTACGGTTTACAGCTGCTTTTCAGAGGGGATCCCACAGTGCTCGCAGGGGACGGGTTAAAGCTGCTATACAGAAGGGATCCCACACTGCCCGCAGGGGACGATTTAAAGCAGCTCTTCGGAGGGGATCCCACACTGCCCGCAGAGGACGGTTTAAAGCTGCTAATCAGAGGGGATCCCCCACTGCCTCAGGGGACTGTTTAAAGCTGCTATACCGTGAGCATCACACACACCCCGCAGGGGATGGTTTAAAGCTGCTACAATGAGGATCCCACACTGCCCACAGGGGACAGTTTAAAGCTGCTATACAGAGGGGATCCCACACTGCCCACAGGGGACGGTTTAACGCTGCTATACAGTGAGGATCCCACACTCCCCGCAGGGACGGTTTAATGCTGCTATACAGAGGGGATCCCGCACTGCCCGCAGGGGACTGTTTAAAGCTGCTAAACAGAGGGGATCCCGCACAGCCCGCAGGTGATGGTTTAAATCTGCTATAGAGTGACGCTCCCACACTGCCTCAGGGGACGGTTTAATTCTGCTATACAGTGAGCATCCCATACTGCCGGCAGGGGACGTTTGAAAGCTACTATACAGAGGGGATCCCACACTCCCCGCAGGGGACGGTTTAAATCTGCCATACAGTGAGAATCCCGCACTGCCCGCAGAGGACATTTTAACGCTGCTATACAGAGGGGATCCCCCACTGCCACGGGGGACAGTTTAAAGCTGCTAAACAGAGGGGATCCCCCACTGCCACAGTGGATGCTTTATAGCTGCTATACAGTGGGGTTCCCACACTTCCTGCAGGGGAAGGTTTAATGCTGCTACAGGGAGGATCCCGCACTGCCTGCAGGGGAAGGTTTAATTCTGCTCTTCAAAGGGGAAATCACACTGCCCACATGGGACTGTTTAAAGCTGCTATACAGTGGGGATCCCGCACTGCCCGCAGGGGATGGTTTAAAGCTGCAATACAGAGGGGATCCCGCACTGCCTGCAGATGAAGGTTTAAATCTGCTATACAGAGGGGATCCTCCACTGCCACAGGGGAGGGTTTAAAGCTGCTATGCAGAGGGGATCCCGCAATGCCAGCAGGGGAAGGTTTAATTCTGCTCATCAAAGGGGATACCACACTGCCCACATGGGACGGTTTAAAGCTGCTATACAGAGAGGATACACCACTGCCACAGGGGACGTTTTAACGCTGCTATACAGAGGGGATCCCACACTGACCGCAGGGGAAGGTTTAAAGCTGCTATACAGAGAGGATCCCACACTGCCCGCAGGGTACGGTTTACAGCTGCTTTTCAGAGGGGATCCCACAGTGCCCGCAGGGGACGGTTTAAAGCTGCTATACAGAAGGGATCCCACACTGCCCGCAGGGGACGGTTTAAAGCTGCAATACAGAGGGGATACCGCACCGCCCGCAGGGGACGGTTTAACGTTTCTTTATAGAGGGGATCCCACACTGCCTGCAGGGGAAGGTTTAATGCTGCTATACAGAGGGGATCCCCCACTGCCACAGGGGATGGTTTAAAGCTGCTTTGCAGTTAGGATCACACACTGCCCGCAGGGGACTGTTTAAAGCTTCTATACAGTGAGTATCCCGCACTGCCCACAGGGGACGGTTTAAAGCTGCTATACAGTGAGGATCCCTCACTGCCCGCAGGGGATGGTTTAAAGCTGGTATACAGAGGGGATCCTGTACTGCCAGCAGTGGATGGTTTAAAGCTGCAATACAGAGGGGATACCGCACTGCCCGCAGGGGACGGTTTAAAACTGGCATGCAGTGAGGCTCCCACACAGCCCGCAGGGGATGATTTAAAGCTGCAATACAGAGGGGATCCCGCACTGCCCACAGGGGACATTTTAAAGCTGCTACAGTGAGGATCCCAAACTGACTGCAGGGGACGGTTTAATGCTGCTATACAGAGAGGATCCCACACTGCCCGCAGGGGACGTATTACAGCTGCTTTTCAGAGGGGATCCCACACTGCCCGCAGGGGACGGTTTAAAGCTGCAATACAGTGGGGATCCCGAACTGCCCGCAGGGGATGGTTTAAAGCTGCTATACAGAGGGGATCGCACACAGCCCGCAGGAGACTGTTTAAATCTGCTGTACAGTGAGGATTCTGCACTGCCCGCAGGGGAAAGTTTAAAGCTGCTATACAGAGGGGATCTTCCACTGCCACAGGGGATGCTTTATAGCTGCTATACAGTGGGGTTCCCCCCACTGCCACACGGAGCACTTTAAAGCTGGTATACAGAGGGGATTCCCCCACTGCCACAGGGGACGGTTTATAACTGCTATGCAGTGAGGCTCCCACACTGCCCGTAGGGGACGTTTTAAAGCTGCTATACAGAGGGGATCCCCCACTGTCACAGTGGACGGTTTAAAGCTGCTATACAGTGAGTATCCCACACTGACCACAGGGGATGGTTTAAAGCTGCTATAGAGAGGGGATCCCGCACTGCCCGCAGGGGATGGTTTAAAGCTGCAATACAGAGGGGATCCCGCCCTGCCTGCAGATGAAGGTTTAAATCTGCTATACAGAGGGGATCCTCCACTGCCACAGGGGAGGGTTTAAAGCTGCTATGCAGAGGGGATCCCGCACTGCCAGCAGGGGAAGGTTTAATTCTGCTCATCAAAGTGGATACCACACTGCCCACATGGGACGTTTTAAAGCTGCTATACAGAGAGGATACACCACTGCCACAGGGGACGTTTTAACGCTGCTATACAGAGGGGATCCCACACTGACCGCAGGGGAAGGTTTAAAGCTGCTATACAGAGAGGATCCCACACTGCCCGCAGGGTACGGTTTACAGCTGCTTTTCAGAGGGGATCCCACAGTGCTCGCAGGGGACGGTTTAAAGCTGCTATACAGAAGGGATCCCACACTGCCCGCAGGGGACGATTTAAAGCAGCTCTTCGGAGGGGATCCCACACTGCCCGCAGAGGACGGTTTAAAGCTGCTAATCAGAGGGGATCCCCCACTGCCTCAGGGGACTGTTTAAAGCTGCTATACCGTGAGCATCACACACACCCCGCAGGGGATGGTTTAAAGCTGCTACAATGAGGATCCCACACTGCCCACAGGGGACAGTTTAAAGCTGCTATACAGAGGGGATCCCACACTGCCCACAGGGGACGGTTTAACGCTGCTATACAGTGAGGATCCCACACTCCCCGCAGGGACGGTTTAATGCTGCTATACAGAGGGGATCCCGCACTGCCCGCAGGGGACTGTTTAAAGCTGCTAAACAGAGGGGATCCCGCACAGCCCGCAGGTGATGGTTTAAATCTGCTATAGAGTGACGCTCCCACACTGCCTCAGGGGACGGTTTAATTCTGCTATACAGTGAGCATCCCATACTGCCGGCAGGGGACGTTTGAAAGCTACTATACAGAGGGGATCCCACACTCCCCGCAGGGGACGGTTTAAATCTGCCATACAGTGAGAATCCCGCACTGCCCGCAGAGGACATTTTAACGCTGCTATACAGAGGGGATCCCCCACTGCCACGGGGGACAGTTTAAAGCTGCTAAACAGAGGGGATCCCCCACTGCCACAGTGGATGCTTTATAGCTGCTATACAGTGGGGTTCCCACACTTCCTGCAGGGGAAGGTTTAATGCTGCTACAGGGAGGATCCCGCACTGCCTGCAGGGGAAGGTTTAATTCTGCTCTTCAAAGGGGAAATCACACTGCCCACATGGGACTGTTTAAAGCTGCTATACAGTGGGGATCCCGCACTGCCCGCAGGGGACGGTTTAAAGTTGCTATACAGAGGGGATACCGCACCGCCCGCAGGGGACGTTTTAACGTTGCTATACAGAGGGGATCCTACACTGCCTGCAGGGGAAGGTTTAATTCTGCTCTTCAAAGGTGAAATCACACTGCCCACATGGGACGGTTTAAAGCTGCTATACAGAGAGGATCCCACACTGCCCGCAGGGGATAGTTTAATGATGTTAATCAGAGGGGATCCCACTCTGCCCGCAGAGGACGGTTTATAGCTGCTAATCAGAGGGGATCCGCACTGCCCACAGTGGACGGTTTAACGCGGCTCTTCGGAGGGGATCCTACACTGCCCGCTGGATATGGTTTAAAGCTGCAATACAGTGAGGATCCCGCACTGCCCGCAGGGACGGTTTAAATCTGCTATACAGTGAGGATCCCATTCTGCCCGCAGAGACGGTTTAAAGCTGGTATACAGAGGGTATCCTGCACTGCCCGCAGGGGACGGTTTAAAGCTGCTATACAGTGAGGATCACACACTGCCCGCAGGGGAAGTTTTAATGCCGCTATACAGAGAGGATCCGACACTGCCTGCAGGGGACGGTTTAAAGTTGCTATACAGAGGGGATCCCCCACTGCCACAGGGGACGGTTTAAAGCTGCTATAGAGTGACGGTCCCACACTGCCCGTAGGGACTGTTTAAAGTTGGTATACAGAGGGGATACCACACAGCCCGCAGGGGACGGTTTAAAGCTGCTATACAGTGGGGATCCTGCACTGCCTGCAGGGGATGGTTTAAAGCTGCTATAGAGAGGGGATCCCCCACTGCCACAGGGGACTGTTTAAATCTGCTATACAGTGAGGATCCCACAATGTCCGCAGGGGATGGTTTAAAGCTGTTATACAGAGGGGATCCCGCATTGCCTGCAGGGGATAGTTTAAAGATGCTGTACTGTGAGGATCCCATACTTCCAGCAGCTGCCGATATAAAGCTACTATTCTGAGGGGATCCCACACTGCCCGCAGGGGACGGTTTAAATTTGCTATACAGTGGGGATCCCCACTGCCAGGGTGGGTGCTTTATAGCTGCTATACATAGGGGATCCCCCACTGCCTCAGGGGACTGTTTAAAGCTGCCACACAGTGAGGATCACACACTCCCCGCAGGGGACGGTTTAAAGCTGCAATACAGAGGGGATCCCGCACTGCCCGCAGGGGACTGTTTAAAGCTGCTATACAGTGCGGATCCCACACTGCCCGCAGGGGACGGTTTAAAGCTGCTATACAGAGGGGATCCCGCATTGCCTGCAGGGGATAGTTTAAAGATGCTGTACAGTGTGGATCCCATACTTCCAGCAGCGGCCGATATTAATCTGCTATACTGAGGTGATCCCAAACTGCCCGCAGGGGAGGGTTTAAATTTGCTATACAGAGGGGATCCCACACTGCCCGCAGGGGACGGTTTAAAGCTGCTATACAGAGGGGATCCCATACTGCCCGCAGGGGACGTTTTAAAGCTGCTATACAGAGGGGATCCCTCACTGCCCGCAGGGGACGGTTTAAATCTGCTATACAGTGAGGATCACACACTCCCCGCAGGGGACGGTTTAAATCTGCTATACAGTGAGGATCCCATACTGCCCGCAGGGGACGGTTTAAAGCTGCTATACAGTGAGGATCCCACACTGCCCGCAGGGACGGTTTAAATCTGCTATACAGTGAGGATCCCATTCTGCCCGCAGAGACGGTTTAAAGCTGGTATACAGAGGGTATCCTGCACTGCCCGCAGGGGACGGTTTAAAGCTGCTATACAGTGAGGATCACACACTGCCCGCAGGGGAAGTTTTAATGCCGCTATACAGAGAGGATCCGACACTGCCTGCAGGGGACGGTTTAAAGTTGCTATACAGAGGGGATCCCCCACTGCCACAGGGGACGGTTTAAAGCTGCTATAGAGTGACGGTCCCACACTGCCCGTAGGGACTGTTTAAAGTTGGTATACAGAGGGGATACCACACAGCCCGCAGGGGACGGTTTAAAGCTGCTATACAGTGGGGATCCTGCACTGCCTGCAGGGGATGGTTTAAAGCTGCTATAGAGAGGGGATCCCCCACTGCCACAGGGGACTGTTTAAATCTGCTATACAGTGAGGATCCCACAATGTCCGCAGGGGATGGTTTAAAGCTGTTATACAGAGGGGATCCCGCATTGCCTGCAGGGGATAGTTTAAAGATGCTGTACTGTGAGGATCCCATACTTCCAGCAGCTGCCGATATAAAGCTACTATTCTGAGGGGATCCCACACTGCCCGCAGGGGACGGTTTAAATTTGCTATACAGTGGGGATCCCCACTGCCAGGGTGGGTGCTTTATAGCTGCTATACATAGGGGATCCCCCACTGCCTCAGGGGACTGTTTAAAGCTGCCACACAGTGAGGATCACACATTCCCCGCAGGGGACGGTTTAAATCTGCTATACAGTGAGGATCCCATACTGCCCGCAGGGACGGTTTAAATCTGCTATACAGTGAGGATCCCATACTGCCCGCAGGGGAAGGTTTAAAGCTGTTATACAGTGAGGATCCCACACTGCCCGCAGGGACGGTTTAAAGCTGGTATACAGAGGGTATCCTGCACTGCCCGCAGGGGACGGTTTAAAGCTGCTATACTGAGGGGATCCCACTCTGCCCGCAGGGGATGTTTTAAAGCTGCTATACAGTGAAGATTCCGCACTGACCACAGGGGACGGTTTAAAGCTGCTATACAGAGGGGATCCCACATTGCCCGCAGGGGACTGTTAAAGCTGCCATACAGAGGGGATCCCACACTGCCCGTGGGGGACAGTGTAAAGCTGCTATATAGCAGGGATATCGCACTGCCCGTGGGGGACAGTGTAAAGCTGCTATACAGAGGGGATCCCACACTGCCTGCAGGGGACTGTTAAAGCTGCCATACAGAGGGGATCCCACACTGCCCGTGGGGGACAGTGTAAAGCTGCTATATAGCAGGGATATCGCACTGCCTGTCTGAGATTGTGTCAATAATGGTTGTGCCATCAGCAAATTTATAGAGGACATTTCGGCATTGCAGTCACAGGTGTAGAGAGTGTGGTGCTGCGGGCTAAGCACATGTGCTGAGGTGTGCCAGTGTTCACAGTCAGCAAGGGGGAGATGTTATCACCAATCTTCACAGATTGTAGTCTTCTGATTGGAAGTTGTAGAGGCTGGTACAGAGGCCCATGTTCTGCAGCTTTTCAATCAGGTCTGTTGGAATGTTGGTGTTAAATGCTGAGCTACAGTCAATAAATGGCATACTGATATAGGTAGACACATTTCAATCCTACCACTGACAACTATTATGCCCTATCTACTGCCTATCCTTCACAATCTCTCTATGCACTGCACTACTTTTAGATCTACAGCTCCATCTGTGACATATTACTCTCGTTCCCATCCCCAGTTAAACTTGTTTAAACCCTCGCCAATGTTTCTACCAAACCTGCCCACAAGGATATTGTCGTCGTCCCCCCCCCCCCCACCCCCCCCCCCCGAGTTCAGTTGAAACCTTTCTCTTTGTACGGGTGATGCCTTCACTAGAAGAGATCCCTTGTTCCATCAAAGAAGTAGCTATTCTTGAACCTGATAGAGTGGCACTTCAGGATTCTGTACCTCCCGCTGGTTGTAGCTGAGAGGAGATAGTATTGCTTCTTTGATGTATCTTTGATGTTGAATGTTGTCTTCTTGTCAACAGTACCTACATTTCCATTATCTCTACAAACCTATTGCCTCATTGACAATCAACTAAATTGCTAGCATGAAACTGTCTGTTAGAAGAACTTAGCAGGTTGAGCAACATCGGTGGGAGGAATGGTATTTACAATACTTTTGGTCGATACACTGCATCAGGACCCAGTTGCTAATAATAACCCAGAGTCCTATTGATGTGTTAGGGTCTTCTTGGCTGTGCAGAAGCTAGCTGTCTCTTTGCCTACATTAAAATAATTACAACCATTCCAAAAGAGTAATTTAAAGGCAGTCTTGCTTTATGCAAATGTGTGTTTTCTATCATGAAGCACATTCACTATTGAGGGCAGGCCCTCTTTTTATCACTACTATCAGAGGAGCCTGAAGATGCACACTTAGTGTTTTAGGGTCAGTTTCTTCCCCTCTGCCAGTTGATTTAAGGATCTTCCACAAACATTATACCTTACCAGTCTTTTCCTGCATGATTTATTATAAATTATTATGCTGCCACAAAGCAACAAATTTTACAACTTATGTCAGTGACAACAAACTTGATTCTGATTCTGAGTCTGGTTAAAAAAATACCCCTTCCAGCCACTAAATAATTTATATACAGTTATTAGTGATTAATGAATCAAACCCTAACAGGAAGCAGTTATAGTTTATGTCAACAAAAACCCCTTCATAATCCATAAGAATAGAAAGGCAATAAATGTGGCAGCACAATTAGACTGAGTTTTCAGAAGATAAGTTCATAACAAATACAATTAGTGGCTGTCAAATCTTTAAACGTGATTTTTATTTTTAGTACTATAGCAGTTTGCAAGAAATGCAGGTGGTTATTTTTTAGTTACTGAATGCATCTTGTCTACAAGCAAAGAGTGAGAAAATATTTTCATTTCATGGTGCAAACTTTGTAATAATTATTCAATGCTGGATGTAGGATTCCCTTTTTGAAATTGTCAGTCATCACCAAATATATAAGCTGACTGGCACTTTAAGCTACAGAAGAAGAGGCACATGCGGAGGGAGCTGTCTGTCTGATTTCCACCTGTGCTTTCTGCCTGAAGGTTTCACCAGAGGCAAGCACTTTTTGTTAGAAAGCCTCACCTCTTCATGTCGATCTGTGTTAGATGGTTTGCTTTCAAAAGCCCAGGTCAGGGTAGAGTAAGAACAAAGTAACTTGGCCTTTAAACAATGGGTTTCTGCTGATTCTGAATCAAAGTAATTCAGAGTCAAGGCTACAATTGTTAACACAGAAGTGCCACAAGGCTTGCTCAGAGCTGCTAAACTGGAGTAGGCAGGAACCATTGCCTGTCCCCAACAGATGCAGCTTAATCTACAGAAACTAAACTAGCAATGGAAAGAGAATAGAGGAGATTCACCCTGACGTTTCAGTTATGAACAATCAAGATTTAAGATTCTTTAATGTCATTTCCTGTAACCATATAAAACCATATAACAACTACAGCAAGGAAACAGGCTATCTCAGCCCTTCTAGTCTGTACCGAACGCTTATTCTCACCTAGTCCCACCGACCTGCACTCAGCCCATAACCCTCCATTCCTTTCCTGTCCATATACCTATCCAATTTTTTTTTAATGACAATATCAAACCTGCCTCTACCACTTCTACTGGAAGCTCGTTCCACACAGCTACCACTCTCTGAGTAAAGAAGTTCACCCTTGTGTTACCCCTAAAACTTTGCCCCTTAACTCTCAATTCATGTCCTGTTGTTTGACTCTCCCCTACTCTCAATGGAAAACGCCTAACCACGTCAACTCTATCTATCCCCCTCATAATTTTAAATACCTCTATCAAGTCCCCCCTCAACCTTTGACGCTCCAAAGAATAAATACCTGACTTGTTCAACTTTTCTCTGTAACTTAGGTGCTGAAACTCAGGTAACATACTAGCAAATCTCCTCCGTACTCTCTCTATTTTGTTGATATCTTTCCTATAATTTGGTGACCAGAACTGTACACAATACTCCAAAATTGGCCTCAGCAACGCCTTGTACAATTTTAACATTACATCCTAACTCCTATACTCAATGCTCTGCTTTATAAAGACCAGCGTGCCAAAAGCTTTCTTCACCACCCTATCAACATGAGATTCCACTTTCAGGGAACTATGCACCATTATTCCTAGATTATTCTGTTCGACTGCATTCCTCAATGCCCTACCATTTACCATGTGTGTCCTATTTTGATTAGTCCTACCAAAATGTAGCACCTCACACTTATCAGCATTAAACTCCATCTGCAATCATTCAGCCCACTCTTCTAACTGGCCTAAATCTCTCTGCAAAACCTACTTCATTATCCACAATGCCACCTATCTTAGTATCATCTGCATACTTACTAATCCAGTTTACCACCCCATCATCCAGATCATTAATGTGTATGACAAACAAGATTGGACCCAGTACAGATCCCTGAGGCACACCACTAGTCACCGTCCTCCAACCTGACAAACAGTTATCCACCACTACTCTCTGGCATCTCCCATTCAGCCACTGGTGAATCCATTTTACTACTTCAATATTAATACCTAATTATTGAACCTTACTAACTAACCTTCCGTGCGGAACCTTGTCAAAGGCCTTACTGAAGTCCATATAGACAACATCCACTGCTTTACTCTCATCAACTTTCCTTGTAACCTCTTCAAAAAATTCAGTAAGATTTGTCAAACATGACCTTCCACGTACAAATCCATGTTGACTGTTCCTAATCAGACCCTGTCTATCCAGATAATTACATATACCATCTCTAAGAATACTTTCCATTAATTTACCCACCACTGACGTCAAACTTACAGACTGATAATTGCTAGGTTTACTCTTAGAACCCTTTTTAGACAATTGAACCACATGAGCAATGTGCCAATCCTCCAGCACCATCCCCATTTCTTTTTTTGTAATTTTTTTTATTGAAGTTCATCATCAAACCAACATTTCCATAAGATGTATTTCAGACATTGTACATATATATCATATAATCATATATGTCACAAATCTGCACATAGTATTTATCTGAGGTATACACTTACAGAAAAGAGTGGAAAGAAAAAAACAAGCAAAAGGAAAAAAAACTATGTACAAGTAGGGAGTGATCTTTTTTTTACAACATATTCATTGATTTGTGAGAATAAAGTCAGGCCTATGAGGCATTATGTAGTTAAACCATTTTTCCCAATATGAATCAAATTGTTCCAGCTTATGATTAACAGATGCTGTTATCTTCTCCATTTTGTAAATGTCCATTGTAATTTCCATCCGTGTATTTAAAGTTGGGCTCTCCTGTAATAACCATTTCCTAGTAAGAGTCTTTTTAGCAGCCACCAACAGTATATTCATTAAATATTTATCTCTTTTCAACCATTCTTGAGGTACTTATCCAAAATATATGGTCTTGCTCTCTAAGGGTATTTCACATTTAAAGATGTCTTGTAGGGCATTGTGTATCCCCCTCCAATAGTTTTTGATATAAGGGCAGTCCCAAAAAATATGATAATGATTTGCATTTTGATTTCCACAATTTCTCCAGCAAACAGGGAGGTTACTATCATAATGGGATTTCTGAGAGAGTGTCGTAAAATATCTAATGAAATTTTTCCATCCGAACTCCCTCCATTTCTGTGAACTGGTACACTTCCATTGATATCTCCATATTGATGTCCATTCTTCCTCAGATATAATTATCCCTCCTTCCTTCTCCCATTTTGTTTTAATGTGTGGTCGAATGTGTTTTAAGATTTGACAACCCCTTATACATGCTTGAAATGATTCTACTACCTCTACCTGAATTATATGCTTTTCTAAATAGCTCTATCAAGCATGTACCTGCCTTGGTTACATTTTTAAGCATCTTATTAACATATTGTCGCATCTGCAAATACCAATAAAAATCTTGTTTTTCTAATAAGTGTTTCATATAAGCATTTCAAAACTAAACAGTTTTCCTTCTTTCATTACATTGCAAAGAACTGTTATTCCTTTAGCTGTCTAGTCCTTAAATCTAGCATCCAGTTTATTTGGTGTAAAATCCGAGTTGTATGCACACCATTTAAGAATTGCAATATCTCCCTCAAGATTATCATCTTTTATAGTAGTTTTCCATATTTTAAGAGTCCATTTCACCCATGGGTTAACAATAGTATTTATGTACCTTTGAAATGACATTTGAAATGTTCTAATGACATTTGAAATGTTTCTGTCAGAGTCCCTGCTATTTCTACACTAACTTCCCTCAAGGTCCTAGGGAATATCCTGTCAGGATCTGGAGACTTATCCACTTTTATATTCGTTAAAAGCACCAGTACTCCCTCTTCTTTAATCATCATAGTTTCCATAACTACCCTACTTGTTTCCCTTACCTTACACAATTCAATATCCTTCTCCTTAGTGAATACCGAAGAAAAGAAGTTGTTCAAAATCTCCCTCATCTCTTTTGTCTCCATACACAACTGTCCATCTGATTCTCTAAGGGACCAATTTTATCCCTCACTATCCTTTTGCTATTAATATAACTGTAGAAACCCTTTGGATTTATTTTCTCCTTATTGCCAAAGCAAGCTCATATCTTCTTTTAGCTTTTCTGATTACTTTCTTAAGATTCTTTTTACATTCTTTATATGCCTCAAGCACCTCATTTACTCCATGCTGCCTATATTTATTGCAGATCTCTCTCTTTTTCCGAAACAAATTTCCAATATCCTTTGAAAACCATGGCTCTCTCAAACTTTTAACCTTTCCTTTCAACCTAACAGGAACAGAAAGATTCTGTACTCTCAAAATTTTACCTTTAAATGACCTCCATTTCTCTATTACATCCTACCCATAAAACAAATTGTCCCAGTCCACTCTTTCTAAATCCTTTTGCATCTCCTCAAAGTTAGCCTTTCTCCAATCGAAAATCTCAACCCTGGGTTCAGTCCTATCCTTCTCCATAATTATGTTGAAACTAATGTCATTGTGATCACTGGACCCGAAGTACTCCCCAACACATACGTCCGTCACCTGACCTATCTCATTCCCTAACAGGAGATCCAACACTGCCCCTTCTCTAGTTGGTACCTCTATGTATGTATTGCTGCAAAAAACTATCCTGCACACATTTTACAAACTCCAAACCATCCATCCCTTTTACAGAATGGGCTTCCCAGTCTATGTGTGGAAAATTAAAATCACCCGCAATCATAACCTTGTGCTTACTACAAATATTTGCTATCTCCTTACAAATTTGCTCTTCCAATTCTCGCTCCCCATTAGGTGGTCTATAATACACCCCTATAAGTTTTACTACACCTTTTCCATTCCTCAATTCCACTCAAATAGCCTCCCTAGACGAGCCCTCTAATCTATCCTGCCAGAGCACCGCTGTAATATTTTCTCTGGCAAGCAATGCAACACCTCCCCCTCTTGCCCCTCTGATTCTATCACACCTGAAGCAATGAAATCCAGGAATATTTAGTTGCCAATCACACCCCTCCTTCAACCATGGTTCACTAATAGCTACAACATCATATTTCCAGGTATCAATCCATGCTCTATGTTCATCCACCTTTCGTACAATGCTCCTAGCATTAAAATTGATGCATTTAAGAAATTCTCCACCTCTTACTCTCTGTGTATCCCTAACAGTGCAAACAACTTTATTATATTTTTCTTCCTTCTCCCCTACATCTTCGGTCTGAGCGTTCCCCTTCTCTATCACCTGCCTATCCTCCCTCACACACTGTCTATTAGCTTTCTCTATTTGTGGACCAACCTCCTCTCTCCTAGTTTCTTCAATTTGATTCCCACCCCCCTCCCCCAACCATTCTAGTTTAAAGTCTCCCTGACCAGACAAAGGTCATCAAGCTGTAGCTCCAGTTCCCTAACACGGATCCTTAGGAGCTACAGCTCAGCGTACCTCGTGCAGATATGGACGTCCGGGAGGCTAGCAGACTCCAGGACCTCCCATATCTGACACCAAGAACAACAAGCTGCTCTCACACTCATAATACCCCCTTTCCTCAAATAACAGAAAAAACTGAAAACTAAACCTACCTTGCCTCGCCTGTTTCCGCTGAAGCCCATTGAGCCAAAGCCCCTAAGCCTTCACTCTGCTCCCGGCTCACTCCGCTGCCCGCAAATGATGCCGCCCGCTGTATAAGGCTGTGTTCCTTTTAAATCATCCGCGCTTCTCTGCCCGACGTCACACGCCTATGCAATCCCGGCTCTCTTATCTCCAATGAGAAGCAGAAAAAATCAAAATGGCTCCCGCCGCACTCCCGATCTGATTCCCAGACGTCCTCCAAATGTAGACACTGTAGACAAGTGTAAAGGCGAATGAAATAACTGTTACTCTGGATCTGACACAGTGCAAAAAAAGCAAGAGCTAAAAGCACAATAATAATAATAAAACACAACAAGTATAAGTATATTATATAGCTGATCTACATAGATTGACTATGTCCATAAAGTGATGCTCGGCACGTGTATCTGTACATAAGGTGACTAACAGGAAACTGGATTGTCTAGGGTTGGCTTTCCTTATAGCAGAGAAGGCTGGGGGTTGGGTGTGCAAGGGGGTAGATTGTAACAATTTTTATTTCTCACTTAACAGAGCTGTTTAAAGCTAAAGGACACAGAAGTTGGTAAAGGCTAAAGGTTCTGAGGGGATCTGAAGAAGGTCTTTCTCATCAAGATGATCAAGACAATTTCCTCATCACTGACAAATAACACAGATGCACCACAAGAACACATGTTTAGCCCACTGCTCTAACCTTTCTACAGTCATGACTGTGTGGCTAGATGGAGCTGATATTCCATCTATAAAGTTTCTGATGACACCGCTGGTGTTGACAGAATCTCAAATGTTGTCACGGAGGCACACAGCAGTGAGGTAGATCAGCTGGTTGAACGCTGTTGCAACAGCAACCTTGCACTCACCACCAGAAAGACTGGGGAATTGATTGTTGACCAGGGAGGGTTAGATTGTTCTTAGGGCAGGTTAAAAGGTTGGCAGAATATCATGGGTCAAAGGACCTGGACTGTGCTGTGTCTACAACCAAGGCTCCATAAATGTGATAGCATTACCTTTTATTCCAACTGGAATATATAGATTCCGTATCCTGATATTTCACTTTGCAAGGCTTCTCACTTACTAAGCATCCCTTTATCAGAAAACAACCTCTCCCAGTATACAACTGCCGGATCTTTTCTGATGCTCTTAAAGATGGCCTTTCTTCAACTGAGAATCTCAATCTGACAAGTCTAATTCTTCAACCATAATTATCTTGAAACTATATCACCAAAGACTCTATCTAATTTCTACAGATGTACATACATTCTGACTAGTTGCATCACTGCCCGTATGGAGCCTATGATTGAAAGAGATTTCAGAGGGCTGTAGACCCAGCTAGCTCCAGCACAGACCTCCCCACCACTAAGAACATCTTCAAAAGGTGATGCCTCAAGAAGGCAGTTTCTATCATTAAGGACTCACATCATCCAAAGTCAGCACTTTTCTCATTACTGCCATCAAGGAGGAGGTTTAGTAATCTGAAGACCCAGACTCTATATTTTAGGAACAAGTTTCTTTTCCTCTTCCCTTTCTCTCAATTCCTCTGCCTCCGCCACATCTGCTCTTAGGATGAGGCCTTTCATTCTAGGACAAAGGAAATGTCTTCCTTTTTTAAAGAAAGGGGCTTCCCTTCATCCACTATCAACTCGACCCTCCATCGCGTCTCCCGTATTTCACGCACCTCTGCCCTCACCCTATCCCCCCGCCAGCCCACCAGGGATAGAGTCCCCCTGGTCCTCACCTAACACCCTACCAGCCTACAGATCCAATGTATAATCCTTCGTAACTTCCACCACCTCCTACGGGATCCCACCACCAGCCACATCTTCCCCTCCTCCCCACTCGGCTTTCCACAGGGATCGCTTGCTACGCATCTCCCCACTGACCTCCCTCCAGGCACTCATCCCTGCAAAAGGAAGAAGTGCTACACCTGCCCCCACACTTCTTCCCTCACCACCATCCTAGGCCCCAGACAGTCCTTTCAGGTGAGGCACCACTTCACCTGCGAGTCAACTGGGGTGATATACTGTATCCGGTGCTCCCGATGTAGCCATTTATACTCTGGGGAGACTCACCGCAGACTGGGAGACCGTTTCGCCAAACACCAGCGCTCAGTCCTCCAGCAATGGCAGGATCTCCCTGTGGCCACACACTTCAATTCCACAGACCACTCCCACTCCGACATGTCTGTCCATGGCCTCCTCTAGCGTCAAGATGAGGCCACACGCAGGTCAATGGAGCAATACCTTATCTCCCGCCTAGGTAGCCTCCTACCTGCCGGCATGAACATCCAACTCACAGACCTCTGTTGATACCCCTGCTCCCCTTACCCCATCCCTATCTATTATTTTAGTCTGGTTCTCTTTCTCTCTCTTCCCCCCCTCACTATAATCTTCCCCCAGCCCTACCTTTCTTTCTCTTTTGTTTCCCAAAATTCTCCACCTTCCCCCCCCCACCCCATTTCCCTCCAGCCTATCACTTCCCAGCTCTCTACTTTATCCCTCCCCCCACTTCTTATCCCCCCTTGACCATCCCATGTTACTTTACTCCTGATGAAGGGCTTCGGCCCGAAACGTCGTCACTACCTCCTCCCATAGATCCTGTCTGGCCTGCTGAGTTCTGCCAGCATTTTGTGTTTTTATTTATTTCCAGCATCTTCAGATTCACTCATGTTTTCTTTTCCTCTTCTGTAGGATTTCTGATTGGTCTATGAACTGGTCCACAACCTCTATTCATTTTGTGCATAATTTTGCTGTATTTATTTTATATTTAATTTTAACTTTATAGTAATTTCTCATCTCTTGCATATGTTCAAAATAAACAAGATTTTGCCTTCTCCGTAGACTGTAAGACATTGGAGCAGAATTAGGCCATTTGGCTCATTGAGACTGCTCTGTCGTTCCTTCATGGCTGATTTATTATTATCCCTCCCAACTTCATTCTCTTGTCTTCTCCCTCTAACCTTTGACACCCTAACTAATCGGAAACTATCAACTTCCTCTTTAAGTATACCCACAGTTGTCTTTGGCAATAATTTCCCCAGATTACCTACCCTCTGACTAAAGAAATTCCTCCTCATCTCTGTTCTAAATTGATGTCCCTTTATTCTGAGACTGTGCCCTCTGGTCCAGTCTTACCTACTATAGGAAACATCCTCCTCACATCCACTCTATCTGGGCCTTCTCCAGTTATACACTTAATTTCATCAAAATTTTTTGCCAAGTCAAGCTCATTGGCTTTATGAACATGTTGGGTAGGCTGGGAAGTTCATTGGGATTTGCTTTAGGGATGTCAAAATGCATTTTATCAAATCAATTGTAACCAACAGAGAATGATGGCATACATTCCATCAACATGGGTTAAATTCACTATCACTAATCTTTTTTGCCAGCTAGCCCTTCTATTGAATTAATTTGAAGGTCTTGCTGAAGGTTTATATTTTCAGTCCAAATAATACAGTACACAAAAAATAAATTCATTTTCATTTAGTTTCCTTCTTCTTAAGACAATTTGTTTATAATATATTTGGCTTTTCATTATGTTTGTTAAAACAAATCCTGTTTATTGCCACTCTGTAACTCATTTTGCCCTTAGTTATTCTCTTATCTTGGATACTGACCTTCGTACCTCCTTCATGGATCTGGAAGACTGAACAACAGCCCAGTGAATCTATCAAACATGCCCAAAGGTTACAGGCTATATCTCCAGTAACTGAGCCGCTGATTAATCACACAACTGAGAGAGCGCCTTGCTCCAAAATTCACATCTCTCTCACATTTCTAGGGTATATCCATAGAAACATGAAACAAATCTTTTCATTTTGCTATCCTCTCAGAGTCTGATCCTTTCATTTATTGCTGAATTTGTTTCCGATAGCAACTGCTCTACCATTGCTTAGGGCCAGCTTAGGTTCCACAGCATGGGCCTGATGCTCAGCTGATTTGAAATGAGCTAGTGCAGAAGTCTCCTCAATGCCAAAAGTAATATTTAGTCTTCTGTCTACATCACTGGAACAATATGTTAAGTCACTATATGGGAGTTTATTGTACAAAAATTGGCTGCTGTGATTCCTATATTATAACAATGACTTCACTTAGATAATATTTCCAAATTCCCATCTCGTAATTCCATTTATTTACTTATTCATTTATTTGTATCTTATTGTACATTTTAGGTCTTGCACTGTACTGCTACTACAAAGCAACACCTTTCATGACAATGTGTTTTTTCCTTCCCTAGAATGAAGGTGCCTCCAAGGGTAGTCATAGCCGAACAGTGGTAGTGGGGTCGAGTTCCCACTGCTAAACAAGTGCCTGCATGACACATCTCAAACAACGTCTGACAACTAAGTCCAACTTCTAGCCTTCACATGTGGCATAGTTCTTGTGCCCAGCGGAGCTGTTCTCATTGACAGGAGAAGGGGCAAAGGTGGGCCACTGGCACCTTAAAACAATTGCTCTGGGCAGATGGGGCTCGTTAACCACAGACGGTAGCTCAGCTAGAGAGCAAAAACTCTGATTTCAAACCTCTGCTGCCTTGCAGCAATTCCTGCTCACAAGAAAGGCTTTGGGAGTAAACCCTGAGGAAAAATGCGGAGTCAGAGTCCCAAAGGTGGCTGACTGCTGTACCCAGCATCGGCACGGCAAATCCTGCGACGCTGCTGGCACCAAACCGTACCGACTTCCGTCGTTCCTTCAGACCTGTCATCAGCATGGAGAGGGGGGTCACACTGCATGGGCAACAGATGGATCTCCATATCAACTCTGCCCTGGCCTGCGCCCTGGAGAGATCACCCCTAGTGACTACCAGAGGCACAGTACCCATGGTCGACCACGACCGACAGAGGACACAAGAATGAAGGAGTATTACAGCGGTGTATAAAATTAGGATTCTAATCACATTACAAGGATTGATAAGGTGGATGACCAAAAAATTTTTCAGAGGGTAGAGGAGTCCAAACCAGAGGACACAGATTCAAGAAGCTAGGGCAAATATTTGAAGGGAAAACTTTTCACAAAGAGAATGGTGAATATGTGGAAAGAGCTGCCAGAGGAAGTGGTAGAGGTAGGTCCAGTTAGAATGTTGAAATGTCACTTAACCAGGTACTGGGATATGAAGACTTCAAGGGATATGGGGCCAAATGCATGTATGTGGGAATAGTTCAAGTGAGAATTTGGTTGGCATGGATGAGGTTGGCTAACACAGTTAGTCAACTTTGTCAGCATGGACAAATTTAGAAAATTGATTAATTAGTTTATTTTTGTCACCTTTACTGAAGAACTGTGTAAGAGGGTGGAGATATAAGAAGTATAAGGTGCTCCTTCCCTTTGCTAGCTTCCAGGTCACCCTTGGGCAAGGTACAGCACCTGCTAGCCAAACATCACCCCCTCCCCCCGATCAGGGTCACATGAATTTATAGGAGAAGATGGTGGATAGTTGTATGAGCAGTTGGTGCGTATCACAAGTCCTGGTTATGTGACCACTGCCACCAGGCAGACAATCTCTGAAGAGTATTGATAATGGCCAGTGTCACCATCTTGTAAAGATACTGCCCAGATGAAAGCAAAGGCAAAACACTTCTGTAGAAAAATTTGCCAAGAAAAATCATGGTCATGGAAAATCTTTGATTGAGTACATCATACAAAATGATACCTAATGAATAAACGTACTGAGGAATAGTGAAAAACTTGTCTTGCATACTGTTCACACAGATCAATCCATTACCTAGTGCTTTGAGGTGATACAAGATTGACTTAAGCACCTGTTTCTCTGCTGAATAAATCTATAGCTCTAATCTCTCTCCCCTCCCGCACCCTATGCAGTAATGTAAACTTCTTTCATTTCTAACTTTTTGGTAAAAGCTTACAATTTGAAAAATAATTCATTCTGTTTGTCTCTCCATATGTGCTACCTGACCTGCTGAGTACTGTCAGTATCATCTATTTTTATTTTTAAAAATTCCTGAACCTGCATTATTTTTACTTTTTGGTTGCCTGTGCTAGTGTTGATATTGAAACCAAAGAGAAGATCTCACAGAATGAAAGAGCAAACACAAGGAGAGGCATGATTAATTCCTGGTGTCCATTATATTCCAGAAGTTGACGATGCTTCATAGCCAATGATATCTTGCTATTTGTTTATTGGATTGGACAAGGCAAGATTTATGCTCCATCTGTACTTACCATCTGAAAGTAGATGATCATTACTGGATTTTAGAGGTTAGTTCAAAGTAAATCGTTGCCATTGTTAGGGATTATTTGGGCCTATCTTTCCTATCTAAAGAAATAATTAAACTTCAAAACCTTGGGCCTCTCTACAAGTGGATACTCTACTTTCTCATCAGCGAGCATTAGTGACAACATGTCTTCATTGTTGATCATTAACCTGGGTGAACCTCAAGGCTGCCAGCTTAGCCACCTGCTCTAGTCTCTAAATAGATATGCCTGTGTGGCTAAGCACAACTCCAATGCTATGTTCAAACTCACTAATGTCATTACCGGTCTTGGACAAGGATGTCAGCTTACTGGTGTGAGATGGAATACTTTGTTACGTGGTAGCGCAATAACAATCTCTCACGCAACATCAGCAAAGCTAAAGAGCTGATTGCTGACTTCAGGAATGGGAAAGAGGGCAAACATGTGCTAATCTACATTGGGGGATCAGCAGTGGTGAGACTGCTTTAATTTCCTGCGTACTAACATATCATCCTGTTCTGACCAGCACAGAGATGCAATCAAGGGTGTCTTTATTTTCTTAGGAGGTTAAGGAGGTTCAGCTTATCATCAAGTGATCTAACAAACTCCTACAGTTGGACTGTTAAATGTATCCTGACTGGTTGTATCATGGTCTGGGATGATAACTTGAATGCACGAGAGTGTAAAAAGTTCCAGAGAGTAGTAGACTCTTCCCAGTACATCACAGATGTAGTCCTTTCCACCATTGGCAGAATCTATGGGGGGGGGGGGGTTGCCCTCATCATCAAAAATCACCATCATCCAGACAATGCCACTGTGACACTCAGGTTCTGTCGGTTGCATAAGTCTAGAGAAGACGATCCCTGGCCCCAGCAAACATGTGAGATCGAGGTGCAAACCCTCCTTTTTGTGTGGATGCTGTGTGATGTGTTCCCCTGTTATAGATCAGTACCTCGAATTAACAGACAGTACACCATATGCAGTTAAACAATTTAGCTTTATAATTCTTAACTTGACCAAAGGGTTAGTAAAGTTAAAGAAAGGGGCCCATTTTAATGAACCAGTCTAATATGCACAAATTCACACTGGAGCTTATGGTTTCCCTTCTGCTGGTCCTCCATTTGATATCCCCGGGCTTCATCGATTCCAAGTCCATTCATTTTGGCTGTCTATGACCTCCCCTTTCTGACATCTCTCTCCATCTTCCACTGAACAGAAGACCCAGGTTACCTCAGTGTCAGGCATACAGCATGAAAATACACTCTCCATATTGAACAGCTCACATTCCAAAGCACCTATTGTCTCTAACCATAACCCAAACACTTTTTCTACAGAGAGCCCATTACAGGGCAGTGAAACCTTACCCAGGGTGTTTCACCACCAATGGGCAGAGGATACAAAAGCTTGAAGTCCCACACCACCAAGTTCAAGCACAGCCACTTCCTTTCAACCATTAGGTTCTTGACCCATACTGTACATCCTTAACCACAACCTCAGTATAGCAACATTCTCAAGTCAAGTCAAATCAAGTTTATTGTCATTTTGACCATAAACTGCTGGTACAATGCACAGTAAAAATGAAATAACATTCCTCCAGGACCCTGGTGCTGCATGAAACAACACAATACTACACTAGGCTATGTGAGACAGCACAAGGCTACACTAGACTATGTAAAACAACATAAAAACTACAATAGACTACAGACCTGCACAGGACTATATAAAGTGCACAAAGCAGTGCAGGGCAGTACAATAATCAGTATACAACACAATAGGCACAGTAGAGGACAAATTGCAATATAATAATAAATGATGTAGATGTCAGTCTAGACTCTGAATATTGAGGAGTCTGGTGGCTTGGGGGAAGAAACTGTTGCACAGTCTGGTTGTGAGAGGCCAAATGCTTCAGTACCTTTTGCCAGTTGGCAGGAGAGAGAATAGTTTGTGTGAGGGGTGTGTGGGGTCTTTCACAATACTGCTAGCTTTGCAGGTGCACCGTGTGGTGTATATGTCTGTAATAGCAAGGAGAGAGACCCCGATGATCTTCTCAGCTGACCTCACTATCTGCTGCAGGGTCTTGCAATCCGAGACGATGCAATTACCAAATTGCAGTGATGCAGCTGCTCAGGATGCTCTCGATACATTCTCTGTAGAATGTGGTGAGGATGGGGAGTAAGAGATGGACTCTTCTCTGCCTTCACAGAAAGTAGAGACACTGCTGGGCTTTCTTGGCTATGGAGCTGGTTTTGAGGGACCAGGTGAGATTCTCTGCCAGGTGAACTCCAGGAAATTTGGTGTTCTTAACGATCTCAATGGAGGAGACTCAACGGAGTGCACTACAGTGCACTTTATCTGTTTTGTTCTAATCATAGTCTTTCTGATATAATTTTGTATAATGTATGTTTATGCTTTTCCAGCAAGTGTTGCGCTTCAGATGCCATGTGTCATCTAGTGCTGCAAATAAGTTTTTAATTGCACCTGTGCATACATGTACTCCTGCATATGGCAGTAAATGACTAGAAGACTTATGGAATGGGGAAGCAGCTAGTTAATTAGAACAAGAATCAGTCTTCAAAACAACCTGTTCAATATGGATTACAAGCAGTAATCAGTTTTTAAATTAAAGTAACAGCTTTAGAAGCAAACGGACCGTCTACAAAGAACAGGCTATTGACTGACAGCGGAGGGCTACTCAGGAGGTATGTTTTGCAAATGGACTTGACAGTAAGATATCCTGTTATGTGTCAACTAAACATTAGACAATGGAGCATGTTAATCGGCCTGTATCAAACACATTCAGCTTCGTTATATTGTATTACTTTGATAGAGATCAAGGAAGATTCCAGATTTACTTTGTCACTTTGAATATCAAACATATTCAAAAGCATATTTGTTCTGTCTATAAATAACAGGGATATTTGTGTACACAGTGAGTCTGCCATCGCCACAGTAATCTTGTGTGTCAACATTTTCTGCTCTCTAAACTTTTAGAGCAAAGGTGTTTGAAAATTCAGAGGTGTCTTGGCAGTTACAGTGTCCAGCCATTATAAATACTATATGGAATTCATTGCAACAATATGAACCACATGCTGTTATCTTAATTCTAAAAACTGGATCTTTAGAACATAGAACAGTTCAGCACAGGTGCGAGCCCTTCAGCCTACAATATTGTGCTGAACCAATTAAATTAGTGATCAAATGGCCAAGTACATTAATCTGCCTACAAAATGTCTACAGTATATCCTCATATTCATGTGCCAATCTAAACAAATCTTAAAAGTCCCTAAAACAAGATACTCTGCCTCTACCAGCATCATGGTCAGTGTATTCCAGTCACCCACTACTCCTTGTGTAAAAAACTTGCTTCTCATATCTGTTTTGAAATTACCTCTTCTCACCTTAAGTTCATGCCCTCTGGTATTAGGTATTTCAACCCTGGGAAACAGATACTCCCCATCTACTCTAACTATGCCTCCAATGATGTTATAAACCATTATCAGATCTCCCCTCAGCCTCCACTGCTCCAGAGAAAACAGTTCAACTTTGTCCAACCTCTTGATAAACAGTGACTATAAAAAGTAGTCACCCCCTTGGAAGTTTTCATGTTTTATTGTTTTGCAACATTAAATCACAGTGGATTTAATCTGGCTTTTTTAACACTGATCGACAGAAAATGACTTTTGTGTCAAAGTGAAAACAGATCTCTACAAAGTGAACTAAATTAATTACAAATAGAAAACACAAAATAATTGATCGTACAAGTATTCACCTCCCTTTAATATGACACACCAATGAATCACTGGTGCAGCAAATTGTTCTAGAAGTCATATAATTAGTTAAATGGAGATGTTGTTAGAGATCTGAGTGCAATCAAGGTGTTTCATTGGTTGTAGTAAAAATACACCTGTATCTGGAAGGTCCAACTGCTGGTCAGTTAGTATCCTGGTAAAAACTACACTGTGAAGGCAAAAGAACACTACAAAGAACTCTGCAAAAAGGTTATTGAAAAGCACAGGTCAGGAGATGGATACAAGGAAATTTCCAAGTCACTGAATATCCATTGGATTACTGTACAGTTAAATCAATCATCAAGAGATGTAAAAAATATGGCACAGCTGTAAATCTGCCTAAAGTAGGCCATTCTCAGAAACTGAGTGACCATGCAAGAAGGGGACTAGTGAGGGAGGCCACCAGGAGACCTATGACAACTCTGGAGGAGTTACAAGCTTCAGTGGCTGAGATGGGGTAGACTACGCATACTACAATTGTTGACTGGGTGACTTGAATTTTGAAAGGGGGGGATCCTTCTTATCGGCACTGTAAGAGATATGTTTGAGTAGGGGGAGGTCCTACTGAGAGCGACTCCAAAAGAACGCCTGCTTATTATGATGAGTAAAGGTCTCCTGCATCTACTAGCTTCTTTCTCCAGTGACCTAACCAGAATCAATGCTGTGAATTTGGAGTCACACACTGGTCAATATGTTAAACAATGGTTGGTTTCCTTCACTGAAAGAAATTAGGAGAACAGATGTTTTTTTTTACAAAATGATCATTATAGGTGTTAGGTTTTAATTCTAGATTTACTTTATAAATTGAATTGAAATGCCAAATCAGGTCTGCTGAGATTTAAACGCATAGTCCAGGTATCTGTTCAATCATCCACTAATGGGGCTGCCACATTACACTGCTCACATTTTTGAGAACAATTAACATTTATTGAGCACTTCTAACAATAAGGTTTCCAAAAGAGCTTCCAGGCAGCAATATAGAACAAAATTTGATAGATGAGTAATGATGTGGGTATTAGGAATTTTTTTTGGAAGAGTAAGAGTTGGACAATGCTACTGGCGAATTCCAGATCATGAGGTTGAATAGGTTAGGACAGGAGAATGAGGGGAGAGTACGAAAAATGATGAGGGGTACAGTTAGGGGGAATGCATGCAAGTTTTTTCCCCTTTGGCTAGCTCAGAGTAAAAGTTAAAGGTTTGGTACGAAAAGATAAATATTTATACTCCACCATGGATGATCCCAAGCCCAGCTAGAAAACAGGAAGATTGAGCATGGGGCTAGCAATGCCATCTTGTAAAAATCTTGAACTACAGACATGGCAACAGAAGCTCCAAAGACATCATCCATGGAAGAGGAAGTATACAACAAGAGTAGGTGCCAACTTGAAAGTCTGGCTCTGTGCAGAGGAATCTTGTGAACCACTGTCATCAGCCTATGCCCTAGCAGGGGTGATGGGCTTAAGAAGAAGAAGTGAAATATTTAAGAGGAATCAAAAGGAAAACTTCTTCACTTACGTGGAGATTTAAGTTCCCTATGCAAGTGATAGACCCAAATTCAATTTATGAGAAGCTTGGATAGTAACATGGATGGGAGAGATTTGGAGGGGTATGGTATGGGTGCAGGTATGTAGGACTGGAAAGAAGATCTGATCAGCATGGACTAGATATGAGAGGCATTGATTGTGTCGATAGTCAGAGGCTTTTTCCCAGGGCTGAAACGATTGCCACAAGAGGACGCAGGTTTAAGGTGCTGGGGTGTAGGTACAGAGGAGATGTCAGGGTAAGTTTTTTACTCAGAGAGTGGTGAGTGCATGGAATGGGCTGCTGGCAATGGTGGTGGAGGTAGGTACAGTAGGGTCTTTTAAGAGGCTTTTAGATAGGTACATGGGGCTGAGTAAAATATAGGTAAGCCTAGTAATTTCTAAGGTAGGGACATGTTCGGCACAACTTTGTGGGCCGAAGGGTCTGTATTGTGCTGTAGGTTTTCTATGTTTTTGTGTTTCTAGATAGGCCAAAGAGCCTGTTTCTTTGCTGTAGTATTCTATGACTCTATATAAAGATATCAGCCCATTCTGTTACAGTCTTGAACTGAGTGGATTCAGAACCACACCTTCCACTGTACCAACAAGGATATGAGTTAGCAAAGGTTATGATAAGATGTGGTCAATGTGCAAAGATAACCATTTGACCTGTAGAAATGATCTGAAAGAGATTCAGTGAGGTTGCACTTGTCCAGAGAAGTCAAGGGCTGCTTGATGGTTAAAATTAAAGAGGCAGGGAAATGACAAGGGTAACCTTATCATAGAACAAAGTATCAAAATCAGTGCAGCGGTCAAGATAATGAGAGAATGGCTGAAAATATTAAACCTATGCTCAAATGTATTTTTTTCCTGAATTATTGAATATGATACTTTAATTCTGTGCTTCAAGTACAGAGTCCGTAGGCCATTGGCATTGTTATTTTGAAAACCTGTGATTTACTGAACAAATCCTTTATTGAAGGGAGTCAATTATAAATGAATAGCGGAGACTGCTTTGGCAGTGTATTGAAACCTATGCCACTTGTTATACAAATGCATAAACAGTACAGTACTTATCAAGCTTAAATCAGAATCAGTATTAACAGAGATGGTAGAAACATTGTAAAAGTCCCTGGCCTTTGTTAAAGTTCAAAGTAAATTTATTATCAAAGTATGCATATATCACCATATGCTACCCTGAGATTCATTTTCTTGCAGGCATTCACAGTAAGTATAAAGAAACACAATAGAATCAATGAAAAACTGTACACAACAAAGATGGGTGAATAACCAATGTGCAAAAGACAATAAATTGTGCAAGTATGTACAAAAAAAGAAAACAAAGAAAACAAAATAATAATAAACAAATCAAAAATGACTAATGAGAATGAGTTGTAGAATCCTTGAAAGTGAGTCCATAGGTTATGGTATCAGTGCAGTGCTGGGGTGCAATCACAAACAAGAGAAAGTCTGCAGATGCAGGAAATCCAAGCAACCACATATAAAATGCTGGAGGAACTCAGCACGCAAGGCAGCATCTATGGAAAATATACAGTCGACGTTTTGGGCCGAGACCTTTCAGTGGGACTACAGTTGACATTTCAGGCCAAGACCTGCTGAAGAGTCTCGGCCTGAAACAGCAACAATACTCTTTTCCATAGATGCTGCCTGGCCTACTGAGTTCCTCCAGTATTTTGCGTGTGTTGCAGTGCTGGGGTGAGTGAAGTTATCCATTCTGGTTCAAGAGCCTGATAGTTGAGGAATAATAACTGTTTCTGAACCTGGTAGCATGGGAACTAAGGTTCCTGTACCATTTTCCTGATGGTATGTGTGAGAAGAGAGCATGTCCTAGATGGAGGGGGTTGTTGATGATGAATGCTGCGTTCCTATGACAGCACACCTTGTAGATGTGCTTAGTGATGGGGATGGTTTTACTTCACTTCTTATGGGCAAAGTTTCTATTATCTGAACAAATATGAATATTATAAAATTTATTGAGCCATTGACACAGAAGAATTATGTCTTTTCCTCTGCTTTAGATCTTGAACTATGCAAGCGCTCATCTTCCTCAGCACTTGACAGCAGAGGGCATGGTATCAGGTATTTTTAGTGATGAAGGTTTCAATACACTGCCAAAACAGTCTCCACTATTCATTTATAATTGACAACAGGCATCAGTTCCTTGCGACACACACAAATGCTGGGGGAACTCAGCAGGCCAGGCAGCATCTACAGAAAAGAGTACAGTCAATGTTTTGGGCTGAGACCCTTCAGCAAGATTGGAGAAAGAAAAGATGAGGAGTAGCTTTTAAAGGTGGGGGAGGGGAGAGAGAAACACAAGGTGATGGGTAAAATCAGGAAGAGGAGAGATGATGTAAAGAGCTGTGAAGTTGTTAATTGAAAGAGAAATAGGGCTGGAGAAGGGGACTCTGATAGAAGAGGACAGAAGGCCATGGAAGAAAGAAAGTGGGGAGGAGAACCAGATAGAGATAAGGTGAGGAGAGGGAAAAAGGGATGGGAAATGGTGAAGGGGGGACATTACTGAAATCGACATTCATGCATTCAGGTTGGAGGCTACCCAGATGGAAATTAAAGTGTTATTCCTCCAACCTGAGTGTGGCCTTATCATGACAGTGGAGGAGGACATGGATACGTATATCAGAATGGGAGTGGGAATTGAAATTAAAATGGGAGATCCCACTTTTGTGTGGAGCCTGCTCCACTGTCATGATGAGAACACACTTAGGTTGGAGGAACAACACCTTATATTTTGTCTGGATAATCTCCAACCTGATGGCATGAACATCAATTTTTCAAACTTCTGGTAATGTCCCCCTTCACCATTTCCCATCTCCTTTTTCCTCTCTCAGCATCTCCTTGCCTGTGCATTGCCTCCATCTGGTGCTCCTTCCCCTTTTTATCCTTCTATGGCCTTCTGTCCTCTCCTATCAGACTCCTCTTGCTCTAGCCCTGTATCTTTCACCAGTCAACTTCCCAGCTGTTTATTTCAGATTTCACCTATCACCTTGTGCTTTTCTCTCCCTTCACCCCCTCACATTTTATATCTGCTCCTCAGCTTTTTTTCTCCAGTCCTGCCGAAGGGTCTCAGCCCGAAACATTGACTGTACTCTTTACCACAGATGCTGCCTGGCCTGCCAAGTTCCTCCAGCATTTTGTGTGTGTTGCTTGGATTTCCAGCTCAGCAGATTTTCCCTTGTTTGTGAGGCATCAGTTCCTTATTGTGCAACACACATAAAACACTGCAGGAACTCAATAGGTCAGGCAACACCTATGGAGAGAGAAAACAGCGCATATTTTGGGCTGAGCTCTTTAATGAAGGATCATGGCCCAAAACATCAACTGTATATTCCCCTCCATAGATGCTGCCTGATCTGCTAAGTTCCTCCAACACTTCATGTGTTTCTCTTAAATGTTGAAGAACAACAGCATCAATGCTTGAAGCTAATATTATTTTTTAAAGCAATAAGTGGCATGCATAAGGTGAAATGGGGAAGTTCAATGCAGATATTCAGGCCACCCAGCATACTTGTACATCTTTTCTGAATACCCTCCACCCTTCTCCTCCCCTCTCCCCAACTCTCATCCTGCACTGATCACCTTTCAACTTTTATTGCTGCTGTTTCACATATTTATATGACAGTTTGTTTTAATATGATAGTGTCAGTAACATCAGACTGGCTTATGTAAACATGCTTCTCACACTTCATGGCAACCTGTCAATCTTCAGGCCATGTCACTCAGAGACTTGTGCTAATATTATTTTGTGTTGTGACATTATGTGCCATGTGTGTGTGTGACCGTATGCACTGTGTTTTTTGCCTTGGCTCTAGAGGAATGATGTTTCATTGGCTGTAGTCAGGTGTATGGTTGAATGACAATAAGTCAAGTCAAGTCACTTTTTATTGTCATTTCGACCATAACTGCTGATATAGTACATAGTAAAAACAAGACAACATTTTTCAGGACCATGGAGTTACATGACACAGTACAAAAACTAGACTGAGCTACATAAAAAAACAACACAGAAGAAAACTACATTAGACTACAGACCTACCCAGGACTGCATAAAGTGCACAAAATACTGCAGGCATTACAATAAATAATAAACAAGACAAAGGGCAGTAAGGTGTCAGTTCAAGTTCTGGGTATTGAGGAGTCTGATAGCTTGGGGGAAGAAACTGTTATATAGTCTGGTTGTGAGAGCTCGAATGCTTCGGTGCCTTTTCCCAGACAGCAGGAGGGAGAAGAGATTGTAGGAGGGGTGCGTGGGGTCCTTCATAATGCTGTCTGCTTTGCGGATGCAGCCTGTAGTATAAATGTCCGTGATAGCGAGAAGAGAGACCCCGATGATCTTCTCAGCTGACCTCACTATCCGCTGCAGGGTCTTGCGATCTGAGATGGTGCAATTTCCGAACCTGGCAGTGATGCAGCTGCTCAGGGTACTCTCGATACAACCCCTGTAGAATGTGATGAGGATTGGGGTGGGAGATGGACTTTCCTCAGCCTTCGCAGAAAGTAGAGACGCTGCTGGGCTTTATTTGCTATGGAGCTGGTATTGAGGGACCAGGTGAGATTCTCTACCAGGTGAACACCTAGAAATTTGGTGCTCTTAATGATCTCTACTGAGAAGCCGTCAATGTTCAACGGGATGTGGTCGCTCCGTGCTCTTCTGAAGTCAACAACCTTGTCTTTTGTTTTGTTCATATTCAGAGACAAGTTGCACCAGTCCATTAGCCGCTGCACCTCCTCTCTGTAAGCTGACTCATCGGTCTTGTTAATGAGACCTACCACAATTGTGTCATCGGCAAACTTGATGATGTGGTTCGAACTGTGTGTTGCAGCACAGTCATGGGTCAGCAGAGTGAACAGCAGTGGACTGAGCACACAGCCCTGAGGGGCTCCTGTGCTCAGTGTAATGGTGTTGGAGATGCTGCTCCTGACCTGGACTGACTGAGCTCTCCCAGTCAGGAAGTCTAGGATCCAGTTGCAGAGGGAGGTGTTCAGGCCCAATAGGCTCAGCTTCCAATCAACTTCTGAGGGATGATTGTGTTGAATGCTGAACTGAAGTCTATGAACAGCATCTGAACCTATGTGTCTTTTTTGTCCAGGTGGGTTAGGGCCAGGTGGAGGGTGGTGGCAATGGCGTCATCTGTTGAGCGGTTGGAACGGAACGGAAACTGCAGGGGGTCCAGTGAGGGGGGCAGCAGGGTCTTGATATGCCTCATGATGAGCCTCTTGAAACACTTCATGATGATGGATGTGAGTGCAACGGGACGCCAGTCATTTAGACAGGACACTGAAGACTTCTTCAGCACGGGGACGATGGTGGTGGCCTTGAAGCACGTTGGAATGGTGGTGCTGCTCAGGGAGATGTTGAAGATGTCAGTGAGAACATCTGCTAGCTGGTCTGCACATCCTCTGAGCACTCTACCAGGGACGTTGTCTGGTCCAGTAGCCTTGCGTGGGTTGACCCTGCACAGGGTTCTTCTCACATTGGCCATGGTGAGACACAGCACCTGGTCACTTGCAGGAGCGGTGGATTTCCTTGCTGCCATTTCGTTTTCCACCTCAAACCTGGCAAAGCAGTTGTTCAGCACATCTGGGAGAGAAGCATTACCCGCACAGTCATGTGATGTTGTCCTGTATTTAGTGATGTCCTGGATGCCCTTCCACATGCGCCTCATGTCGCCGCTGTCCTGGAAGTGGCTGTGGATTAGCTGTGCGTGTGCATGCTTTGCCCCTCTGATGGCTCGGGACAGTTTGGCCCTCGCTGTTGTTGAAGCTGCCTTGTCGCCTGCTCTGAAGCCGGAGCCACGGGACCTCAGCAGCGCACACACCTCTGCAGTCATCCATGGCTTCTGGTTGGCACGTATAGTGATGGTCTTGGACAGAGTAACATCATCAATGCACTTGCTGATGTAGCTGGTCACTGATGCTGTGTACTCCTCTAAGCTGGTAGAGTCGCCATCAGTTGCAGCCTCCCTGAACATGTGTCAGTCAGTGTGCTCAAAGCAGTCTTGAAGAGCAGAGATGGCTCCCGCTGGCCAGGTTTTCACCTGCTTCTGAACTGGTCTGGAGCGCCTGACGAGCGGTCTGTATGCTGGGATTAGCATCACAGAGATGTGGTCTCAGTATCCGAGGTGGGGGCGGGGCTCCACCAGGTACGCGTCGGGGATGTTTGTGTAAACCAGGTCCAACACATTCTCCCCCCTCGTTGCAAAGTCCACATACTGATGGAATTTGGGCAGCACTGACTTAAGGTTTGCGTGGTTAAAATCTCCAGCAACAATAAACAGTCCATCAGGGTGTGCGTTCTGCAGTTCTCTAGTACCCCGTACAGTTCTCAGAGCACCTTCTTAGCATTAGCGCTGGAGGGAATGTAGACACCGACTATGAGGATAGTGGTGAATTCCGTGGTAAATGAAATGGTCTGCATTGAGCAGTCACAAACTCCACTAGCGATGAGCAGTGTCTGGAAACCAGCACAGAGTTCTTACACCATTCCGTATTGATGTAAACACACAAGCCACCACCGCGAGAGAGCTGCATCCCTGTCCGCTCGAAAGAAGGTGAGCCCATCCAGCTGAATGGTGGTGTCCAAAATTCCATCAGTGAACCATGTCTCTAAACTTTAACTTGAAGTGTTTTACACAGAGAATGTGTTAAGCTGAAATGTGCTGCCAGGACTATAGAGACCCAGGGAAGCACTGTCACAATCTCTGCAACTTGCTACAGAGCATTGAGTTTCTCAGGTTTTGGAGTATCTGTATTCACTAATTCTTATCTTAACTAGAGTTGTTAAGCACTTGTGTTTTCAGTTTAATCTTGTCAAGTTAATTGTGACTGGCACGTGTTTCATGTATCCTATGATTATTTAAAAAGAACTCCAATGTAGTGCCTTATTGGGAACACATTTGTCTACAACGGGAAGCATGCAAAGTTGAAAGAAAGGAAATGCAGGCTGCTTTGGGAGCTGACTGTTTTCATGTAGAAACTACAAAGTTATGGAAGCGACTTTAACTTAATTCACAATATTGTCTTTCATTATTTAAAATCTATAGGGTATTTTGGGGTAATTTAGTTTTCATTTGATAAAGAACTAACAGGGTTTTTATTTCCCATTTCTCTACACCACACTCCAGTCGGTTGGTGATTGTCATGCACCTTTAAGTTGGACTGCTATCCACTATTAAAAATCTGAAGAAGCACCTCAGAGGGGTCATTGTGTAAGAGGGAATGAAATGTCTTCTGGTTTTGCTCAGTTGCTCTGAGACTCTGTTGCTATTCCAATGACTAACCTCTTCTTCCTGACTCTTTCTGGGGTTCCTGCTGTTCCTCTGCTCCTAGTTCATCACAAACCTGCTGAAGGAAGTGAAGTTAAGATTTATTGCTGGGAAACTAGGTTTGTTGTATGACAAAAGCTTTAAGAGACTGGGTTTAGAGAACACTTCAGCACAGAGAAAGGCCCTTTGTACCTGTCTGGACACACACCCCCACCCACCCCGCTGACTGCTCCTGTGGCTCCTCCCACAGACTCCTGTATAAAGGCGATTGGAGGCACGGCTCCTCCCTCAGTCTCCAGGATGTCGTGTGGAGATCTCTTGCTGCTGACTGCTCTCTTCCAGCGAATAAAAGCCTATATCTCGCCTCATGTCTCCAAGAGTTATTGATGGTGCATCAATTTTATTCGCTGGAAGTTTTAAACCATGGAGAGTATTTTACGTCCAGAAAAATTGGACTTGGACCCTCAAGCTCCAGAAGCAGCTCTTGCCTTTGAAATCTAGCTTGCATGCTTCCAATCATACTTGGAGGAGATTCGCGTGACTGAGCCCACTATCATGCACAAAATCCTCCTCTCCAGAGTCAGTCCGAAAGTACTCTCCCTTATCAGGGACCTGCCAACCTACCAAGGGGCACTGGACGCCCTCAAAAGACAATACCTGCGGCCGGTGAACACCGTCTACGCGAGACATCGCTTAGCGACACGGCAGCAGCGGACTGGCGAGTCGAGCACTGAGTTTGTCCGGGCCCTACAGACACGACACTTGTGCAGGCCTGCGACTGCAGGGGACTGACGGTGGAACAGCATGCAGAGCTCCTGGTACAAGACGCCTTCATTACGGGAATCAGGTCAGTGTATAGCTAGACCATCAATAGGTTCACGCAGCTTGATGCGTACCCCCTACCCTGCATCACGGATATGGTCAACCAGATAGCTCAGTACAAGGTGTACTCGATCAAGGATCTGAAATCTGCTTGCCACCAGCTCCCCATCCACCCAGAGGACTGCCCCTACACCATATGCATGTTAGAACTCCCTCTTCCCACCACCCTCAGAGCCCTCAAACGGTGCCTGGGCTTCTTTTCCTATTACGCCCAATGGGTCCCTCATTACGCAGACAAGGCCCACCCTCTGGTCATTTCCACCTCATTTCCCCTCTCTGCCGAGGCCTGCGCGGCCTTCAGCCTCATTAAAGGGGACATTGACAAAGCAAGGATGCATGCAGTGGACGAGACCATTCCCTTCCAAGTAGAGAGTGACGCCTCCGACTTCGCGCTGGCTGCTACCCTCAATCAGGCAGGAAGGCCGGTAGCATTCTTCTCTCGTACCCTTGAAGGCCCTGAAATTCGGCACTCCACGGTGGAGAAAGAAGCCTAGGCCATAGTGGAAGCTATTAGGCACTGGAGACACTATCTCATCAGCAAAAGCTTCACCTTGCTGACTGACCAACGCTCAGTTGTGTTCATGTTCAGCATCCAACAGCGGGACAAATTCAAAAATGATAAAATTTTGCGGTGGAGAATAGAACTCTCCACCTACAACTATGATATCCTGTACCGGCCTGGAAGGCTCAATGAGCCCCCTGATGCCCTATCCCGGGGAGCATGTGCCAGCGTGCAGCTCGACCGGCTATGCGGCCTCCATGCAGATCTTTGCCACCTGGGGGTCACCCGATTTTACCATTTCGTGAAAGCCCGGAATTGCCTTAAGAACATCAGGATGATGACCAGGGACTGCCAAGTCTGCGCTGAGTGCAAACCGCATTTCTACCCTCTTGACAAGACGCAACTTATCAAGGCCACCCACCCCTTTAAGCGACTGAGTGTTGACTTTAAGGGCCCCCTTCCCTCCACTGACTGCAATGTCTATTTTCTCAACATTATCGACGAGTACTCGCAGTTCCCCTTTGCCATCCCCTGCCCCGACACCACTGCCACGTCCGTCATAAAAGCCCTGCGCCAGCTCTTCACTCTGTTCGGATATCCCTGCTATATCCACTGTGATAGAGGGTCCTCCTTTATGAGTGACGAGCTGTGCCAGTACCTGCTAGCTAGGGACATTGCTACTTGTAGGACCATGAGCTATAATCCCCGGGGAAATGGACAGGTGGAGAGGGAGAATGCTACAGTGTGGAAGGCCACACTTTTAGCCCTTAAGTCAAAGGGGTTGCCGGTCTCTCGATGGCAGGAGGTCCTCCCTGAGGCACTCCACTCTATCCGCTCCCTGTTATGTACGTCCACCAATGCCACCCCTCATGAGCACCTCTTTTCTTTTCCCAGGAAGTCTGCCACTGGGACCACCCTACCGGCTTGGTTGACATCCCCAGGGCCAGTGCTGCTCCGGAAACATGCGCGGAATAATAAATACTCCCCACTGGTAGAGAGTGTTCAGCTACTACATGCAAACCCCGAGTATGCCTACATGGTCTTACCTGATGGGCGGGAGGACACGGTCTCCATCTGCGACCTGGCGTCCTCGGGAGTAGCAGACCACTACCCCAAACACTCCATGGTAACTATGAACCCTGTACCCACCAAGGTGTATACCCACCTGGTACTGCGCACACCAAGCCCTACACAGACTCCTCACGACACTCCCATACCGGGCGCCTGGCACACACATGAGGGATCACTGACGCCTAGTGGGCTGACACCTCCAGTCAGGCCGGAACCAGCACAACCACCGTCTCTGGTGCAATCACCCAGAGGGTATACAGTTCTCTGTTGTGTAAAATACAGAAAATACTCAGAAAATAATATGAAAATATTCAGTTGTATAACTTAAAACTTGGAGGGCTCCTGATGCTCAGTTCTTAAATTTGTTCATGAAAGGGTTATGAAAGGAACCAAAGGTTAGTAAGGAGAGTCGTGCATTGGTAAAAGATCAGCCTCTTTACTGAATACTGGAGCAGGCACAAAGGACTGAATGGCTCAGTACTGCATTTATTTCTTCAGGTTGCATATATGATGAAAAAACAGTTATTTTTATTTTAACATAGCAACTCTCTTTGAAGAACCAGTGAGGGGCTTTGAATCAGTTACTGCAGCTCACACCTGCTCTGCAAATGGAAATGATTATGACTGATCTTTTACTTCAGTGCCACTGTCTTGCACTAATCCAAATCTTTTGATCTGTTCATCTGTGGCTCAGTAAGTTGCTGATCAGGGAAGCTCAGGTCCACGAGACACCGGCTCAACAGTTAGAAGTTGGTGATACCTGTGTGCTGTTAACCATAGAACCACAGAACATTACAGCTCAGAAACAGGCCTTCTGGTCCTTCTTGGCTGTGCCAAACCATTTTTCTGCCTAGTCCCACTGACCTGCACCTGGGCCATATCCTTCCATAACCCTTTCATCCATGTACCTGTTCAAGTTTTCCTTAAATGTCAAAAGTGAGCCCACATTCACCACTTCATCTGGCAGCTCATTCCACACTCCCACCATTCTCTGCGTGAAGAAGCCTCCTCTAATGTTCCCTTTAAACTTTTCCCCCTTCACTCTTAACCCACGACCTCTAGTTTTTTTCTCCCCTGGCCTCAGTGGAAAAAGCCTGCTTGTATTCATTCTAACTATACCCATCATAATTTTATACACCTCTTATCAAATCACCCCTCATTCTCCTACGCTCCAGTCTTAACCTATTCGACCTTTCTCTGTAACTCAGTTTCTCAAGTCCCGGCAGCATCCTTGTAAACCTTCTCTGCACTGTTTCAACCTTATTAATATCCTTCCTGTAATTAAGTGACCAAAACTGCACACAATACTCCAAATTCGGCCTCACCAATGTCTTATACAACTTCACCATTACATTCCAACTCTTATACTCAATACTTTGATTTATAAAGGCCAATGTACCAAAAGCTTTCTTTACAACCCTATCTACTTGTGAAGCCACTTTTAGGGAATTATGTACCTGTACTCCCAGATCCCTCTGTTCTACTGCACTCCTCAGTGTTCTATCATTTACTTTGTATGTTCTACCTTGGTTTGACCTTCCGAGGTGCAATACCTCACACTTGTCCGCATTAAACTCCATCTGCCATTTTTCAGCCCATTCCTCCAACTGGTCCAAATCCCTCTGCAAGCTTCTCCCATCCCTTCCCCGTTTCCCTCCCCTCTCCCAACCCCTTCCCAAGGGGACCTCCCTATCTCCTTTCCTTCTCATTGTCGCCATAAAAGTGGTGACCCATTGTCTGTAAGTCGATAAACTTACAGGCAGAGGAGAACATTATAACTGGTTGCATCACTGTCTGGTATAGAGGGGTTACTGCACAGGATCAGAAAAAGCTGCAAACTCAGCCAGCTCCAACATGGACCCTAGCCTCCCAACATCAACCAGGTCATGCTCTCTTCTCATTGTTACCATTAAGGAGGAGGTACAGGAGCCTGAAGACACAGATTCAACATTTTAGGAACAACTTCTTCCCCACCTCCATCAGATTTCTGAATGGACAATGAACCCATGTACACTACCTCAGCATTTTCCCCTCTCGTTTTACAATATATATCTAGTTTAACTAGTTGTTTCTATATATACTTATTGTAATTTATAGTTTTTATTACTATGTATTGCAATGTACTGCTGCCGCAAGACAACAAATTTCCTGACAATTGCCAGTGATGCTGAACCTGATTCTGATTCTGAATTCCGTGGCAGCAAATAGCAGTGTCTCTGAAAACCACGGGTCAGTTTTAATACTGTAAATAGCAACATACCACCATAAAGATCAGACTTTCTTAATAGAATTAGCACATGCACTGCATGCTTCAGCCTATTAAAATGGCTTAAGTCTGACTTCTAGTCATTAATATTAAACCACAATCTAACAGTGCCTTGATAGTGAGAAACACTGAGAGAGAATGAAATTTTAGAGCAGATCTCTGTGATGATAAGAACAAAATCTGTGCGGGCACTTCACCTTTCATCCCAGCTATTCAGTGTTTACCCTGCAATAGCTACTTTCTTCTTTGAAATAGATATCGTCCACTTGTTTGTTCATTTGCAGTGCTTTAAGGTAAAATAGTAATTACAGTCAAAAGCTTTATATTAAAGCCTCATTCCTCTAAATAGCTTCTTAAATTCCCTCAGCCCAGCCCTGAGGGAGAACAGTGCTACCTACTCATTTTGTCTTAATTTTTATCCTCCTTCACTGAGCCCACTATATCATTTGCTTTGTTGACCAAATCGCTTAAACATATTTCCAAGTAATACATCCTGGTATAGAAAAACTTTCAGTGGCCACTTCAGTCAGTACCTCTTGTACGTAATGAAGAAGCCACTGTGTGCATGTTCATGGTCTTTTCTTTCGTAGCCCATCCAATTCATCATATTGGTCATTCAATAATGCTCTTCTGCACACAGCTGAGTTACCATCGTCTTTCTGTCAGCTTGAGCCAGCTCTGAACTCTCTCATTTACTTGGCATTTTCCCCAAAGAACTGCCACTCACTGGATGTTTTTTTGTTTTTCACGCCAGTCTCTGTACAATCTAGCAACAGTTGTGCATGAAAATCCCCGGAGATCAGCAGATTCTGAGATACTTCGCCACCAATCTGACACCAACACTCAAAATCACTTAGATCACATTTCCTCCCCATTCTAATGTTTAGTCTGAACAACAATTGATGCTCCTGACCATGCTTTATTGCATTGAGTCACTGCCACATAACTGGCTGATTATATTTACTTTAATGAGCAGGTGTACACATGCACCTAATGAAGTTATCTCTAAGAATAGATATAATTTGCTATGTAACCAAGACATCACTAACCTCGGATTTTTCTAGTGCTCCACTTTGAACATAGAAATCTTGTGGATAATCTATGTGGTATTTTTCCTTTGATATTTAATTGTCTTGGTTACTTTTGCATGTCCCTCTCAATGTAATCCCTCTAACAAGTACTGATTTGTTTGATTCGAACCAAATCGACTCAAAGTCAATTTCACTATGGGCTATGTGCTGTGCATTTCTGTTTTACAATGTTTTCTCACCTTCCTGAGGCACCTCAACGATTTCCAAATCGTGTTGATGACTATACTTATCTGAAGATTTTCCCTTCAGAGCAATTTGCCAGGCAATCAGGATTTTCCACATTGCATTTGAATCTCAAATATCTATATACTGTGCGTGTGTGTATATATATATATATCTCAGTGGTATAAAACCTGAATCTGATACTGATTATGAAATTGCATTATTGCATGGTACAACTACAGGCAGACACACACGCACACACACACACACACACACACACACACACACACACACACACAGCTAATCTAGTTCCTGCTATTAAGCTGTGGATCAATTTTCGATAGATCAGACATGTCTGCTTTGCTCCCATTCATTCCCATTGATATCAATGTAACTATTTGTAGCTACTTTTTGTGGATTACTACTAGCATAAACACTAAACCTAGATAGATAACTTTGATGAGTTGCACCCAGGCGATTTATTCCAATTCAGTTTAGAAAATGGTTTTAGAGAGGAAAAAAATCCCTTTTGGTGGTATAATTTTCCATCTTATCTTACATCCTCAATTGCTTCCCCTCATTCAGTTTCACTATTTTATCTTATTCAGAAATCCAAACAGATTTCATTGTTCAATGTGGTATTCTCATGATATCTTAAAATAAAAATCAAATGTTTGTACTAATCCTTGCTATTGATGTATTTTATTTGTTTATGTTGTAGTTGAAAGAATAGTTACTTTTCTCCATAGACCCTATTGTATCTGAATCCACTTTAGCATTTCCAAATGATTTCAAATTGAATCATTAGCATTATTTTGTTTGAGGTTCTGCAATGAAAATTATTTTAAAATTTGTTTTGTGCTCTTTTCTGATTCAGCTCATGAGTATTTGTATATGCATTTGCAAACAAGCTCTTGTTCAAGGCCAGGAGAAAACACTTTATTAGAAGTAGCACAATTGCAATATGGAAAGAAAAACAAAAAAATCTACAGTAGTAGCGATACAGAAATCAAAATAATACCTACCGTCATCTAAACAGCCTATCTCTGTAATGTTGGAGGTGAGCCACGTATCTGACAAACTTCATGCAGCCTTTATTTTCTCACTTTCTAACTCTGAGTTGACATACTCCCACCCTCTCAGCCTACTTGCCCCTTTATTCTTGGCACTAGCACTGGTTGTGAGGTAGCTTAAGACCAGCACTGTCTTACTGCACAAAGCAAGTGCTCCTCTTTTATACCCTTTAAGAGTCTTTCAGGGCATAACATGATTATCACTCCAATACTTTTCCATCCCTTGGTAGTACCAGCTGCACCTCCTTATCTCTTATAATCTTCAGCCCATGCACATAATTCATGAAGCAATGCACACACACACGCACACACACACTACACCCCCCGATCTGTTTCAGAAACAAAAGCATTCTTCACCAGTATCTCATCTAATATCTAATATTTATAATATTAGTAAATAAAGGGGAAGCAGTCCATTACTACATTCCAACCTGACACCATTTTGTCCTGAAACATTGAATCTTTCCAATTTACCTGCAAATTTCTTACTTCTAAAATAATAACACTTGTTGCAATTTAATATTTGATGCAAAGGATTGGAAATTTGCCTTAGGTTTCTTGCTTTTATTTACATCTGCTAAAAGTGTTTATCAATAAAATTAAATTTTAATTGAACATGTGGCAATTACAGACACATTGTTGAGTGAGGGACAGGAATGGTTGCTCAGAGTTCCAGGGTTTCGAGAAAAGATAGAGAAATAGCTAAAGGAGGGGATGGAGTTGCACTATTACTCAGAGATGATATCCCAACTGCATTCAGTGGGATAAAGTGAAGGGCTCATCCTCTGAATCTGTATGGGTAAACTCAAAAATTTAAAAAAAAAAGTGAGATTATACTACAGATCTCACCCCCCCCTAGCCTCTGGACATTGAGGAGCAGGTAAGAAGGCAGACTAAGGAAAGGTGTATAAACATCAGCGTTGCTGTTGTAGGTAACTTCAAATTCCCTAGTATAGAGTGGCACCACCTTAGTGCAAAATATTCAGGTAGGGCAGAATTTGTTCACTGCATACACGAGGGTTTCTTAAATCATTATGTTGATACTCCAGTGAATGTAGGTGACAGATAATGAGCCTGGCCAGGTGTCTGAATTTTCAGTGGGAGAATAATTCAGAGCAGAGATCACAACTCCAAAGTTTGAAGAGCCCAACAGTATGGATCTTGCAGAAGAATATTACATTGGAGCAGGACAAATTGTGAGTGTATTTAGGCAGGAACCTACCATCAAGGACATCTTCAAAAAGTGATGCCCCAAAAAATCAGCTTAAAGTCTCTCCATCTGGGCCATGCATTCTTCTCATTACTATAATGTGGGAGGAGATTCAACAGCTTGAAGACCCATGCTCAATGATTTGGGAGCAGCTATTTCCCCTCCACCAACAGATTTCTGAATGGTCCATGCTCTAGTTATTTATTGTAGTAATTTTTATGTGTTGTGCTCTACATCTGCCACAAAACAACACATTTCATGACATCAGTGATGATAGACATGATTCTGACTCTGATTTGGAGCCGGTGTTTTTGGACAAGTTCACATCCACATGTTAGACAAGTTTAAAGACAAGTAAGTATATTGGAGTTTTGGAGTAGGTGCAGAAGGATGTTTACCAGGATGTTGCCTGAATATGAAGAGTTTGTACAGGCCCAGGGTTGCTTTCTCTGGATTGGTGAAGGCTGAGGAGAGATCTGATAGATGAGAGGCCTGTATCGACTAGATAGCTGGTATCTTTTTCCTAGGGCTGAAATGTCTAAATACCAGAGGGCATGAATTTAAGGCAAGTGGAGCTAACTAAATTCAAAGGTGATGTACAGAGCAAGTTTTTTTTCGTAGAGTGTGGTGGGATGCCTGCAGTATGCTGCCAGGGATGGTGATGGAAGCAAATATGAATGAGGCCTTCTCCAGGGGCTCATTAATAGATATATGAATATTCAGGAAATGGATGAATCTGGGCCTCGGGTAGGCAGAAGCAATTAGTTTAGTTAAGCAATTGGCTACTGGTTTAATTGGTTCAGCACAATATTGTGGACTGAAAAGCCTGTTTTTTGTTGTACTATAATACTTTTTAAATTATTTACTTGTATTTTAACTACTTTCTTCATGTCTCTGATTACCATTCAAAAAAAGATAAATGTTTGTCAAACAGCAAAAGGGCAAAGTGAGGGAGTCTGCATGCATCTGCCTCCTGAGCAATGCAACTGCCAGTTCCGTTGTTGCTCAGTTTTGTGGATGCCATGGCAACACACTTCAGGGGTTGATTTGTTCTGCAAGGGACTTTTTGAAGTGAGGCATACAGGAATAACAAGATTTACTTGTGTTTGTTTGGTATTCAGCACAGAGAGCGGGGGGGCGGGGGGTGGGGGTGAATGACCTGCTGTTGTATCTTTCTATACCTGTGTTTAGGGATGAAAATGGTTGTGGGTAGTCATGAGGCACAAACCAATGCAGAATGGTCTGTTTCATTGTTGTCCAAAATCCATCCAACATAAAGTGGCCAAATCTCTTCCTGCTCCATCAAGAACCATGACAAAGACTTGATTGAGAGAAGGATGGCAACAATGAAATACAGAAATCCCATGGTCACCTACCTAGAAGAAAAGATAAACAGGATAAACAGATCAACACTTTTACCTGCTTTACAGGTCAAATGGTCACTTTTAAATTCATTGTTTCCTTCTATCACTTGTGCATGGGTTTGGAATTGGAAAAAAATGTTGTGAGAAGAGACTGGAAAAATATGCTCTGTATGAACTTTAATAATATGAAATATATAAATTTATAATCCTAATGCAGATTTTTGACCTGAAATGTCAACAATTCCTTTCTCCGCACAAATACTCTTTGACCCACTGAATTCCTCCAGCAGACTTTGTTCCTATAGATTCCATCACTTGCAGACTTTTGTGTTTCTCTGTGATAGATCTTGTACAGGATTACTAATATCAAATAGAATGCGTATCTTCTTTGCTGATTTATATGAAAGGAGTGTTAATTTTTCTTGATGCCATTATATTCTTTAGCATAAATTTATACCAATCAACAAGCAAATAATTGTCATCTTAGAACATTGAATAGTGGTTCCCAAACTCTTTTTGGGTTACCACCTCCCCTGGCTCTCAGACCGCATCCCCAGCACGCACCTTTGCGACCATTACATAAAAATGTTTGATTTATGATGCACAGTGAAAGAAAATAGGAACTGCAAATTCAAAGCAGTGACAAATAATTTTTAAAAATTGTAACAATTTAAAGCTGAAAATTAAATTACTTCATTATTTAATTGCAGTAAAACAATTTTCAACAACAAATTTTAGAGCACACTTTAGTATTCCAAATATTCACTATTTCATTGCTTTTACACCTTTCAAGGAGATGGATGGGCTTAGTGCAGGGATACCAACTTCTCAACACCAGACTGAATGTCCCTCAGCCCACATTCAGCATTTGGCAGACAGTTTCAGTGCATTGAAAGATGTTGGGTACTACACTGAAACTGCACTTCACTTAACATGATGCTGCAAAGGCAAAAAAGAACATCTTAACTACTTTACACCGTGCAGGCTAGTGTTCAGAGATTTTGTTTTGCAGCCAAAATTCTTGATATGTTCTTTTGAACCTTGGTTTCAATGCAGTAATTTTGTAGCAAGGTCATTTCTTCCTCCATGCCTCTTGTTAATTCCTCATTACAAGTATTCAGGAAGGGATTTTAGTTCAAAGCTCAAAGTATCTTTATTATCAAACTATGTATGCTGTGTATAACTTCAAGATTTGTCTTCTTACAGACAACCACAAAACAAAGAAGCCCAATAAAAACCACTAAAAAAGATTGTCAAAAAGAAAAATAAGTCATCTAAAAGTAAAAGTAAGCAAATAACATTCAGAACTGAATTTCACAAAAGTGAGTCCACAGCCATGAAGCCAGTCATCACTGTAGCTCATTAGTTGCAGGCCACAGCCTCAGTTCAGTGCAGGGACAAGTAAGCCTCACACTGCAGTGAACTGAACAGTGGATCATCCCTCACCACTGACCCTCAACACCCTGACTTTTCAATCTGGTCCGGTGCCTGGATTGGCCAAACAATAGATGGTTCCTCACTTTTGTACCTGGTCTTGCCCCTTCAATACACTCTTGGGTCCAGAATCCACTGTCTTAATTCAGCTCATACCCGACCTTTCCGGTTTGGCTTGGCCCATCGACTCTGCCTCATCGTGGTTCCGCCTTCAAGTTTGGTCCAGTAGTCAAATGTTGGCTCATTCCCACCGCCTTGCTTCAGCATCTACATGTCCCACAGCAACCATCCTGCATCTTTATTACTGTTACGTACCAGCAGTAATAGACCTCACTCTGAGTCGGGTTTTAATGTTAAAGCCACTCTCTTTTTTAGTATCTACTTATAATATAGTAAGTTGAACGAGAATAAACAGAAGTTAACAGTGTTATACATCTATGTATATGTATGTGTGTGGTTCCCAAGCAATAACGTTTAGGAACAATTCTTAAAGTCTTAAGATTCAGATGGCGAAGTAGAAAAGTTTAGTGATCTCTGAAGTAAATGATGGGAGAGAGATTTGTAATCCAAGGTGAAATGTAGAGAAGAGGCAATTACACCGAATTCCACAGGTTCCCCACTGGTGGAATGAAATAGCAGACATCGAAGGTCTTGTCCGTTGAGTCATTCTGAAATCCACATAGAAGTAGGTGATGTGCCACAGAAATATTCCTTCTTCCAGGTGGTAACCACAGAGCACACCCAAATTCAGGCAAGGGTTAACTAAAGTGATACCACAGGACACTCCAACAAATCCACACATATGGATTATATGCAGTGACAGTCACACATCTGTTGTGTACTGTGTGCTGATAATCAACTCAACCTTTTTGGGCATTGGAGATATGGAACTTCTAGTCTTACGATGACGGCAACAAACTGAAGTTCCAGCAGCTTTTCCAGTAACTTTCTCTCTCTCTGTCTCTCTGTGTATGTGCTTAAGTCTGCAGCAAGCTGCCACAGCTTGTGACTGATGTCATAGTCCCGCCTCACTCAAGTGCTCTTAAAGTAACACCCACAGTACGACCTCAAGTATCTCATAACAATTACCCAATCTACAATTTGGATCAAGAGGAAGTCTTGAAATCTTTCTGACATGTCCTTATGCTGCTCAACCAGGTGGGCACAGTATATCTGAAGATCATCATCTGGTATTTTACTTCCACTTCTACCTCAGAAGAACTCGGGAATTGGAAAAGTTCACAATGGCTGATGTTGCACTTCACAGAATACACAGAAATGTGGAGACAACTAATTTGATTTTGATAAGATTTATATCAGTTCCTTGTAATTGATGATTGATTTAATTAAACTTTACAAATAATTCTGAGAAATAAGCAAAAACATATCTAATATTCTTGAGATGATTATTGAATGAAACATCAAAAATGTTATTATAGTTCCAAAAAAAGGGATACAAGGCTCTCATGCAGTTTCTTTTTGAGAAGCATTTGGTTTCCGGGTGCAACAGCAAGCATTGAAACACATCATTCTCAATACAAAGCTTGTGAAATAGTTGAGAATTGAGAGTGTGGACTGACTTTATTTACCATTGTAACAACAGCATTGAATGATTTGTTAAGCCAAACACTTAGATTTTTTGAGATAGGATGTTGTCTGTAAATAACACATTAAATGGTAGATACAGCATTTTTCAAGAAATTAATACCCCCACGGTAGAGTCCTGACATTGATGATACCCCATCTGTTGACCAAGCAATTATGTTGGTGAGTCGAATGTCCTTGTCTTTGAAAAATTGCTCAATAACCTGAAATATTGACGCCCCCTTTGTATCTGTTTCTAGTCCCCTTGCAAATAACGCTTAAACCATGATTTTGTCTTTTATGAAGGGAACATAACCAAGAAGCAAAGACTTGTTGTCTGGCAAAGTTGACTCATCCAACTACAGAGCAAGTTCTTTTGTCCTAAATATGTTGCACAATGTGTCTTCCACATGCTCATAGATTTTATCTATTCGTCTTTGAACAGAGTCGTCACTGAGTGGAATGGCTTTAATAATTTGTTCAGGTGACTTATGCAAATCTGTAGTCAGACCTGCCGTTGCTGCTGGCAGAATCAGTTCTTCTCTATTGTATGGGGCTTTCCAGATTTAGCAATGAACAATGAGACATTTTATGAAGCACACAAAGCATTTGTTTTGTTGCCAAGTGCTGGCAAATATGTTTTAAAGTGTTTTCCATTTCTGAAAGTTTTTGCAAATTGTCTGAAAATAAGCCAAGTTCTTGTTCGCTTTATCAGAGTGTATTCTTTTCAAGTATTCAAGGAACCTAAATAGTTTCATTGCATTATTTGAAAAAAAACTTTTTTATATAATAGACACATTGGCTGCTGTTGGTTGCTTGGTGCAATTATAAATCTATATATTTCACATACTCCACACTGCACTGTTTCTCTTCCTTTTTTGTTGGTCTGTTTCTGCCATTTCTGTTCTGGAAAAAGCATCCATGGTCAATCGGCTATTGTTTAAGTACAACTTCAGGCACTGCGATCAATAAAAGGGGAAAGTTATGAAGTCATCATAGCTCAGACAAAAACTGACTCAGCCGAAAAGTAGATAAAGTGAGGCAGCGATATCTCAGTTAGGCTGTGGGTGAGGGGAAAGCAGGGCAACAGCATTCCAAAGGGCAGATTTTGAAAATTAACCCATTGAACACCACAATCTCATTCACAGAAACTGCATCACTGTGTGATTCAAGTATGGGGATCATACTTGTTAACACTGTACTACTGTGGGGATCAGACAGAGAAATAACATGATTTCTTTAGTCCAGATATCAACCAAGTACAAAGAGTCGACGATTTGAAGTACATCTATTATCAAAGTAAGACAGCCACAAAATGAAGAAAACAAAGAAGGCGTAGAATCTTTGTGGATAGTGCTAAGGAACTGCAAGGGTAAAAAAATACTGAAGGTAGTTGTATACAGATCCCAAACGGTAGTAAGGATGTGGTCTACAAATTACAATGGGAGATAGAAAGTGCATGCCAAAAGGGTAATGTTATCATAGTCATGAGTGATTTTAAGTAGGTAGATTGGGGAAATCAGGTCGGTGCTGGATCCCAAGAGGGGGAATTTGTAGAATGCCTCCAAGATGGCTCTTTAGAGCAGCTCATGGTTGAGCCCACTGGGGGAGCAGCTATTCTGGATTGGGGGTTGTGCAATGAAATGTAATTGATTAGGGAGTTTAAGGTAGAGGAACCCTTAGGGATCATGTGATCATAATATAATAGAATTCACCAGACAATTTGAGAAGGAGAAATTAAAGTCAGATGTATTAGTATTACAGTGGAGTAAAGGGAATTAGAGAAGCATGAGAGAGGAACTAGTCAAAATTGATTGGGAAGGAACATTGGCAGCGGTGACGGCAGTGTGGCAATGGCTGGAATTTCTGGGAGTAATTTGGAAGCTGTAGGTAATATACATCCCAAAGGAGAAATAGTATTCTAAAGGCAGGATGACACAACCATGGTTGACAAGAGAAGTCAAAGCCAACATAAAAGCAAAAAAGAGGGCATAGAAGAGCTTTGACCAGCAACCAATCCAGGCATGGAAAGGTTTGAAAAGAGAGGATTTCACTCAGGACCCCTGCCCAAGTAGAACAAAGAGCAGTACATCTCTACAGTGATATAGAGCTTTAACTAGTGACCAATCAGCATCTGGGATTGATTCACAAGGACAAATGAAAGGAAGACAGGCTCAAGCTCAGTGACCATCATCTGAGTGGACTGAGTCAGAGTGGTGATCTTGAACTTCATTGAAGAGAGGCTTCAGTCAGAGGAAGCAAAAGAAAAGGTCTAGGTTAAGTTTTTTTTCCCCTTCACTTCATTATATCTGCGCAATTAGGGCAATAGAGATGCCAGGCAGGATAGTGAAATGCATCTCTTCCAGGATGTGGGAAGGCAGGGAGACCTGCAGTGTTCCTAATGACTGCAACTGTAAGAATTGCATCCAGCTACATTTTCTGGTTATCCACATTAAGGAGTCGGAACTGGAAGAAGGGCTGATAGACAGGACATATAGAGAGGTAGTTACACCCAAGGATCAGGACACAGGAAACAGTGAGACTGTCAGGAAGGAGAAAGGGGTTAAGGAACCAGTGCAGAGTCCCTCTGAGACCACCCCCCCAACAAAAAGTATATCACTTTGGATACTATCAGGAGGTTGACCTTACAGACAGAAGTCACTGTGGTCAGGTCCCTGGCACTGAGTCTGCCTCTATGACTCTGAAGGGAAGGGGTAAGAAGAGGCACACTGCAGTGATAGGAGATTTATTAATTAGGAGAACAGACAGGAGGTTCAGTGGTTGTGAACAAGACTCCAGGATAGTATGTTTCCTCCCAGGTGCCAGGGTCCAGGATATCTTGGACTGAGCTGTCATCATTCTTAAGTGGGAGGGTGAACAGCCAGAATGCACGGTCAATGTAGGTACCAATGATATGGGTAGGACAAGAGACGAGGTCCTGCATACGGAGTTCAGGAAGTCAGCTGCTAAGTTAAAGGGCAGGGCCTCCAGGGCCTACCCATGTCATATGCTAGTGAGGCCAGAACTAAGGAAATTATACAGTTTAATACATGGCTGCAGAGTGGTGTAAGAGAGAGTGCATATGATTTTTCGATCAATGGGCTCTCTTCCAGGGAAGGTGACAACTGAACAAGAGGGGAACTAATATCCTAGTGGGAAGGTTTGTTAATGCTGTTTGGTGGGGGTTAAAATAGAGTTGCAGGGGAATGAAAACTAGAGTCCCAGAACAATTGGTGGAGAGGCTGTGGAGGCAGATGTTGATGAAAAGTTAGGAATCAAAAGGTGTGACTAGCGTCCTGGGCTGTCTATACTTCAATGCAAGAAATATCGTATGAAAGGCTGATGCTACTGCTGAAGATGAGGTAACTGGTTTACAAATAGAGGAAATGTGTAGTGAGGGGAGGCTGTTACTGGGCAAAATTGCAGCCAACAGGACGTGTTTCAATATTAAAGGCAAACTAAATTGAAAAGGGTGAATACAGGACTGAAGGTGTTATATTTGAATATGCGCAGTAAATGGAATAAAGTAGATGAACTTGTAGCACAGATGCAGATTGGCATGTATGATGTAGGCGTCACTGAATCATGGCTGAAAGAAGATTATAGCTGGGAGTTAAATGTCCAAAGATACACACTGTATCAAAATGACAAGCAAGAAGGCAGAAAGGGCGGCATTGCTGTGTTGGCAAGAAATAAAATCAAATAATTATAAAGAGGTGACATAGGGTCAGAAATTGTTGAATCATTGTGAATAGCAAGGGTAAAAAAGCCCTGATGAGAGATGTACCCAGACCCCCACAAACATTAGTAAGGATGTGATCTACAAATTACAACAGGAGATAGAAAATACCAAAAGGGCAATGCTACCACAGTCATGGGGGATTTCAATATACCGGTTGATTGGGAAAATCAGGTTGGTACTGGATTCTAAGAGGGGGAGTTTCCAGAGACAATATAATTTTATTTGTTACATCAAGCACAAAATAAGAGGAAGTAAAATTCTTTATGTTATCTCTCCATTGTTCTGGAGGTACTAAGGAAGGAAAATGTGGGAGGGTATTGCCTAAGGAGTAAGATTGTATACATAATTTTTTGTATACGTGTACATGCAGTCGGATCAATGTCCAGTCAGATACACAATCAGATCAATATACAGTCAGATCAATATAAAGTCAGATCAATGTGAACTCAGATACACAATCAGATCCATATATAGTCATATCAATGTCCACTCAGCTACACAATCAGATCAATATATAGTCAGATCAATGTCCAGTCAGATACACAATCATATTAATGTCCAGTCAGATAAACAATCATATTAATGTACAGTCAGATCAATGTCCAGTCAGATACACAGTCAGATCAGTATACAGTCAGATCAATGTCCAGTCAGGTACACAGTCAGATCAATGTCCAGTCAGATACACAGTCAGATCAATATACAGTCAGATCAATGTCCAGCAAGATACACAATCAGATCAATATATAGTCAGATCAATGTCAGGTCAGGTATACAGTCAGATCAATGTCCAGTCAGATACACAGTCAGATCAATATACAGTCAGATCAATGTCCAGTCAGATACACAATCAGATCAATGTCCAGTCAGGTACACAATCATATTAATGTACAGTCAGATCAATGTTCAGTCAGATACACAATCAGATCAATATATAGTCAGATCAATGTCCAGTCAGGTACACAGTCAGATCAATGTCCAGTCAGATACACAGACAGATCAATATACAGTCAGATCAATGTCCAGTCAGATACACAGTCAGATCAATATACAGTCAGATCAATGTCCAGTCAGGTACACAGTCAGATCAATGTCCAGTCAGATACACAGTCAGATCAATATACAGTCAGATCAATGTCCAGTCAGGTACACAATCATATTAATGTACAGTCAGATCAATGTCCAGTCAGGTACACAGTCAGATCAATGTCCACTCAGATACACAGTCAGATCAATATACAGTCAGATACACAATCAGATCAATATATAGTCAAATCAATGTCCACTCAGATACACAGTCAGAACAATATACAGTCAGATCAATGTCCAGTCGGATACACAATCATATTAATGTATAGTCCGATCAATATACAGTCAGATCAATGTACAGACAGATACACAAACAGATTAATATACAGTCAGATCAATGTCCAGTCAGATCAATATCCAGTCAGATACACAGTCAGATCAATGTCCAGTCAGATACACAATCAGATCAATATATAGTCAGATCAATGTCCAATCAGGTACACAGTCAGAACAATGTCCACTGAGATACACAGTCAGATCAATATACAGTCAGATCAATGTCCAGTCAGATACACAATCAGATCAATATATAGTCAGATCAATGTCCAGTCAGGTACACAATCATATTAATGTACAGTCAGATCAATGTTCAGTCAGATACACAATCAGATCAACATATAGTCAAATCAATCTCCAGTCAGGTACACAGTCAGATCAATGTCCACTCAGATACACAGTCAGATCAATATACAGTCAGATCAATGTCCAGTCAGGTACACAATCATATTAATGTACAGTCAGATCAATGTTCAGTCAGATACACAATCAGACCAATATATAGTTAGATCAATGTCCAGTCAGGTACACAGTCAGATCAACGTCCACTCAGATACACAGTCAGATCAATATACAGTCAGATACACGATCAGATCAATATATAGTCAAATCAATGTCCAGTCAGGTACACAGTCAGATTAATGTCCACTCAGATACACAGTCAGAACAATATACAGTCAGATCAATGTCCAGTCGGATACACAATCATATTAATGTATAGTCCGATCGATATACAGTCAGATCAATGTACAGACAGATACACAAACAGATTAATATACAGTCAGATCAATGTCCAGTCAGATCAATGTACAGTCAGATACACAGTCAGATCAATGTCCACTCAGATACACAGTCAGATCAATATACAGTCAGATCAATGTCCAGTCAGTTACACAGTCAGATCAATGTCCACTGAGATACACAGTCAGATCAATATACAGTCAGATCAATGTCCAGTCAGGTACACAATCAGAGCAATATATAGTCAGATCAATGTCCAGTCAGGTACACAATCATATTAATGTACAGTCAGATCAATGTTCAGTCAGATACACAATCAGATCAATATATAGTCAGATCAATGTCCACTCAGGTACACAGTCAGATCAATGTCCAGTCAGATACACAGTCAGATCAATATACAGTCAGATCAATGTCCAGTCAGATCAATGTCCAGTCAGATACACAATCAGATCAATATATAGTCAGATCAATGTCCAGTCAGGTACACAATCATATTAATGTACAGTCAGATCAATGTTCAGTCAGATACACAATCAGATCAATATATAGTCAGATCAATGTCCAGTCAGGTACACAGTCAGATCAATGTCCAGTCAGATACACAGTCAGATCAATATACAGTCAGATCAATGTCCAGTCAGGTACACAGTCAGATCAATGTCCAGTCAGGTACACAGTCAGATCAATGTCCAGTCAGATACACAATCAGATCAATATATAGTCAGGTACACAGTCAGATCAATGTCCAGTCAGATACACAATCAGATCAATATATAGTCAGATCAATCTCCAGTCAGATACACAATCAGATCAATATATAGTCAGATCAATGTCCAGTCAGGTACACAATCATATTAATGTACAGTCAGATCAATGTTCAGTCAGATACACAATCAGATCAATATATAGTCAGATCAATGTCCAGTCAGGTACACAGTCAGATCAATGTCCAGTCAGATACACAGTCAGATCAATATACAGTCAGATCAATGTCCAGTCAGGTACACAGTCAGATCAATGTCCAGTCAGGTACACAGTCAGATCAATGTCCAGTCAGATACACAATCAGATCAATATATAGTCAGATCAATCTCCAGTCAGATACACAATCAGATCAATATATAGTCAGATCAATGTCCAGTCAGGTACACAATCATATTAATGTACAGTCAGATCAATGTTCAGTCAGATACACAATCAGATCAATATATAGTCAGATCAATGTCCAGTCAGGTACACAGTCAGATCAATGTCCAGTCAGATACACAGTCAGATCAATATACAGTCAGATCAATGTCCAGTCAGGTACACAGTCAGATCAATGTCCAGTCAGGTACACAGTCAGATCAATATATAGTCAGATCAATGTCCAGTCAGGTACACAATCATATTAATGTACAGTCAGATCAATGTTCAGTCAGATACACAATCAGATCAATATATAGTCAAATCAATGTCCAGTCAGGTATACAGTCAGATCAATGTCCACTCAGATACACAGTCAGATCAATATACAGTCAGATCAATGTCCAGTCAGGTACACAATCATATTAATGTACAGTCAGATCAATGTTCAGTCAGATACACAATCAGACCAATATATAGTTAGATCAATGTCCAGTCAGGTACACAGTCAGATCAACGTCCACTCAGATACACAGTCAGATCAATATACAGTCAGATACACGATCAGATCAATATATAGTCAAATCAATGTCCAGTCAGGTACACAGTCAGATTAATGTCCACTCAGATACACAGTCAGAATAATATACAGTCAGATCAATGTCCAGTCGGATACACAATCATATTAATGTATAGTCCGATCTATATACAGTCAGATCAATGTACAGACAGATACACAAACAGATTAATATACAGTCAGATCAATGTCCAGTCAGATCAATGTTCAGTCAGATACACAGTCAGATCAATGTCCACTCAGATACACAGTCAGATCAATATACAGTCAGATCAATGTCCAGTCAGTTACACAGTCAGATCAATGTCCACTGAGATACACAGTCAGATCAATATACAGTCAGATCAATGTCCAGTCAGGTACACAATCAGAGCAATATATAGTCAGATCAATGTCCAGTCAGGTACACAATCATATTAATGTACAGTCAGATCAATGTTCAGTCAGATACACAATCAGATCAATATATAGTCAGATCAATGTCCAGTCAGGTACACAGTCAGATCAATGTCCAGTCAGATACACAGTCAGATCAATATACAGTCAGATCAATGTCCAGTCAGATCAATGTCCAGTCAGATACACAATCAGATCAATATATAGTCAGATCAATGTCCAGTCAGGTACACAGTCAGATCAATGTCCAGTCAGATACACAGTCAGATCAATATACAGTCAGATCAATGTCCAGTCAGGTACACAGTCAGATCAATGTCCAGTCAGGTACACAGTCAGATCAATGTCCACTCAGATACACAATCAGATCAATATATAGACAGATCAATGTCCAGTCAGATACACAGTCAGATCAATATACAGTCAGATCAATGTCCAGTCAGGTACACAGTCAGATCAATGTCCAGTCAGGTACACAGTCAGATCAATGTCCAGTCAGATACACAATCAGATCAATATATAGTCAGATCAATGTCCAGTCAGATACACAATCAGATCAATATATAGTCAGATCAATGTCCAGTCAGGTACACAATCATATTAATGTACAGTCAGATCAATGTTCAGTCAGATACACAATCAGATCAATATATAGTCAGATCAATGTCCAGTCAGGTACACAGTCAGATCAATGTCCAGTCAGATACACAGTCAGATCAATATACAGTCAGATCAATGTCCAGTCAGGTACACAGTCAGATCAATGTCCAGTCAGGTACACAGTCAGATCAATGTCCAGTCAGATACACAATCAGATCAATATATAGTCAGATCAATGTCCAGTCAGATACACAATCAGATCAATATATAGTCAGATCAATGTCCAGTCAGGTACACAATCATATTAATGTACAGTCAGATCAATGTTCAGTCAGATACACAATCAGATCAATATATAGTCAAATCAATGTCCAGTCAGGTACACAGTCAGATCAATGTCCACTCAGATACACAGTCAGATCAATATACAGTCAGATCAATGTCCAGTCAGTTACACAGTCAGATCAATGTCCACTGAGATACACAGTCAGATCAATATATAGTCAGATCAATGTCCAGTCAGGTACACAATCAGAGCAATATATAGTCAGATCAATGTCCAGTCAGGTACACAGTCAGATCAATGTCCAGTCAGATACACAGTCAGATCAATATACAGTCAGATCAATGTCCAGTCAGAAACACAATCAGATCAATATATATTCAGATCAATGTCCAGTCAGGTACACAATCATATTAATGTACAGTCAGATCAATGTTCAGTCAGATACACCATCAGATCAATATATAGTCAGATCAATGTCCAGTCAGGTACACAGTCAGATCAATGTCCAGTCAGATACACAGACAGATCAATATACAGTCAGATCAATGTCCAGTCAGATCAATGTCCAGTCAGATACACAATCAGATCAATATATAGTCAGATCAATGTCCAGTCAGATACACAATCAGATCAATATTTAGTCAGATCAATGTCCAGTCAGGTACACAATAATATTAATGTACAGTCAGATCAATGTTCAGTCAGATACACAATCAGATCAATATATAGTCAAATCAATGTCCAGTCAGGTACACAGTCAGATCAATGTCCACTCAGATACACAGTCAGATCAATATACAGTCAGATCAATGTCCAGTCAGTTACACAGTCAGATCAATGTCCACTGAGATACACAGTCAGATAAATATACAGTCAGATCAATGTCCAGTCAGGTACACAATCAGATCAATATATAGTCAGATCAATGTCCAGTCAGGTACACAGTCAGATCAATGTCCAGTCAGATACACAGTCAGATCAATATACAGTCAGATCAATGTCCAGTCAGATCAATGTCCAGTCAGATACACAATCAGATCAATATACAGTCAGATCAATGTCCAGTCAAGTACACAGTCAGATCAATGTCCAGTCAGGTACACAGTCAGATCAATGTCCAGTCAGATACACAATCAGATCAATATATAGTCAGATCAATGTCCAGTCAGATACACAATCAGATCAATATATAGTCAGATCAATGTCCAGTCAGGTACACAATCATATTAGTGTACAGTCAGATCAATGTTCAGTCAGATACACAATCAGATCAATATATATTCAGATCAATGTCCAGTCAGGTACACAGTCAGATCAATGTCCAGTCAGATACACAGTCAGATCAATATACAGTCAGATCAATGTCCAGTCAGGTACACAGTCAGATCAATGTCCAGTCAGATACACAATCAGATCAATATATAGACAGATCAATGTCCAGTCAGATACACAGTCAGATCAATATACAGTCAGATCAATGTCCAGTCAGGTACACAGTCAGATCAATGTCCAGTCAGGTACACAGTCAGATCAATGTCCAGTCAGATACACAATCAGATCAATATATAGTCAGATCAATGTCCAGTCAGATACACAATCAGATCAATATATAGTCAGATCAATGTCCAGTCAGGTACACAATCATTTTAATGTACAGTCAGATCAATGTTCAGTCAGATACACAATCAGATCAATATATAGTCAGATCAATGTCCAGTCAGGTACACAGTCAGATCAATGTCCAGTCAGATACACAGTCAGATCAATTTACAGTCAGATCAATGTCCAGTCAGGTACACAGTCAGATCAATGTCCAGTCAGGTACAGAGTCAGATCAATGTCCAGTCAGATACACAATCAGATCAATATATAGTCAGATCAATGTCCAGTCAGATACACAATCAGATCAATATATAGTCAGATCAATGTCCAGTCAGGTACACAATAATATTAATGTACAGTCAGATCAATGTTCAGTCAGATACACAATCAGATCAATATGTAGTCAAATCAATGTCCAGTCAGGTACACAGTCAGATCAATGTCCACTCAGATACACAGTCAGATCAATATACAGTCAGATCAATGTCCAGTCAGTTACACAGTCAGATCAATGTCCACTGAGATACACAGTCAGATAAATATACAGTCAGATCAATGTCCAGTCAGGTACACAATCAGATCAATATATAGTCAGATCAATGTCCAGTCAGGTACACAGTCAGATCAATGTCCAGTCAGATACACAGTCAGATCAATATACAGTCAGATCAATGTCCAGTCAGATCAATGTCCAGTCAGATACACAATCAGATCAATATATAGTCAGATCAATGTCCAGTCAGGTACACAATAATATTAATGTACAGTCAGATCAATGTTCAGTCAGATACACAATCAGATCAATATATAGTCAAATCAATGTCCAGTCAGGTACACAGTCAGATCAATGTCCACTCAGATACACAGTCAGATCAATATACAGTCAGATCAATGTCCAGTCAGTTACACAGTCAGATCAATGTCCACTGAGATACACAGTCAGATCAATATACAGTCAGATCAATGTCCAGTCAGTTACACAATCAGATCAATATATAGTCAGATCAATGTCCAGTCAGGTACACAGTCAGATCAATGTCCAGTCAGATACACAGTCAGATCAATATACAGTCAGATCAATGTCCAGTCAGATCAATGTCCAGTCAGATCAATGTCCAGTCAGATACACAATCAGATCAATATATAGTCAGATCAATGTCCAGTCAGATACACAATCAGATCAATATATAGTCAGATCAATGTCCAGTCAGGTACACAATCATATTAATGTACAGTCAGATCAATGTTCAGTCAGATTCACAATCAGATCAATATATAGTCAGATCAATGTCCAGTCAGGTACACGGTCAGATCAATGTCCAGTCAGATACACAGTCAGATCAATATACAGTCAGATCAATGTCCAGTCAGATCAATGTCCAGTCAGATACACAATAATATTAATGTACAGTCAGATCAATGTTCAGTCAGATACACAATCAGACCAATATATAGTTAGATCAATGTCCAGTCAGGTACACAGTCAGATCAACGTCCACTCAGATACACAGTCAGATCAATATACAGTCAGATACACGATCAGATCAATATATAGTCAAATCAATGTCCAGTCAGGTACACAGTCAGATTAATGTCCACTCAGATACACAGTCAGAACAATATACAGTCAGATCAATGTCCAGTCGGATACACAATCATATTAATGTATAGTCCGATCGATATACAGTCAGATCAATGTACAGACAGATACACAAACAGATTAATATACAGTCAGATCAATGTCCAGTCAGATCAATGTACAGTCAGATACACAGTCAGATCAATGTCCACTCAGATACACAGTCAGATCAATATACAGTCAGATCAATGTCCAGTCAGTTACACAGTCAGATCAATGTCCACTGAGATACACAGTCAGATCAATATACAGTCAGATCAATGTCCAGTCAGGTACACAATCAGAGCAATATATAGTCAGATCAATGTCCAGTCAGGTACACAATCATATTAATGTACAGTCAGATCAATGTTCAGTCAGATACACAATCAGATCAATATATAGTCAGATCAATGTCCACTCAGGTACACAGTCAGATCAATGTCCAGTCAGATACACAGTCAGATCAATATACAGTCAGATCAATGTCCAGTCAGATCAATGTCCAGTCAGATCAATGTCCAGTCAGATACACAATCAGATCAATATATAGTCAGATCAATGTCCAGTCAGGTACACAATCATATTAATGTACAGTCAGATCAATGTTCAGTCAGATACACAATCAGATCAATATATAGTCAGATCAATGTCCAGTCAGGTACACAGTCAGATCAATGTCCAGTCAGATACACAGTCAGATCAATATACAGTCAGATCAATGTCCAGTCAGGTACACAGTCAGATCAATGTCCAGTCAGGTACACAGTCAGATCAATGTCCAGTCAGATACACAATCAGATCAATATATAGTCAGATCAATGTCCAGTCAGATACACAGTCAGCTCAATGTCCAGTCCGGTACACAGTCAGATCAATGTCCAGTCAGATACACAATCAGATCAATATATAGTCAGATCAATCTCCAGTCAGATACACAATCAGATCAATATATAGTCAGATCAATGTCCAGTCAGGTACACAATCATATTAATGTACAGTCAGATCAATGTTCAGTCAGATACACAATCAGATCAATATATAGTCAGATCAATGTCCAGTCAGGTACACAGTCAGATCAATGTCCAGTCAGATACACAGTCAGATCAATATACAGTCAGATCAATGTCCAGTCAGGTACACAGTCAGATCAATGTCCAGTCAGGTACACAGTCAGATCAATGTCCAGTCAGATACACAATCAGATCAATATATAGTCAGATCAATGTCCAGTCAGATACACAAGCAGATCAATATATAGTCAGATCAATGTCCAGTCAGGTACACAATCATATTAATGTACAGTCAGATCAATGTTCAGTCAGATACACAATCAGATCAATATATAGTCAAATCAATGTCCAGTCAGGTACACAGTCAGATCAATGTCCACTCAGATACACAGTCAGATCAATATACAGTCAGATCAATGTCCAGTCAGGTACACAATCATATTAATGTACAGTCAGATCAATGTTCAGTCAGATACACAATCAGACCAATATATAGTTAGATCAATGTCCAGTCAGGTACACAGTCAGATCAACGTCCACTCAGATACACAGTCAGATCAATATACAGTCAGATACACGATCAGATCAATATATAGTCAAATCAATGTCCAGTCAGGTACACAGTCAGATTAATGTCCACTCAGATACACAGTCAGAATAATATACAGTCAGATCAATGTCCAGTCGGATACACAATCATATTAATGTATAGTCCGATCTATATACAGTCAGATCAATGTACAGACAGATACACAAACAGATTAATATACAGTCAGATCAATGTCCAGTCAGATCAATGTTCAGTCAGATACACAGTCAGATCAATGTCCACTCAGATACACAGTCAGATCAATATACAGTCAGATCAATGTCCAGTCAGTTACACAGTCAGATCAATGTCCACTGAGATACACAGTCAGATCAATATACAGTCAGATCAATGTCCAGTCAGGTACACAATCAGAGCAATATATAGTCAGATCAATGTCCAGTCAGGTACACAATCATATTAATGTACAGTCAGATCAATGTTCAGTCAGATACACAATCAGATCAATATATAGTCAGATCAATGTCCAGTCAGGTACACAGTCAGATCAATGTCCAGTCAGATACACAGTCAGATCAATATACAGTCAGATCAATGTCCAGTCAGATCAATGTCCAGTCAGATACACAATCAGATCAATATATAGTCAGATCAATGTCCAGTCAGGTACACAGTCAGATCAATGTCCAGTCAGATACACAGTCAGATCAATATACAGTCAGATCAATGTCCAGTCAGGTACACAGTCAGATCAATGTCCAGTCAGGTACACAGTCAGATCAATGTCCACTCAGATACACAATCAGATCAATATATAGACAGATCAATGTCCAGTCAGATACACAGTCAGATCAATATACAGTCAGATCAATGTCCAGTCAGGTACACAGTCAGATCAATGTCCAGTCAGGTACACAGTCAGATCAATGTCCAGTCAGATACACAATCAGATCAATATATAGTCAGATCAATGTCCAGTCAGATACACAATCAGATCAATATATAGTCAGATCAATGTCCAGTCAGGTACACAATCATATTAATGTACAGTCAGATCAATGTTCAGTCAGATACACAATCAGATCAATATATAGTCAGATCAATGTCCAGTCAGGTACACAGTCAGATCAATGTCCAGTCAGATACACAGTCAGATCAATATACAGTCAGATCAATGTCCAGTCAGGTACACAGTCAGATCAATGTCCAGTCAGGTACACAGTCAGATCAATGTCCAGTCAGATACACAATCAGATCAATATATAGTCAGATCAATGTCCAGTCAGATACACAATCAGATCAATATATAGTCAGATCAATGTCCAGTCAGGTACACAATCATATTAATGTACAGTCAGATCAATGTTCAGTCAGATACACAATCAGATCAATATATAGTCAAATCAATGTCCAGTCAGGTACACAGTCAGATCAATGTCCACTCAGATACACAGTCAGATCAATATACAGTCAGATCAATGTCCAGTCAGTTACACAGTCAGATCAATGTCCACTGAGATACACAGTCAGATCAATATATAGTCAGATCAATGTCCAGTCAGGTACACAATCAGAGCAATATATAGTCAGATCAATGTCCAGTCAGGTACACAGTCAGATCAATGTCCAGTCAGATACACAGTCAGATCAATATACAGTCAGATCAATGTCCAGTCAGAAACACAATCAGATCAATATATATTCAGATCAATGTCCAGTCAGGTACACAATCATATTAATGTACAGTCAGATCAATGTTCAGTCAGATACACCATCAGATCAATATATAGTCAGATCAATGTCCAGTCAGGTACACAGTCAGATCAATGTCCAGTCAGATACACAGACAGATCAATATACAGTCAGATCAATGTCCAGTCAGATCAATGTCCAGTCAGATACACAATCAGCTCAATATATAGTCAGATCAATGTCCAGTCAGATACACAATCAGATCAATATTTAGTCAGATCAATGTCCAGTCAGGTACACAATAATATTAATGTACAGTCAGATCAATGTTCAGTCAGATACACAATCAGATCAATATATAGTCAAATCAATGTCCAGTCAGGTACACAGTCAGATCAATGTCCACTCAGATACACAGTCAGATCAATATACAGTCAGATCAATGTCCAGTCAGTTACACAGTCAGATCAATGTCCACTGAGATACACAGTCAGATAAATATACAGTCAGATCAATGTCCATTCAGGTACACAATCAGATCAATATATAGTCAGATCAATGTCCAGTCAGGTACACAGTCAGATCAATGTTCAGTCAGATACACAGTCAGATCAATATACAGTCAGATCAATGTCCAGTCAGATCAATGTCCAGTCAGATACACAATCAGATCAATATACAGTCAGATCAATGTCCAGTCAAGTACACAGTCAGATCAATGTCCAGTCAGGTACACAGTCAGATCAATGTCCAGTCAGATACACAATCAGATCAATATATAGTCAGATCAATGTCCAGTCAGATACACAATCAGATCAATATATAGTCAGATCAATGTCCAGTCAGGTACACAATCATATTAGTGTACAGTCAGATCAATGTTCAGTCAGATACACAATCAGATCAATATATATTCAGATCAATGTCCAGTCAGATACACAGTCAGATCAATATACAGTCAGATCAATGTCCAGTCAGGTACACAGTCAGATCAATATCCAGTCAGATACACAATCAGATCAATATATAGACAGATCAATGTCCAGTCAGATACACAGTCAGATCAATATACAGTCAGATCAATGTCCAGTCAGGTACACAGTCAGATCAATGTCCAGTCAGGTACACAGTCAGATCAATGTCCAGTCAGATACACAATCAGATCAATATATAGTCAGATCAATGTCCAGTCAGATACACAATCAGATCAATATATAGTCAGATCAATGTCCAGTCAGGTACACAATCATTTTAATGTACAGTCAGATCAATGTTCAGTCAGATACACAATCAGATCAATATATAGTCAGATCAATGTCCAGTCAGGTACACAGTCAGATCAATGTCCAGTCAGATACACAGTCAGATCAATATACAGTCAGATCAATGTCCAGTCAGGTACACAGTCAGATCAATGTCCAGTCAGGTACAGAGTCAGATCAATGTCCAGTCAGATACACAATCAGATCAATATATAGTCAGATCAATGTCCAGTCAGATACACAATCAGATCAATATATAGTCAGATCAATGTCCAGTCAGGTACACAATAATATTAATGTACAGTCAGATCAATGTTCAGTCAGATACACAATCAGATCAATATATAGTCAAATCAATGTCCAGTCAGGTACACAGTCAGATCAATGTCCACTCAGATACACAGTCAGATCAATATACAGTCAGATCAATGTCCAGTCAGTTACACAGTCAGATCAATGTCCACTGAGATACACAGTCAGATAAATATACAGTCAGATCAATGTCCAGTCAGGTACACAATCAGATCAATATATAGTCAGATCAATGTCCAGTCAGGTACACAGTCAGATCAATGTCCAGTCAGATACACAGTCAGATCAATATACAGTCAGATCAATGTCCAGTCAGATCAATGTCCAGTCAGATACACAATCAGATCAATATACAGTCAGATCAATGTCCAGTCAAGTACACAGTCAGATCAATGTCCAGTCAGGTACACAGTCAGATCAATGTCCAGTCAGATACACAATCAGATCAATATATAGTCAGATCAATGTCCAGTCAGATACACAATCAGATCAATATATAGTCAGATCAATGTCCAGTCAGGTACACAATCATATTAGTGTACAGTCAGATCAATGTTCAGTCAGATACACAATCAGATCAATATATATTCAGATCAATGTCCAGTCAGGTACACAGTCAGATCAATGTCCAGTCAGATACACAGTCAGATCAATATACAGTCAGATCAATGTCCAGTCAGGTACACAGTCAGATCAATGTCCAGTCAGATACACAATCAGATCAATATATAGACAGATCAATGTCCAGTCAGATACACAGTCAGATCAATATACAGTCAGATCAATGTCCAGTCAGGTACACAGTCAGATCAATGTCCAGTCAGGTACACAGTCAGATCAATGTCCAGTCAGATACACAATCAGATCAATATATAGTCAGATCAATGTCCAGTCAGATACACAATCAGATCAATATATAGTCAGATCAATGTCCAGTCAGGTACACAATCATTTTAATGTACAGTCAGATCAATGTTCAGTCAGATACACAATCAGATCAATATATAGTCAGATCAATGTCCAGTCAGGTACACAGTCAGATCAATGTCCAGTCAGATACACAGTCAGATCAATATACAGTCAGATCAATGTCCAGTCAGGTACACAGTCAGATCAATGTCCAGTCAGGTACAGAGTCAGATCAATGTCCAGTCAGATACACAATCAGATCAATATATAGTCAGATCAATGTCCAGTCAGATACACAATCAGATCAATATATAGTCAGATCAATGTCCAGTCAGGTACACAATAATATTAATGTACAGTCAGATCAATGTTCAGTCAGATACACAATCAGATCAATATGTAGTCAAATCAATGTCCAGTCAGGTACACAGTCAGATCTATGTCCACTCAGATACACAGTCAGATCAATATACAGTCAGATCAATGTCCAGTCAGTTACACAGTCAGATCAATGTCCACTGAGATACACAGTCAGATAAATATACAGTCAGATCAATGTCCAGTCAGGTACACAATCAGATCAATATATAGTCAGATCAATGTCCAGTCAGGTACACAGTCAGATCAATGTCCAGTCAGATACACAGTCAGATCAATATACAGTCAGATCAATGTCCAGTCAGATCAATGTCCAGTCAGATACACAATCAGATCAATATATAGTCAGATCAATGTCCAGTCAGGTACACAATAATATTAATGTACAGTCAGATCAATGTTCAGTCAGATACACAATCAGATCAATATATAGTCAAATCAATGTCCAGTCAGGTACACAGTCAGATCAATGTCCACTCAGATACACAGTCAGATCAATATACAGTCAGATCAATGTCCAGTCAGTTACACAGTCAGATCAATGTCCACTGAGATACACAGTCAGATCAATATACAGTCAGATCAATGTCCAGTCAGGTACACAATCAGATCAATATATAGTCAGATCAATGTCCAGTCAGGTACACAGTCAGATCAATGTCCAGTCAGATACACAGTCAGATCAATATACAGTCAGATCAATGTCCAGTCAGATCAATGTCCAGTCAGATCAATGTCCAGTCAGATACACAATCAGATCAATATATAGTCAGATCAATGTCCAGTCAGATACACAATCAGATCAATATATAGTCAGATCAATGTCCAGTCAGGTACACAATCATATTAATGTACAGTCAGATCAATGTTCAGTCAGATTCACAATCAGATCAATATACAGTCAGATCAATGTCCAGTCAGATCAATGTCCAGTCAGATACACAATCAGATCAATATATAGTCAGATCAATGTCCAGTCAGGTACACAATCAGAGCAATATATAGTCAGATCAATGTCCAGTCAGGTACACAATCATATTAATGTACAGTCAGATCAATGTTCAGACAGATACACAATCAGATCAATATATAGTCAGATCAATGTCCAGTCAGGTACACAGTCAGATCAATGTCCAGTCAGATACACAGTCAGATCAATATACAGTCAGATCAATGTCCAGTCAGGTACACAGTCAGATCAATGTCCAGTCAGGTACACAGTCAGATCAATGTCCAGTCAGATACACAATCAGATCAATATATAGTCAGATCAATGTCCAGTCAGATACACAGTCAGATCAATATACAGTCAGATCAATGTCCAGTCAAGTACACAGTCAGATCAATGTCCAGTCAGGTACAGAGTCAGATCAATGTCCAGTCAGATACACAATCAGATCAATATATAGTCAGATCAATGTCCAGTCAGATACACAATCAGATCAATATATAGTCAGATCAATGTCCAGTCAGGTACACAATCATATTAGTGTACAGTCAGATCAATGTTCAGTCAGATACACAATCAGATCAATATATAGTCAGATCAATGTCCAGTCAGGTACACAGTCAGATCAATGTCCAGTCAGATACACAGTCAGATCAATATACAGTCAGATCAATGTCCAGTCAGGTACACAGTCAGATCAATGTCCAGTCAGGTACACAGTCAGATCAATGTCCAGTCAGATACACAATCAGATCAATATATAGACAGATCAATGTCCAGTCAGATACACAGTCAGATCAATATACAGTCAGATCAATGTCCAGTCAGGTACACAGTCAGATCAATGTCCAGTCAGGTACACAGTCAGATCAATGTCCAGTCAGATACACAATCAGATCGATATACAGTCAGATCAATGTCCAGTCAGGTACACAGTCAGATCAATGTCCAGTCAGGTACAGAGTCAGATCAATGTCCAGTCAGATACACAATCAGATCAATATATAGTCAGATCAATGTCCAGTCAGATACAAAATCAGATCAATATATTGTAAGATCAATGTCCAGTCAGGTACACAATAATATTAATGTACAGTCAGATCAATGTTCAGTCAGATACACAATCAGATCAATATATAGTCAAATCAATGTCCAGTCAGGTACACAGACAGATCAATGTCCACTCAGATACACAGTCAGATCAATATACAGTCAGATCAATGTCCAGTCAGTTACACAGTCAGATCAATGTCCACTGAGATACACAGTCAGATCAATATACAGTCAGATCAATGTCCAGTCAGGTACACAATCAGAGCAATATATAGTCAGATCAATGTCCAGTCAGGTACACAATCATATTAATGTACAGTCAGACCAATGTTCAGTCAGATACACAATCAGATCAATATATAGTCAGATCAATGTCCAGTCAGGTACACAGTCAGATCAATGTCCACTCAGATACACAGTCAGATCAATATACAGTCAGATCAATGTCCAGTCAGATCAATGTCCAGTCAGATACACAATCAGATCAATATATAGTCAGATCAATGTCCAGTCAGATACACAATCAGATCAATATATAGTCAGATCAATGTCCAGTCAGGTACACAATCATATTAATGTACAGTCAGATCAATGTTCAGTCAGATACACAATCAGATCAATATATAGTCAGATCAATGTCTAGTCAGGTACACAGTCAGATCAATGTCCAGTCAGATACACAGTCAGATCAATATACAGTCAGATCAATGTCCAGTCAGATCAATGTCCAGTCAGATACACAATCAGATCAATATATAGTCAGATCAATGTCCAGTCAGGTACACAATCAGAGCAATATATAGTCAGATCAATGTCCAGTCAGGTACACAATCATATTAATGTACAGTCAGATCAATGTTCAGTCAGATACACAATCAGATCAATATATTGTCAGATCAATGTACAGTCAGGTACACAGTCAGATCAATGTCCAGTCAGATACACAGTCAGATCAATATACAGTCAGATCAATGTCCAGTCAGGTACACAGTCAGATCAATGTCCAGTCAGGTACACAGTCAGATCAATGTCCAGTCAGATACACAATCAGATCAATATATAGTCAGATCAATGTCCAGTCAGATACACAATCAGATCAATATATAGTCAGATCAATGTCCAGTCAGGTACACAGTCAGATCAATGTCCAGTCAGATACACAGTCAGATCAATATACAGTCAGATCAATGTCCAGTCAGATCAATGTCCAGTCAGATCAATGTCCAGTCAGATACACAATCAGATCAATATATAGTCAGATCAATGTCCAGTCAGATACACAATCAGATCAATATATAGTCAGATCAATGTCCAGTCAGGTACACAATCATATTAATGTACAGTCAGATCAATGTTCAGTCAGATTCACAATCAGATCAATATATAGTCAGATCAATGTCCAGTCAGGTACACGGTCAGATCAATGTCCAGTCAGATACACAGTCAGATCAATATACAGTCAGATCAATGTCCAGTCAGATCAATGTCCAGTCAGATACACAATCAGATCAATATATAGTCAGATCAATGTCCAGTCAGGTACACAATCAGAGCAATATATAGTCAGATCAATGTCCAGTCAGGTACACAATCATATTAATGTACAGTCAGATCAATGTTCAGACAGATACACAATCAGATCAATATATAGTCAGATCAATGTCCAGTCAGGTACACAGTCAGATCAATGTCCAGTCAGATACACAGTCAGATCAATATACAATCAGATCAATGTCCAGTCAGGTACACAGTCAGATCAATGTCCAGTCAGGTACACAGTCAGATCAATGTCCAGTCAGATACACAATCAGATCAATATATAGTCAGATCAATGTCCAGTCAGATACACAGTCAGATCAATATACAGTCAGATCAATGTCCAGTCAAGTACACAGTCAGATCAATGTCCAGTCAGGTACAGAGTCAGATCAATGTCCAGTCAGATACACAATCAGATCAATATATAGTCAGATCAATGTCCAGTCAGATACACAATCAGATCAATATATAGTCAGATCAATGTCCAGTCAGGTACACAATCATATTAGTGTACAGTCAGATCAATGTTCAGTCAGATACACAATCAGATCAATATATAGTCAGATCAATGTCCAGTCAGGTACACAGTCAGATCAATGTCCAGTCAGATACACAGTCAGATCAATATACAGTCAGATCAATGTCCAGTCAGGTACACAGTCAGATCAATGTCCAGTCAGGTACACAGTCAGATCAATGTCCAGTCAGATACACAATCAGATCAATATATAGACAGATCAATGTCCAGTCAGATACACAGTCAGATCAATATACAGTCAGATCAATGTCCAGTCAGGTACACAGTCAGATCAATGTCCAGTCAGGTACACAGTCAGATCAATGTCCAGTCAGATACACAATCAGATCGATATATAGTCAGATCAATGTCCAGTCAGATACACAATCAGATCAATATATAGTCAGATCAATGTCCAGTCAGGTACACAATCATATTAATGTACAGTCAGATCAATGTTCAGTCAGATACACAATCAGATCAATATATAGTCAGATCAATGTCCAGTCAGGTACACAGTCAGATCAATGTCCAGTCAGATACACAGTCAGATCAATATACAGTCAGATCAATGTCCAGTCAGGTACACAGTCAGATCAATGTCCAGTCAGGTACAGAGTCAGATCAATGTCCAGTCAGATACACAATCAGATCAATATATAGTCAGATCAATGTCCAGTCAGATACAAAATCAGATCAATATATTGTAAGATCAATGTCCAGTCAGTTACACAATAATATTAATGTACAGTCAGATCAATGTTCAGTCAGATACACAATCAGATCAATATATAGTCAAATCAATGTCCAGTCAGGTACACAGACAGATCAATGTCCACTCAGATACACAGTCAGATCAATATACAGTCAGATCAATGTCCAGTCAGTTACACAGTCAGATCAATGTCCACTGAGATACACAGTCAGATCAATATACAGTCAGATCAATGTCCAGTCAGGTACACAATCAGAGCAATATATAGTCAGATCAATGTCCAGTCAGGTACACAATCATATTAATGTACAGTCAGACCAATGTTCAGTCAGATACACAATCAGATCAATATATAGTCAGATCAATGTCCAGTCAGGTACACAGTCAGATCAATGTCCACTCAGATACACAGTCAGATCAATATACAGTCAGATCAATGTCCAGTCAGATACACAATCAGATCAATATATAGTCAGATCAATGTCCAGTCAGATACACAATCAGATCAATATATAGTCAGATCAATGTCCAGTCAGGTACACAATCATATTAATGTACAGTCAGATCAATGTTCAGTCAGATACACAATCAGATCAATATATAGTCAGATCAATGTCTAGTCAGGTACACAGTCAGATCAATGTCCAGTCAGATACACAGTCAGATCAATATACAGTCAGATCAATGTCCAGTCAGATCAATGTCCAGTCAGATACACAATCAGATCAATATATAGTCAGATCAATGTCCAGTCAGGTACACAATCAGAGCAATATATAGTCAGATCAATGTCCAGTCAGGTACACAATCATATTAATGTACAGTCAGATCAATGTTCAGTCAGATACACAATCAGATCAATATATTGTCAGATCAATGTACAGTCAGGTACACAGTCAGATCAATGTCCAGTCAGATACACAGTCAGATCAATATACAGTCAGATCAATGTCCAGTCAGGTACACAGTCAGATCAATGTCCAGTCAGGTACACAGTCAGATCAATGTCCAGTCAGATACACAATCAGATCAATATATAGTCAGATCAATGTCCAGTCAGATACACAGTCAGATCAATATACAGTCAGATCAATGTCCAGTCAAGTACACAGTCAGATCAATGTCCAGTCAGGTACACAGTCAGATCAATGTCCAGTCAGATACACAATCAGATCAATATATAGTCAGATCAATGTCCAGTCAGATACACAATCAGATCAATATATAGTCAGATCAATGTCCAGTCAGGTACACAATCATATTAATGTACAGTCAGATCAATGTTCAGTCAGATACACAATCAGATCAATATATAGTCAGATCAATGTCCAGTCAGGTACACAGTCAGATCAATGTCCAGTCAGATACACAGTCAGATCAATATACAGTCAGATCAATGTCCAGTCAGATCAAAGTCCAGTCAGATACACAATCAGATCAATATATAGTCAGATCAATGTCCAGTCAGATACACAATCAGATCAATATATAGTCAGATCAATGTCCAGTCAGGTACACAATCATATTAGTGTACAGACAGATCAATGTTCAGTCAGATACACAATCAGATCAATATATAGTCAGATCAATGTCCAGTCAGGTACACAGTCAGATCAATGTCCAGTCAGATACACAGTCAGATCAATATACAGTCAGATCAATTTCCAGTCAGGTACACAGTCAGATCAATGTCCAGTCAGGTACACAGTCAGATCAATGTCCAGTCAGATACACAATCAGATCAATATATAGTCAGATCAATGTCCAGTCAGATACACAATCAGATCAATATATAGTCAGATCAATGTCCAGTCAGGTACACAATAATATTAATGTACAGTCAGATCAATGTTCAGTCAGATACACAATCAGATCAATATATAGTCAAATCAATGTCCAGTCAGGTACACAGTCAGATCAATGTCCACTCAGATACACAGTCAGATCAATATACAGTCAGATCAATGTCCAGTCAGTTACACAGTCAGATCAATGTCCACTGAGATACACAGTCAGATCAATATACAGTCAGATCAATGTCCAGTCAGGTACACAATCAGAGCAATATATAGTCAGATCAATGTCCAGTCAGGTACACAATCATATTAGTGTACAGTCAGATCAATGTTCAGTCAGATACACAATCAGATCAATATATAGTCAGATCAATGTCCAGTCAGGTACACAGTCAGATCAATGTCCAGTCAGATACACAGTCAGATCAATATACAGTCAGATCAATGTCCAGTCAGGTACACAGTCAGATCAATGTCCAGTCAGGTACACAGTCAGATCAATGTCCAGTCAGATACACAATCAGATCAATATATAGTCAGATCAATGTCCAGTCAGATACACAATCAGATCAATATATAGTCAGATCAATGTCCAGTCAGGTACACAATAATATTAATGTACAGTCAGATCAATGTTCAGTCAGATACACAATCAGATCAATATATAGTCAAATCAATGTCCAGTCAGGTACACAGTCAGATCAATGTCCAGTCAGATACACAGTCAGATCAATATACAGTCTGATCAATGTCCAGTCAGTTACACAGTCAGATCAATGTCCACTGAGATACACAGTCAGATCAATATACAGTCAGATCAATGCCCAGTCAGGTACACAATCAGAGCAATATATAGTCAGATCAATGTCCAGTCAGGTACACAATCATATTAATGTACAGTCAGATCAATGTTCAGTCAGATACACAATCAGATCAATATATAGTCAGATCAATGTCCAGTCAGGTACACTGTCAGATCAATGTCCAGTCAGATACACAGTCAGATCAATATACAGTCAGATCAATGTCCAGTCAGATCAATGTCCAGTCAGATACACAATCAGATCAATATATAGTCAGATCAATGTCCAGTCAGATACACAATCAGATCAATATACAGTCAGATCAATGTCCAGTCAGGTACACAGTCAGATCAATGTCCAGTCAGGTACACAGTCAGATCAATGTCCAGTCAGATACACAATCAGATCAATATATAGTCAGATCAATGTCCAGTCAGATACACAATCAGATCAATATATAGTCAGATCAATGTCCAGTCAGGTACACAATAATATTAAAGTACAGTCAGATCAATGTTCAGTCAGATACACAATCTGATCAATATATAGTCAAATCAATGTCCAGTCAGGTACACAGTCAGATCAATGACCACTCAGATACACAGTCAGATCAATATACAGTCAGATCAATGTCCAGTCAGTTACACAGTCAGATCAATGTCCACTGAGATACACAGTCAGATCAATATACAGTCAGATCAATGTCCAGTCAGGTACACAATCAGAGCAATATATAGTCAGATCAATGTCCAGTCAGGTACACAATCATATTAGTGTACAGTCAGATCAATGTTCAGTCAGATACACAATCAGATCAATATATAGTCAGATCAATGTCCAGTCAGGTACACAGTCAGATCAATGTCCAGTCAGATACACAGTCAGATCAATATACAGTCAGATCAATGTCCAGTCAGGTACACAGTCAGATCAATGTCCAGACAGGTACACAGTCAGATCAATGTCCAGTCAGATACACAATCAGATCAATATATAGTCAGATCAATGTCCAGTCAGGTACACAATCATATTAGTGTACAGACAGATCAATGTTCAGTCAGATACACAATCAGATCAATATATAGTCAGTTCAATGTCCAGTCAGGTACACAGTCAGATCAATGTCCAGTCAGATACACAGTCAGATCAATATACAGTCAGATCAATTTCCAGTCAGGTACACAGTCAGATCAATGTCCAGTCAGGTACACAGTCAGATCAATGTCCAGTCAGATACACAATCAGATCAATATATAGTCAGATCAATGTCCAGTCAGATACACAATCAGATCAATATATAGTCAGATCAATGTCCAGTCAGGTACACAATAATATTAATGTACAGTCAGATCAATGTTCAGTCAGATACACAATCAGATCAATATATAGTCAAATCAATGTCCAGTCAGGTACACAGTCAGATCAATGTCCACTCAGATACACAGTCAGATCAATATTCAGTCAGATCAATGTCCAGTCAGTTACACAGTCAGATCAATGTCCACTGAGATACACAGTCAGATCAATATACAGTCAGATCAATGTCCAGTCAGGTACACAATCAGAGCAATATATAGTCAGATCAATGTCCAGTCAGGTACACAATCATATTAGTGTACAGTCAGATCAATGTTCAGTCAGATACACAATCAGATCAATATATAGTCAGATCAATGTCCAGTCAGGTACACAGTCAGATCAATGTCCAGTCAGATACACAGTCAGATCAATATACAGTCAGATCAATGTCCAGTCAGGTACACAGTCAGATCAATGTCCAGTCAGGTACACAGTCAGATCAATGTCCAGTCAGATACACAGTCAGATCAATGTCCAGTCAGATACACAATCAGATCAATATATAGTCAGATCAATGTCCAGTCAGATACACAATCAGATCAATATATAGTCAGATCAATGTCCAGTCAGGTACACAATAATATTAATGTACAGACAGATCAATGTTCAGTCAGATACACAATCAGATCAATATATAGTCAAATCAATGTCCAGTCAGGTACACAGTCAGATCAATGTCCACTCAGATACACAGTCAGATCAATATACAGTCTGATCAATGTCCAGTCAGTTACACAGTCAGATCAATGTCCACTGAGATACACAGTCAGATCAATATACAGTCAGATCAATGCCCAGTCAGGTACACAATCAGAGCAATATATAGTCAGATCAATGTCCAGTCAGGTACACAATCATATTAATGTACAGTCAGATCAATGTTCAGTCAGATACACAATCAGATCAATATATAGTCAGATCAATGTCCAGTCAGGTACACTGTCAGATCAATGTCCAGTCAGATACACAGTCAGATCAATATACAGTCAGATCAATGTCCAGTCAGATCAATGTCCAGTCAGATACACAATCAGATCAATATATAGTCAGATCAATGTCCAGTCAGATACACAATCAGATCAATATACAGTCAGATCAATGTCCAGTCAGGTACACAGTCAGATCAATGTCCAGTCAGGTACACAGTCAGATCAATGTCCATTCAGATACACAATCAGATCAATATATAGTCAGATCAATGTCCAGTCAGATACACAATCAGATCAATATATAGTCAGATCAATGTCCAGTCAGGTACACAATAATATTAATGTACAGTCAGATCAATGTTCAGTCAGATACACAATCTGATCAATATATAGTCAAATCAATGTCCAGTCAGGTACACAGTCAGATCAATGACCACTCAGATACACAGTCAGATCAATATACAGTCAGATCAATGTCCAGTCAGTTACACAGTCAGATCAATGTCCACTGAGATACACAGTCAGATCAATATACAGTCAGATCAATGTCCAGTCAGGTACACAATCAGAGCAATATATAGTCAGATCAATGTCCAGTCAGGTACACAATCATATTAGTGTACAGTCAGATCAATGTTCAGTCAGATACACAATCAGATCAATATATAGTCAGATCAATATCCAGTCAGGTACACAGTCAGATCAATGTCCAGTCAGATACACAGTCAGATCAATATACAGTCAGATCAATGTCCAGTCAGGTACACAGACAGATCAATGACCAGTCAGGTACACAGTCAGATCAATGTCCAGTCAGATACACAATCAGATCAATATATAGTCAGATCAATGTCCAGTCAGATACACAATCAGATCAATATATAGTCAGATCAATGTCCAGTCAGGTACACAATAATATTAATGTACAGTCAGATCAATGTTCAGTCAGATACACAATCAGATCAATATATAGTCAAATCAATGTCCAGTCAGGTACACTGTCAGATCAATGTCCACTCAGATACACAGTCAGATCAATATACAGTCAGATCAATGTCCAGTCAGTTACACAGTCAGATCAATGTCCACTGAGATACACAGTCAGATCAATATACAGTCAGATCAATGTCCAGTCAGGTACACAATCAGAGAAATATATAGTCAGATCAATGTCCAGTCAGGTACACAATCATATTAATGTACAGTCAGATCAATGTTCAGTCAGATACACAATCAGATCAATATATAGTCAGATCAATGTCCAGTCAGGTACACTGTCAGATCAATGTCCAGTCAGATACACAGTCAGATCAATATACAGTCAGATCAATGTCCAGTCAGATCAATGTCCAGTCAGATACACAATCAGATCAATATATAGTCAGATCAATGTCCAGTCAGATACACAATCAGATCAATATACAGTCAGATCAATGTCCAGTCAGGTACACAGTCAGATCAATGTCCAGTCAGGTACACAGTCAGATCAATGTCCAGTCAGATACACAATCAGATCAATATATAGTCAGATCAATGTCCAGTCAGATACACAATCAGATCAATATATAGTCAGATCAATGTCCAGTCAGGTACACAATCATATTAATGTACAGTCAGATCAATGTTCAGTCAGATACACAATCAGATCAATATATAGTCAAATCAATGTCCAGTCAGGTACACAGTCAGATCAATGTCCACTCAGATACACAGTCAGATCAATATACAGTCAGATCAATGTCCAGTCAGTTACACAGTCAGATCAATGTCCACTGAGATACACAGTCAGATCAATATACAGTCAGATCAATGTCCAGTCAGGTACACAATCAGAGCAATATATAGTCAGATCAATGTCCAGTCAGGTACACAATCATATTAATGTACAGTCAGATCAATGTTCAGTCAGATACACAATCAGATCAATATATAGTCAGATCAATGTCCAGTCAGGTACACAGTCAGATCAATGTCCAGTCAGATACACAGTCAGATCAATATACAGTCAGATCAATGTCCAGTCAGATACACAATCAGATCAATATATAGTCAGATCAATGTCCAGTCTGGTACATAATCATATTAATGTACACTCAGATCAATGTTCAGTCAGATACACAATCAGATCAATATATAGTCAGATCAATGTCCAGTCAGGTACACAGTCAGATCAATGTCCAGTCAGATACACAGTCAGATCAATATACAGTCAGATCAATGTCCAGTCAGATACACAATCAGATCAATATATAGTCAGATCAATGTCCAGTCAGGTACACAGTCATATCAATGTCCAGTCAGATACACAGTCTGATCAATGTACAGTCAGATCAATGTCCAGTCAGATCAATGTCCAGTCAGATACACAATCAGATCAATATATAGTCAGATCAATGTCCAGTCAGGTACACAATCAGAGCAATATATAGTCAAATCAATGTCCAGTCAGGTACACAATCATATTAATGTACAGTCAGATCAATGTTCAGTCAGATACACAATCAGATCAATATATAGTCAGATCAATGTCCAGTCAGGTACACAGTCAGATCAATGTCCAGTCAGATACACAGTCAGATCAATATACAGTCAGATCAATGTCCAGTCAGGTACACAGTCAGATCAATGTCCAGTCAGGTACACAGTCAGATCAATATATAGTCAGATCAATGTCCAGTCAGGTACACAATCATATTAATGTACAGTCAGATCAATGTTCAGTCAGGTACACAATCAGATCAATATATAGTCAGATGAATGTCCAGTCAGGTACACAGTCAGATCAATGTCCAGTCAGATACACAATCAGATCAATATATAGTCAGATCAATGTCCAGTCAGGTACACAATAATATTAATGTACAGTCAGATCAATGTTCAGTCAGATACACAATCAGATCAATATATAGTCAGATGAATGTCCAGTCAGGTACACAGTCAGATCAATGTCCAGTCAGATACACAATCAGATCAATATATAGTCAGATCAATGTCCAGTCAGGTACACAATAATATTAATGTACAGTCAGATCAATGTTCAGTCAGATACACAATCAGATCAATATATAGTCAAATCAATGTCCAGTCAGGTACACAGTCAGATCAATGTCCACTCAGATACACAGTCAGATCAATATACAGTCAGATCAATGTCCACTGAGATACACAGTCAGATCAATATACAGTCAGATCAATGTCCAGTCAGGTACACAATCAGAGCAATATATAGTCAGATCAATGTCCGGTCAGGTACACAATCATATTAGTGTACAGTCAGATCAATGTTCAGTCAGATACACAATCAGATCAATATATAGTCAGATCAATGTCCAGTCAGGTACACAGTCAGATCAATGTCCAGTCAGATACACAGTCAGATCAATATACAGTCAGATCAATGTCCAGTCAGGTACACAGTCAGATCAATGTCCAGTCAGATACAGAATAATATTAATGTACAGTCAGATAAATGTTCAGTCAGATACACAATCAGATCAATATATAGTCAAATCCATGTCCAGTCAGGTACACAGTCAGATCAATATCCACTCAGATACACAGTCAGATCAATATACAGTCAGATCAATGTCCAGTCAGTTACACAGTCAGATCAATGTCCACTGAGATACACAGTCAGATCAATATACAGTCAGATCAATGTCCAGTCAGGTACACAATCAGAGCAATATATAGTCAGATCAATGTCCAGTCAGGTACACAATCATATTAATGTACAGTCAGATCAATGTTCAGTCAGATACACAATCAGATCAATATATAGTCAGATCAATGTCCAGTCAGGTACACTGTCAGATCAATGTCCAGTCAGATACACAGTCAGATCAATATACAGTCAGATCAATGTCCAGTCAGATCAATGTCCAGTCAGATACACAATCAGATCAATATATAGTCAGATCAATGTCCAGTCAGATACACAATCAGATCAATATACAGTCAGATCAATGTCCAGTCAGGTACACAGTCAGATCAATGTCCATTCAGGTACACAGTCAGATCAATGTCCAGTCAGATACACAATCAGATCAATATATAGTCAGATCAATGTCCAGTCAGATACACAATCAGATCAATATATAGTCAGATCAATGTCCAGTCAGGTACACAATAATATTAATGTGCAGTCAGATCAATGTTCAGTCAGATACACAATCAGATCAATATATAGTCAAATCAATGTCCAGTCAGGTACACAGTCAGATCAATGTCCACTCAGATACACAGTCAGATCAATATACAGTCAGATCAATGTCCAGTCAGTTACACAGTCAGATCAATGTCCACTGAGATACACAGTCAGATCAATATACAGTCAGATCAATGTCCAGTCAGGTACACAATCAGAGCAATATATAGTCAGATCAATGTCCAGTCAGGTACACAATCATATTAATGTACAGTCAGATCAATGTTCAGTCAGATACACAATCAGATCAATACATAGTCAGATCAATGTCCAGTCAGGTACACAGTCAGATCAATGTCCAGTCAGATACACAGTCAGATCAATATACAGTCAGATCAATGTCCAGTCAGATCAATGTCCAGTCAGATACACAATCAGATCAATATATAGTCAGATCAATGTCCAGTCAGGTACACAATCATATTAATGTACAGTCAGATCAATGTTCAGTCAGATACACAATCAGATCCATATATAGTCAGATCAATGTCCAGTCAGGTACACAGTCAGATGAATGTCCAGTCAGATACACAGTCAGATCAATATACAGTCAGATCAATGTCCAGTCAGATCAATGTCCAGTCAGATACACAATCAGATCAATATATAGTCAGATCAATGTCCAGTCAGGTACACAATCAGAGCAATATATAGTCAGATCAATGTCCAGTCAGGTACACAATCATATTAATGTACAGTCAGATCAATGTTCAGTCAGATACACAATCAGATCAATATATAGTCAGATCAATGTCCAGTCAGGTACACAGTCAGATCAATGTCCAGTCAGATACACAGTCAGATCAATATACAGTCAGATCAATGTCCAGTCAGGTACACAGTCAGATCAATGTCCAGTCAGGTACACAGTCAGATCAATATATAGTCAGATCAATGTCCAGTCAGGTACACAATCATATTAATGTACAGTCAGATCAATGTTCAGTCAGATACACAATCAGATCAATATATAGTCAGATCAATGTCCAGTCAGGTACACAGTCAGATCAATGTCCAGTCAGATACACAGTCAGATCAATATACAGTCAGATCAATGTCCAGTCAGATCAATGTCCAGTCAGATACACAATCAGATCAATATATAGTCAGATCAATGTCCAGTCAGGTACACAATCAGAGCAATATATAGTCAGATCAATGTCCAGTCAGGTACACAATCATATTAATGTACAGTCAGATCAATGTTCAGTCAGATACACAATCAGATCAATATATAGTCAGATCAATGTCCAGTCAGATCAATGTCCAGTCAGATCAATGTCCAGTCAGATACACAATCAGATCAATATATAGTCAGATCAATGTCCAGTCAGATACACAATCAGATCAATATATAGTCAGATCAATGTCCAGTCAGGTACACAATCATATTAATGTACAGTCAGATCAATGTTCAGTCAGATTCACAATCAGATCAATATATAGTCAGATCAATGTCCAGTCAGGTACACGGTCAGATCAATGTCCAGTCAGATACACAGTCAGATCAATATACAGTCAGATCAATGTCCAGTCAGATCAATGTCCAGTCAGATACACAATCAGATCAATATATAGTCAGATCAATGTCCAGTCAGGTACACAATCAGAGCAATATATAGTCAGATCAATGTCCAGTCAGGTACACAATCATATTAATGTACAGTCAGATCAATGTTCAGTCAGATACACAATCAGATCAATATATAGTCAGATCAATGTCCAGTCAGGTACACAGTCAGATCAATGTCCAGTCAGATACACAGTCAGATCAATATACAGTCAGATCAATGTCCCGTCAGGTACACAGTCAGATCAATGTCCAGTCAGGTACACAGTCAGATCAATGTCCAGTCAGATACACAATCAGATCAATATATAGTCAGATTAATGTCCAGTCAGATACACAGTCAGATCAATATACAGTCAGATCAATGTCCAGTCAAGTACTCAGTCAGATCAATGTCCAGTCAGGTACACAGTCAGATCAATGTCCAGTCAGATACACAATCAGATCAATATATAGTCAGATCAATGTCCAGTCAGATACACAATCAGATCAATATATAGTTAGATCAATGTCCAGTCAGGTACACAATCATATTTATGTACAGTCAGATCAATGTTCAGTCAGATACACAATCAGATCAATATATAGTCAGATCAATGTCCAGTCAGGTACACAGTCAGATCAATGTCCAGTCAGATACGCAGTCAGATCAATATACAGTCAGATCAATGTCCAGTCAGGTACACAGTCAGATCAATGTCCAGTCAGGTACACAGTCAGATCAATGTCCAGTCAGGTACACAGTCAGATCAATGTCCAGTCAGGTACACAGTCAGATCAATGTCCAGTCAGGTACACAATCAGAGCAATATATAGTCAGATCAATGTCCAGTCAGGTACACAATCATATTAATGTACAGTCAGATCAATGTTCAGTCAGATACACAATCAGATCAATATATAGTCAGATCAATGTCCAGTCAGGTACACGGTCAGATCAATGTCCAGTCAGGTACACAGTCAGATCAATGTCCAGTCAGATACACAATCAGATCAATATATAGTCAGATCAATGTCCAGTCAGATACACAGTCAGATCAATATACAGTCAGATCAATGTTCAGTCAAGTACACAGTCAGATCAATGTCCAGTCAGGTACACAGTCAGATCAATGTCCAGTCAGATACACAATCAAATCAATATATAGTCAGATCAATGTCCAGTCAGATACACAATCAGATCAATATATAGTCAGATCAATGTCCAGTCAGGTACACAATCATATTAATGTACAGTCAGTTCAATGTTCAGTCAGATACACAATCAGATCAATATATAGTCAGATCAATGTCCAGTCAGGTACACAGTCAGATCAATGTCCAGTCAGATACACAGTCAGATCAATATACAGTCAGATCAATGTCCAGTCAGATCAATGTCCAGTCAGATACACAATCAGATCAATATATAGTCAGATCAATGTCCAGTCAGATACACAATCAGATCAATATATAGTCAGATCAATGTCCAGTCAGATAAACAGTCAGATCAATATACAGTCAGATCAATGTCCAGTCAAGTACGCAGTCAGATCAATGTCCAGTCAGGTACACAATCAGATCAATATATAGTCAGATCAATGTCCAGTCAGATACCCAATCAGATCAATATATAGTCAGATCAATGTCCAGTCAGGTACACAATCATATTAATGTACAGTCAGATCAATGTTCAGTCAGATACACAATCAGATCAATATATAGTCACATCAATGTCCAGTCAGGTACACAGTCAGATCAATGTCCAGTCAGATACACAGTCAGATCAATATACAGTCAGATCAATGTCCAGTCAGGTACACAGTCAGATCAATGTCCAGTCAGATACACAATCAGATCAATATATAGTCAGATCAATGTCCAGTCAGATACACAATCAGATCAATATATAGTCAGATCAATGTCCAGTCAGGTACACAATCATATTAATGTACAGTCAGATCAATGTTCAGTCAGATACACAATTAGATCAATATATAGTCAAATCAATGTCCAGTCAGGTACACAGTCAGATCAATGTCCACTCAGATACACAGTCAGATCAATATACAGTCAGATCAATGTCCACTCAGTTACACAGTCAGATCAATGTCCACTGAGATACACAGTCAGATCAATATACAGTCAGATCAATGTCCAGTCAGGTACACAATCAGAGCAATATATAGTCAGATCAATGTCCAGTCAGGTACACAATCATATTAATGTACAGTCAGATCAATGTTCAGTCAGATACACAATCAGATCAATATATAGTCAGATCAATGTCCAGTCAGGTACACAGTCAGATCAATGTCCAGTCAGATACACAGTCAGATCAATATACAGTCAGATCAATGTCCAGTCAGATCAATGTCCAGTCAGATACAGAATCAGATCAATATATAGTCAGATCAATGTCCAGTCAGATACACAATCAGATCAATATATAGTCAGATCAATGTCCAGTCAGGTACACAATCATATTAATGTACAGTCAGATCAATGTTCAGTCAGATACACAATCAGATCAATATATAGTCAGATCAATGTCCAGTCAGGTACACAATCATATTAATGTACAGTCAGATCAATGTTCAGTCAGATACACAATCAGATCAATATATAGTCAAATCAATGTCCAGTCAGGTACACAGTCAGATCAATGTCCACTCAGATACACAGTCAGATCAATATACAGTCAGATCAATGTCCAGTCAGTTACACAGTCAGATCAATGTCCACTGAGATACACAGTCAGATCAAAATACAGTCAGATCAATGTCCAGTCAGGTACACAATCAGAGCAATATATAGTCAGATCAATGTCCAGCCAGGTACACAATCATATTAATGTACAGTCAGAACAATGTTCAGTCAGATACACAATCAGATCAATATATAGTCAGATCAATGTCCAGTCAGGTACACAGTCAGATCAATGTCCAGTCAGATACACAGTCAGATCAATATACAGTCAGATCAATGTCCAGTCAGATCAATGTCCAGTCAGATACAGAATCTGATCAATATATAGTCAGATCAATGTCCAGTCAGATACACAATCAGATCAATATATAGTCAGATCAATGTCCAGTCAGGTACACAATCATATTAATGTAAAGTCAGATCAATGTTCAGTCAGATACACAATCAGATCAATATATAGTCAAATCAATGTCCAGTCAGGTACACAGTCAGATCAATATCCACTCAGATACACAGTCAGATCAATATATAGTCAGATCAATGTCCAGTCAGGTACACAGTCAGATCAATGTCCAGTCAGATAAACAGTCAGATCAATATACAGTCAGATCAATGTCCAGTCAGATCAATGTCCAGTCAGATACACAATCAGATCAATATATAGTCAGATCAATGTCCAGTCAGGTACACAATCATATTAATGTACATTCAGATCAATGTTCAGTCAGATACACAATCAGATCAATGTCCAGTCAGATACACAGTCAGATCAATATACAGTCAGATCAATGTCCAGTCAGATCAATGTCCAGTCAGATACACAATCAGATCAATGTCTGGTCAGATACACAATCAGATCAATATATAGTCATATCAATGTCCAGTCAGATACACAATCAGATCAATATATAGTCAGATCAATGTCCAGTCAGGTACACAATTATATTAATGTACAGTCAGATCAATGTTCAGTCAGATACACAATCAGATCAATATATAGTCAAATCAATGTCCAGTCAGGTACACAGTCAGATCAATGTCCAGTCAGATACACAGTCAGATCAATATACAGTCAGATCAATGTCCAGTCAGGTACACAGTCAGATCAATGTCCAGTCAGATACACAATCAGATCAATATATAGTCAGATCAATGTCCAGTCAGATACACAATCAGATCAATATATAGTCAGATCAATGTCCAGTCAGGTACACAATCATATTACAGTACAGTCAGATCAATGTTCAGTCAGATACTCAATCAGATCAATATATAGTCAGATCAATGTCCAGTCAGGTACACAGTCAGATCAATGTCCAGTCAGATACACAGTCAGATCAATATACAGTCAGATCAATGTCCAGTCAGATCAATGTACAGTCAGATACACAATCAGATCAATATATAGTCAGATCAATGTCCAGTCAGATACACAATCAGATCAATATATAGTCAGATCAATGTCCAGACAGGTACACAATCATATTAATGTACAGTCAGATCAATGTTCAGTCAGATACACAATCAGATCAATATATAGTCAAATCAATGTCCAGTCAGGTACACAGTCAGATCAATGTCAACTCAGATACACAGTCAGATCAATATACAGTCAGATCAATGTCCAGTCAGTTACACAGTCAGATCAATGTCCACTGAGATACACAGTCAGATCAATATACAGTCAGATCAATGTCCAGTCAGGTACACAATCAGATCAATATATAGTCAGATCAATGTCCCATCAGGTACACAGTCAGATCAATGTCCAGTCAGATACACCGTCAGATCAATATACAGTCAGATCAATGTCCAGTCAGGTACACAGTCAGATCAATGTCCAGTCAGGTACACAGTCAGATCAATGTCCAGTCAGATACACAATCAGATCAATATATAGTCAGAGCAATGTCCAGTCAGATACACAATCAGATCAATATATAGTCAGATCAATGTCCAGTCAGGTACACAATCATATTAATGTACAGTCAGATCAATGTTCAGTCAGATACACAATCAGATCAATATATAGTCAAATCAATATCCAGTCAGGTACACAGTCAGATCAATGTCCACTCAGATACACCGTCAGATCAATATACAGTCAGATCAATGTCCAGTCAGTTACACAGTCAGATCCATGTCCACTGAGATACACAGTCAGATCAATATACAGTCAGATCAATGTCCAGTCAGATACACAATCAGATCAATATATATTCAGATCAATGTCCAGTCAGGTACACAATCATATCAATGTCCAGTCAGGTACACAGTCAGATCAATGTCCAGTCAGATACACAATCAGATCAATATATAGTCAGATCAATGTCCAGTCAGATACACAATCAGATCAATATATAGTCAGATCAATGTCCAGTCAGGTACACAATTATATTAATGTACAGTCAGATCAATGTTCAGTCAGATACACAGTCAGATCAATATATAGTCAAATCAATGTCCAGTCAGGTACACAGTCAGATCAATGTCCAGTAAGATACACAGTCAGATCAATATACAGTCAGATCAATGTCCAGTCAGATCAATGTCCAGTCAGATACACAATCAGATCAATATATAGTCAGATCAATGTCCAGTCAGATACACAATCAGATCAATATATAGTCAGATCAATGTCCAGTCAGGTACACAATCATATTACAGTACAGTCAGATCAATGTTCAGTCAGATACACAATCAGATCAATATATAGTCAGATCAATGTCCAGTCAGGTACACAGTCAGATCAATGTCCAGTCAGATACACAGTCAGATCAATATACAGTCAGATCAATGTCCAGTCAGATCAATGTCCAGTCAGATACACAATCAGATCAATATATAGTCAGATCAATGTCCAGTCAGATACACAATCAGATCAATATATAGTCAGATCAATGTCCAGACAGGTACACAATCATATTAATGTACAGTCAGATCAATGTTCAGTCAGATACACAATCAGATCAATATATAGTCAAATCAATGTCCAGTCAGGTACACAGTCAGATCAATGTCCACTCAGATACACAGTCAGATCAATATACAGTCAGATCAATGTCCAGTCAGTTACACAGTCAGATCAAAGTCCACTGAGATACACAGTCAGATCAATATACAGTCAGATCAATGTCCAGTCAGGTACACAATCAGATCAATATATAGTCAGATCAATGTCCAGTCAGGTACACAGTCAGATCAATGTCCAGTCAGATACACCGTCAGATCAATATACAGTCAGATCAATGTCCAGTCAGGTACATAGTCAGATCAATGTCCAGTCAGGTACACAGTCAGATCAATGTCCAGTCAGATACACAATCAGATCAATATATAGTCAGAGCAATGTCCAGTCAGATACACAATCAGATCAATATATAGACAGATCAATGTCCAGTCAGGTACACAATCATATTAATGTACAGTCAGATCAATGTTCAGTCAGATACACAATCAGATCAATATATAGTCAAATCAATGTCCAGTCATGTACACAGTCAGATCAATGTCCACTCAGATACACAGTCAGTTCAATATACAGTCAGATCAATGTCCAGTCAGTTACACAGTCAAATCAATGTCCACTGAGATACACAGTCAGATCAATATACAGTCAGATCAATGTCCAGTCAGGTACACAATCAGATCAATATATAGTCAGATCAATGTCAAGTCAGGTACACAATCATATTAATGTACAGTCAGATCAATGTTCAGTCAGATACACAGTCAGATCAATATACAATCAGATCAATGTCCAGTCAGGTACACAGTCAGATCAATGTCCAGTCAGATACACAATCAGATCAATATATAGTCAGATCAATGTCCAGTCAGATACACAATCAGATCAATATATAGTCAGATCAATGTCCAGTCAGGTACACAATCATATTAATGTACACTCAGATCAATGTTCAGTCAGATACACAATCAGATCAATATATAGTCAAATCAATGTCCAGTCAGGTACACAGTCAGATCAATGTCCACTCAGATACACAGTCAGATCTATATACAGTCAGATCAATGTCCAGTCAGTTACACAGTCAGATCAATGTCCACTGAGATACACAGTCAGATCAATATTCAGTCAGATCAATGTCCAGTCAGGTACACAATCAGAGCAATATATAGTCAGATCAATGTCCAGTCAGGTACACAATCATATTAATGTACAGTCAGATCAATGTTCAGTCAGATACACAATCAGATCAATATATAGTCAGATCAATGTCCAGTCAGGTACACAGTCAGATCAATGTCCAGTCAGATACACAGTCAGATCAATATACAGTCAGATCAATGTCCAGTCAGATCAATGTCCAGTCAGATACAGAATCAGTTCAATATATAGTCAGATCAATGTCCAGTCAGATACACAATCAGATCAATATACAGTCAGATCAATGTCCAGTCAGGTACACAATCATATTAATGTACAGTCAGATCAATGTTCAGTCAGATACACAATCAGACCAATATATAGTTAGATCAATGTCCAGTCAGGTACACAGTCAGATCAACGTCCACTCAGATACACAGTCAGATCAATATACAGTCAGATACACGATCAGATCAATATATAGTCAAATCAATGTCCAGTCAAATACACAGTCAGATTAATGTCCACTCAGATACACAGTCAGAACAATATACAGTCAGATCAATGTCCAGTCGGATACACAATCATATTATTGTATAGTCCGATCAATATACAGTCAGATCAATGTACAGACAGATACACAAACAGATTAATATACAGTCAGATCAATGTCCAGTCAGATCAATGTCCAGTCAGATACACAGTCAGATCAATGTCCACTCAGATACACAGTCAGATCAATATACAGTCAGATCAATGTCCAGTCAGTTACACAGTCAGATCAATGTCCACTGAGATACACAGTCAGATCAATATACAGTCAGATCAATGTCCTGTCAGGTACACAGTCAGATCAATGTCCAGTCAGGTACACAGTCAGATCAATGTCCAGTCAGATACACAATCAGATCAATATATAGTCAGATCAATGTCCAGTCAGATACACAATCAGATCAATATATAGTCAGATCAATGTCCAGTCAGGTACACAATCATATTAATGTACAGTCAGATCAATGTTCAGTCAGATACACAATCAGATCAATATATAGTCAGATCAATGTCCAGTCAGGTACACAGTCAGATCAATGTCCAGTCAGATACACAGTCAGATCAATATACAGTCAGATCAATGTCCAGTCAGGTACACAGTCAGATCAATGTCCAGTCAGGTACACAGTCAGATCAATGTCCAGTCAGATACACAATCAGATCAATATATAGTCAGATCGATGTCCAGTCAGATACACAATCAGATCAATATATAGTCAGATCAATGTCCAGTCAGGTACACAAACATATTAATGTACAGTCAGATCAATGTTCAGTCAGATACACAATCAGATCAATATATAGTCAAATCAATGTCCAGTCATGAACACAGTCAGATCAATGTCCACTCAGATACACAGTCAGTTCAATATACAGTCAGATCAATGTCCAGTCAGTTACACAGTCAAATCAATGTCCACTGAGATACACAGTCAGATCAATATACAGTCAGATCAATGTCCAGTCAGGTACACAATCAGATCAATATATAGTCAGATCAATGTCAAGTCAGGTACACAATCATATTAATGTACAGTCAGATCAATGTTCAGTCAGATACACAGTCAGATCAATATACAGTCAGATCAATGTCCAGTCAGGTACACAGTCAGATCAATGTCCAGTCAGATACACAATCAGATCAATATATAGTCAGATCAATGTCCAGTCAGATACACAATCAGATCAATATATAGTCAGATCAATGTCCAGTCAGGTACACAATCATATTACAGTACAGTCAGATCAATGTTCAGTCAGATACTCAATCAGATCAATATATAGTCAGATCAATGTCCAGTCAGGTACACAGTCAGATCAATGTCCAGTCAGATACACAGTCAGATCAATATACAGTCAGATCAATGTCCAGTCAGATACACAATCAGATCAATATATAGTCAGATCAATGTCCAGTCAGATACACAATCAGATCAATATATAGTCAGATCAATGTCCAGACAGGTACACAATCATATTAATGTACAGTCAGATCAATGTTCAGTCAGATACACAATCAGATCAATATAAGTCAAATCAATGTCCAGTCAGGTACACAGTCAGATCAATGTCCACTCAGATACACAGTCAGATCAATATACAGTCAGATCAATGTCCAGTCAGTTACACAGTCAGATCAATGTCCACTGAGATACACAGTCAGATCAATATACAGTCAGATCAATGTCCAGTCAGGTACACAATCAGATCAATATATAGTCAGATCAATGTCCAGTCAGGTACACAGTCAGATCAATGTCCAGTCAGATACACCGTCAGATCAATATACAGTCAGATCAATGTCCAGTCAGGTACACAGTCAGATCAATGTCCAGTCAGGTACACAGTCAGATCAATGTCCAGTCAGATACACAATCAGATCAATATATAGTCAGAGCAATGTCCAGTCAGATACACAATCAGATCAATATATAGTCAGATCAATGTCCAGTCAGGTACACAATCATATTAATGTACAGTCAGATCAATGTTCAGTCAGATACACAATCAGATCAATATATAGTCAAATCAATATCCAGTCAGGTACACAGTCAGATCAATGTCCACTCAGATACACCGTCAGATCAATATACAGTCAGATCAATGTCCAGTCAGTTACACAGTCAGATCAATGTCCACTGAGATACACAGTCAGATCAAAATACAGTCAGATCAATGTCCAGTCAGATACACAATCAGATCAATATATAGTCAGATCAATGTCCAGTCAGGTACACAATCATATCAATGTCCAGTCAGGTACACAGTCAGATCAATGTCCAGTCAGATACACAATCAGATCAATATATAGTCAGATCAATGTCCAGTCAGATACACAATCAGATCAATATATAGTCAGATCAATGTCCAGTCAGGTACACAATTATATTAATGTACAGTCAGATCAATGTTCAGTCAGATACACAATCAGATCAATATATAGTCAAATCAATGTCCAGTCAGGTACACAGTCAGATCAATGTCCAGTCAGATACACAGTCAGATCAATATACAGTCAGATCAATGTCCAGTCAGATCAAAGTCCAGTCAGATCAATGTCCAGTCAGATACACAATCAGATCAATATATAGTCAGATCAATGTCCAGTCAGATACACAATCAGATCAATATATAGTCAGATCAATGTCCAGTCAGGTACACAATCATATTAATGTACAGTCAGATCAATGTTCAGTCAGATACACAATCAGATCAATATATAGTCAGATCAATGTCCAGTCAGGTACACAGTCAGATCAATGTCTAGTCAGATACACAGTCAGATCAATATACAGTCAGATCAATGTCCAGTCAGATCAATGTCCAGTCAGATACACAATCAGATCAATATATAGTCAGATCAATGTCCAGTCAGATACACAATCAGATCAATATATAGTCAGATCAATGTCCAGTCAGGTACACAATCATATTAATGTACAGTCAGATCAATGTTCAGTCAGATACACAATCAGATCAATATATAGTCAAATCAATGTCCAGTCAGGTACACAGTCAGATCAATGTCCACTCAGATACACAGTCAGATCAATATACAGTCAGATCAATGTCCAGTCAGTTACACAGTCAGATCAATGTCCACTGAGATACACAGTCAGATCAATATACAGTCAGATCAATGTCCAGTCAGGTACACAATCAGATCAATATATAGTCAGATCAATGTCCAGTCAGGTACACAGTCAGATCAATGTCCAGTCAGATACACCGTCAGATCAATATACAGTCAGATCAATGTCCAGTCAGGTACACAGTCAGATCAATGTCCAGTCAGGTACACAGTCAGATCAATGTCCAGTCAGATACACAATCAGATCAATATATAGTCAGAGCAATGTCCAGTCAGATACACAATCAGATCAATATATAGTCAGATCAATGTCCAGTCAGGTACACAATCATATTAATGTACAGTCAGATCAATGTTCAGTCAGATACACAATCAGATCAATATATAGTCAAATCAATATCCAGTCAGGTACACAGTCAGATCAATGTCCACTCAGATACACCGTCAGATCAATATACAGTCAGATCAATGTCCAGTCAGTTACACAGTCAGATCAATGTCCACTGAGATACACAGTCAGATCAATATACAGTCAGATCAATGTCCCGTCAGATACACAATCATATTAATGTACAGTCAGATCAATGTTCAGTCAGATACACAGTCAGATCAATATACAGTCAGATCAATGTCCAGTCAGATCAATGTCCAGTCAGATACACAATCAGATCAATATATAGTCAGATCAATGTCCAGTCAGATACACAATAAGATCAATATATAGTCAGATCAATGTCCAGTCAGGTACACAATCATATTAATGTACAGTCAGATCAATGTTCAGTCAGATACACAATCAGATCAATATATAGTCAAATCAATGTCCAGTCAGGTACACAGTCAGATCAATGTCCACTCAGATACACAGTCAGATCAATATACAGTCAGATCAATGTCCAGTCAGTTACACAGTCAGATCAATGTCCACTGAGATACACAGTCAGATCAATATACAGTCAGATCAATGTCCAGTCAGGTACACAATCAGATCAATATATAGTCAGATCAATGTCCAGTCAGGTACACAGTCAGATCAATGTCCAGTCAGATACACCGTCAGATCAATATACAGTCAGATCAATGTCCAGTCAGGTACACAGTCAGATCAATGTCCAGTCAGGTACACAGTCAGATCAATGTCCAGTCAGATACACAATCAGATCAATATATAGTCAGAGCAATGTCCAGTCAGATACACAATCAGATCAATATATAGTCAGATCAATGTCCAGTCAGGTACACAATCATATTAATGTACAGTCAGATCAATGTTCAGTCAGATACACAATCAGATCAATATATAGTCAAATCAATATCCAGTCAGGTACACAGTCAGATCAATGTCCACTCAGATACACCGTCAGATCAATATACAGTCAGATCAATGTCCAGTCAGTTACACAGTCAGATCAATGTCCACTGAGATACACAGTCAGATCAATATACAGTCAGATCAATGTCCCGTCAGATACACAATCATATTAATGTACAGTCAGATCAATGTTCAGTCAGATACACAATCAGATCAATATATAGTCAAATCAATGTCCAGTCAGGTACACAATCATATTACAGTACAGTCAGATCAATGTTCAGTCAGATACACAATCAGATCAATATATAGTCAGATCAATGTCCAGTCAGGTACACAGTCAGATCAATGTCCAGTCAAATACACAGTCAGATCAATATACAGTCAGATCAATGTCCAGTCAGATCAATGTCCAGTCAGATACACAATCAGATCAATATATAGTCAGATCAATGTCCAGTCAGGTACACAGTCAGATCAATGACCACTGAGATACACAGTCAGATCAATATATAGTCAGATCAATGTCCAGTCAGGTACACAATCATATTAATGTACAGTCAGATCAATGTTCAGTCAGATACACAATCAGATCAATATATAGTCAGATCAATGTCCAGTCAGGTACACAGTCAGATCAATGTCCAGTCAGATACACAGTCAGATCAATATACAGTCAGATCAATGTCCAGTCAGGTACACAGTCAGATCAATGTCCAGTCAGGTACACAGTCAGATCAATGTCCAGTCAGATACACAATCAGATCAATATATAGTCAGATCAATGTCCAGTCAGATACACAGTCAGATCAATATACCGTCAGATCAATGTCCAGTCAGGTACACAGTCAGATCAATGTCCAGTCAGGTACACAGTCAGATCAATGTCCAGTCAGATACACAATCAGATCAATATATAGTCAGATCAATGTCCAGTCAGATACACAATCAGATCAATATATAGTCAGATCAATGTCCAGTCAGGTACACAATCATATTAATGTACAGTCAGATCAATGCTCAGTCAGATACACAATCAGATCAATATATAGTCAGATCAATGTCCAGTCAGGTACACAGTCAGATCAATGTCCAGTCAGATACACAGTCAGATCAATATACAGTCAGATCAATGTCCAGTCAGGTACACAGTCAGATCAATGTCCAGTCAGATACACAATCAGATCAATATATAGTCAGATCAATGTCCAGACAGATACACAATCAGATCAATATATAGTCAGATCAATGTCCAGTCAGGTACACAGTCAGACCAATGTCCACTCAGATACACAGTCAGATCAATATACAGTCAGATCAATGTTCAGTCAGATAAACAATCAGACGAATATATAGTTAGATCAATGTCCAGTCAGGTACACAGTCAGATCAACGTCCACTCAGATACACAGTCAGATCAATATACAGTCAGATACACGATCAGATCAATATATAGTCAAATCAATGTCCAGTCAAATACACAGTCAGATTAATGTCCACTCAGATACACAGTCAGAACAATATACAGTCAGATCAATGTCCAGTCGGATACACAATCATATTAATGTATAGTCCGATCAATATACAGTCAGATCAATGTACAGACAGATCAATGTCCAGTCAGATACACAGTCAGATCAATGTCCACTCAGATACACAGTCAGATCAATGTCCACTCCGATACACAGTCAGATCAATATACAGTCAGATCAATGTCCAGTCAGTTACACAGTCAGATCAATGTCCACTGAGATACACAGTCAGATCAATATACAGTCAGATCAATGTCCTGTCAGGTACACAGTCAGATCAATGTCCAGTCAGGTACACAGTCAGATCAATGTCCAGTCAGATACACAATCAGATCAATATATAGTCAGATCAATGTCCAGTCAGATACACAATCAGATCAATATATAGTCAGATCAATGTCCAGTCAGGTACACAATCATATTAATGTACAGTCAGATCAATGTTCAGTCAGATACACAATCAGATCAATATATAGTCAGATCAATGTCCAGTCAGGTACACAGTCAGATCAATGTCCAGTCAGATACACAGTCAGATCAATATACAGTCAGATCAATGTCCAGTCAGGTACACAGTCAGATCAATGTCCAGTCAGGTACACAGTCAGATCAATGTCCAGTCAGATACACAATCAGATCAATATATAGTCAGATCAATGTCCAGTCAGATACACAATCAGATCAATATATAGTCAGATCAATGTCCAGTCAGGTACACAATCATATTAATGTACAGTCAGATCAATGTTCAGTCAGATACACAATCAGATCAATATATAGTCAAATCAATGTCCAGTCATGTACACAGTCAGATCAATGTCCACTCAGATACACAGTCAGTTCAATATACAGTCAGATCAATGTCCAGTCAGTTACACAGTCAAATCAATGTCCACTGAGATACACAGTCAGATCAATATACAGTCAGATCAATGTCCAGTCAGATACACGATCAGATCAATATATAGTCAAATCAATGTCCAGTCAAATACACAGTCAGATTAATGTCCACTCAGATACACAGTCAGAACAATATACAGTCAGATCAATGTCCAGTCGGATACACAATCATATTAATGTATAGTCCGATCAATATACAGTCAGATCAATGTACAGACAGATCAATGTCCAGTCAGATACACAGTCAGATCAATGTCCACTCAGATACACAGTCAGATCAATGTCCACTCAGATACACAGTCAGATCAATATACAGTCAGATCAATGTCCAGTCAGTTACACAGTCAGATCAATGTCCACTGAGATACACAGTCAGATCAATATACAGTCAGATCAATGTCCTGTCAGGTACACAGTCAGATCAATGTCCACTCAGATACACCGTCAGATCAATATACAGTCAGATCAATGTCCAGTCAGTTACACAGTCAGATCAATGTCCACTGAGATACACAGTCAGATCAATATACAGTCAGATCAATGTCCCGTCAGATACACAATCATATTAATGTACAGTCAGATCAATGTTCAGTCAGATACACAGTCAGATCAATATACAGTCAGATCAATGTCCAGTCAGATCAATGTCCAGTCAGATACACAATCAGATCAATATATAGTCAGATCAATGTCCAGTCAGATACACAATAAGATCAATATATAGTCAGATCAATGTCCAGTCAGGTACACAATCATATTAATGTACAGTCAGATCAATGTTCAGTCAGATACACAATCAGATCAATATATAGTCAAATCAATGTCCAGTCAGGTACACAGTCAGATCAATGTCCACTCAGATACACAGTCAGATCAATATACAGTCAGATCAATGTCCAGTCAGTTACACAGTCAGATCAATGTCCACTGAGATACACAGTCAGATCAATATACAGTCAGATCAATGTCCAGTCAGGTACACAATCAGATCAATATATAGTCAGATCAATGTCCAGTCAGGTACACAGTCAGATCAATGTCCAGTCAGATACACCGTCAGATCAATATACAGTCAGATCAATGTCCAGTCAGGTACACAGTCAGATCAATGTCCAGTCAGGTACACAGTCAGATCAATGTCCAGTCAGATACACAATCAGATCAATATATAGTCAGAGCAATGTCCAGTCAGATACACAATCAGATCAATATATAGTCAGATCAATGTCCAGTCAGGTACACAATCATATTAATGTACAGTCAGATCAATGTTCAGTCAGATACACAATCAGATCAATATATAGTCAAATCAATATCCAGTCAGGTACACAGTCAGATCAATGTCCACTCAGATACACCGTCAGATCAATATACAGTCAGATCAATGTCCAGTCAGTTACACAGTCAGATCAATGTCCACTGAGATACACAGTCAGATCAATATACAGTCAGATCAATGTCCCGTCAGATACACAATCATATTAATGTACAGTCAGATCAATGTTCAGTCAGATACACAATCAGATCAATATATAGTCAAATCAATGTCCAGTCAGGTACACAATCATATTACAGTACAGTCAGATCAATGTTCAGTCAGATACACAATCAGATCAATATATAGTCAGATCAATGTCCAGTCAGGTACACAGTCAGATCAATGTCCAGTCAAATACACAGTCAGATCAATATACAGTCAGATCAATGTCCAGTCAGATCAATGTCCAGTCAGATACACAATCAGATCAATATATAGTCAGATCAATGTCCAGTCAGGTACACAGTCAGATCAATGACCACTGAGATACACAGTCAGATCAATATATAGTCAGATCAATGTCCAGTCAGGTACACAATCATATTAATGTACAGTCAGATCAATGTTCAGTCAGATACACAATCAGATCAATATATAGTCAGATCAATGTCCAGTCAGGTACACAGTCAGATCAATGTCCAGTCAGATACACAGTCAGATCAATATACAGTCAGATCAATGTCCAGTCAGGTACACAGTCAGATCAATGTCCAGTCAGGTACACAGTCAGATCAATGTCCAGTCAGATACACAATCAGATCAATATATAGTCAGATCAATGTCCAGTCAGATACACAGTCAGATCAATATACCGTCAGATCAATGTCCAGTCAGGTACACAGTCAGATCAATGTCCAGTCAGGTACACAGTCAGATCAATGTCCAGTCAGATACACAATCAGATCAATATATAGTCAGATCAATGTCCAGTCAGATACACAATCAGATCAATATATAGTCAGATCAATGTCCAGTCAGGTACACAATCATATTAATGTACAGTCAGATCAATGCTCAGTCAGATACACAATCAGATCAATATATAGTCAGATCAATGTCCAGTCAGGTACACAGTCAGATCAATGTCCAGTCAGATACACAGTCAGATCAATATACAGTCAGATCAATGTCCAGTCAGGTACACAGTCAGATCAATGTCCAGTCAGATACACAATCAGATCAATATATAGTCAGATCAATGTCCAGACAGATACACAATCAGATCAATATATAGTCAGATCAATGTCCAGTCAGGTACACAGTCAGACCAATGTCCACTCAGATACACAGTCAGATCAATATACAGTCAGATCAATGTTCAGTCAGATAAACAATCAGACGAATATATAGTTAGATCAATGTCCAGTCAGGTACACAGTCAGATCAACGTCCACTCAGATACACAGTCAGATCAATATACAGTCAGATACACGATCAGATCAATATATAGTCAAATCAATGTCCAGTCAAATACACAGTCAGATTAATGTCCACTCAGATACACAGTCAGAACAATATACAGTCAGATCAATGTCCAGTCGGATACACAATCATATTAATGTATAGTCCGATCAATATACAGTCAGATCAATGTACAGACAGATCAATGTCCAGTCAGATACACAGTCAGATCAATGTCCACTCAGATACACAGTCAGATCAATGTCCACTCCGATACACAGTCAGATCAATATACAGTCAGATCAATGTCCAGTCAGTTACACAGTCAGATCAATGTCCACTGAGATACACAGTCAGATCAATATACAGTCAGATCAATGTCCTGTCAGGTACACAGTCAGATCAATGTCCAGTCAGGTACACAGTCAGATCAATGTCCAGTCAGATACACAATCAGATCAATATATAGTCAGATCAATGTCCAGTCAGATACACAATCAGATCAATATATAGTCAGATCAATGTCCAGTCAGGTACACAATCATATTAATGTACAGTCAGATCAATGTTCAGTCAGATACACAATCAGATCAATATATAGTCAGATCAATGTCCAGTCAGGTACACAGTCAGATCAATGTCCAGTCAGATACACAGTCAGATCAATATACAGTCAGATCAATGTCCAGTCAGGTACACAGTCAGATCAATGTCCAGTCAGGTACACAGTCAGATCAATGTCCAGTCAGATACACAATCAGATCAATATATAGTCAGATCAATGTCCAGTCAGATACACAATCAGATCAATATATAGTCAGATCAATGTCCAGTCAGGTACACAATCATATTAATGTACAGTCAGATCAATGTTCAGTCAGATACACAATCAGATCAATATATAGTCAAATCAATGTCCAGTCATGTACACAGTCAGATCAATGTCCACTCAGATACACAGTCAGTTCAATATACAGTCAGATCAATGTCCAGTCAGTTACACAGTCAAATCAATGTCCACTGAGATACACAGTCAGATCAATATACAGTCAGATCAATGTCCAGTCAGATACACGATCAGATCAATATATAGTCAAATCAATGTCCAGTCAAATACACAGTCAGATTAATGTCCACTCAGATACACAGTCAGAACAATATACAGTCAGATCAATGTCCAGTCGGATACACAATCATATTAATGTATAGTCCGATCAATATACAGTCAGATCAATGTACAGACAGATCAATGTCCAGTCAGATACACAGTCAGATCAATGTCCACTCAGATACACAGTCAGATCAATGTCCACTCAGATACACAGTCAGATCAATATACAGTCAGATCAATGTCCAGTCAGTTACACAGTCAGATCAATGTCCACTGAGATACACAGTCAGATCAATATACAGTCAGATCAATGTCCTGTCAGGTACACAGTCAGATCAATGTCCACTCAGATACACCGTCAGATCAATATACAGTCAGATCAATGTCCAGTCAGTTACACAGTCAGATCAATGTCCACTGAGATACACAGTCAGATCAATATACAGTCAGATCAATGTCCCGTCAGATACACAATCATATTAATGTACAGTCAGATCAATGTTCAGTCAGATACACAGTCAGATCAATATACAGTCAGATCAATGTCCAGTCAGATCAATGTCCAGTCAGATACACAATCAGATCAATATATAGTCAGATCAATGTCCAGTCAGATACACAATAAGATCAATATATAGTCAGATCAATGTCCAGTCAGGTACACAATCATATTAATGTACAGTCAGATCAATGTTCAGTCAGATACACAATCAGATCAATATATAGTCAAATCAATGTCCAGTCAGGTACACAGTCAGATCAATGTCCACTCAGATACACAGTCAGATCAATATACAGTCAGATCAATGTCCAGTCAGTTACACAGTCAGATCAATGTCCACTGAGATACACAGTCAGATCAATATACAGTCAGATCAATGTCCAGTCAGGTACACAATCAGATCAATATATAGTCAGATCAATGTCCAGTCAGGTACACAGTCAGATCAATGTCCAGTCAGATACACCGTCAGATCAATATACAGTCAGATCAATGTCCAGTCAGGTACACAGTCAGATCAATGTCCAGTCAGGTACACAGTCAGATCAATGTCCAGTCAGATACACAATCAGATCAATATATAGTCAGAGCAATGTCCAGTCAGATACACAATCAGATCAATATATAGTCAGATCAATGTCCAGTCAGGTACACAATCATATTAATGTACAGTCAGATCAATGTTCAGTCAGATACACAATCAGATCAATATATAGTCAAATCAATATCCAGTCAGGTACACAGTCAGATCAATGTCCACTCAGATACACCGTCAGATCAATATACAGTCAGATCAATGTCCAGTCAGTTACACAGTCAGATCAATGTCCACTGAGATACACAGTCAGATCAATATACAGTCAGATCAATGTCCCGTCAGATACACAATCATATTAATGTACAGTCAGATCAATGTTCAGTCAGATACACAATCAGATCAATATATAGTCAAATCAATGTCCAGTCAGGTACACAATCATATTACAGTACAGTCAGATCAATGTTCAGTCAGATACACAATCAGATCAATATATAGTCAGATCAATGTCCAGTCAGGTACACAGTCAGATCAATGTCCAGTCAAATACACAGTCAGATCAATATACAGTCAGATCAATGTCCAGTCAGATCAATGTCCAGTCAGATACACAATCAGATCAATATATAGTCAGATCAATGTCCAGTCAGGTACACAGTCAGATCAATGACCACTGAGATACACAGTCAGATCAATATATAGTCAGATCAATGTCCAGTCAGGTACACAATCATATTAATGTACAGTCAGATCAATGTTCAGTCAGATACACAATCAGATCAATATATAGTCAGATCAATGTCCAGTCAGGTACACAGTCAGATCAATGTCCAGTCAGATACACAGTCAGATCAATATACAGTCAGATCAATGTCCAGTCAGGTACACAGTCAGATCAATGTCCAGTCAGGTACACAGTCAGATCAATGTCCAGTCAGATACACAATCAGATCAATATATAGTCAGATCAATGTCCAGTCAGATACACAGTCAGATCAATATACCGTCAGATCAATGTCCAGTCAGGTACACAGTCAGATCAATGTCCAGTCAGGTACACAGTCAGATCAATGTCCAGTCAGATACACAATCAGATCAATATATAGTCAGATCAATGTCCAGTCAGATACACAATCAGATCAATATATAGTCAGATCAATGTCCAGTCAGGTACACAATCATATTAATGTACAGTCAGATCAATGCTCAGTCAGATACACAATCAGATCAATATATAGTCAGATCAATGTCCAGTCAGGTACACAGTCAGATCAATGTCCAGTCAGATACACAGTCAGATCAATATACAGTCAGATCAATGTCCAGTCAGGTACACAGTCAGATCAATGTCCAGTCAGATACACAATCAGATCAATATATAGTCAGATCAATGTCCAGACAGATACACAATCAGATCAATATATAGTCAGATCAATGTCCAGTCAGGTACACAGTCAGACCAATGTCCACTCAGATACACAGTCAGATCAATATACAGTCAGATCAATGTTCAGTCAGATAAACAATCAGACGAATATATAGTTAGATCAATGTCCAGTCAGGTACACAGTCAGATCAACGTCCACTCAGATACACAGTCAGATCAATATACAGTCAGATACACGATCAGATCAATATATAGTCAAATCAATGTCCAGTCAAATACACAGTCAGATTAATGTCCACTCAGATACACAGTCAGAACAATATACAGTCAGATCAATGTCCAGTCGGATACACAATCATATTAATGTATAGTCCGATCAATATACAGTCAGATCAATGTACAGACAGATCAATGTCCAGTCAGATACACAGTCAGATCAATGTCCACTCAGATACACAGTCAGATCAATGTCCACTCCGATACACAGTCAGATCAATATACAGTCAGATCAATGTCCAGTCAGTTACACAGTCAGATCAATGTCCACTGAGATACACAGTCAGATCAATATACAGTCAGATCAATGTCCTGTCAGGTACACAGTCAGATCAATGTCCAGTCAGGTACACAGTCAGATCAATGTCCAGTCAGATACACAATCAGATCAATATATAGTCAGATCAATGTCCAGTCAGATACACAATCAGATCAATATATAGTCAGATCAATGTCCAGTCAGGTACACAATCATATTAATGTACAGTCAGATCAATGTTCAGTCAGATACACAATCAGATCAATATATAGTCAGATCAATGTCCAGTCAGGTACACAGTCAGATCAATGTCCAGTCAGATACACAGTCAGATCAATATACAGTCAGATCAATGTCCAGTCAGGTACACAGTCAGATCAATGTCCAGTCAGGTACACAGTCAGATCAATGTCCAGTCAGATACACAATCAGATCAATATATAGTCAGATCAATGTCCAGTCAGATACACAATCAGATCAATATATAGTCAGATCAATGTCCAGTCAGGTACACAATCATATTAATGTACAGTCAGATCAATGTTCAGTCAGATACACAATCAGATCAATATATAGTCAAATCAATGTCCAGTCATGTACACAGTCAGATCAATGTCCACTCAGATACACAGTCAGTTCAATATACAGTCAGATCAATGTCCAGTCAGTTACACAGTCAAATCAATGTCCACTGAGATACACAGTCAGATCAATATACAGTCAGATCAATGTCCAGTCAGATACACGATCAGATCAATATATAGTCAAATCAATGTCCAGTCAAATACACAGTCAGATTAATGTCCACTCAGATACACAGTCAGAACAATATACAGTCAGATCAATGTCCAGTCGGATACACAATCATATTAATGTATAGTCCGATCAATATACAGTCAGATCAATGTACAGACAGATCAATGTCCAGTCAGATACACAGTCAGATCAATGTCCACTCAGATACACAGTCAGATCAATGTCCACTCAGATACACAGTCAGATCAATATACAGTCAGATCAATGTCCAGTCAGTTACACAGTCAGATCAATGTCCACTGAGATACACAGTCAGATCAATATACAGTCAGATCAATGTCCTGTCAGGTACACAGTCAGATCAATGTCCAGTCAGGTACACAGTCAGATCAATGTCCAGTCAGATACACAATCAGATCAATATATAGTCAGATCAATGTCCAGTCAGATACACAATCAGATCAATATATAGTCAGATCAATGTCCAGTCAGGTACACAATCATATTAATGTACAGTCAGATCAATGTTCAGTCAGATACACAATCAGATCAATATATAGTCAGATCAATGTCCAGTCAGGTACACAGTCAGATCAATGTCCAGTCAGATACACAGTCAGATCAATATACAGTCAGATCAATGTCCAGTCAGGTACACAGTCAGATCAATGTCCAGTCAGGTACACAGTCAGATCAATGTCCAGTCAGATACACAATCAGATCAATATATAGTCAGATCAATGTCCAGTCAGATACACAATCAGATCAATATATAGTCAGATCAATGTCCAGTCAGGTACACAATCATATTAATGTACAGTCAGATCAATGTTCAGTCAGATACACAATCAGATCAATATATAGTCAAATCAATGTCCAGTCATGTACACAGTCAGATCAATGTCCACTCAGATACACAGTCAGTTCAATATACAGTCAGATCAATGTCCAGTCAGTTACACAGTCAAATCAATGTCCACTGAGATACACAGTCAGATCAATATACAGTTAGATCAATGTCCAGTCAGGTACACAATCAGATCAATATATAGTCAGATCAATGTCAAGTCAGGTACACAATCATATTAATGTACAGTCAGATCAATGTTCAGTCAGATACACAGTCAGATCAATATACAGTCAGATCAATGTCCAGTCAGGTACACAGTCAGATCAATGTCCAGTCAGATACACAATCAGATCAATATATAGTCAGATCAATGTCCAGTCAGATACACAATCAGATCAATATATAGTCAGATCAATGTCCAGTCAGGTACACAATCATATTAATGTACACTCAGATCAATGTTCAGTCAGATACACAATCAGATCAATATATAGTCAAATCAATGTCCAGTCAGGTACACAGTCAGATCAATGTCCAGTCAGATACACAGTCAGATCAATATACAGTCAGATCAATGTCCAGTCAGGTACACAGTCAGATCAATGTCCAGTCAGGTACACAGTCAGATCAATGTCCAGTCAGATACACAATCAGATCAATATATAGTCAGATCAATGTCCAGTCAGATACACAATCAGATCAATATATAGTCAGATCAATGTCCAGTCAGGTACACAATCATATTAATGTACAGTCAGATCAATGTTCAGTCAGATACACAATCAGATCAATATATAGTCAAATCAATGTCCAGTCATGTACACAGTCAGATCAATGTCCAGTCAGTTACACAATCAAATCAATGTCCACTGAGATACACAGTCAGATCAATATTCAGTCAGATCAATGTCCAGTCAGGTACACAATCAGAGCAATATATAGTCAGATCAATGTCCAGTCAGGTACACAATCATATTAATGTACAGTCAGATCAATGTTCAGTCAGATACACAATCAGATCAATATATAGTCAGATCAATGTCCAGTCAGGTACACAGTCAGATCAATGTCCAGTCAGATACACAGTCAGATCAATATACAGTCAGATCAATGTCCAGTCAGATCAATGTCCAGTCAGATACAGAATAAGTTCAATATATAGTCAGATCAATGTCCAGTCAGATACACAATCAGATCAATATATAGTCAGATCAATGTCCAGTCAGGTACACAATCATATTAATGTACAGTCAGATCAATGTTCAGTCAGATACACAATCAGATCAATATATAGTCAGATCAATGTCCAGTCAGGTACACAGTCAGACCAATGTCCACTCAGATACACAGTCGGATCAATATAAAGTCAGATCAATGTTCAGTCAGATAAACAATCAGACGAATATATAGTTAGATCAATGTCCAGTCAGGTACACAGTCAGATCAACGTCCACTCAGATACACATTCAGATCAATATACAGTCAGATACACGATCAGATCAATATATAGTCAAATCAATGTCCAGTCAAATACACAGTCAGATTAATGTCCACTCAGATACACAGTCAGAACAATATACAGTCAGATCAATGTCCAGTCGGATACACAATCATATTAATGTATAGTCCGATCAATATACAGTCAGATCAATGTACAGACAGATCAATGTCCAGTCAGATACACAGTCAGATCAATGTCCACTCAGATACACAGTCAGATCAATGTCCACTCAGATACACAGTCAGATCAATATACAGTCAGATCAATGTCCAGTCAGTTACACAGTCAGATCAATGTCCACTGAGATACACAGTCAGATCAATATACAGTCAGATCAATGTCCTGTCAGGTACACAGTCAGATCAATGTCCAGTCAGGTACACAGTCAGATCAATGTCCAGTCAGATACACAATCAGATCAATATATAGTCAGATCAATGTCCAGTCAGATACACAATCAGATCAATATATAGTCAGATCAATGTCCAGTCAGGTACACAATCATATTAATGTACAGTCAGATCAATGTTCAGTCAGATACACAATCAGATCAATATATAGTCAGATCAATGTCCAGTCAGGTACACAGTCAGATCAATGTCCAGTCAGATACACAGTCAGATCAATATACAGTCAGATCAATGTCCAGTCAGGTACACAGTCAGATCAATGTCCAGTCAGGTACACAGTCAGATCAATGTCCAGTCAGGTACACAGTCAAATCAATGTCCACTGAGATACACAGTCAGATCAATATACAGTCAGATCAATGTCCAGTCAGGTACACAATCAGATCAATATATAGTCAGATCAATGTCAAGTCAGGTACACAATCATATTAATGTACAGTCAGATCAATGTTCAGTCAGATACACAGTCAGATCAATATACAGTCAGATCAATGTCCAGTCAGGTACACAGTCAGATCAATGTCCAGTCAGATACACAATCAGATCAATATATAGTCAGATCAATGTCCAGTCAGATACACAATCAGATCAATATATAGTCAGATCAATGTCCAGTCAGGTACACAATCATATTAATGTACACTCAGATCAATGTTCAGTCAGATACACAATCAGATCAATATATAGTCAAATCAATGTCCAGTCAGGTACACAGTCAGATCAATGTCCAGTCAGATACACAGTCAGATCAATATACAGTCAGATCAATGTCCAGTCAGGTACACAGTCAGATCAATGTCCAGTCAGGTACACAGTCAGATCAATGTCCAGTCAGATACACAATCAGATCAATATATAGTCAGATCAATGTCCAGTCAGATACACAATCAGATCAATATATAGTCAGATCAATGTCCAGTCAGGTACACAATCATATTAATGTACAGTCAGATCAATGTTCAGTCAGATACACAATCAGATCAATATATAGTCAAATCAATGTCCAGTCATGTACACAGTCAGATCAATGTCCACTCAGATACACAGTCAGTTCAATATACAGTCAGATCAATGTCCAGTCAGTTACACAATCAAATCAATGTCCACTGAGATACACAGTCAGATCAATATACAGTCAGATCAATGTCCAGTCAGGTACACAATCAGATCAATATATAGTCAGATCAATGTCAAGTCAGGTACACAATCATATTAATGTACAGTCAGATCAATGTTCAGTCAGATACACAGTCAGATCAATATACAGTCAGATCAATGTCCAGTCAGGTACACAGTCAGATCAATGTCCAGTCAGATACACAATCAGATCAATATATAGTCAGATCAATGTCCAGTCAGTTACACAATCAGATCAATATATAGTCAGATCAATGTCCAGTCAGGTACACAATCATATTAATGTACAGTCAGATCAATGTTCAGTCAGATACACAATCAGATCAATATATAGTCAAATCAATGTCCAGTCAGGTACACAGTCAGATCAATGTCCACTCAGATACACAGTCAGATCTATATACAGTCAGATCAATGTCCAGTCAGTTACACAGTCAGATCAATGTCCACTGAGATACACAGTCAGATCAATATTCAGTCAGATCAATGTCCAGTCAGGTACACAATCAGAGCAATATATAGTCAGATCAATGTCCAGTCAGGTACACAATCATATTAATGTACAGTCAGATCAATGTTCAGTCAGATACACAATCAGATCAATATATAGTCAGATCAATGTCCAGTCAGGTACACAGTCAGATCAATGTCCAGTCAGATACACAGTCAGATCAATATACAGTCAGATCAATGTCCAGTCAGATCAATGTCCAGTCAGATACAGAATAAGTTCAATATATAGTCAGATCAATGTCCAGTCAGATACACAATCAGATCAATATATAGTCAGATCAATGTCCAGTCAGGTACACAATCATATTAATGTACAGTCAGATCAATGTTCAGTCAGATACACAATCAGATCAATATATAGTCAAATCAATGTCCAGTCAGGTACACAGTCTGATCAATGTCCACTCAGATACAAAGTCAGATCAATATACAGTCAGATCAATGTCCAGTCAGTTACACAGTCAGATCAATGTCCACTGAGATACACAGTCAGATCAATATACAGTCAGATCAATGTCCAGTCAGGTACACAATCAGAGCAATATATAGTCAGATCAATGTCCAGTCAGGTACACAGTCAGATCAATGTACAGTCAGATACACAGTCAGATCAATATACAGTCAGATCAATGTCCAGTCAGATCAATGTCCAGTCAGATACACAATCACAACAATATATAGTCAGATTAATGTCCAGTCAGATACACAATCAGATCAATATATAGACAGATCAATGTCCGGTCAGGTACACAATCATATTAATGTACAGTCAGATCAATGTTCAGTCAGATACACAATCAGATCAATATATAGTCAGATCAATGTCCAGTCAGGTACACAATCATATTAATGTACAGTCAGATCAATGTTCAGTCAGATACACAATCAGATCAATATATAGTCAGATTAATGTCCAGTCAGGTACACAGTCAGATCAATGTCCAGTCAGATACACAGTCAGATCAATATACAGTCAGATCAATGTCCAGTCAGATCAATGTCCAGTCAGATACACAATCAGATCAATATATAGTCAGATCAATGTCCAGTCATGTACACAATCAGAGCAATATATAGTCAGATCAATTTCCAGTCAGGTACACAATCATATTAATGTACAGTCAGATCAATGTTCAGTCAGATACCCAATCAGATCAATATATAGTCAGATCAATGTCCAGTCAGGTACACAGTCAGATCAATGTCCAGTCAGATACACAGTCAGATCAATATACAGTCAGATCAATGTCCAGTCAGGTACACAGTCAGATCAATGTCCAGTCAGGTACACAGTCAGATCAATGTCCAGTCAGATACACAATCAGATCAATATATAGTCAGATCAATGTCCAGTCAGATACACAGTCAGATCAATATACAGTCAGATCAATGTCCAGTCAGGTACACAGTCAGATCAATGTCCAGTCAGATACACAATCTGATCAATATATAGTCAGATCAATGTCCAGTCAGGTACACAATCATATTAATGTACAGTCAGATCACTGTTCAGTCAGATACACAATCAGATCAATATATAGTCAGATCAATGTCCAGTCAGGTACACAGTCAGATCAATGTCCAGTCAGATACACAGTCAGATCAATATACAGTCAGATCAATGTCCAGTCAGGTACACAGTCAGATCAATGTCCAGTCAGGTACACAGTCAGATCAATGTCCAGTCTGATACACAATCAGATCAATATATAGTCAGATCAATGTCCAGTCAGATACACAATCAGATCAATATATAGTCAGATCAATGTCCAGTCAGGTACACAATCATATTAATGTACATTCAGATCATTGTTCAGTCAGATACACAATCAGATCAATATATAGTCAAATCAATGTCCAGTCAGGTACACAGTCAGATCAATGTCTACTCAGATACACAGTCAGATCAATATACAGTCAGATCAATGTCCACTCAGTTACACAGTCAGATCAAAGTCCACTGAGATACACAGTCAGATCAATATACAGTCAGATCAATGTCCAGTCAGGTACACAATCAGAGCAATATATAGTCAGATCAATGTCCAGTCAGGTACACAATCATATTAATGTACAGTCAGATCAATGTTCAGTCAGATACACAATCAGATCAATATATAGTCAGATCAATGTCTAGTCAGGTACACAGTCAGATCAATGTCCAGTCAGATACACAGTCAGATCAATGTCCAGTCAGATACACAGTCAGATCAATGTCCAGTCAGATACACAATCAGATCAATATATAGTCAGATCAATGTCCAGTCAGATACACAATCAGATCAATATATAGTCAGATCAATGTCCAGTCAGGTACACAATCATATTAATGTACAGTCAGATCAATGTTCAGTCAGATACACAATCAGATCAATATATAGTCAAATCAATGTCCAGTCAGGTACACAGTCAGATCAATGTCCACTCAGATACACAGTCAGATCAATATACAGTCAGATCAATGTCCAGTCAGGTACACAGTCAGATCAATGTCCACTCAGATACACAGTCAGATCAATATACAGTCAGATCAATGTCCAGTCAGGTACACAATCAGATCAATATATAGTCAGATCAATGTCCAGTCAGGTACACAGTCAGATCAATGTCAGTCAGATACACAGTCAGATCAATATACAGTCAGATCAATGTCCAGTCAGGTACACAGTCTGATCAATGTCCAGTCAGGTACACAGTCAGATCAATGTCCAGTCAGATACACAATCAGATCAATATATAGTCAGATCAATGTCCAGTCAGATACACAATCAGATCAATATATAGTCAGATCAATGACCAGTCAGGTACACAATCATATTAATGTACAGTCAGATCAATGTTCAGTCAGATACACAATCAGATCAATATATAGTCAAATCAATGTCCAGTCAGGTACACAGTCAGATCAATGTCCACTCAGATACACAGTCAGATCAATATACAGTCAGATCAATGTCCAGTCAGTTACACAGTCAGATCAATGTCCACTGAGATACACAGTCAGATCAATATACAGTCAGATCAATGTCCAGTCAGGTACACAATCAGAGCAATATATAGTCAGATGAATGTCCAGTCAGGTACACAATCATATTAATGTACAGTCAGATCAATGTTCAGTCAGATACACAATCAGATCAATATATAGTCAGATCAATGTACAGTCAGATACACAGTCAGATCAATATACAGTCAGATCAATGTCCAGTCAGATCAATGTCCAGTCAGATACACAATCAGATCAATATATAGTCAGATCAATGTCCAGTCAGATACACAATCAGTTCAATATATAGTCAAATCAATGTCCACTCAGATACACAGTCAGAACAATATACAGTCATATCAATGTCCAGTCAGATACACAATCAGATCAATATATACTCAGATCAATGTCCAATCAGGTACACAGTCAGAACAATATACAGTCAGATCAATGTCCAGTCAGATACACAATCAGATCAAAATATAGTCAGATCAATGTCCAATCAGGTACACAGTCAGATCAATGTCCACTGAGATACACAGTCAGATCAATATACAGTCAGATCAATGTCCAGTCAGATACACAATCTGATCAATATATAGTCAGATCAATGTCCAGTCAGGTACACAATCATATTAATGTACAGTCAGATCAATGTTCAGTCAGATACACAATCAGATCAATATATAGTTAGATCAATGTCCAGTCAGGTACACAGTCAGATCAATGTCCACTCAGATACACAGTCAGATCAATATACAGTCAGATATACAATCAGATCAACATATAGTCAAATCAATGTCCAGTCAGGTACACAGTCAGATTAATGTCCACTCAGATACACAGTCAGAACAATATACAGTCAGATCAATGTCCAGTCGGATACACAATCATATTAATGTACAGTCAGATCAACATCCAGTCAGATACACAGTCAGATCAATGTACAGTCAGATCAATGTCCAGTCAGATACACAGTCAGATCAATATACAGTCAGATCAATGTCCAGTCAGATACACAATCATATTAATGTACAGTCAGATCAATGTCCACTCAGATACACAGTCAGATCAATATACAGTCAGATCAATGTACAGACAGATACACAAACAGATTAATATACAGTCAGATCAATGTCCAGTCAGATCAATATCCAGTCAGATACACAGTCAGATCAATGTCCAGACAGATACACAATCAGATCAATATATATTCAAATCAATGTCCAATCAGGTACACAGTCAGATCAATGTCCACTGAGATACACAGTCAGATCAATATACAGTCAGATCAATGTCCAGTCAGATACACAATCAGATCAATATATAGTCAGATCAATGTCCACTCAGGTACACAATCATATTAATGTACAGTCAGATCAATGTTCAGTCAGATACACAATCAAATCAATATATAGTCAAATCAATGTCCAGTCAGGTACACGGTCAGATCAATGTCCACTCAGATACACGGTCAGATCAATATACAGTCAGATCAATGTCCAGTCAGGTACACAATCATATTAATGTACAGTCAGATCAATGTTCAGTCAGATACACAATCAGATCAATATATAGTTAGATCAATGTCCATTCAGGTGCACAGTCAGATCAATGTCCACTCAGATACACAATCAGATCGATATATAGTCAGATCAATATACAGTCAGATCAATGTTCAGTCAGATACACTATCAGATCAATATATAGTTAGATCAATGTCCAGTCAGGTACACAGTCAGATCAATGTCCACTCAGATACACAGTCAGATCAATATACAGTCAGATACACAATCAGATCAATATATAGTCAAATCAATGTCCAGTCGGGTACACAGTCAGATTAATGTCCACTCAGATACACAGTCAGAACAATATACAGTCAGATCAATGTCCAGTCGGATACACAATCATATTAATGTATAGTCCTATCAATATACAGTCAGATCAATGTCCAGTCAGATACACAGTCAGATCAATATACAGTCAGATCAATGTCCAGTCAGATACACAATCATATTAATGTACAGTCAGATCAACATCCAGTCCGATACACAGTCAGATCAATGTACAGACAGATACACAGACAGATTAATGTACAATCAGATCAATGTCCAGGCAGATACACAATCAGATTAATGTACAGTCAAATCAATGTCCACTCAGGTACACAGTCAGATCAATATCCAGTCAGATACACAGTCAGATCAATATACAGTCAGATCAATGTCCAGTCAGATACACAATCATATTAATGTACAGTCAGATCAATGTTCACTCAGATACACAATCAGATCAATATATAGTCAGATCAATATACAGTCAGATCAATGTTCAGTCAGATACACAATCAGATCAATATATAGTCAAATCAATGTCCAGTCAGGTACACAATCAGAGCAATATATAGTCAGATCAATGTCCAGTCAGGTACACAGTCAGATCAATGTCCAGTCAGATACACCGTCAGATCAATATACAGTCAGATCAATGTCCAGTCAGGTACACAGTCAGATCAATGTCCAGTCAGGTACACAGTCAGATCAATGTCCAGTCAGATACACAATCAGATCAATATATAGTCAGATCAATGTCCAGTCAGGTACACAGTCAGATCAATGTCCAGTCAGATACACAGTCAGATCAATGTCCAGTCAGATACACAGTCAGATCAATGTCCAGTCAGATACACAATCAGATCAATATATAGTCTGATCAATGTCCAGTCAGATACACAATCAGATCAATATATAGTCAGATCAATGTCCAGTCAGGTACACAATCATATTAATGTACAGTCAGATCAATGTTCAGTCAGATACACAATCAGATCAATATATAGTCAAATCAATGTCCAGTCAGGTACACAGTCAGATCAATGTCCACTCAGATACACAGTCAGATCAATATACAGTCAGATCAATGTCCAGTCAGTTACACAGTCAGATCAATGTCCACTGAGATACACAGACAGATCAATATACAGTCAGATCAATGTCCAGTCAGGTACACAATCAGATCAAGATATATTCAGATCAATGTCCAGTCAGGTACACAGTCAGATCAATGTCCACTCAGATACACAGTCAGATCAATATACAGTCAGATCAATGTCCAGTCAGTTACACAGTCAGATCAATGTCCACTGAGATACACAGTCAGATCAATATACAGTCAGATCAATGTCCAGTCAGGTACACAATCAGAGCAATATATAGTCAGATCAATGTCCAGTCAGGTACACAATCATATTAATGTACAGTCAGATCAATGTTCAGTCAGATACACAATCAGATCAATATATAGTCAGATCAATGTCCAGTCAGGTACACAGTCAGATCAATGTCCAGTCAGATACACAGTCAGATCAATATACAGTCAGATCAATGTCCAGTCAGATCAATGTCCAGTCAGATACACAATCAGATCAATATATAGTCAGATCAATGTCCAGTCAGATACACAATCAGATCAATATATAGTCAGATCAATGTCCAGTCAGGTACACAATCATATTAATGTACAGTCAGATCAACGGTCAGTCAGATACACAATCAGATCAATAGTCAGATCAATGTCCTGTCAGGTACACAGTCAGATCAATGTCCAGTCAGATACACAGTCAGATCAATATACAGTCAGATCAATGTCCAGTCAGGTACACAGTCAGATCAATGTCCAGTCAGGTACACAATCATATTAATGTACAGTCAGATCAATGTCCAGTCAGGTACACAGTCATGTCAATGTCCACTCAGATACACAGTCAGATCAATATACATTCAGATACACAATCAGATCAATATATAGTCAAATCAATGTCCACTCAGATACACATTCAGAACAATATACAGTCAGATACACAGTCAGATCAATGTCCAGTCAGATACACAGTCAGATCAATGTCCAGTCAGATACACAATCAGATCAATATATAGTCTGATCAATGTCCAGTCAGATACACAATCAGATCAATATATAGTCAGATCAATGTCCAGTCAGGTACACAATCATATTAATGTACAGTCAGATCAATGTTCAGTCAGATACACATTCAGATCAATATATAGTCAAATCAATGTCCAGTCAGGTACACAGTCAGATCAATGTCCACTCAGATACACAGTCAGATCAATATACAGTCAGATCAATGTCCAGTCAGTTACACAGTCAGATCAATGTCCACTGAGATACACAGACAGATCAATATACAGTCAGATCAATGTCCAGTCAGGTACACAATCAGATCGAGATATAGTCAGATCAATGTCCAGTCAGGTACACAGTCAGATCAATGTCCACTCAGATACACAGTCAGATCAATATACAGTCAGATCAATGTCCAGTCAGTTACACAGTCAGATCAATGTCCACTGAGATACACAGTCAGATCAATATACAGTCAGATCAATGTCCAGTCAGGTACACAATCAGAGCAATATATAGTCAGATCAATGTCCAGTCAGGTACACAATCATATTAATGTACAGTCAGATCAATGTTCAGTCAGATACACAATCAGATCAATATATAGTCAGATCAATGTCCAGTCAGGTACACAGTCAGATCAATGTCCAGTCAGATACACAGTCAGATCAATATACAGTCAGATCAATGTCCAGTCAGATCAATGTCCAGTCAGATACACAATCAGATCAATATATAGTCAGATCAATGTCCAGTCAGATACACAATCAGATCAATATACAGTCAGATCAATGTCCAGTCAGATACACAATCATATTAATGTACAGTCAGATCAACATCCAGTCAGATACACAGTCAGATCAATGTACAGACAGATACACAGACAGATTAATGTACAGTCAGATCAATGTCTAGTCAGATACACAATCAGATCCATATATAGTCAGATCAATATACAGTCAGATCAATGTTCAGTCAGATACACTATCAGATCAATATATAGTTAGATCAATGTCCAGTCAGGTACACAGTCAGATCAATGTCCACTCAGATACACAGTCAGATCAATATACAGTCAGATACACAATCAGATCAATATATAGTCAAATCAATGTCCAGTCGGGTACACAGTCAGATTAATGTCCACTCAGATACACAGTCAGAACAATATACTGTCAGATCAATGTCCAGTCGGATACACAATCATATTAATGTATAGTCCGATCAATATACAGTCAAATCAATGTCCAGTCAGATACACAGTCTGATCAATATACAGTCAGATCAATGTCCAGTCAGATACACAATCATATTAATGTACAGTCAGATCAATGTCCACTCAGGTACACAGTCAGATCAATATCCAGTCAGATACACAGTCAGATCAATATACAGTCAGATCAATGTCCAGTCAGATACACAATCATATTAATGTACAGTCAGATCAATGTCCACTCAGATACACAGTCAGATCAATATACAGTCAGATCAATGTCCAGTCAGATACACAATCATATTAATATACAGTCAGATCAATGTTCACTCAGATACACAGTCAGAACAATATACAGTCAGATCAATGTCCAGTCAGATACACAATCAGATCAATATATAGTCAGATCAATGTCCAATCAGGTACACAGTCAGATCAATGTCCACTGAGATACACAGTCAGATCAATATACAGTCAGATCAATGTCCAGTCAGATACACAATCTGATCAATATATAGTCAGATCAATGTCCAGTCAGGTACACAATCATATTAATGTACAGTCAGATCAATGTTCAGTCAGATACACAATCAGATTAATGTACAGTCAGATCAATGTCCACTCAGGTACACAGTCAGATCAATATCCAGTCAGATACACAGTCAGATCAATATACAGTCAGATCAATGTCCAGTCAGATACACAATCATATTAATGTACAGTCAGATCAATGTTCACTCAGATACACAGTCAGAACAATATACAGTCAGATCAATGTCCAGTCAGATACACAATCAGATCAATATATAGTCAGATCAATGTCCAATCAGGTACACAGTCAGATCAATGTCCACTGAGATACACAGTCAGATCAATATACAGTCAGATCAATGTCCAGTCAGATACACAATCTGATCAATATATAGTCAGATCAATGTCCAGTCAGGTACACAATCATATTAATGTACAGTCAGATCAATGTTCAGTCAGATACACAATCAGATCAATATATAGTCAAATCAATGTCCAGTCAGGTACACAGTCAGATCAATGTCCACTCAGATACACAGTCAGATCAATATACAGTCAGATCAATGTCCAGTCAGGTACACAATCATATTAATGTACAGTCAGATCAATGTCCAGTCAGGTACACAGTCAGATCAATATACAGTCAGATCAATGTTCAGTCAGATACACAATCAGATCAATATATAGTTAGATCAATGTCCAGTCAGGTACACAGTCAGATCAATGTCCACTCAGATACACAGTCAGATCAATATACAGTCAGATATACAATCAGATCAACATATAGTCAAATCAATATCCAGTCAGGTACACAGTCAGATTAATGTCCACTCAGATACACAGTCAGAACAATATACAGTCAGATCAATGTCCAGTCGGATACACAATCATATTAATGTATAGTCCGATCAATATACAGTCAGATCAATGTCCAGTCAGATACACAGTCAGATCAATATACAGTCAGATCAATGTCCAGTCAGATACACAATCATATTAATGTACAGTCAGATCAACATCCAGTCAGATACACAGTCAGATCAATGTACAGACAGATACACAGACAGATTAATGTACAATCAGATCAATGTCCAGTCAGATACACAATCAGATTAATGTACAGTCAGATCAACATCCAGTCAGATACACAGTCAGATCAATGTACAGACAGATACACAGACAGATTAATGTACAGTCAGATCAATGTCCAGTCAGGTACACAGTCATGTCAATGTCCACTCAGATACACAGTCAGATCAATATACAGTCAGATACACAATCAGATCAATATATAGTCAAATCAATGTCCACTCAGATACACAGTCAGAACAATATACAGTCAGATCAATGTCCAGTCAGATACACAATCAGATCAATATATAGTCAGATCAATGTCCAGTCAGGTACACAGTCAGATTAATGTCCACTCAGATACACAGTCAGAACAATATACAGTCAGATCAATGTCCAGTCGGATACACAATCATATTAATGTATAGTCCGATCAATATACAGTCAGATCAATGTCCAGTCAGATACACAATCATATTAATGTACAGTCAGATCAACATCCAGTCAGATACACAGTCAGATCAATGTACAGACAGATACACAGACAGATTAATGTACAGTCAGATCAATGTCTAGTCAGATACACAATCAGATCCATATATAGTCAGATCAATATACAGTCAGATCAATGTTCAGTCAGATACACTATCAGATCAATATATAGTTAGATCAATGTCCAGTCAGGTACACAGTCAGATCAATGTCCACTCAGATACACAGTCAGATCAATATACAGTCAGATACACAATCAGATCAATATATAGTCAAATCAATGTCCAGTCGGGTACACAGTCAGATTAATGTCCACTCAGATACACAGTCAGAACAATATACTGTCAGATCAATGTCCAGTCGGATACACAATCATATTAATGTATAGTCCGATCAATATACAGTCAGATCAATGTCCAGTCAGATACACAGTCTGATCAATATACAGTCAGATCAATGTCCAGTCAGATACACAATCATATTAATGTACAGTCAGATCAATGTCCACTCAGGTACACAGTCAGATCAATATCCAGTCAGATACACAGTCAGATCAATATACAGTCAGATCAATGTCCAGTCAGATACACAATCATATTAATGTACAGTCAGATCAATGTCCACTCAGATACACAGTCAGATCAATATACAGTCAGATCAATGTCCAGTCAGATACACAATCATATTAATATACAGTCAGATCAATGTTCACTCAGATACACAGTCAGAACAATATACAGTCAGATCAATGTCCAGTCAGATACACAATCAGATCAATATATAGTCAGATCAATGTCCAATCAGGTACACAGTCAGATCAATGTCCACTGAGATACACAGTCAGATCAATATACAGTCAGATCAATGTCCAGTCAGATACACAATCTGATCAATATATAGTCAGATCAATGTCCAGTCAGGTACACAATCATATTAATGTACAGTCAGATCAATGTTCAGTCAGATACACAATCAGATTAATGTACAGTCAGATCAATGTCCACTCAGGTACACAGTCAGATCAATATCCAGTCAGATACACAGTCAGATCAATATACAGTCAGATCAATGTCCAGTCAGATACACAATCATATTAATGTACAGTCAGATCAATGTTCACTCAGATACACAGTCAGAACAATATACAGTCAGATCAATGACCAGTCAGATACACAATCAGATCAATATATAGTCAGATCAATGTCCAATCAGGTACACAGTCAGATCAATGTCCACTGAGATACACAGTCAGATCAATATACAGTCAGATCAATGTCCAGTCAGATACACAATCTGATCAATATATAGTCAGATCAATGTCCAGTCAGGTACACAATCATATTAATGTACAGTCAGATCAATGTTCAGTCAGATACACAATCAGATCAATATATAGTCAAATCAATGTCCAGTCAGGTACACAGTCAGATCAATGTCCACTCAGATACACAGTCAGATCAATATACAGTCAGATCAATGTCCAGTCAGGTACACAATCATATTAATGTACAGTCAGATCAATGTCCAGTCAGGTACACAGTCAAATCAATGTCCACTCAGATACACAGTCAGATCAATATACAGTCAGATCAATGTTCAGTCAGATACACAATCAGATCAATATATAGTTAGATCAATGTCCAGTCAGGTACACAGTCAGATCAATGTCCACTCAGATACACAGTCAGATCAATATACAGTCAGATATACAATCAGATCAACATATAGTCAAATCAATGTCCAGTCAGGTACACAGTCAGATTAATGTCCACTCAGATACACAGTCAGAACAATATACAGTCAGATCAATGTCCAGTCGGATACACAATCATATTAATGTATAGTCCGATCAATATACAGTCAGATCAATGTCCAGTCAGATACACAGTCAGATCAATATACAGTCAGATCAATGTCCAGTCAGATACACAATCATATTAATGTACAGTCAGATCAACATCCAGTCAGATACACAGTCAGATCAATGTACAGACAGATACACAGACAGATTAATGTACAATCAGATCAATGTCCAGTCAGATACACAATCAGATTAATGTACAGTCAGATCAACATCCAGTCAGATACACAGTCAGATCAATGTACAGACAGATACACAGACAGATTAATGTACAGTCAGATCAATGTCCAGTCAGGTACACAGTCATGTCAATGTCCACTCAGATACACAGTCAGATCAATATACAGTCAGATACACAATCAGATCAATATATAGTCAAATCAATGTCCACTCAGATACACAGTCAGAACAATATACAGTCAGATCAATGTCCAGTCAGATACACAATCAGATCAATATATAGTCAGATCAATGTCCAATCAGGTACACAGTCAGATCAATGTCCACTGAGATACACAGTCAGATCAATATACAGTCAGATCAATGTCCAGTCAGATACACAATCTGATCAATATATAGTCAGATCAATGTCCAGTCAGGTACACAATCATATTAATGTACAGTCAGATCAATGTTCAGTCAGATACACAATCAGATCAATATATAGTCAAATCAATGTCCAGTCAGGTACACAGTCAGATCAATGTCCACTCAGATACACAGTCAGATCAATATACAGTCAGATCAATGTCCAGTCAGGTACACAATCATATTAATGTACAGTCAGATCAATGTCCAGTCAGGTACACAGTCAGATCAATGTCCACTCAGATACACAGTCAGATCAATATACAGTCAGATCAATGTTCAGTCAGATACACAATCAGATCAATATATAGTTAGATCAATGTCCAGTCAGGTACACAGTCAGATCAATGTCCACTCAGATACACAGTCAGATCAATATACAGTCAGATATACAATCAGATCAACATATAGTCAAATCAATGTCCAGTCAGGTACACAGTCAGATTAATGTCCACTCAGATACACAGTCAGAACAATATACAGTCAGATCAATGTCCAGTCGGATACACAATCATATTAATGTATAGTCCGATCAATATACAGCCAGATCAATGTCCAGTCAGATACACAATCATATTAATGTACAGTCAGATCAACATCCAGTCAGATACACAGTCAGATCAATGTACAGACAGATACACAGACAGATTAATGTACAGTCAGATCAATGTCCAGTCAGATACACAATCAGATCCATATATAGTCAGATCAATATACAGTCAGATCAATGTTCAGTCAGATACACTATCAGATCAATATATAGTTAGATCAATGTCCAGTCAGGTACACAGTCAGATCAATGTCCACTCAGATACACAGTCAGTTCAATATACAGTCAGATACACAATCAGATCAATATATAGTCAAATCAATGTCCAGTCGGGTACACAGTCAGATTAATGTCCACTCAGATACACAGTCAGAACAATATACTGTCAGATCAATGTCCAGTCGGATACACAATCATATTAATGTATAGTCCGATCAATATACAGTCAGATCAATGTCCAGTCAGATACACAGTCTGATCAATATACAGTCAGATCAATGTCCAGTCAGATACACAATCATATTAATGTACAGTCAGATCAATGTCCACTCAGGTACACAGTCAGATCAATATCCAGTCAGATACACAATCAGATCAATATATAGTCAGATCAATGTCCAATCAGGTACACAGTCAGATCAATGTCCACTCAGATACACAGTCAGAACAATATACAGTCAGATCAATGTCCAGTCAGATACACAATCAGATCAATATATAGTCAGATCAATGTCCAATCAGGTACACAGTCAGATCAATGTCCACTGAGATACACAGTCAGATCAATATACAGTCAGATCAATGTCCAGTCAGATACACAATCTGATCAATATATAGTCAGATCAATGTCCAGTCAGGTACACAATCATATTAATGTACAGTCAGATCAATGTTCAGTCAGATACACAATCAGATCAATATATAGTCAAATCATTGTCCAGTCAGGTACACAGTCAGATCAATGTCCACTCAGATACACAGTCAGATCAATATACAGTCAGATCAATGTCCAGTCAGGTACACAATCATATTAATGTACAGTCAGATCAATGTCCACTCAGATACACAGTAGATCAATATACAGTCAGATCAATGTTCAGTCAGATACACAATCAGATCAATATATAGTTAGATCAATGTCCAGTCAGGTACACAGTCAGATCAATGTCCACTCAGATACACAGTCAGATCAATATACAGTCAGATATACAATCAGATCAACATATAGTCAAATCAATGTCCAGTCAGGTACACAGTCAGATTAATGTCCACTCAGATACACAGTCAGAACAATATACAGTCAGATCAATGTCCAGTCGGATACACAATCATATTAATGTATAGTCCGATCAATATACAGTCAGATCAATGTCCAGTCAGATACACAATCATATTAATGTACAGTCAGATCAACATCCAGTCAGATACACAGTCAGATCAATGTACAGACAGATACACAGACAGATTAATGTACAGTCAGATCAATGTCCAGTCAGATACACAATCAGATCCATATATAGTCAGATCAATATACAGTCAGATCAATGTTCAGTCAGATACACTATCAGATCAATATATAGTTAGATCAATGTCCAGTCAGGTACACAGTCAGATCAATGTCCACTCAGATACACAGTCAGATCAATATACAGTCAGATACACAATCAGATCAATATATAGTCAAATCAATGTCCAGTCGGGTACACAGTCAGATTAATGTCCACTCAGATACACAGTCAGAACAATATACTGTCAGATCAATGTCCAGTCGGATACACAATCATATTAATGTATAGTCCGATCAATATACAGTCAGATCAATGTCCAGTCAGATACAAAATCATATTAATGTACAGTCAGATCAATGTCCACTCAGGTACACAGTCAGATCAATATCCAGTCAGATACAAAGTCAGATCAATATACAGTCAGATCAATGTCCAGTCAGATACACAATCATATTAATGTACAGTCAGATCAATGTCCACTCAGATACACAGTCAGATCAATATACAGTCAGATCAATGTCCAGTCAGGTACCCAATCATATTAATGTACAGTCAGATCAATGTTCAGTCAGATACACAATCAGATCAATATATAGTTAGATCAATGTCCAGTCAGGTGCACAGTCAGATCAATGTCCACTCAGATACACAATCAGATCCATATATAGTCAGATCAATATACAGTCAGATCAATGTTCAGTCAGATACACTATCAGATCAATATATAGTTAGATCAATGTCCAGTCAGGTACACAGTCAGATCAATGTCCACTCAGATACACAGTCAGATCAATATACAGTCAGATACACAATCAGATCAATATATAGTCAAATCAATGTCCTGTCGGGTACACAGTCAGATTAATGTCCACTCAGATACACAGTCAGAACAATATACTGTCAGATCAATGTCCAGTCGGATACACAATCATATTAATGTATAGTCCGATCAATATACAGTCAGATCAATGTCCAGTCAGATACACAGTCTGATCAATATACAGTCAGATCAATGTCCAGTCAGATACACAATCATATTAATGTACAGTCAGATCAACATCCATTCAGGTACACAGTCAGATCAATGTACAGACAGATACACAGACAGATTAATGTACAGTCAGATCAATGTCCAGTCAGATACACAATCAGATTAATGTACAGTCAGATCAATGTCCACTCAGGTACACAGTCAGATCAATATCCAGTCAGATACACAGTCAGATCAATATACAGTCAGATCAATGTCCAGTCAGATACACAATCATATTAATGTACAGTCAGATCAATGTTCACTCAGATACACAGTCAGAACAATATACAGTCAGATCAATGTCCAGTCAGATACACAATCAGATCAATATATAGTCAGATCAATGTCCAATCAGGTACACAGTCAGATCAATGTCCACTGAGATACACAGTCAGATCAATATACAGTCAGATCAATGTCCAGTCAGATACACAATCTGATCAATATATAGTCAGATCAATGTCCACTCAGGTACACAATCATATTAATGTACAGTCAGATCAATGTTCAGTCAGATACACAATCAGATTAATGTACAGTCAGATCAATGTCCACTCAGGTACACAGTCAGATCAATATCCAGTCAGATACACAGTCAGATTAATATACAGTCAGATCAATGTCCAGTCAGATACACAATCATATTAATGTACAGTCAGATCAATGTTCACTCAGATACACAGTCAGAACAATATACAGTCAGATCAATGTCCAGTCAGATACACAATCAGATCAATATATAGTCAGATCAATGTCCAATCAGGTACACAGTCAGATCAATGTCCACTGAGATACACAGTCAGATCAATATACAGTCAGATCAATGTCCAGTCAGATACACAATCTGATCAATATATAGTCAGATCAATGTCCAGTCAGGTACACAATCATATTAATGTACAGTCAGATCAATGTTCAGTCAGATACACAATCAGATCAATATATAGTTAGATCAATGTCCAGTCAGGTACACAGTCAGATCAATGTCCACTCAGATACACAGTCAGATCAATATACAGTCAGATCAATGTCCAGTCAGGTACACAATCATATTAATGTACAGTCAGATCAATGTCCAGTCAGGTACACAGTCAGATCAATGTCCACTCAGATACACAGTCAGATCAATATACAGTCAGATCAATGTTCAGTCAGATACACAATCAGATCAATATATAGTTAGATCAATGTCCAGTCAGGTACACAGTCAGATCAATGTCCACTCAGATACACAGTCAGATCAATATACAGTCAGATATACAATCAGATCAACATATAGTCAAATCAATGTCCAGTCAGGTACACAGTCAGATTAATGTCCACTCAGATACACAGTCAGAACAATATACAGTCAGATCAATGTCCAGTCGGATACACAATCATATTAATGTATAGTCCGATCAATATACAGTCAGATCAATGTCCAGTCAGATACACAATCATATTAATGTACAGTCAGATCAACATCCAGTCAGATACACAGTCAGATCAATGTACAGACAGATACACAGACAGATTAATGTACAGTCAGATCAATGTCCAGTCAGATACACAATCAGATCCATATATAGTCAGATCAATATACAGTCAGATCAATGTTCAGTCAGATACACTATCAGATCAATATATAGTTAGATCAATGTCCAGTCAGGTACACAGTCAGATCAATGTCCACTCAGATACACAGTCAGATCAATATACAGTCAGATACACAATCAGATCAATATATAGTCAAATCAATGTCCAGTCGGGTACACAGTCAGATTAATGTCCACTCAGATACACAGTCAGAACAATATACTGTCAGATCAATGTCCAGTCGGATACACAATCATATTAATGTATAGTCCGATCAATATACAGTCAGATCAATGTCCAGTCAGATACACAGTCTGATCAATATACAGTCAGATCAATGTCCAGTCAGATACACAATCATATTAATGTACAGTCAGATCAATGTCCACTCAGGTACACAGTCAGATCAATATCCAGTCAGATACACAGTCAGATCAATATACAGTCAGATCAATGTCCAGTCAGATACACAATCATATTAATGTACAGTCAGATCAATGTCCACTCAGATACACAGTCAGATCAATATACAGTCAGATCAATGTCCAGTCAGGTACCCAATCATATTAATGTACAGTCAGATCAATGTTCAGTCAGATACACAATCAGATCAATATATAGTCAAATCAATGTCCAGTCAGGTGCACAGTCAGATCAATGTCCACTCAGATACACAGTCAGATCAATATACAGTCAGATCAATGTCCAGTCAGGTACCCAATCATATTAATGTACAGTCAGATCAATGTTCAGTCAGATACACAATCAGATCAATATATAGTTAGATCAATGTCCAATCAGGTGCACAGTCAGATCAATGTCCACTCAGATACACAATCAGATCCATATATAGTCAGATCAATATACAGTCAGATCAATGTTCAGTCAGATACACTATCAGATCAATATATAGTTAGATCAATGTCCAGTCAGGTACACAGTCAGATCAATGTCCACTCAGATACACAGTCAGATCAATATACAGTCAGATATACAATCAGATCAACATATAGTCAAATCAATGTCCAGTCAGGTACACAGTCAGATTAATGTCCACTCAGATACACAATCAGATCAATATACAGTCAGATACACAATCAGATCAATATATAGTCAAATCGGAAACACTGATCCGATAAATTTGGATTAAATTTTTTTATTTTTTGTGGTGTAATATATAATTGATGTAGAAAATTATACTGCACTAATCTTAACCGAACATTTATTGTATTTGTCATACTGTCAAGGCATAGTCTTGACCAATTTGTTTCTTCAATTTTAATATTCAAATCACTTTCCCATTTTTGTCTTGACTTGTGGACTCCTTGCTTAATTACCTGTCTTTGAATCAAATTATACATGCAAGATACAAATTTTTTGATATTTCCTTTTTGAATTAAAATTTCTATTTCATTAGATTTCGGCAATAACATTGTTTGACCTAATTTTTCTCTTAAATAAGCCCTTAATTGAAAGTACTTTTTTACATTCGACATGGTCTTGCTCTAAAATTCAACCTTTTTGGACAAATTTAAGACTTTTACTGGAACAAATTACAGGAACACAATTTCCTCATAATCCAATATTATTTTTACTAGGTGATATTGAAGGGATAAAACCGAAACTCAAACTAAATAAGTATCAGAAAGAATTTATAAAAATTGCACTGGCAGTAGCCAAAAAAGCTATTGCAGTTACTTGGAAATCGGATTCACATTTAAGTATTGATTCTTGGAAGAAAGAAATCTATGGTTGTATTCCATTAGAAAAAATTACTTATAATTTAAGAGATAAATATGAAACATTTTTGAAAATTTGGAGCCCTTATTTACAAAAGACAGGATTAAATATATAGATGCTTTTAAGATGAAACAATTGGTTACTAGGGGAAAGAAATAAATATACATATTAAAATTATTACGAACTCCATGGAGCATGTGGAGATCTTCCAACCACCAGGCATTCTTTCTTTCTTTCTTTCTTTCTTTCTTTCTTTCTTTCTTTCTTTCTTTTTTTTCTAAGGGGTAGTTAGGGGGGAGGGGTTAAGGGGAGGGGGTATGGGTTATATACATTGTTTTTTCATACTTTGTAATCATTTAAAAATGCAATAAAAAATTAATTAAAAAAAAAAAAATATATAGTCAAATCAATGTCCACTCAGATACACAGTCAGAACAATATACAGTCAGATCAATGTCCAGTCAGATACACAATCAGATCAATATATAGTCAGATCAATGTCCAATCAGGTACACAGTCAGATCAATGTCCACTGAGATACACAGTCAGATCAATATACAGTCAGATCAATGTCCAGTCAGATACAAAATCTGATCAATATATAGTCAGATCAATGTCCAGTCAGGTACACAATCATATTAATGTACAGTCAGATCAATGTTCAGTCAGATACACAATCAGATCAATATATAGTCAAATCAATGTCCAGTCGGGTACACAGTCAGATTAATGTCCACTCAGATACACAGTCAGAACAATATACTGTCAGATCAATGTCCAGTCGGATACACAATCATATTAATGTATAGTCCGATCAATATACAGTCAGATCAATGTCCACTCAGATACACAGTCAGATCAATATACAGTCAGATCAATGTCCAGTCAGGTACCCAATCATATTAATGTACAGTCAGATCAATGTTCAGTCAGATACACAATCAGATCAATATATAGTTAGATCAATGTCCATTCAGGTGCACAGTCAGATCAATGTCCACTCAGATACACAATCAGATCCATATATAGTCAGATCAATATACAGTCATATCAATGTTCAGTCAGATACACTATCAGATCAATATATAGTTAGATCAATGTCCAGTCAGGTACACAGTCAGATCAATGTCCACTCAGATACACAGTCAGATCAATATACAGTCAGATACACAATCAGATCAATATATAGTCAAATCAATGTCCAGTCGGGTACACAGTCAGATTAATGTCCACTCAGATACACAGTCAGAACAATATACTGTCAGATCAATGTCCAGTCGGATACACAATCATATTAATGTATAGTCCGATCAATATACAGTCAGATCAATGTCCAGTCAGATACACAGTCTGATCAATATACAGTCAGATCAATGTCCAGTCAGATACACAATCATATTAATGTACAGTCAGATCAACATCCAGTCAGATACACAGTCAGATCAATGTACAGACAGATACACAGACAGATTAATGTACAGTCAGATCAATGTCCAGTCAGATACACAATCAGATTAATGTACAGTCAGATCAATGTCCACTCAGGTACACAGTCAGATCAATATCCAGTCAGATACACAGTCAGATCAATATACAGTCAGATCAATGTCCAGTCAGATACACAATCATATTAATGTACAGTCAGATCAATGTTCACTCAGATACACAATCAGATCAATATATAGTCAGATCAATATACAGTCAGATCAATGTTCAGTCAGATACACAATCAGATCAATATATAGTCAAATCAATGTCCACTCAGATACACAGTCAGAACAATATACAGTCAGATCAATGTCCAGTCAGATACACAATCATATTAATGTACAGTCAGATCAATGTCCAGTCGGATACACAATCATATTAATGTATAGTCCGATCAATATACAGTCAGATCAATGTCCAGTCAGATACACAGTCAGATCAATATACAGTCAGATCAATGTCCAGTCAGATACACAATCATATTAATGTACAGTCAGATCAACATCCAGTCAGATACACAGTCAGATCAATGTACAGACAGATACACAGACAGATTAATGTACAGTCAGATCAATGTCCAGTCAGATACACAATCAGATTAATGTACAGTCAGATCAATGTCCACTCAGGTACACAGTCAGATCAATATCCAGTCAGATACACAGTCAGATCAATGTCCAGTCAGATACACAATCATATTAATGTACAGTCAGATCAATGTTCAGTCAGATACACAATCAGATCAATGTATAGTCAAATCAACGTCCAGTCAGGTACACAGTCAGATCAATGTCCACTCAGATACACAGTCAGATCAATGTCCAGTCAGATACACAATCACATCAATATATAGTCAAATCAATGTCCAGTCAGGTACACAGTCAGATCAATATGCAGTCAGATCAATGTACAGTCAGATATGAAGACAGATCAATGTCTAGTCAGATACACAATCAGATCATTGTACCATCAGATATGCAACCAGATCTATGTACAGTCAGATACGCAATCAGATCAACGTACAGTTTGATATGAAATCAGATTAATGTGTACTGATCAATCTGATGGCCTGGTGAAAGAAGCTTTTCCATAGCCTGTTGATCCTGGCCTTAAAGCCATGGTACCATTTGCCTGACAGTAGCAGCTGAAACAGTTCGTGTTTGTAGTAGCTGAATCCCGAATGATTCCTGGGCCTTTTTTTATGCTCTTGCTACTGTAAATATCCTGAATAGCGGGAAGTTGACATCCGTAGATGCACTGGGCTCTTCGCATCACTCTCTGCAGAGCCCTGCGATTGAGCGGAATACACTTCCCGTACCAGGCGGTGACCCAGCCAGTCAGGATGCTCTCAATGGTGCCCTGTAGAAATTCCTGAAGGTTTGGGGACTCATGCTAAACTTCTTCAGCTGTCTGTGAAAGAGGCACTGTTGTGCTTTTCTCTCCACATAGCTGATATATCCAGTCCTGGTGAGATATTCAGTGTTGTGTATACCGAGGAAGGTGAAACTGCTCACTAGCGATGGCTGTTTAGAGCAGCTTGTGGTTGAGCCTACTAGGGGATCAGCTAACCTGTATTGGGTGTTGTAAAATGAACCAGAATTGATTAGGGAACTGTTAGAGTTAAGTAATCATAATATAATCAAATTCACCCTGAAATTTGAAAAGGAGAAGCTGAAGTCAGATGTAACAGTGGAGTAAAGGGAATTAGAGAGGCAGGAGAGAGGAGTTGATTGAAAAAGAACACTGGTTGGGATAATGGCAGAGCAGCAATGGCTGGAATTTCTGGAAACAATTGGGATGGAATAGGATATATACATTACAAAGAGAAACAAGCATTCTAAAGGTAAGCTGACACAACTGTGGCTAACAAGAAAAGTCAAAGCCATCATAAAAACCAAAGAGAGGGCATATAATAGAGCAAAAATTAATAGGAAGTTGGAGGATTGGGAAGCTTTTAAAAACCAACAGAAGGCAACAGAAAAAGTCATTTGGAGGGAAAAAATGGAATATAAAAGTAAGCTAACCAGTAATGTTAAAGAGGATACCAAAAGTTTCTTCAGATATATAAAGTGTAAAAGAGACGTGAGGGTGTATAATGGACTGCTGGAAAGGTAGTAATGGGGGACAAGAAAATGGTGGATGAACTAATGCAAGTATTTTACATTAGTCTTTATTGTGGAAGATACTAGTGGTCTGGTGAAGTTCCAGGTGTCAGGGGTTATGAAGTGTGTGAAGTTACCATTATGAATGAGAAGGTTCTTGGGAAACTGAGAGGTCTGAAGATAGATGAGTCACCTGGATAAGATGGTATACACCCCAGGGTTCTGAAAAGTTGCTGAAGAGAGTGTGAAGGCACTAGTCATGATCTTTCAAGAATCACTAGATTCTGGAATGATTCCAGAAGACTGGAAACTTGCAAAAGTCATTCCACTCTTCAAGACTGGAGAGAAACAGGAGAAAGGAAATGATAGGCTAGATATTCTGACCTCAGTGGTTGGGAAGGTGTTGGAGTTGATTGTTGAGGATGTGTTTTTGGGATACTTGGAGGCACATGATAAAATAGGCCATAGTTAGCATGGTTTTCTTAACGGAAAATCTTGCCTGCAATTCTGTTGGAATTCTTTTGAAGAAATAACAATCAAAATAAACAAAGGAGAATCAGTGGATGTTATGTACTTGGACTTTCAGGAGGCTTTAGACAAGGTCCCACACATGAAGCTGCTTAACAGGTTACAAGCCAATGGTGTTACAGGAAAGATAGTGGCAAGGATAGATAATTGGCTGATTGGCAGGAAATAAATAGTGGAAATAAAGGGAGTCTTTTCTGGTTGGGAACAGATGACAGATGGTGTTGCACAAGGATCTGTGTTGGGACCACTTCTTTTTATGTTATATGTCAATGATTTGGATAACTGAATTGATGGCTTTGTGACCAAGTTTGCAAATGATATGAAGATAGGTTGAAGGCAGGTAGTTTTGAGGAAATAGAGAGACTACAGATGGACTTAGACATATTTGGAGTATGGCCTATGACAGGGGTGGGCAAACTTTTTGACTTGAGGGCCACAAAGGGTTCTAAAATTTGACAGGGGGGCCGGACCAGGAGCAGATGGACGGAGTGTTTTGGTAATACGCCTCATAAGAGAAAATAAAATATCATGGGATATGTAGAAAACATGTGCTTTAATTTCAATTGAAAATGAACAAATGCATTACAACAAAATATCTGTCTTTGAAGTCCCATGGTATTTAGCTATTTATTGAAATGACTTTTAAAACACTGAAAATTAAATGAATAAAATACAGCTTTTTTTAATAGTAACAGTTATTATTTTAAAGCACTGAAAATTCTGTTATCCTTCAAGATATTATCATCATCACTCTCCTCCTGACTGTCTTTATTTCAAAAATGGTAGGAGATGCAGGTCTACTTGTCCTGCTCCTTCTTATTCAATTGTCCCCTGTGCCAAAACTCAACAACGACCCGCACAATGACAGAGCAGTGAGTGCGCGCCGGTATGTGGAGCTCTGTGCTCACAAATCCCCGCAGGCTATCTCTTTTAGCCGGAACGCTGGCTAATTGTGAGCCGGTTCGGATGTGCCAGGAAATGGGTCGCCACAAGGTCACAAAGTAAAGCGCAAATGTGGAGTAATACGCTGCACCTCAACAAACGTCAATGTATATAGAGTGCGTCATCTATTGGGAAAATGCCAGAATTGCGGGGAAAAAGCGTTAACAAGGTTTATTAATATAATTTCATCAAGTTCTGCGGGCTGGATTAAAAAGCTTAACGGGATAGCAGTTTGCCCATGCCCGGCCTATGAAGAGCCAGATGGAATACAGTGTTGGTTGAAGTGAATGGTCATGCACTTTGGTAGATGAAATAAAAACATGGACAATTTTCTAAATGGGGAGAAAATTCAAAAATATGAGGTGCAAAGGGAGTCTCTAATAGTTAATTTGCAGATTGAATCTGTGGTGAGGAAGGCAAATGCAATTTTAACATTCATTTCAAAGGACTGGAATATAAAAGCAAGAATATAACTGTTGAGGCTTCACTTGGAGTATTGTGAGCAGTTTTGTTTCCCTTTTCTAAGACAGGATGTGCTGACATTGGAGATGATTCAAAGGAGTGTCAAGAAAATTATTCATGGATTGAAAGACTTATCATATGAGGGGCGTTTTTTGGGTCTGAGCCTCTACTCACTGGAATTCAGAAAAATTAGGGGTGACCTCATTGAAACCTATTGGATGGTGAAAGGCCTCAATAGAGTGGATGTGGGGAGGATGTTTCCTATGGTGAGAGTGTCTAAGAGCCGAGGACACAGCCTCAGAACAGAGGCACGTCCTTTTAGAACAGAAATGAGGAGGAATTTCTTTAGCCAGAGGCTGGTGAATCTGTGGAATTCATTGCCACGGGAAGCTGCGGAGGCCGAGTCATTGGGTATATTTAAGGCAGAGTTTGATAGATTCTTGATTAGTCAGGCCATGGAAGGATACAAGGCAGAACACTGGGGCTGAGACGAAAAATGGATCAGCCATGATGAAATGGCGGAGCGATCTCAATGGGCCAAATGGCCTACGTCTGCTCCTATCTCTTTTCTTCTTATGGTCTTAAAACCTTGGAACCTATTCAAAGAAAAGAAAATCAAACCCAATGTGCAAAAAACTTAAAGCGTGCAACAGCAAAAATAATGCGTGAAAAACTCAGAATATATTAAAAACCATTGATAGAGGCTTGGCAAATTCCTTTTAGCTAAGTTCAGTTCAATCTAGTGCTGTGTTGTTCATTAACTTTCATCCACAGATCCAGTCCGCCCCATTGAAAACCTCTCAAAATAGCAACTAAATAAGGAGCGACAAGCAACCAAAAACACATTATGATGTGAACTACGGAGTCCAATCCAAACACCGTGTCAATTAAACCTTGCCCTGGCACCACCCACCAGCAGCATCGAGTAAGAGAGAGACCATTTCAACACTGGGACCTTCCTCCGGGAGCAGCGGGCAAGAGTTAAAGAGAGACCAGACACACGCAGGTAGATGGCGTTGAACACCTGCCCACTTTCTGTTCTCGTCCTCGATGATTTCAGCCTTCCTTGATGCTTTAATCAGTGTGATAGTTAAGAAATAGAGGCGAGCATAAACTCACCATTAGTCTCAGGCTTCTTGGCCTCAAGGCCCCACACTTTACTTCACTTTACTTCACTTCACATCACTGAACAACTATAAAGTGTTTTTGTGCAAAGTCTGAGAGCATTGGTCTTGATGCAGGGTCTTAGCCTGAAATGTCAACTGTACTCTTTTCTATAGATGCTGCCTGGCCTGCTGAATTTCTCCAGCATTTTGTATGTATCTAAGAGAATCAAGGGTTAGCAAGAGGTGAGGTGATTATGTGATCATTGTAATCAATTATGAGGCACTGATCAAATGCTTATAATAAGTAATTAATTTCTTAAGTTGTCTGTAATGCCTTAGCTGCTCTTCCTGCTTCTGGGTGCCCCCCACCCCCTTTATATTTATCACCCCTTTAGAAACTCCTGCCACCCCCAGGGGTGGGATATTGCCCACCGTGGGAAACACTGACATAGAGCATAGGCAAATACTACGCAGTGCAGGCTCTACAGCCCTTTTAGTCTTTGTTAAAATCAATCTAACTCTTCATACATAGCTCTCTATTTTAAACATATTTTCTCCAATTCTTTATGCCAACTTTGTACAAAATTCCTTATTACAATTAAATTTAGAAAAATAACAACTTTCCCTCAATCCACAGTTTCTAAACTATCTGACTTCCTGCTTTGGCATTCTTCTGGTAACCAGAAAAAACTGAAGAGAAATCATAACTTTGCAAAAGATTGGACAGAATTTGAAAAGCGCAAAGAATGTCTGAATGCCTAAGCTCTAACAAGCTTCTATAGATGCACTCTACACTCTACTGATTAGGTGCATGATGGCCTGATACAGCACTTCCAAAACACAATGTCTGAAAAGAGTAATGGGCACAGCCCAATTTATCTCAGGCCTAGTATTCCACACCATTGACAGCAGCTCCATGAGGCTCTTCCTCAAGAAGGTAACATCTATTACCAAGGATTCCCATGATCCTCTTCTCTCTACCACCATTAGGCAGGAAGTACAGAAGCCTGAAGTCCCATATCACAAGGTTTATTTTCTACCAATCGCTCTGCACACCCTAATCTTAGCTCAGCCACAGAACATTAAACACTACCTTTGGCAATGCTATGGAACTGTTTTCTGACCTCAAATTTCAATTGTCCATTTCCCTCCTTAGGTGCTGATCAATCAGCTAAGTTCCTCTGGTATCTTGTGTATTGCTCCAGATTTCAGCATCTGCTGTCTCTTGTTTCTCCTTGTTTCCAGTTGTGTTTTACACTAATTTCTTGTTTTGTAGTCTTCTTTTCTTCTCTGTCTTCCATAATTTATGTAACACTCATGTATAATTTATGTTCTGTGTGTTGACTGAATCTATGTGTCTATGATTTTCATTGTACAAGCAAGATTTTCATTGTACCTGCACCGCACATTACTTGTGCATTAGAAAATAAACTCAATTTTCAGCTTACTTATTATATAAGGAAAAATAGAATATGAAACAAAGCTAGTCAGAAACGCAAAAACAGATAGTTGGAAGTTCTATAGATACTTTAAAAAAAGAAAAGAGTTAAAGTAAGCATTTGATCCTCACTTTCTAGTGAGTCTGGGGAATTAAAATTAGGTAGTAAAATAGATGACAAATGAATTAAACTGGTATTTTACATCAGTCTTCACTATAGAGGAGACAAGTAACACTCCAGTCACATTTTAATTCAGAGTTGCCAAAAATGCTGAGTCATGAACCACCTAGTCTAGACACCCGAAGACCCTGAAACAGGAGTTCCCAACTTTTTTTATGCAATGCATGACTACCATTAACCAAGGGGTCTGTGGACCCCAGGTTGGGAACCCCTGTCCTGGAACAATACCACCAAAGACCCTTGCAAAAGATCCTGAGAATCAGCTGGAAGCACAGATGCACTAACACCAGTGTACTGGACGAAGCCAGCATGGACAGTATCTCCACCTTGATAAAACAACAGCAATTCCAATGGATAGGTCATGTCATCTGAATGCTGAACTCACATCTCCCCAAAAATAGATCCTTTACTCCCAGTTGAAATCAGGTTAACTCACTCCTGTCAGGCAAAGGAATGTTTCAGAGACACCCTGATTTCAAAATCAGCCTGAAGAAATTCAACATTACATTTAAAAATTGGGAAAACATTGTGCTCAATACATACACTTGGTTGAAATCTGCTAAATGAGAACAACTTCTGCTATATTGCAGAGAACAAGTGAAAGGAGAGACTGAAGAAACAAAGGACCAGCTGCCACCATGTACTCTTGCCCACACTGCTCCAGAAGATGTGTATCTCTGATCTGTCTCTACAGCCATCTAAGGGTTCGCCAATAGACAATTCCTTAGGGCAGCATCATACTCGGCTTGATCAATTGCACAGCTGCCAGAAACGCAAAGAAGAAAGGGAAAGTCAAATCATAAGACCATAAGACATAGAAGCAGAATTAAGCCTTTTTTCCTCTCAGCCTCAATCTCTAGCCTAACCATACCTCCTCCCCCCCCCCCCCCCCCCCCACCATCCCTGTAAGGAATTTGAGCTGAGGATAATATGGGAATTACTCATCAACAAGTTTTGGGTTCTGATGGACTTCATCCTAAGGTTTGTAGTTACTTACTGATGCTGTGGTTTTTATTTTTGAATATTTACTTAACCTAGAGTAGGTCTATTACATTGGAAGATGATAAATGTAATTTGTTTATTCAAAAAGGAAGGAAAATAGGAAACTGTCAGCTAATTTAACATCAATCACAGGAGAAATATTAGAAGCTATTATTGAAGACAACATTACTGACTGGAGGAAATGTCAAAATTTTCTTGTGAAAGGATTGTATCCACAGCAACTTCAGACCTATGCTTAGTTTGCAGACACCTTTGGTAAGCGTCCATCGTCCAGTTAAGAGTGGTTTAGCACGTCTTAAAATTCTGCTAAGGGAGCAAAAAATTTCCAATGTCTAATGATTTACAATTTGCTTCAAGGTCCTGAGAGCCTGTGAAGTCTTAAAGATGACTCTACCTTTGGTGCCAAGTGTTAACAGGTTTGCTTTCCTGTTAGTTTTGTGCTTAGATCTATAACTGCAAATGGATCTTATTCACTTGTACTGTACTGTATAAAGCTTGAACGAAATTATCTCTGTCATTGGTGCTGACATAGAGGTGGCTGAGATATTCAAGTCCCTAAATTTAAAGCTCAAAGGCAGATGGAGAGAGAGCTGTGACTCTTTGGTTGAAGAGAGTACTAGCCCTCAAGTTGTAGTATTGCCTGTTTACAGTAGCCCAGGAGAGCCAGAAGCATCCGAGTTGGGCACTCCATCAGGGTGTTGGAGGTGATGTGGCACAGCATCCATACTGGAGTCACAGCTGCTCCCTAGTGTTCACTGGACAGAAGACAAACTGTAACTGCTGAAACATTCATGGACTCAAGGACTTGGACTATATTTTTTGTGTGATTATATTTTACTGCTATCTTACATGTGCTATATGTGCCTTGTGCTGTGTATAACTTTTGGCACTGTATTTTGTATCTTGGCTCTGGAGTAACATTGTTTCATTCAGCTGTATTTTAGGGTATTCATGTATGGTTGAGTGACAAGCTTGAATTTGAACTATTTACAGTCTTCATACCTTGACAATAATTGCTTGATAAGTGGAGAATTATTTTGTGGGGTAATGCTTGTAGTCAACGTAAGACCATAAGATATAGGAACAGAATTAGGCCAGACAGCCCATTGAGTCTACTCTCCATTCCATTATGGTTGATCCTGGATTCCATTCAACCTGTCTTCTCACCATATCCTTTGATGCCCTGACCAATCAGGAAATGATCAAATATATGCACAGACTTGGACTCCACCACAGTTTGTGGCAGAGCATTCTACAGATTTACTACTCTCTGGCAAAAAAAAATTGCTCTGTAGCGGTGTGCTACACGCAGCGCTAAAATAACGACATGGAGTTGGTAAACTGCAGTTAAAGAAAGATTTTATTCGAACTTCACAGCCTTGCTTTAAAGCCTCCCTGATCCCGCCCTCCAAAGGCGCGGATGCTGTAGGGGCACGTACTCACAGGCTTTTCCCTTTGTTGGTGAAGCAGATCTGGTGCCATGTTGGGACTGGCCTTTGTGCTGGCACACTGGCTATTTGTGAGCCGGTTTGAGTGCGCTACGAAGTGGGTCATCACATAACCCCCTCAGAACCAGTGATACACCCCTCCAATGTCCACAGTCTGGGCCGGACCCTGTTTGGGAGGTTGGCCTCTGTGCCGCGGTGTCGGAAACTCGACCGGTTGCGCCAAGTCCACATGGGCCGGTTTGAGTCGGTCCACCGTGAAAACCTCCTCTCTCCCCCCAACGTCCAGCACGAACGTGGACCCGCTGTTCCTGAGCACCGTAAATGGCCCCTCGTAGGGCCGTTGCAGCGGTGGCCGATGCTCGCCCCTTCATACAAACACAAACTTACAGTTCTGCAGGTCTTTGGGTACGCAAGTCGGGTTCTGCCCATGCTGCAAAGTGGGTATGGGGGCCAGGTCAACGAGCCTCTCACGTAGTCTGCCCAGGACTGCTGCAGGTTCTTCCTCTTGCCCCCTTGGGACTGGTATGAACTCCCCGGGGACGGCCAGGGGTGCGCCGTACACCAACTCGGCCGATGAGGCGTGCAGATCGTCTTCGGGCGCCGTGCAGATGCCGAGTAGGACCCAGGGAAGCTCGTCCGCCCAGTTAGCTCCTCTCATGCGGGCCATGAGAGCCGACTTTAGGTGACGGTGGAAACGCTCCACTAGTCCGTTCGACTGTGGGTGGTAGGCAGTTGTGTGGTGCAGCTGAGTCCCCAAAATGCTGGCCATAGCTGACCACAGGCTGGAGGTGAACTGGGCGCCTCTGTCGGAGGTAATCTGGGCCGGTACACCAAAGCGGGACACCCAGGTGGCGATCAGTGCCCGGGCGCAAGATTCGGAGGTGGTGTCGGTGAGCGGGATCGCCTCTGGCCAATTTGTGAACCGGTCCACGATAGTCAGGAGGTCCTGCGCTACTCACGACACTGGCAGGGGGCCCACGATATCCACATGAATGTGGTCGAAACGCCGGTGGGTGGGGTGGAACTGCTGCGGTGGGGCTTTGGTGTGCCGCTGCACCTTGGCCGTCTGGCAGTGCATGCACGTTCTGGCCCATTCACAGACCTGCTTGTGGAGTCCGTGCCAAACGAACCTGCTGGAGACCATCTGGACGGTTGTCCTGATGGAGGGATGCGCTAAGTTATGAATGGAGTCGAAAACGCGTCGCCGCCAAGGTGCCGGGACGATGGGACGGGGCTGGCTGGTTGTGACGTCACAGAGTAGGGTACTCTGACCTGGGCCTACGGGGAGGTCCTGGAGCTGCAAACTGGAGACTGCGGTTCTGTAACTCAGGATCTCCTCGTCTGACTGCTGTACCTCTGTCAGCGCCTCAAAGTCTAGCCCTTGGGAAAGGGCATGAATGTTAGGGTGAGAGAGCGTGTCCGCCACGACATTGTCCTTTCCCAAGACGTACCGGACATCCGTCGTGTATTCAGAGATGTAGGACAGATGGTGCAGCTGGCGGGACGACCAGGGATCGGACACCTTCGTGAACGTAAAGGTAAGCGGTTTGTGGTCCGTGAACGCGGTGAAGGGCCTACCTTCGAAGAAGTACCTGAAATGCTGGATTGCCAGGTATAGTGCCAACAGTTCCCGGTCGAAAGCACTGTATTTGAGCTTGGGTGGCCGCAGGTGTTTGCTGAAAAACGCCAGGGGTTGCCAGCGACCTGCGATGAGTTGCTCCAGCACCCCACCGACTGCCGTGTTGGTTGCGTCCACTGTGAGGGCGGTAGGGACGTCCATTCTGGGGTGCACTAGCATCGCGGCGTTTGCCAAGGCTTCTTTCATTTGAATGAAAGCGGCGGCGGACTCCTCCTCCCAGGTAATGTCCTTGCCCGGACCCGACATCAGGGCGAACAGGGGGCGCATGATTCCGGCAGCTGAAGGGAGGAAGCGGTGGTAGAAATTGACCATACCTATGAATTCCTGAAGGCCTTTGATCATGGTGGGTCGGGGGAAATGGTGGACTGCGTCTACCTTAGTGGGCAGAGGGGTCGCCCCGTCTTTAGTGATCCTGTGGCCCAGGAAGTCACTGGTGTTGAGCCTGAACTGGCATTTGGAAGGGTTGATTGTTAGACCATACTCACTCAGTCAGGCGTAGAGTTGACTGAGGTGGGACAGATGCTCCTGACGACTGCTGCTGGCTTTGAGGATGTCGTCCAAATAGATGAACGCGAAGTCCAGGTCCCGTCCCACCGCGTCCATTAACTGCTAGAACGTCTGTCCGGCATTCTTCAGGCCGAATGGCATGCGGAGGAACTCGAAAAGGCCAAACGAGGTGATGAGAGCCGTTTTGGGGACGTCGTCCGGATGCATCGGGATTTGATGGTATCCCCAGACGAGGTCTACCTTGGAGAAGATCCGTGCACCGTGCAGGTTTGCTGCAAAGTCCTGAATGTGCGGCACAGGGTAGCGGTCCGTTGTGGTAGCCTCGTTCAGCCTGCGGTAGTCGCCGCACGGTCTCCAGCCCCCTGTCGCTTTGGGCACCATGTGCAGAGGGGAGGCCCATGGGCTGTCAGACTGCCGGATGATCCCCAATTCCTCCATCCTCTTGAACTCCTCCTTCGCCAGTCGGAGCTTGTCCTGGGGAAGCCGCCGAGCACGAGCGTGGAGGGGTGGTCCCAGGGTCGGGATGCGGTGCTGTACGCCATGTCGGGGCATGGCTGCCGTGAACTGCGGTGCCAGAACTGATGGGAAATCCACCAGGACTCTGGTGAAGTCATTGTCGGACAGTGTGACGGAGTCGAGGTGTGGGGCTGGCAACTGGGATCCTCGCAGGGAGAACATCTGAAAGGTCTCGGCGTGGACCAGTCTCTGCCTCGGCAGGTCGACCAGCAGGCTGTGAACCCGCAAAAAATCCGCACCCAGAAGCGGTTAGGCTACGCCGGCCAGTGTGAAGTCCCACATGAACCTGCTGGAGCCGAACTGTAGCTGCACCGTACAGGTGCAGTAGGTCCTTACCGTGCTGCCGTTCATGGCCATCGGGGGGGACCCGGTGCCCTGTTGCGGGCGTCATAACTCGTCAGAGGTAAGACACTGAGCTCGGCACCGGTGTCGACCAAAAAACGGTGTCCTGACCTCTTGTCCCACACTTACAGGAGGCTATCCCGATGGCCAGCCGCCGTAGCCATCAGTGGCGGCTGGCCCTGGCATTTCCCGGGAACTTGCAGGGCGGGCTACAGCAGCAGGCTTCTGCACCCCACCGCTGGTGGTAGAAGCACCATTGTTCGTTGGGCTCCTCACCCCTGCCTCTGGGGTTAGCGGGCTCTGTGGCCGGGCCTGGTCTGGTTTGCTGCTGGGAGTGTGGCCTGGTGATCTGTGCGACGGACGCCCCACTCTCCTTCTTGGCATTCCACAGCAAGTCCGCCCGGGCTGCCACCTTCCGGGTGTCGCTGAAATCCGCGTCGGACAGCAGCAGGCGTATGTCCTCGGGCAGCTGCTCCAGGAATGCCTGCTCAAACATGAGGCAGGGCTTGTGTCCTCCGGCCAGGGACAACATCTCGTTCATCAAAGACGATGGAGGTCTGTCTCCCAAGCCATCCAGGTGCTCTAAACGGGCAGCCCGCTCGCGCCATGAGAGTCCGAAAGTCCTTATGAGCAGGGCTTTGAATTCCGTGTACTTGCCATCTGCTGGGAAAGACTGTACAAACTCCTCAACCTGGGCCGCTGTGTTCTGGTCGAGGGAGCACACCACGTAGTAGTAACGTGTGTCCTCTGAGGTTATCTGCCAAAAGTGGAATTGGGCTTCTGCTTGCCGGAACCATAGGAGAGGTCGCAGCGTCCAGAAGCTTGGCAGTTTCAACGAAACCGCATGAACAGATGTGGTGTCGTTCCTCTCCGGTCCAAAAATTGTTTGGACCATCGGGGTCACCAATTGTAGAGGTGTGCTACACACAGCGCTAAAATAACGACACCGAGTCGGTAAACTGCAGTTAAAGAAAGATTTTATTCGAACTTCACAGCCTTGCTTTAAAGCCTCCCTGATCCCACCCTCCCCAGGCGCGGATGCTGTAGGGGGCACGTACTCACAATCCCGCGCAGGTTTTTCCCTTTGTTGGTGAAGCAGACCTGGCGCCCTTTTGGGACTGGCCTTTGTGCTAGCACGCTGGCTATTTGTGAGCCGGTTCGAGTGCGCTAGGAAATGGGTCGCCACAGCTCCTTACTTCTGTTCTAAAGGGTTTCCCCTCAGTTTTGAGGTTCTGGTATCTCCACCAGAGGAAACATCCTTTCCACCATCCACCTTATCTAGTCCTTTCAACATTCCGTAGGATTCAATGACATCCTTCCACATTCTTCTAAATTCCAGAGAGTACAGGCCCAAAGCTGCTAAATGCTGTCATACGTTAACCCCTTCATTCCCAGAATAATCCACGTGAACCTCCTCTGGACTCTGCCAAATGACAACACATTCTTTCTGAGATATGTGGCCCAAAACAGTTGGAAGTACTCCAAGTGCGGCCTGACCAGTGTCTTGTAAATGCTCAGCATTGTCTCCTTGCTCTTATATTCTAATCCCCTTGAAATAAATGCCAACATTGTACTTGCCTTCCTTGCCACAGACTCAACCTGTAAATTACTCTTCTGGGAGTTCTGCATGAGGACTCCTAAATCCCTATGAACCTCTGATGTTTGAACCTTCTCCCCTTTAGATAATAGTCTGCACTATTGTTCCTTTTACCAAAAGGCACTATCATACATTTCCCAAATTTGTATTCCATCTGCCACTTATTTGCCCAATCTTCCAAATTATCAAAGACCTGCTGGAATCACATTGCTTCCTCAGCACTACCTACCCCTCCACCTATCATCATGTCATCTGCAAACTTTGAAACAAATCCATTAATTCCATTATCCAAATCAACAAAAAATGTGAAAATCAGCAGTCCCAATACTGACCCCTGAGGAACACCACTAGTTGCTAGCAGCCAACCAGAAAAGGCCCCCTTTATTCCACTTGCTGCTTCCTGGCTGTCAGCCATTCTGTTATCCATGCCAGTATCTTTCCTGTATTCCAATAGGATTTTATCTTGTTAATTTATCATTGTGGCACCTTATCAAACAACACATTCTGTAAATTTCTGTAAATCCAAGTAACTAACATCCACTGCCACTCCTTTGTCAACACTGCTTGTTACTTCCTCAAAGAACTCTAACAGATTTGTCTGGCAAGATTTTTCTTGACAGAAACCATACTAACTTTGATATATTTTATCATTAGTCTTCAAGTACCTGAAACCTTATCCTTAGTAATAGACTCCAACACTTTCCCAACCACTGAGGGTAGGCTAACTGGCCTATAATTCCCTTTCTTTCAACTTCCTCCCTTCCTAAAGAATGGAGTGACATTTGCAATCTTCCAGTCCTCCAGGACCATCAGGATCAAGTGATTTGTGAAAGATCATAACCAATGCATCCACTATCTCTTCAGCAACCTCTCTAAACTAAGATGTAGCCCATCTAGTCCAGGTTACTTGTCCACCTTAAGACCTTTCAGTTTGCCTAGTACTTTTTCCTTTGAAATAGCAATGGCACTCACTCCTGCTCCCTGACACTCTTAGACTTCTGGCACACTGCTTAGTGCCGTCCACAGTGAAAACAGATGCAAAGTACCCATTAAGTTCATCTGCCATTTTTGTCCACCATTATTACCTCACCAGCATCATGTTCCAGTGGTCCAATATTAACTTTCACCTCTCTTTTTACTCTTTATATAACTGAAAAAGACTTATGATATCCTGCTTTATATTATTGGCTCGTTTGCCCTCATATTTCATCTTTTCCCTTCTTATAGCATTAGTTGTCTTTTGTTGGATTTTAAAAGCTTCCCAATCAGCCAACTTCCCACTCACTTTTGCTATCTCATATGCACTTTCCTTGGCTTTTATGCAGTTCTTAACTTCCCTTGTCAGCCATGGTTTCTACCCTGCCATTTGAGAACTTCTTCCTCTCTGGGACATATCTATCCTGCACCTTGTGAACTATTCCCAGAAACTTCAGCCATCTCTGATTTGCTGTTATGCTGACAGTCTCCTCCTGCAATCCATCTGGGCAAGTTCCTCTCTCACGCCTCTCTAATTCCCTTTATTCCATTGTGATACTGATATCTGTGACTTGTGCTTCTCCCACTCAAATTGCAGCATGAGTACAATCATATTATGATCAGTACATCCTAAGGCTCCCTTTACATTAACCTCCCTAATAAGATCTAGGTTATTACACAACAACCAATCTAATCTTTTTCCATAGTTGCTGCCTGGCCTGCTGAGTTCCTCCAGCATTTTGTGTGTATTGCTCAGATTTCCAGCATCTGCAGATTTCCTCTTGTTTGGGGAAAGCTGTCAATTGATAATGACTACCTGGGGTTGTCAGAGGGTCCAAATCAAAAAACATGAAAACATATCTGGAATCCATATGGTACAAGTTAGCAGCGAAGATATGCTCCCAGAAAGGATACACAGCTGTAGTAGCGGGTCAAAGACTTGGAGGACAGGAGAGATCATGGAGGGAGAGCAGTGAGAGAGGGTTTCACTGAGTTCCCCTCGAAGGGAATATTTAAACTTCTTCGGGGTAGTCATCCCTGGAAGAGACTTCACAGTGTAGTAATCAAATCAGAAGCAGGAGAAAATCTGTTGATGTGGGAAATCTAAGCAGCACACACAAAATACTGGTGGAATTCAGCAGGCCAGGCAGCATCTAGGGAAAGAGTATGGTTGACATTTTCGGCCAACATCCTTCAGTAGGGCTGGTCCTTCCTTACATTCATGTTATACCCATCTTGTAAACCTGCTGGCTCATACTCAGCTCTATCATCATGGTCCCCATCCCATGCCATATTAGTTTAAACTGCTCCCAACCTGGATTCAAGTGCAACCTATCCCTTTTGTAGAGGTCCCACCTGCCCCAGAAGAGGTCCCAATTATCCAGAAAGAGTTGAAAAGGTGATGGATATTTCTTCAGCAGTTTGAACAGGGCATGACTGCACAGGTGCGTGGAGACCAGCCAGTGGGACAGTTTAAAAGGAAGACAGATTTACAGAGCAGGCGTCGGAGGAGCGGGCGACGGAGTAGTGGGAGACAGAGTAGGAAGGCTTTGGCTCAACAGGGCTCAGGTCGAGGTCAAGTAGGTTATCTGTTTAAAATAAAGACAGACAGTATGTATGTGAGGCCAGTTTTCTGTGCTCAGTGTCAGATGTGGGAGGTCCTGGAGACTCCCAGCCTCCCGGATGGCCATGTCTGCTCCAGGTGCATCAAGCTGCAGCTCCTTAGAGACCACATTAGGGAACTGAAGCTGCAGCTCGATGACCTTCGCTTGGTCAGGGAGAGTGAGGAGGTGATAGAGGGGAGCTTTAGGCAGGTAGTCACCCCGGGACCACAGGAGACAGAGAAGTGGCTAACAGTCAGGAGAGGGAAGGGCAAGAAGCAGGTACTAGAGGGTACCCCAGTGGGCTGTACCCCTTAACAATAAGTATTCCTGCTTGAGTACTTTTGAGGTGGGGGGGGGAGCAGCCTATCTGGGGAAGCAACAATGGCCGTTCCTCTGGCACAGAGTCCGGCCCTGTGGCTCAGATGGGTAGGGAAAGGAAGAGGATGGCAGCAGTGATTGGGGAATCTATATTAGGGGGTCAGATAGGTGATTCTGTGGACGCAGGAAAGAAACGTGGATGGTAGTTTGCTTCCCAGGTGCCAGGGTCTGGGATGTTTCTGATAGCGTCCACAAAAACTTGAAGTGGGAGGGAGAACAGCCAGAGGTCATGGTACATATTGGTTCCAATGACAGAAATAGGAAAAGGGAGGAGGTCCTGAAAACAGGCTACAGGGTATAAGGAAGGAAGTTGAGAAGCAGGACCTCAAAGGTAGTAATCTCGGGATTACTGCCTGTGCCATGCGACAGTGAGAATAGGAATAGAATGAGGTGGAGGATAAATGCGTGGCTGAGGGATTGGAGCAGGTGGCAGGGATTCAGATTTCAGGATCATTGGAACCTATTCTGGGACAGGTGTGACCTGTACAAAAAGGACGGGTTGCACTTGAATCAGAGGGGAACCAATATCCAGGCGGGGAGGTTTGCTAAGACTACTGGTGAGATTTTAAAGTAGAATTGCTAGGGGATGGGAACCGAACTGAAGAGACAGAGGAAAGGGAGGTTGGTTCACAAATAGAGAAAGCTTGGAGACAGTGTGTGAGGGAGGATAGGCAGGTGATAGAGGAAGGACGCGCTCAGTACGATGGTTTGAGATGTGTCTATTTTAATGTGAGGAGTATCATGAATAAAGAGGATGAGCTTAGAGCGTGGATCAGCACTTGGAGCTATGATGCTGTTACAGAGACTTGGATGGTGCAGGGGCAGGAATGGCTACTTCAAGTGCCAGACTTAATATGTTTCAGAAAGGACAGGGAGGGAGGCAAAAGAGGTGCGGGCATGGCACTGTTGATCAGAGATAGTGTCACGGCTGCAAAAAAGGAGGAAGTCATGGAGGGATTGTCTACAGAGTCACTGTGGGTGGAAGTTAGAAACAGGAAGAAGTCAATAACTCTACTGGGTGTTTTTTACAGACCACCCAATAGTAACATGGACATCAAGGAGCAGACAGGGAGACAGATTCTGAAAAGGAGTAATAATAAAAGAGTTGTTGTGGTGGGAGATTTTAATTTCCTAAATATTGATTGGAATCTCCATAGAGTGAGGGATTTAGATGGGGTAGAATTTTTTGGTGTGTTCAGCAAGGTTTCTTGACACAATATGTAGAGAAGCCTACAAGAGGAGAGGCGGTACTTGATCTGGTATTGGGAAATGAACCTGGTCAGGTGTCAGGTCTCTCAGTGGGAGTGCATTTTGGAGACAGTAATCACAATTCTATCTCCTTTACTATAGCATTGGAGAGGATGCGAAGAGACAAGTTAGGGAAATGTTTAATTGGAGTAAGGGGAATTATGAAGCTGTCAGGCAGGAACTTGGAAGCATAAATTAGGAACAGGATGTTCTCAGGGAAACATATAGAAGAAATGTGGCAAATGTTCAGGGGGTTCTGAGTAGGTATGCTCCAATGAGACATGGAAAGGATAGAAGGGTACAAGATCTGTGGTGTACAAAGGCTGTCATAAACCTAGTCAAGAAGAAAAGAAGAGCTTACGAAAGGTTCAAAAAACTAGGTAATGATAGGAATCTAGAAGATTATAAGGCTAGCAGGAAGGAGCTTAAGAATGAAATTAGGTGAGCCAAAAGGGGCCATGAGAAGTCCTTTGCGGACAAGATTAAGGAAAACCCCAAGGCATTCTACAAGTATGTGAAGAGCAAGAGGATAAGATGAGAGAGAATAGGACCAATCAAATGTGACAGTGGAACCGAAGGAGATGGCAGAGATACTTAATGAATACTTTGCTTAGTATTCACTACAGAAAATGATCTTGGCAATTGTAGGGATGACTTGCAGTGGACTGAAATGTAGATATTCAGGAAGAGAATGTGCTGGAGCATTTGGAAAACATCAAGTTGGATAAGTCATCGGGACCGGACAAGATGTACCCCAGGCTACTGTGGGAGGCAAGGGAAGAGAGTGCTGAGCCTCTGGCTACGATCTTTGCATCGTCAATGAGGATGGGAGAGGTTCTGGTGGATTGGAGGTTTACGGATGTTGTTCACTTATTCAAGAAGGGGAGTAGGGATAGCAGAGGAAATTATAGGCCAGTAAGTCTTACGTCCGTTGTTGGTAAGTTCAGGGAGAGCATCCTAAGAGTCAGGATTTATGAACATTTGGAGAGGCATAATATGATTAGGAATAGTCAACATGGCTTTGTCAAAGACAGATCGGGCCTTATGAGCCTGATTGAATTTTCTGAGGATGTGACTAAACAAGTTGATGAAGGTAGAGCAGTAGATGTAGTGTATATGGCATTTGATAAAGTACCCCATGCAAGGCTTATTGAGAAAGTAAGGAGGCATGGTATCCAAGGGGGCATTGCTTCGTGGATCCAGAACTGGTTTGTCCACAGAAGGCAAAGTGTGGCTGCAGATGGGTAATATTCTGCATGGAGGCTGGTGACCAGAGGTGTGCCTCAGGGATCTGTTCTGGGACCCCCTACTCTTTGTGATGTTTATAAAAGACCTGGATGAGGAATTGGAGGGATGTGTTAGTAAATCTGCTGAAGTCACAAAGGTTGGGAGTGTTGTGGATAGTGTGGAGGGCTGTTCGAGATTACAACGGGACATTAATAGGATGCAAAACTGGGCTGAGAAGTAGCAGATGGAGTTCAACTCAGATAAGAGTAAGGTGGTTAATTTTGGTAGGTCAAATATGATGGCAGAATATAGCATTAATGATAAGACTCTTGGCAGTGTGGAGGATCAGAGGGATTTTGTGGCCGAGTCAGTAGGATGCTCAAAGTAGCTGTGCAGGTTTACTCTGTGGTTAAGATGGCATATGGTGTATTGGCTTAATCAATCATGGAATTGAATTTAGGAGCCGAGAGGTAATGTTGCAACTATATTGGACCCTGGTCAGACCCCACTTGGAGTACTGTGCTCAGTTCTGGTCACCTCACTACAGGAAGGATATGGAAACCATAGAAATGGTGCAGAGGAGATTTACAAAGATGTTGCCTTATCAGAACAGGTTGAGTGAACTCAGCCCTTTCGCCATGGAGTGATGGAAGATGAGAGGTGACCTGATAGAGGTATATAAGATGATGAGAGGTATTGATTGTGTGGATAGTCACGGGGCTGAAATGGCTAGCACAAGAGGGCATATTTTTAAGGTGCTTGGAAGTAGGTACAGAGGAGATGTAGGGTAAGTTTTTTTTACGCGGAAAGTGGTGAGTACATGGAATGGGCTGCCGGTGGTGGCGGTGGAGGTGGATACAATAGGGTCTTTTAAGAGACTCCTGGTTGGCTCCATGGAGCTTAGAGAATTAGAGGGCTTTGGATGATGCCTAGGTAGTTCTAAGGTAGGAACAGCTCTGTGGGCCAAAGGGCCTGTATTGCGTTGCATATTTTCTGTGTTTCTATGTTTCTAAATCTGAAGCCTTGAACATATAGTTAAGTTTCTTATGATGTGTCCAATGAATCATAGCACCAACACTTCATGTTAGGGATGGAAAAAGAAGTCTTCACTTGCAACATAATGGCAGTTGTTCATAGATCAACACACACAATCTACAGGCACCATCAATATACAGATCATGACACTCAGCTGCTTGGGCTATGTTCCTTGTGACTGTGAGTTTTTTTTGTCAAATCATAATTATATGTGCTAAATGTGCCTTGTGCTGTGGGTGGCTGTTGGAACTGTGGCCCCAGAGGAATGCTGTTTTGTTTGGCTGCATTCAATAATAATTAAACTTTAACTTGAACAAAATGCTGAATGCTGCCTGAGCTGCTGAGTTCCTCCAAAATTTTGTGTGTGTTGCTTTAAATAATCTACATTAGGTTGATGGGCAAATGGATGGATGTGGACCATTATTCTTCATCAATTTTATTAGATGTATAGTCAGGTGAATGCGTACTGTAAGGAATTTTTAACAACAGTAGAGATAATGAGAATCAAAATATGATAGTTCAGGTGTTGCCATGGTTAGGATTAAAGCAGAAATAATTTTACTGCTTTTACAGATTTATAAAATCCTTTACCTTAATGAACACATCATAATGGAGAGGCAAGATGCTGACATCCTCCACAGTCTGTTCTTTTCATAATACAGGAATTCTTATAGGATTAGGAAATTGTTAGAACCAGAAAAAAATGTGCCGTGTTGACCATGCAAAAAATAACTCTCTTAGCGGAGGCTGAAATGTTATCAGTCAATCTATAATCATGGATCATTATCTCAGTTTGTTCACTACTAATCAGTTAACAATGTAGCACTACTTAATGTAGGCTCAACTGTATACAAATGAATGGCTAGGATAAAGATGTCTTGGTACCTGAGAGTGCTTTCATCAACAGTTTGCTTAAAAATCCCTCTATGACCCTTAATTTCATAGTGTGCAGAAGAATGGATCTTTGAACAGTTGAATATTACATTTTTTTAACAGCTATGTCAGAAAGTAACTTTTTTGTTTCAGAAACTTGGTTTGGTAATTGGTTTAACTTCCTGCTGAAATGCTGCAGTTTCCCAAACAGCCTTCAAGGAAGAAAGTGGAACATAATGGTTATATTAATAATCTTTTTGAGTCTCTGTACATGGCTGACAAAATAGATGCAAGTTTTCATTAATATGAAACATGGTGACTTAACTTGGAAAGAGAGGTGGGAAATGTAGTCTAGCGGGCCACCTTGTGGTCCCAGCATGCCAACACATTGGGATGTAACAAGATAAAATGGGGAATGTTGACATAATGATTTATGATGCAGCTGGGGACCTCTTCAATTATTATGGGAAACATTGTCAGTAAAAGCATCAAAACCAGTTCTAGCATCAGGAAGTAGAATTTAGGAAATGAGTGGCATGGCCTACACAAAATTTTTTGTTCATATATTGATTATTCCCACAATTTTCAAAGGCTTTAAAAAATCCAGTATACAACATTCTAACTTCAAGAAAGAAGACTGTCGGCTTGCTTTTTGGTACATTATAATGGGATTACTAATAAACTGGAATCTTTCCTTTAGCCAGTCAACTTGAGTGGATCTATACAGAAGGCATCTACTATATTGGATGTTTTAATGCTCGTCTTATGCTTCTGGAAACAGCCCATTCACCAACTTCTTGCTCATTCCATTTATTTCAGGAACATTTTCTAGTGAAATTAAAGTGCTCAATTTCAGAGTACCAAATAAATTCTAGGACCGATGCTATTCATTGACTATATGTGAGAAGGTGCTGGAAACCATTCCCACAAGAGTCAGCATTTGTCCAAAAAAGGTTCTGACAGTGTAGGAACAATTAAATTAGCATCTTACTCCAGATGAGTTCAATGTAATGAAAAATGTCAATTAATATTGTCTCAATGATCATAACAGTGACAGTGGAATGAGCTTCAGTAGAGAAAATGGAGCATTGATTGGATGAAGGTAATCAAATCAATTACATTTTCAGTCTTACAATGGGGACATTTTCTGATTCACCTCACAGACATTTTTTTAAATATAAGTAGAATTCTAAATTTGAGGAGAAAGTCAATTAGCTTCTGATTTTTTATCATAATAAATATTATTCATAACAAAAAAATTACAAGAATAAACTGCCTAATGACTCTTACATTCTTACTTTCACAATCAACACACAGCCACAAGGCTGCGGGATCAAACGGTATCCCAGGACTGGTACTCAGAATGTGCATGGCACAACAGGCAGGTGTGTTTACAACATTTTTAATCTCTCTGTCTCCCAGTGTAGAATGCCCTCCTGCTTCAAAGCATCCACCATTTTCCATGTACCTAAAAAGACCAAGGTAATATGTCTGAATGACTGGCATCCTCTCACACTCACCTCAATAATAAGCAAATGCTTTGAGAGGCTGGTCAAGATCTAAATCTACAGCATGCTACCACTCACACCGGACCCCCTACAATTCACCTACCGACATAACCAATTGACAGATGACACAATAGCCACAGCTCTACACACCATCCTTACACATCTGGAGAAGAAGGATGTTTATGTGAGAATGCTGTTCTTGGACTACAATTCATCATTCAACACCATAGTTCCATCCAGGCTCAACAAGAAGCTCAGAGACCTTGGCCTTCACCCTGCCTTGTGTAGCTGGATCCTACACAAATAAGATGAAAGAACACATACCAATCCTCACAGAGGGATCAAGTGGAGAGAGAGAGCAATTTCATGTTCCTGGGTGTCAAGATCTCTGAGGATCTTACCTGGTCCCAACATATTGATGCAGTTATAAAGAAGGCAAGACAGCAGATATATTTCATTAGAAATTTGAAGAGATTTGGTTTGTCACCTAAAACATGTGAAAACTTCTGTTCTGCTAGAAGTTTTCAGCCTGAAATGTCAACAGTACTCTTTTCCTAGATGCTGCCTTGCCTGCTGAGTTCGTCCAGCATTTGTGTGTGTTTCTTGAAAACTTCTATAGTTCATTCTGACAGGTTGCATCAATGTCTGGTATTGGTGGGGGGTGTGGGGGGCTACTGCACAAGACTGAAAGAAGTTACACAGAGTTGTAAAATTAGTCAGCTCCATTTTGGGTACTAGCCTCCATAGTATTCAAGACATCTTCAATAGCGCTGCTACGGAAAGGTGACATCAAGTTTTAAGGACCCCTGTCACCCAGGGCATGCCCTCTTCTCATTGTTACCATCAGGAAGGAGGTACAAAAGCCTGCTTTTATTTAATTGATGTGTGGTTGTGCACAGATGTATCAAATACTCCTTATCCAAAGTTTCAAGATCTGAAAACTGCCAAAATATGATTTTTTTTTTGAGTGCTGACATGACATCAAGACCATAAAGTTCCACAAAGCACTGGGAAAGATCCAAGGCGATGCTCAGGTCTCTGTGCATTACAGAGAGTTCTGAGAAGTGACCTTGCATATGTAATGAACAGAATTTAATGAAAAATAGAAGAATACTGCATAAAGTTAAAAATGAAAATCTCAATCATGGATTGGGAAAGAATGGTTTTGTCAGCATTGGAGTGAACATGTGCCACTTAACAGTATGCTGATCATAAAACAAGCAGATATCTATCATGAACAACTGAAAATTGAAGATAATTATGAATATTCAGCAGGCAGTTTGCAGAAATTTAAGAAAAGGCACAGCATTATTTTTTTTTAATTTAAAATATTTTAAAAAGAAAGTGTCTGCTGATCACGAAGCAGCAGACAAATTTGTTGATGAGTTAGTGAAGATCGTCACTGATGGAAGTCTGACACCAGAACAAGTCTACAATGCTGATTGTTTTCATACCTGACATAAAACTTTAAATCAAAGTAAAATACAAATTCAGTGTACTGTAACATGTTAATCAAAACATGTCATCGCAGATGGAGAAGAAAAGCCTACCATTGTTTGCTGTTCAACAGCAGTTTCAAGTATTCTCCCGAAACTGCTCTTGTTACCCTGCACACATTATATTTTCATTATATTCATGGTATGTCATAGTTTTTACTAGTATGATGAACAAGTGTAAGACAAAACTAGCTTACTGGTAGCACATTAATGCAGAATTGGAAATGATGGGGATCCCAAGCTATCTCAATATACATTCAAAAATCCAAAGAAAAATCCAAAAGCCAAAACATTTCCAGCCTCAAGCATTTCAGATAAGAGTTGCAAACCTGTACTGTAATACTCACCTTCAGCTATTTATCAGTTCAGCGCACATTGCAGAAAAATATCTGTGGACATAGCCTTTTCTCATTGCTTCCATCAGAGAAGAGGTACAGCAGCCTGAAAACACACACTCAATACTTTAGTAACAGCTTCTTCCCCTCCACATCAGAGATCTGAATGGACAATAAACCCATGAACACTTCCTCAGTGTTTTTGCTTTCTTTTTGTTCACTTGTTTAATTTTAAATATATTTCTTACTGTAATTTGTAGCTTTGCATTATGTATTGCACTGTACTGCTACCAGAAAACAACAAATTTCATGACATACAGTATGTCAGTGATACCAAACCTGATTCTCATTCTGAAGTGTAGTAATCTCTGCACTACAATAGGACCCATCACAAATTTACATCCTGAGAATTACTCATTTATCCTGCCTCTCTTTTTCTCTGTCCAGTCCTCAGTCCAAACCAGCAGTCCATGTCCTAAAGCGTGTACACTTCATTAATCATAGCATCATGTAGAAGGAAACTAGGGCATTCCAACAATCAATCCCACATCAGCCACCCAACACTAATACCATACACATATCCCATACTAACCCATACACCTATCAACACTATATTCTACCACTTACCTATACCCTTAGGACAATTTACAGTGGCCAAGTAATCTACCTACCCACAAATCAGTCTTTGATATGTGGGAGGAAGCCAGAGCACCCGGAGGAAATCCCTGTGATAATAGGAAAGTGCACTCTGTGGCTACTTTATTAGGTGCAGGAAGTACCTAATACAGTGACTACCAACTGTATGTTTATTGTCTTCTGCAGCTGTAATCATCCACTTATAAGTTCAATGTGTCGTGCATTTGCAGATGCGTTTCTGCACACCACTGTTGTAATGCATGGTATATTAGTTACTGTTGCCTTCCAATCAGCTTTGTCCAGTCAGACCATTCTCTTCTGAATTCTCTCATTAACAATAGATTTTCCCTAGGAGATCAGAATTTTCTCAGACCACCCCAAACCAATTGCTCAAGTACCAATATTCAAGCCACCCTATCTGGCACCCACAATCATTCTGTAATGCTCTGGGAAAGGTTTCACTACTAATGTAATGGCTGTAGCAGCAATGTTTGGGTTTTGACTAGGATAACAGGGGCTTTGGAATATGTGGCATCCAATGAAGGGAGTGTTTTTTTCTTGTTATGTGCCTTAGAGTGAGTTGTTCTAGGTCTTTTATTTGGCAGAAGATGGAGAGAGAAGATGCCAGAACGGAGAGGTCGTAGACTGCAGGACAAAGTGGACTTGGAGTGAGGGTCCGGGAGTCAACAACGCCCAGGGGAAATCGATGGAGGATTAACAGATGGGAAGCCATGAGCTCCAACGTGCGCATTAGACTGCTTTATTAAAATGGGCCTTTTTCTTCAGGTTTTCTTTACCAACCCTGTACTCAAATTAAGAGTTATAAAGCTAAATCATTTAATTGCATATGGTGTACTCTCTGTTATTTCATGGTACTGATTTGTAGCAGGGTAACATATCACACAGCATCCACATGAACAAGGGGTTTTGCACCTCAGATTTCACACGTTAGCCAGGGCCAGAGACCTTCTTCCCTAGACTAATGCCGCCGGCCGTAACTGAGGGTCATACTTCCAATATCAGTCACTTAGATCACATTTCTTCCCCAATCTGATGCTTGGTCAACAACTAAACCTCTTGACCAGACCTGCATGCTTTTATGCACTGAGCTCCTGCACATGATTCAGTTCATTTTAATTCAAGTTTAATTGTCATTCAACCATACATGAATATCTATAAATATAGGCAAATGAAACACCATTACTCCAGGGCCAAAGTGCAACACACAGCACCAACAGTCACGCACACACAAGGCAAATATAACACATATAAGATATCAATAAATACAGTCACACAAAAGCAATATAGCCCAAGACCCTGAGTCCATGAATGCACACAATGTGGCTTGTCTTCTGCAGAGTGAACACCAGAGAAAAGCACTAACTCCAATCTGAGCACTGCATCACACCGCCCCCTTGCTGGAGAGCAGCAACTTCAATGTCTCTCTCCTGGGAGGCTGCAAACACCACGGCCCAAGGCCCAGTTCTCGCCATGACTGAGGCCTCACAGCCCCTCCACTGTCTGCCGCTGCCGTCCACTAATAAATTAGTGAATCGGACTTACAGCATTCTATGTCAGCAATGTCCAATATGGTCTGGCAATCACAAAAAAAGTGATGAGATGATCACCTGTGTTAGACAGTACAACACCTTCATGCACTAACTCCTCCAATGCCTCTCTGATGCAGGCAGCAGCATGATCCGCCCTAACCCCAGCTCCACCAGCTTCTCTGCCAATGAGCAACCCACTGGTGGGGTAGCTCTGCAGCACTCAATGTCCAGAAGGGCCTTGCAATTGTAGAAAAATAAGTTTACAAAAGAAAACAACACCTCTGGTGGGCCCCGTACTAGCTGCTCACCTGAGCAGGCCGCCGTTTTACTGGATTGGTTGATTAGATGCTTATATTAGTGAACAGGGATACAGAGGTACCCAATAAAGAGGCCATTGAGTGTAAGCAGACTCCACACAGCCAGCAGAGGAAGCTGGAACTGAACTCAGATCATTGGAGCTGGAGATAGTAGCTCCACTGGTCCAACTCCCATTTAATAATCTTATGTTCGCTGCCTCAGTAAAGACCTTCTAAATAGTCTAAGTACAACACATTAACTGGTTCCATTTTAGACCATAAGACAAGACATAAGCCATTTGGCCCATCAAGTCTGCTCCACCATTTGATCATGGCTGATCCATTTCTTTCTCAACCCAGTACTCCTGCCTTCTCACCATAACATTTCACACTCTGACATATCAACTTCTGCCTTAACTAAACCCAATGGCCTGGCCTCCACAGCCACCTGTAGCAATGAATTCCATGGATTCACCATTCTCTGGCTACAGAATTCCCTCCTCATATCTTTTCTATATGGATGTCCCTCTATCTGAGGTTGTGCCCTTTGATCCCAGACTCTCCCACTATAGGAGCCATCCTCTCCACATCCACTCTATCCAGGCCTTTCAATATTTGATAGATATTAATGAGATACCACCTCATTCTTCTAACTTATAACCAAAGAAAATGGTAAAATTAGTCAGCTCCATCTTGGGTACAAAATACAAAGGCAAGTCAGATATCAAAGAATATCAGGTGAGCATAAAAAGATAGAAGGGATCATCAGTCATTTAAGAATTGGTCACACAAGACTTAATTTCAAATTATACAAAATAGGGAAATATCCAACTGGGTTGTGTGAATACTGTAATCAACCAGAAACAATAGAACTTGTATTGATAAAATGTTAGAAGTATGAAAGAGAAAGAGTGAAGATGAAAGAAGTGCTTCAGATAAACAAAAAAGCTGTTGTGGGTATAGAAGACATTTTAGGTGGGAGTTCAAGAGAAATACAGAACTATATCATGAAGTATCTGAGAGACTCTGGTTTATTATATAGAATTTAAGGAATGCATTCCTCCTGTTTTCATTCTTTTCATTCCTCCTGCTTATCAAACGATCCACACTGCAGTGCAGTAGGTGGTGGTAATGCACCTTAACGCTGGTTTGCCAACCGCAAGAAAATAACGCAAGAAGAAGGTGGTTGGGGGGGCATCCTTGTCAAGATTCCCTGGAAGCAAGTGGCTGGTGGAAGGCTAGAACAGCCACTTGCCATCTTTAGGCCACGTTGGAGAACCATTGCTTCTGGGAGCCTTGCTGTCAGTGGTCAGAGCTGTCATTGTGGTATGGATTCGGCCGTTTCCTGGACCAGCTGGGTGGTTGTCAGCCACTCTGAGCTAGGTAGGGATCTGGTTGTTTCCATAACCCGCCAAGGTCGATGACCATAACTGCAACTTGGAGCAACCCCGATGCAGAGATGGAACTGTCTGTCATTCTTCGTTGTTTGTCTCTTAACTGTCCTTGCCCCATGGGGTAAGTCAGGTCATTCTGCCGTTGTCCTGTGGAATGATCCATCTTGTCTTGTCCTCGTCTCCATGGGGTAAGTCAGGCCATTCTGCTGTTGCCCTGCGGGGGGAATCTGTCTTGTCTTGTCTTTACCTCCGTCGGGTAAATCAGGCTGTTCTGCCATTACCTGACATATGGTCCTGCCCCACCTCGGTGTGGAGTGAAAATTGAGTCCTGACTCTTTGTCTATGTTCTACCCCGTCTCATGTTAGTGTCTTGTTAAAGAGGAGTCCTGGCTTGTCGAAGGATAGGTCCCGGCTCTATGTTGAGGTATAGTTTCTAGTCTGCCTCCAAGCTCCAAGAACTCAAGCCTCAAGACCTAGTCTTAAGCCTCGTCACGTCTTCACCTGGTTTGGGGTCTGAGCCTGAGTCAAGACCCAGGTTCTGGGTCCTTGTCCAGTCTCGGTCTTGGAGTCCGCGCCCAGGCACCTTGTTCCCAGTCCCTCATTCGGGTCCTGCTTCACTAGCCTAGTCTGCGACCAGTCCTGTCCTTTAGTTTTGTCCCGTCCTGTTCCTAGCACTTCAGTGAACTCGGGCTGGTGGAGGTGGGTATTTCATCAGGAGGGAACCCAGGGTGACAGGAGTTAGACGACAGTGTCTGCGTTGCTGGGTCCATGAATATCTGTCATAATGGGGGCATTAGGAATGGACCCAAATGCGGGACACAGAGGCTACCACACCGGACCGCTACCCCATGCCACACATACAGGACTTTGCAGCAAACCTGCACGGGGCAAGAATCTTTTCCAAAGTAGACCTCGTCCGGGGATACCATCAAATCCCGGTGCACCCTGAAGACATCCCCAAAACAGCACTCATCACCCTGCTCGGCCTGTTCGAGTTCCTCTGAATGCCATTCGGCCTGAAGAATGCCGCACAGACATTCCAGCAGCTAATTGATGCGGTGGGACGCGACCTGGACTTTGCGTTCATCTATTTGGACAACATCCTTATAGCCAGCAGTAGTCGTCAGGAGCATCTGTCCCACCTCCGCCAGCCCTACTCTCTCGCCTGAGTGATTTCGGCCTCACGATCAACCCGGCCTAATGCCAGTTTTGTCTCGATACCGTCGACTTCCTGGGCCACAGGGTTACCAAAGATGGGGCAACACCTCTGCCCGCCAAGGTAGACGTGATCCGCCACTTTGCTTGGCCCAACACGGTCAAAGGCCTGCAGGAGTTTGTTGGTATGGTGAACTTCTACCACCATTTCCTCCCCTCAGCAGCCTGTATCATGCGCCCTTTGTACACCCTGATGTTGGGTAAAGGCAAGGACATTACTTGGGACGAGGAGGCCGCGGCCACTTTCGTTAAAGCCAAGGAAGCCTTGGCAGATGCCAAGATGCTGGTGCACCCCAGAACGGACGTTCTGACCACTCACACGGTGGACGCATCCGACACAGCAGTCGGTGGGGTGCTGGAGCAGCTCATCGAGGGGCGCTGGCAACCCCTGGTGTTCTTCTGCAAGCACCTACGACCACCCGAACTCAAGTATAGTGCTTTTGACCAGGAGCTGTTGGCACTGTATCTGGCAATCCGGCATTTCAGGTACTTCTTAGAAGGCAGGCCGTTCGCCGCGTTCACAGACCATAAACCGTTGACCTTTGCGTTCACAAAGATGTCCGATCCCTGGTCAGCTCACCAGCAGCGACATCTGCCCTACATCTCTGAGTACATGACGGACATCCTGCATGTCTCCGGAAAGGACAAAGTCGTGGCGGACGCACACTCCAGAGCAGCTGTCCAGGCCCTGTCCCTGGGGGTGGACTATGCAGCACTGGCGGAGGCACAGCAGGCAGACGACGAAATGCCCAACTACAGGACTGCAGTCTCGGGTTTGCAGCTGCAGGACTTTCTCATAGGCCCAGGTGAGAGGAACCTCCTGTGCGACGTGGCTACCGGCCAACCTCGCCCCATCGTCCCGGCAGCCTGGAGGCGGCAAGCTTTCAACTCCATTCACGGTTTGGCTATCTATCAGGACAACCGTCCGACTGGTCTCCAGCAAGTTTGCGTGGCACGGACTTCACAAGCAGGTCAGTGAATGGGCCAGAACGTGCACGCAGTGCCCAACAGCCAAGGTGCAGCGGCACACTAAAGCCCCACCGCAGCAGTTCAAACCCACCCACCGGAGGTTCGACCACATTCATGTGGATATCGTGGGCCCCCTACCAGTGTCCTGAGGAGCACGGTACCTCCTAACGGTGGTAGACTGGTTCACGAGGTGGCCAGAGGCGGTCCCACTCACCGTCACATCTGCCGATTCCTGCGCCTGAGCATTGATCACAACCTGGGTAGCACGCTTTGGGGTACCGGCCCACATTACCTCCGACAGAGGCGCCCAGTTCACCTCCAGCCTGTGGTCAGCTGTGGCCAGCCTGTTGGGAACGCAGCTACACCACACAACTGCCTACCACCCACAGTCAAACGGACTGGTGGAATGCTTTCACCTTCACTTGAAGTCGGCCCTCATGGCCCATCTGAGAGGACCTAACTGGGTGGATGAGCTTCCCTGGGTCCTGCTTGGAATTCGTACAGCACCCAAAGAGGATCTGCATGCCTTGTCGGCCGAGTTGGTGTACGGCGCACCCCTGGCCGTCCCGGGAGAGTTCATATCAGCACCAAGGGGGCACGAGGAAGAACCCGCAACAGTCCTGGACAGGCTACGCCAAAGGCTCGGCAACCTGGCCCCCATACCCACTTCGCAGCATGGACAGACCCCGACCCATGTACCCAAAGACCTGCAGAACTGTAAGTTTGTGTTTGTATGAAGGGGCGGACACTGGGCACCACTACAGCGGATATACAAGGGGCTGTTCAGGGTGATCAACAACAATGGGTCCATGTACGTTCTGGACATTGGGGGGAGAGAGGAGGTTTTCTTGGTGGACCGACTCAAACCAGCCCATGTGGACTTGGTGCAGCCGGTCGAGGTTCAGGCACCGTGGCGCAGAGGCAGACCTCCCAAACAGAGGAGGCTGATCCAGACTGTGGACATGGGGGGGTGTATCGCCGGTTCTGGGGGTGGGGGTTATGTGGTTACTCACTTTCTGTGCAGGCGAACTGGCTCACAAATAGCCAGCGCGTGGGGAGAGACTTTGGTAATGCACCTCTGACGTTATTTCTGCCAGGAGAGGGCGGGCGCTAGGCATTAAATGCCAGCGCCGCGAAGTTTGAATAAACAAGTCTCGAAACGACTTACTGACTGCGTGTCGTTATTTCAGCGCTGTGTGTAGCAGATCGTTACATCTTTACTAATGACTAATGTTAATATATTTGAACACCTCATTTTTTTATCAAGCTGTAGTCTTCCACTATTTCCAAGTTTTTTCTGTCTTCTTCCACGAAATCCCATATATCATATTTATTAATTTATCTGCCATGCCCTTATTCTCCAATTTAATTTCTCCTGTTTCAATCTGTTGTTTTTTTTATTATTAATTCATTAACTTTTTTTACAACCAGAAACAGAATCAGGTTTAATATCAATGACATGTTGAGAAATGTGCTGTTTTGTGGCATCATTACAGTGTAATGCACAAAAAACTATAAATTACAATAAGAAATATACATTTTATATACATTTAAATTAAGTAAGTAGTGCAAAAAAGAGAGCATCAATAGTGAAGTCATGTTCATGGGGTGTTTCATTGTCTGTTCAGAAATCTGATGATGAAAGGATAGAAGTTGTTACTAAAGCATTGAGTGTGTGTCTTCAGGCCCTTGTACTTCCTCCCTGATGGTAGTAAGAAGAAGAAAAACTTTTTGCTAGACTTTTATATTTTTCATATCTCCAGAACTTCTTACAATCTTTTCTCTCTAACCTATTTTTATATTCTACTTATTTTTTTCCTTATTGCTATCTTGGTCCTCCTTTGATGCATTCTGAAATGTTCCCAATATTCATATTGGATCATTTATTCTGGTAATGTCGTAAGCCTTTTCCTTTGATCTAGAGTTCTGAAGGAACTGCATTACTGTTTCTTTTTCTCTCTCAAGCTAAGGCACAGAGATGAAGCCAGCTTTGTCAAGTCAGCTATGGCCTTACTGGGTAGCAGAGCATGTTCAACTAGCTTCATCTACCACCAACTATATCTTGTATTGCTTTTTCAAAAATAAATGTCACATTCTACTAAACTAGTTTTGTAACTGATTTTGACTGACCTCAGGAAAACACATTTCAATTTACATTCAGAGATATTTCTCTTCCAAATGTGATTATTGTAGTAATACAGTGGCCAGTTTCCACATGACAGCAAAAAGGAATAATGGTCTGATGCTTTAGCATGACAGAAGTTATGATAAGGAGAGAGAATATAGAGTAATCTAGCAAAGAATACAAAAAGACAATTAATAGGAGATATAAAAGAGAGAAGACAGAATTTCATTGGCTCCTTAGAGGATAAAACTGGAGAATTACTAACAGTAAATAAATAATGGTGGAGATTCTAAAAATCTATTTTGTACTGATCTTCATGGGTTAGAATGATGCAGTACTTTGGCCAGCCATATCCTTACCAACCATCAACAACTATTTACATTAATCCTATATTAATCCCATTTCTATTCTCTCTACATTTTCTTCAACTCCCCCAGTTTCTGAATTGTAGCAGTGCTCATTGTAAACGTGCTCAATAGTAGGGAGGGCTTTGCTTGTGATAGACTGGGCTGCGTCCACCATCTATTGTAAACTCTTCTATTCCTGGACATTGGCATTTCCATACCAGGCCATGATGCAATCAGTTAGGATACTCTTCACTGTGCAGCTGTAGAAGTTTATCGAAGTTTTAGATGACATGCCAAATCTATACAAACTTCTAAAAAAGCACAGGCACTGCTGTGCCTTCATATGTTGGCACTTAGATCCTGAATCCAGGCCAGATCCTCTGATATGATAATACCAAGGAATTTGAAATTGCTGACCCTCCACATCCAATCCCATAATGAGGTCTAGCTCAGGACTCTCTGTAGCTGATATCAAACTACCCCATTCAAGGAATGATAGAGAGAGAACAAAGGGAATTATAGCCTAACATCTGTAATTAAGGATATAGTTGTAATGCTTTTATGGAGATAATAGCAAATCACTTAGAAAGTCAAAATACAATTAAACAGAATCAGTATGTTTTTCTGAAAATGATTCTGCCAGTCTTTGAGCATGTAACAAGCAGGGTGGATACTGAAGAACTGATAAGTGTGGTGCAGTTAGCTGTCCAAAGAAGATTAGATAATCTAGAATATAAAAGGTGTCTTTGCAGGATAAGAAAACAATGTTGGGAACCATATATTGGCTCAAATCAGGAGTTGCTCAATTAATCGACAATAGAGAGTCTGGATAAATGGGTTATTTTCCAGCTGGCAATCTGCAGGGAACAGTGCAGGAATCTCAGCTCCTTCCAGCCTTTATTCATAACCCACATGAAGGGGCAGAGTCCACTGTAACCAATTTTAAAAGGATACAAAAATAACTGGGTTAGCACGTTATGAAGAGGAAACAAAAATGCTTAAGAGAATGGGTTAAGAACTTAACAGTTACAGCATGATTCAGAAAAAGGTGAGCTTATCCTCTTTAAAATGAAAAAAGAAAAAATAGCTCATTGTTTAAATTACTAAAAATGTTGGGCTACAAAGGATTCTTTAGGTTCTTGCTTATGAAATAAAAATGAACCTATTCAATTATAACAAGCAATTCTGAGGAACTCTGAGGTACTACTATTATCATTTCTATTTCATATCTGGTATTCTAATCCAAACCCCAATGCCAAAGCTCTAACCATTATACTACCATGGAACTCAGTTTCTGATTTGTGCATATCATGCAACAGCAATTATCTGCCCAGATAAATACTCATGTTTTTCTATAGGGAGTTTGATTGCTGTTACTGGCAGTGATATAAAAATGAAAGAGATTATTCAGCAGTCTTTATTAATGTTACAGAGTATTAGAGTTGTAGAAAAGTACACAACAGAAACAGGATGTTTGTCCCAACTCGTCTATGCCAAACCATTTAAACTGCCTAGTCCCACTGACCTGGCCTCCATGTTGCTGCCATCCATGTACCTTTCCAAACTTCCCTTAAACATTGAAATCGAGCTTGCATACACCTTTTGTGCTGGCAACTCGTTCCACCCTCCCACAACCCTCTGAATGAAGAAGATTCCCCCCATGTTCTACTATCATTTCTGTTTAATTTTTCTCTGCTCAAGCTGGTAAAACCTAAGTTTTGAGTGTGGCCAAGCACACTCATTTCTCAATTGCTAGGAAATTTCGGGCTATTTTACTGGTGTTAGTAATGTAGCTTTCTGGAGATTTGCATAAAATTGCTGTGTGGGCATAATTGTTTAACAACATTGTGTAGTGACTTTGAGATGATACCAGTTGTTGATATTACTATTTGGACAATGTGTACCCTGTTCATGTTCCATAGTCTTTCAATTTCCTTTTTAAATTCAGCATATTTTTTGTGTTTATCTCCTATTGACCTCTAAGTTATGCTAAGTTATGTTATGGGTGTTATCTGTTAAATAAGTTGTTATTGCTTGTTTATCCACTGTTCCAGAAGGTTGGCTAGTGCTGTTCCGGAAGGTTTAAACTAGATTTGCAGGGGGAGGGGAACCAGAGTGTTAGAGCAGATAGTGAGGTAGAGGAGGATAAAGGTCATGTGAGAACTGCCAGTATAGTGCATGGAGTAAAGCCAGATTTAACATATGAAGAAGCTTTGAGGAAAGAGAAGCAGAATAAAGGGTGTAAAGGTAGTAAGGTAGAAGGGCTAAAGTGAGTGTACTTCAATGCAAGAAGCATCAGGAACAAAGGTGATGAACTGAGAGCTTGGATACATACATGGAATTATGATGTAGTGGCCATTACAGCGACTTGGCTGGCACCAGGGCAAGAATGGATTCTCAATATTCCTGGATTTCAGTGCTTTAAAAGGGATAGAGGGAGGAAAGGGGAGGAGGGGTGGCATTACTGGTCAGGGATACTATTACAGCTACAGAAAGGGTGGGTAATGTAGCAGGATCCTCTTTTGTGTCAGTATGGGTGGAAGTCAGGAACAGGAAGGGAGCAGTTACTCTATTGGGAATATTCTATAGGCCCCTTGGTAGCAGCAGAGATGCCAAGGAGCAGATTGGGAGGCAGATTTTGGAAAGGTGCAAAAGTAACAGGGTTGTTATCAAGGGTGACTTTAACTTCCCTAATATTGATCGGTAGCTGCTTAGTTCCAATGGTTTAGATAGGTCAGAGTTTGTTAAGTGTGTCCAGGATGGATTCCCGTCACAGTATGTTGACAGGCCGACTAGGGGGAATGCCATATTAGATCTAGTATTAGGTAATGAACCGGGTCAGGTCACAGATCTGTCAGTGGGTGAGCATCTGGGGGACAGTGACCACCGCTCCCTGGCATTTAGCATTATCATGGAAAAGGATAGAATCAGAGAGGACAGGAAAATTTTTAATTGGGGAAGGGAAAATTATGAGGCTACATTGCTAGAACTTGTGAATGTGAATTGGGATGAAGTTTTTGCAGGGAAATGTACTATGGACTTGTAGTCAATGTTTAAGGATCTCTTGCAGGATGGTAGGGGTAAGTTTGTCCCGGTGAGGAAGATAAAGAATGGTAGGGTGAAGAAACCATGGGTGACAAGTGAGGTGGAAAATCTAGTCAGGTGGAAGAAGGCAGCATACATGAGGTTTGGGAAGCAAGGATCAGATGGGGCTATTGAGGCATATGGGGTAGCAAGAAAGGAGCTTAAGAAGGGGCTGAGAAGAGCAAGAAAGGGGCATGAGAAGGCCTTGGCGAGTAGGGTAAAGGAAAACCCCAAAGCATTCTTCAATTATGTGAAGAATAAAAGGATGACAGGAGTGAAGGTAGAACCAATTAGAGATAAAGGTGGGAAGATAAGCCTGGAGGTGTGGAAATGAGCGAGGTCCTCTATGAATACTTCTTTTTGGTATTCACCAATGAGAGGGAACTTGATGATGGTGAGGACAATATGAGTGAGGTTGAAGTTCTGGAGCATCTTGGTATTAAGGGAGAAGAAATATTGGATTTGTTATAAATAAATTAGGATGGTTAGGTCCCCGGAGCCTGACGAAGGCTGCTCCACGAGGTGAGGAAAGAGATTGCTGAGCCTCTGGCTAGGATCTTTATGTCCTCGTTGTCCACAGGAATGGTAATGGTGGATTGGAGGGAGGTGAATGTTGCCCCCTTATTCAAAAAAAGGTAGTAGGGATAGTCTGGGTAATTATAGACCAGTGAACCTTACGTCTGTGGTGGGAAAGCTGTTGGAAAAGATTCTTAGAGATAGGATCTATGGGCATTTAGAGAATCATGGTCTGATAAGGGACAGTCAGCATGGCTTTGTGAAGGGCAGATCGTGTCTAACAAACCTGTTAGAGTTCTTTGAGGAGATGACAAGGCATATAAATGAGGGTAGTCCAGTGGATGTGATCTACATAGATTTTAGCAAGGCATTTGATAAGGTTCCACATGGTAGGCTTATTCAGAAAGTCAGAAGGCATTGGATCCAGGGATGTTTGGCCAGGTAGATTCAGAATTGGCTTGCCTGTAGAAGGCAGAGGGCCGTGGTAGAGGGAGTAGAACATAGAACATATAGAACATAGAATAGTACAGCACATTACAGGCCCTTCGGCCCACAATGTTGTGTCGACCCTCAAACCCTGCCTCCCATATAACCCCCCCCCCCACCTTAAATTCCTCCATATACCTGTCTAGTAGTCTCTTAAAGTTCACTAGTGTATCTGCCTCCACCACTGACTCAGGCAGTGCATTCCATTCACCAACCACTCTCTGAGTGAAAAACCTTCCTCTCATATCCCCCTTGAACTTCCCTCCCCTTACTTTAAAGCCATGTCCTCTTGTACTGAGCAGTGGTGCCCTGGGGAGGTCACGCTGGATGTCCACTCTGTCTATTCTTCTTAATATCTTGTATAGCTCAGTATAACTCTATTAAGTCTCCTCTCATCCTCCTCTCCAAACAGTAAAGCCCTAGCTCCCTTAATCTCTGATCATAATCTGTACTCTCTAAATCTCCTCTGTACCCTTTCCAATGCTTCCACATCCTTCCTATAGTGAGGTGACCAGAACTGAGAAACAGTACTCTAAGTGTGGCCTAACAAGAGTTTTATCGAGCTGCATTATTACATCGCGTCTCTTAAACTCTATTCCTCGACTTATGAAAGCTAACACCCCATAAGCTTTCTTAACTACCCTATCTACCTGTGAGGCAACTTTCAGGGATCAGTGTACATGTACCCCCAGATCCCTCTGCTCCTCCACACTACCAAGTATCCTGCCATTTACTTTGTACTCTGCCTTGAAGTTTGTCCTTCCAAAGTGTACCACCTCACACTTCTCCGGGTTGAACTCCATCAGCCACTTCTCAGCCCACTTCTGCATCCTATCAGTGTCTCTCTGCAATCTTCAACAATCCTCTGCACTATCTACAACACCACCAACCTTTGTGTCGTCTGCAAACTTGCCAACCCACCCTTCTACTCCCTCATCCAGGTCATTAATAAAAATCACAAAAAGTAGAGGTCCCAGAACAGATCCCTGAGGGACACCACTAGTCACAACCCTCCAATCTGAATGTACTCCCTCCACCACGACCCTCTGCCTTCTGCAGGCAAGCTAATTCTGAATCCACCTGGCCAAACTTCCCTGGATCCCATGCCTTCTGACTTTCTGAATAAGCCTACTGTGTAGAACCTTTTCAAATGCCTTACTAAAATCCATGTAGATCACATCCACTGCACTACCCTCAACTATATGCCTGGTCTCCTCCTCAAAGATCTCTAACAGGCTTGTTAGGCATGATCTGCCCTTCACAAAGCCATGCTGACTGTCCCTGATCAGACCATGATTCTTTAAAAGCCCATAGATCCTATCTCTAAGAATCTTTTCCAACAGTACACTTGGATTGGAAGGTTTTGACTACTGGTGTCCCACAAAGATTGGTTCTGGGATCCCTACTTTTCATGATTTTTATTAACGACCTGGATATGGGGGTAGAAGGGTGGTTTGGCAAGTTTGCAGTCAACACAAAAGTTGATGGTGTTGTGGATAGTGTAGAGGATTGTTGAAGATTGCAGAGAGACATTGATAGGATGCAGAAGTGGGCTGAGAAGTGGCAGATCGAGTTCAACCCAGAGAAGTGTGAGGTGGCACACTTTGGAAGGACAAACTCCAAGGCAGAGTACAAAGTAAATGGCAGGGTACTTGGTAGTGTGGTGGAGCAGAGGGATCTAGGGGTACATGTCCACAGATCCCTGAAAGTTTCCTCACAGGTAGATAGGGTATTTTAGAAAGCTTATGGGGTGTTAGCTTTCATAAGTCGAGGGATAGAGTTTAAGAGTTGTGATGTAATGATGCAGCTCTATAAAACTCTAGTTAGGCCACACTTGGAGTACTGTGTCCAGTTCTGGTTGCCTAAGTATAGGAAGGATGTGGAAGCATTGGAAAGGGTACAGAGGAGATTTATCAGGATGCTGCCTAGTTTAGAGAGTATGAATTATGATCAGAGATTAAGGGAGCTAGGGCTTTACTCTTTGGAGAGAAGGATGAGAGGAGACTTGATAGAGGTATATTGAGGTATACAAGATATTAAGAAGAATAGATTGAGTGGACAGCCAGTGCCTCTTCCCCAGGGCACCACTGATCAATTCAAGACGACGTGGCTTTAAGGTAAGGGGTGGAAAGTTCAAGAGGGATATTAGAGGGAGGTTTTTTACTCAGAGAGTGGTTGATGCATGGAATGCACTGCCTGAATCAGTGGTGGAGGCAGATACACTAGTGAAGTTTCAGACTACCAGACAGGTATATGGAGGAATTTAAGGAGGGGATATATGGGAGGCAGGGTTTAAGGGTCGGCACAACATTGTGGGCTGAAGGGCCTGTACTGGTCTGTACTCTTCTATGTCCTATGTTCTATGTTTATCCTGGTAATATTATATCCAATCAGTTATTATGGATTGTCCTATCTGTAATAATGGATCATTTTTTATATAGTTTATGGGACTCTGTCTCTAAAACTGGATCAGACTTGTACTTAAATAAGATATGGTGTTTCCTATGAGTTTGTATTTTAAAGCAAGATTTTGGTGAATGATGCTTGACATTTGATTGTGCCTGTGTAAGCAATCAGATTAAGTTAAACTGCTGCAGGATCCTATAATGTGCCAGATTGCTTCTGGTTTCTCTTGGCATTTTCTATATTTAATGTTTTGAATTTGTTGATCTTTCATTATGCACTTCTGACAAATTATTTTGTGTTAACCACCTGATCCTTTATTAAAAACAGTGAAACTTCCTGTTTCTGTCAAGAGGTCTCTAAATCTGATCCAGCCATTCGACACTTCTTTGTCAACATCTAGTCTGCTGAGATCATTGGGATGTCTTCCATGGAGGGTCATGCTCTTCCATTGCTTAACTTTTTTCTTGTGCAGTGATATTTGCGTCATTTTTCTGGATTGTGTTTTCATTTCAGTTTAGTGGTGGGTATTTCTTATATACTCATGTAGAGTGTTGAATCCTGTTTTGTTGATGAAAATATATCCTGAGAAGTTTTATCTGACTGCTGTGTATTTTTGTCTGTTATTGCTCTTCCTCCTTTTGTCCTAGGTGGGTTTAATCTAAGTTGAGTGTACATTAGTCTTTTCTAAAATTTGTCATTTGAGTTCTTAATTTTCTTTGTAAATTTTTCAGATCAGTTTCAGACCAAGATATTATGCCAAAGGAATACATTAATATAGGTATAGCCAAAGTGTTTATTGCCTTTGCTATATTTTTACTATTGAGCTGTGTTTAGAAGATTTTTTTAAGCCTTGAAGTAAATTCTGTCACAGATTTTTGTTTTATCTAACTATGATCTGTTTTCTTTGCTTGCTGTTATCCCAGATACTTATGTTTCATATCCATCCATTAGTTGTATCATTCTGCTTTCCTTTGTATTAAACTAGCTCTATTTCACCTTTCATTATGTTTAATGTTCTGCACTTATCTAGTCCAAAGTTTAAGGTTATATCTTTAGACAATAGTTGAATTAATTGTTTTAGCTTTACTAATGAAGGAGCAAAAATTTCAAATTGCCCATGTGTAGAAGGTGTGTCAAGGTATAACTTTTTTGATTGTCTCTGATTTGATGCCCCATTTTCAGACAATTCAGTAACTTTGAGAGCGGGTTTAAAGCTCAACAAAATCATATTGGGCTTAGAGACTTGTTTTAGAAAATGCCTCAGTTTACTTTGGTAAATGTAATTTTATTTGATTGGTAATAGAGTAAGTATAGCATGCCAATGCTTCGTCAGATGTTGTAGCAATTTCACAAGTATTGGATGTAGTTTATAAATATTAAGAGCTTCTACTAAAGTGTTGAACAGAATCAAATATTTTTGATAGTGAACATAACAACATAAACATTTTTTGCTTTTCCGCTAAGCTTGATTTAGAATCACAGAATCTATTATCAATTGTTCTTTACGTATTTTCATACCCTTACGACATCCTTTCCGCTATTCTGTAAGTATATTGTGGTTATCTAAGTGAGTGGTGATCAGTTAAAAGATGCATGATATTACAATTTTATAAAGCAAACATAAGGAAATCTGCAGATGCTGGAAATTCAAGCAACACACACAAAATGCTGGTGGAACACAGCAGGCCAGGCAGCATCTATAGGGAGAAGCGCTGTCGACGTTTTGGGCCGAGACCCTTCATCAGGACTAACTGAAAGGAAAGATAGTAAGAGATTTGAAAGTAGTGGGGGGGGGGGGAGGAAATGTGAAATGATAGGAGAAGACCGGAGGGGGTGGGATGAAGCTTAGAGCTGGAAAGGTGATTGGTGAAAGTGATACAGAGCTGGAGAAGGGAAAGGATCATGGGACGGGAGGCCTCGGGAGAAAGAAAGGGGGAGGGGGGAACAGCAGAAGGAGATGGAGAGCAGGCAAACAACTAAATATGTCAGGGATGGGGTAAGAAGGGGAGGAGGGGCATTAACAGAAGTTAGAGAAGCCAATGTTCATGCCATCAGGTTGGAGGCTACCCAGCCAGTATATAAGGTGTTGTTCCTCCAACCTGAGTTTGGATTCATTTTGACAGTAGAGGAGGCCATGGGTAGACATATCAGAATGGGAACGGAATGTGGAATTAAAATGTGTGGCCACTGGGAGATACTGCTTTCTCTGGTGGACCGAGCATAAGTGTTCAGTGAAACAGTCTCCCAGTCTGCTTCGGGTCTCACCAATGTATAAAAGGCCACACCGGGAGCATCGGACGCAGCATACCACACCAGCTGACTCACCTGTGAGTCTGCAAAAAGGTTATTGGAAAGCACAAGGTCAGGAGATGGATAGAAGAAAATTTCCAAGTCACTGAATATCCCTTAAGTACAGTTAAGTCAATCATCAAGTAATGTGAAGAATATGGCATAGCTGTAAATCTGCCGAGAGCAGACTGTCCTCAAAAAACTGAGTAAGTGTGCAAGAAGGGGACTAGTGAGGGAGGCCACCAAGACACCTATGACAACTCTGGAGGAGTTACAAGCTTCAGTGGCTGAGATGGGTGATACTGCGCATACAACAACTGTTGCCCAGGTGCTTCACCAGTCACAGCTTTATGGGACAGTGGCAAAGAGAAAGCCACTGCTGACAAAAGCTCACATGAAATCTCGGTTAGAGTTTGCCAGGAAGTATGAGGGAGACTGAAGTCAACTGGAAGAAAGTTCTATGGTCTGGTGAAACCAAAATTGAGCTTTTTGGCAATCAGACTAAACACAATGTGTGATGTAACCAGACAGCATACATCTGTTCACTCACAATCCCCATGCAATCTGACAGAGCTTGGGCAGTTTTGTGAAGAAGAATTAGAAAAATCTGCAATGTCCAGATATGTAAAGCTGATAGAAACCTATCCACACAGACTTAATGCTGTAACTGCTGCCAAAGTTGCAATACTGACTTGAATGGGGTGAATACTTATACAATTATTTTGTGTTTTATAATGTAATTAATCTAGATCACTTTGTAGAGGCATGTTTTCACATTGACACAGAAGTCTTTTTCTGTTGATCAGTGTCAAAAAAAGCTAAATTAAATCACTTGTGATTTAATGTTGTAAAACAATAAGATATGAAAACTTCCAAAGGGGAGGGTGAGGGTGGTGAATACTTTTTATATGCATGGTACCTTCTGTCAAAAACTGAGGCATTTTGTCAGGACTTTTAAGAAAATTGCTGATGTGTATTAATAGACATTGATAAAGGCAAGTAATTTTTATATCAATAATTATGAATAGTATCATTGCTGGTACATTTCCAGCTTTGTGTATTTTTATAATACTTTAACTATTTTTAGCATATGCATTGAATTTGCATGTCTTCAATTGTGTGTGTGTGTTCTTTTCCCACGCAAATCTATTTGACTTCTTGATTGTTTGTCATGCTGTTTGACCAGATATTTGACCAAAAGTTCATTATCTCTGTATTTGTTGGTAATACTGAGTCAGAGTTGGTAACATTTTGGAGTGACAAATTTAGTTTGTGTCCTGTATAGACCTTTCTCATTGTTCCTGAACTGATATTTCTGATTTCTTTATCTTGCACATATCAGGTATCTATTTAGTTGGCTTTGTATGGATCAGACTTTTAGTTTTAGTGTATCTATAAATTTTCTTGTGTGGACCTAATATCTCCTACAGTATTTCCTTAGCTTTCTCTTAACCTTCTTGCTTCAGTTATCCATTTTATACTCCATTAGGCAGGTTATATCAGCTCTTAAAGTTTCAATTTTGTTTCATTATCTCTTCTACCATTTCATTACTCAGTTTTGATTGTCTATTGATGAGTGCCTCAGTGCTGAAGCCATTACAGTGCACTTCTGTTAATGCTGCACAGTATGTTGCTGTATGTAGTTCTTCAAATATTTCAGTTTTCCTAAATGTTGTGTTAATATAATATTGTTCAGTGTATTAACAATGTTGGACATTTTGATGACATGTTTTGTTTTGGTATGTAGGGTCTTTTTGTTGGGTCAGTGCCCGTGTATTTTATTAGTGGTGTGTCAAATGCTAGGATAATTTTGTCTGTATGCTCAGCTTCATCTACTGCATTCCGCAGAGTACATCTAAACATCTGCTATTACTGTCAGGTTGTGGAGCAGTTTTTGAAGTAATGCTGTTTTCATCAGTGCTTTGGGTGGGGGGGTAGCATCTTCATTAGTTTCTTGTGTAGTATTGTTGTGGTTTTAAGTTGAGTTCTTTCTAACTTTTGTGTAACTTCATGTTTTATTTAGTTTAACATGTCTATAGAGATCAAATGATTTTTTACTATCTCTTGAAGTTGATCTGCTATTCGTTGTTCATTTACTTGCATGAAAGGATATTGTACTTTGAATTGGTGATGAAGTTTGTCCCTGTATGCTGTCTTGTCAGTCTCAAGTTCCATTTCTCCATAATATACATGCATTATAGATATGTATACTGCTAATGAAAATTTTGTGCATATGTTTCTTCTCTTCACTGCTTGAGTAGTCTCAGTTGTAAGCGGACTGTTCCCCTGAGAAACACCTGTAGCAGTTGCTGCCTGTAGTGTTGGAGGACTACTTTGAATGCTGGCGGTATCTTTTTTGGATATCCCAGTGTCTGCCTGCCTATTCAGCAGGGTATCACTAACAGTTCAGTGACTGTCACACACAGCACTAACTCCAGGTATGCCCTGGCAATCCCCAGCCAGCAGCCGTAATACTCTATTCCACAGGCATCTTTCCATCTCTAAAGTGAAAGAGTGTTCCTTTTTATCCTAGAGCCATCAATATGTTGGACCCAGAATAGATCCTCAGAGATGTTGATGCCAGGACCTTGTTTCTCATCAATTTCGCTGCTGGCCCTTGGTGTGTGTTCTCCCAGACAGATCTGGAGAATGGGCAAAGAAGAAGCAGATGGAATACAGTGTAGGGAAGTGTATGGTCATGCACTTTGGTAGAAGGAATAAAGGCCAGACTATTTTCCATACTAGGAGAAAATACAAAAATCAGAGGAGCAAAGGAATTTGGGAGTCCTCATGCAGGATTTGCTAAAGGTTAATTTGCAGATTGAGTTGATGGTGAGGAAGTGAAGTGAAATGTTAACATTCATTTTGAAAGTACAGTAATATAAAAACAAAGATAAAATACTGAGGCTGATGCATTTGGCAGATCACTCTTGGAGTATTGTCATCAATTTTGTGCCCCATATCTATGAAAAGATATTAGAGAGGGTCCAGTGGAAGTTCACTTGAATGATTCAAGTCAATAAAGAACTAATGTATGAGGAGCATTTGATGGCTCTGGACCTGTAGTCATTGGGGTTTTGAATAAGGGGTGATCTCATTGAAACCTATCGATACTGAGTGGATGTGGAGTGTATGTTTCCTATAGTGGGTAAGTTTAGGACTAGAGAGAACAGCCTCAGAACAGATATGAGAAGGAACTTCTTTAGCCAGAGGATGTTGAATCTGTGGAATTTGTTGCCACAGATGGCTGTAGAGGCCGAATCATTGGATATATTTAATGCAGAGGTTGACAGGTTTATGATTAGTCAGGCTGTCAAAGGCAGGATAATAGGAGAATGGGGTTGAGAGGGATAATAAATCAGCCATGATGGACTGGTGGAGTAGATTTGATGGGCCAATGTCCTAATTGTGCTCCTGTGTCTTATAACCATATAACCATAACCATATAACAATTACAGCATGGAAACAGGCCACCTCAGCCCTTCTATTCCGTGTGGAACACTTACTCTCACTTAGTCCCACTGACCTGCACTCAGCTCATAACACTCCATTCTTTTCCTGTCCATATACCTATCCAATTTTATTTTAAATGACAATATCGAACCTGCCTATACTATTTCTACTGGAAGCTCGTTCCACACTTATTTACTCTCTGAGTAAATAAGTTCACCCTTGTGTTACCCCTAAACTTTTGCCCCCAACTCTGAACTCATGTCCTCTTGTTTGAATCTCCCCTACTCTGAATGAAAAAAGTCTATCAACGTCAACTTTATCTATCCCCCTCATAATTTTAAATACCTCTATCAAGTCACCCCTTAACCTTCTACGGTTCAAAGAATAAATACCTAACTTGTTCGCCGTTTCTCTATAACTTAGGTGCTGAAGCTCAGGTAACATATGAGCAAATCTCCTCTGTACTCTCTCTACTTTGTTGACATCTTTCCTATAATTTGGTGACCAGAACTGTACACAATACTCCAAATTTGGCCTCACCAATGCCTTGTACAATGTTAAAATTAAATCCCAACTCCTATACACAATGCTCTGATTTATAAAGGCCAGCATACCAAAAGCTTTCTTCACCACCCTATCCACATGAGATTCCACCTTCAGGGAACTATGCACCATTATTCCTAGATCACTCTGTTCGACTTCATTCCTCAATGCCCTACCATTTACCATGTATGTACTATTTTGATTAGACCTACCAAACTGTAGCACCTCACACTTAATCAGCACTTTTTTTATGCACTTTATGTGTAGGTCTGTAGTCTAGTGTAGCTTTCTCTGTGTTTTTTTTTATTACATAGTTCAGTCTAGTTTTTTGTACTGTATCATGTACCATGGTCCTGAAAAACATTTTCTCATTTTTACTATGCACTGTACCAGCAGTTATGGTTGAAATGACAATAAAAGTGACTTGACTTGACTTGACTTGATTAAACTCCATCTGCCATCTTTCGGCCCACTCTTCTAACTGGCCTAAATCTCTCTGAAAGCTTTGAAAACCTACTTCATTATCCACAATGCCACCTATCTTAGTATCATCTGCATACTTACTAGTCCAAATTTACCACCCCATCATCCAGATCATTAATGTATATGACAAACAACATTGGACCCAGTACAGATTCCTGAGGCACACTACTAGTCACCAGCCTCCAACCTGACAAACAGTTATCCACCACTACTCTTTGGCATCTCCCATCCAGTCACTATTGAATCCATTTTGCTACTTCAATATTAATTCCTAACGATTGAACCTTCCTGACTAAGCTTCCGTGTGGAATCTTGCCAAAGGCCTTGCTGAAGTCCATAAAGACAACATCCACTGCTTGTCCTTATACTTCTCCTAATGACCTTGTCCTTGTACTTATGACCTTATGGAAGCAGGTGGGAACATCAACTACAGCAGCAATAGAATGAAGATGCACTCAAACACTGGGGTGAATGCTGAAAGTATGCTTCTAAGTATGTGGGCTGCTCTAAAGCCAGAAAACATGTTTTTAGAATAAGCAAAAGAACTTTTTTTTCTTTCTCAGAGGGCCAAAAATTTTTGGAACTCTACTTCAGACAGCTGTTTAGGCAGAGTCGGTGAATATATTCAAAGTGCATGCAGAACGAGAGAAAAGTAATGTGAAAATCAAGATTGCATCAGCCATGAATTTGTTGAACAGAAGCAAATTGATAGGCTGAATGTCCTACTCAATTTGTGTCCTATGTTCTTATTTTATTAGTTCTTTGATTTCCCTGTTGAAATCTCTCTTGTAATATCTATAGACTATAGGAAAATTGTCACTATTGATGTTCCTTGCTAACTCCTCAAACAATCCAATCAGCTTTGCTCAACGTGACTTCCCATTTAACAAATCTGTACAGACAGTGTCTGATTTATCTGTGGCTTTCCAAATAAAAGTTAATAGTACTTGATTCCGCATTTTTACACTAAAACTCCAGCAGTCCTCCTCCCCTCTTACACCTATTGCACAGTAAAGGAACAATTAGAAACTGAGCCTTTTCTCGGTTTCCTCTCCTTCACAGCCAGGGGTATTTTTCACCTATTGCACTATACTTGGCAATTTACCCTTTAATGAAAAATTATTACTTTAAGGCATTCTCTTCTGTTTGTTTCTCTCATCCAGCATTTCACACTCATTCATCTTGGCTACAACATCAACATCAACCCGTCCTTTGTGAAGGTAATTGCAAGTTACTCATTAACAACTTTGGCAACATTCTGTACCTGCAGTTTGCCTTGTTTGGTGCTCCTTAAGCCTTATTCTTTCTTTTGTTATTTGGTGGAGGCAGGTAGTTTTGATGAAAAGGTAGGCTGCAGTAAGACTTAGATTAGGAGAACGGGCAAGAGAGTGGCAAATGAAATACAGTGTTGGAAAACGCATGGTCATGCTGTTTGGTAGTAGAAATAAATGCGCAGACAATTTTCTATACAGGGAGAAAATCCAAAAATCTGAGATGCAAAAGAACGGGAGTCCTTGTGCAAAACACCCTAAAGGGTAACTTGCAGATTGAGTAGGGGGTGAGGAAGGCAAATGCAATGTTAGCATTCATTTCAAGAGGTCTAGAATACAAGAGCAGGGATGTGATGCTGAGGCTTTATAGGCATTGGTGTAGCCTCACCTTGAGTATTGTGAACAGTTCTGGGCTAAGAAAAGATGTGCTAGCTTTGGAGAGAGTTCAGAGAAGGTTCACGAGGATGATTTTGGGAACTACAGGTTTATTATATGAGGAACGTTTGATAGCCCTGGGTCTGTACTTGCTGGAATTTAGAAGAATGAGGAGGGATCTCATTGAAACCTTTTGAATGTTGAAAGGCCTAGGCAGAGTGGATGTGGAAAGAATGTTTCCCATGGTGGGTCTAGGACAAAAGGTCATAGCCTCAGGATAGAGGGGCATCCATTTAAAAAAGAGATGCGGAGAAATTTCTTTAGCCAGTGGGTGGTGAATTTCTGGAATTTGTTACCACAGGTAGCTGTGGAGGCTAGATTATTGGGTATATTTAAGGCTGAATTTAAAGTTACTGACCCTCTTTACTCCAATTCCCTTACAAGTTTCAGTTTTGGTTGATGCACAACTGAAGCAACATCAGCAGAACTTCAAAGTTCAAAGTACAAAAGTTCAAAGTTCGAAGTAAATCTATTATCCAAGTACATATACTGTATGTCACCATATACTACTCTGAGATTAATTTCCTTGTGAGTATTCACATTAAATACAAGAAGCACAATAGAATCAATGAACGACTGCACCCAACAGGATAGATAAACATCCAATGTGTAAAAAAACAACTATTCAAATACAAAAAGAAAGAAAAAAAATAATAATAATTAATTAGTAAAATACAACATGTATTAAGAACATGAGATAGAGTCCTTGAAAGTGAGTCCATAGGTTGTGGGAACAGTTCAATTAAGAAATAAGTGAAGTTAAGTGAAGTTAACCCCTCTGGGTCAAGTGCCTGATGTTTGATGGGTATTAAATGTTCCTGAAGCTGGTGGTGTGGATCCTGAGGCTCCTGTAGCTTCTTCCTGGTGGCAGTAACATGGAGAGAGCATGGCCTAAATGGTGGGTGTCCTTGATGACATAGGCTGCTTTTTCGAGGCAGTGCTCCTTGTAGATGTGTTCAATAGTGGTGAGAACATTCTTGACTACTTCATGTTTCTGTAAGATTGTATAACCTTCAGGTATCCGTTTCCAGTCCATTAGGAGCTAATAGGAACAGCTTCCCTCTGTTGTCTGATTCAGAAACTTTCACAATCTTATTCAAAGTTTCATGTCTATAAACACTAATGTGTTGCAATGCACAGAGATCCAATTTATTTCTTTAGAGATACAGCACAGAATAGGCCCTTACGTCTCTTCGAGCTGTGCTGCCCAGAAACCAACTTATTTAACCCTAACCTAATCACAGGACAATTTATAATAACCAATTAACCTACTCCAGGTACGTCTTTAGACCATATGTGGAAACTGGACCACCAGGAAGAAAGCCTTGTAAGCACAGGAAGGAACTTACAAACGTGCTCTCGGAAGACACTGGTATTCTAATCCAAACCCCGATGCCAAAGCTCTAACGAATGTGCTACCATGGAATTCAATTTCTGATTTGTGCATATCATGCAACAGCAATTATCTGCCCAGATAAATGATCATGTTTTTCTATAGGGAGTTTGATTGCTGTTACTGGCAGTGAAATAAAACTGAAAGCTATTATTCAGCAGTCTTTATTAATGTTACAGAGTATTAGAGTTGTAGAAAAGTACACAACAGAAACAGGATGTTTGTCCCAACTAGTCTATGCCAAACCATTTAAACTGCCTAGTCCCACTGACCTGGCCTCCATGTTGCTGCCATCCATGTACCTTTCCAAACTTCCCTTAAACATTGAAATCAAGCTTGAATACACCTTTTGTGCTGGCAACTCGTCCCACCCTCCCACAACCCTCTGAATGAAGAAGATTCCTCCCATGTATCCCTTAAAATTTTCATCTTTCACCCTTAATCCAAGACCTCTTGTTGCAGTCCCACCCAGCCTCAGTGAAAATGCCTGCTTGTATTTACCCTAGAAATACCCTTCATAACTTTTTATTCCTCTAACAAATCTCCCTTCAAAATTCTACATTCTAAGAATAAAGTCCTAACCTATTTAAGCTTTCCTAATAACTTAGGTTCTCCAGTTTTGGCAACATCCTTGTAAATTTTAACTGCACTCTTTCAAACTTATTTTCTGTAGGTAGGTGATTAAGACTGCACATAATACTTCAATGTCTTATACACCTTCAACATAACATCCCATTTCCTTTATTCAATGTGCCAAAAGCTTACTTAATGTCCCTATCTATCTCTGCTGCCATTTGCAATGAATTATGGACCTGTATTGCCAGATCCCTTTGTTCCATCACATCCCTCAATGCCTTACTGTTCACGATATAAGACCTACCCTGGATGGTCCTACTGAAGCACCCCATCTCGCAATTGTCTGCATTAAATTCCATCTGCCCTTTTTCAGACCATTTTTCTAGCTGGTCCTGATACTGCTGCTAGCTCTGGTAGTCTTTCCCGTTGTCCACTGCAGCTCTTATCTTTTTGTCATCCACAATATTGTAGATCCAGTCAGTTATATTATCATCCAGATCATTGGTATAGATGACAAACAACAGACTCAGCACTGATCCCTGTGGCAGTTCACTAGTTGCAGGCCTCCAATCAGACAGGCAACCATCTACCACCCTCTGGTTGCCACCCCCATCCAAAGTCAATATTTAATCAAATTTTCTAGCTTATCTTGAATGATAAGTGACTGAGCCTTTTTGACTCTCCTCCCATGCAAGACTTTGTCAAATGCCTTGATAAAACCCATGTCAAAAACATCCACTACCTTCTCCTCATCAACTTTCCTGGGAATTTCCTTGAAAAACTCTGCAAGGTTGGTTTGACATGACCTACCACACACAAAGCCATACTGACAATCCCCAGTCAGTCCACGTCAATCCAAATACTTACATATTCCATCCCTAAGAACACCTTCCAATGACTTTCCCACTACTGATGTCAGGCTCTCTGGTCTATGATATCATGCTTTATTGTTAGAGCCTTTCTTAAACAGCTGAACAACATTGGCTATCTTCACCTGTTGCCAAGGATGATTTAAATGTTTCTGCTGGAGCCCCTGAAATTTCTGCACTTGCCTCTCACAGGGTCAGAAGGAGCATCTTGTCAGGCCCTGGAGATTTATCCACCTTAATTTGCCTCAAGACAGCAAACACCACCTTCTTTGTAATCTGTATGGGGTCCATGAACTTGATGTTGCTTTGCATCACTTCCACAGATTTTGCGTCCATCCCCCAAATAAAATAAGTGTAACAAATACATTTAAGATCTCCTCCATCTCTTTTGGCTCCACACATAGGTTACCATTCTGATCTTCCAGAGGACCAATTTTGTCCCTTGCAATCCATTTGCTCTTAACATAGAAACATAGAAAACCTACTGTGCAATACAGGCCCTTTGGCCCACAAAGTTGTGCCAAACATGTCCCTACCTTAGAAATTACTAGGCTTACCTATAGCCCTTTATTTTTCTAAGTTCCATGTACCTATCTAAAAGACTCTTAAAAGGCCCTATCAGATCCGCCTCCACCACCATTGCCAGCAGCCCATTCCACGCACTCACCACTCTCTGAGTAAAAAACTTACCCCTGACATCTCCTCCGTACCTACTTGGTGCATCACCTTAAACCTATGTCCTCTTGTGGCAACCATTTCAACCCTGGGAAAAAGCCTCTGACTATCCACATGATCAATGCCTCTCATCATCTTATACACCTATCTGTATAATCCCTTAGGAATCTCCAACTTTCCCCTCCTGATTTATTTCATAAGTGCTCTCTTGCATTTCTTATACTCCATAAGTACCTCATTTGTTCCTACCTGCCTATATTTGTGGTACACCTCCGTTTCTTTCTTAACTTGTGCTTCAAAATCTCTTGTAAGTCATGGTTGAGAAACCTGTTATCTTTACCTTTTATTTTGACAGGAATGTACAAGTTTTGTCCTCACAAAATTTCATTTTTGAAGGCCTCCCACTGACCAAGTACAACTTCACCAGAATGCCCTATGTACACTTGCCAGATCCTTTCTGATGTCATCAAAATTAGCTTTCGTCCAATTCAGTATCTCAGCCCAAAGACCAGATCTATCTTTTTCCATATTTACTTTGAAACTAATGGCATTACAATCACTACAAAGTGTTCCCCTACACAAATGTTCATCACCTGTGGGTCTCCTTCCCTAATAGAAGATATGCACTCTTTCATTGGGACCTCTATGTACTGACTAAAAACATTGATGTATAGTTTGTTGCAACAGTCTGCAATCTGTCTAAATCCTGCAAAATTTTGTGTATTCTCTAATATAGCCCTATTAACATGGTCATACATTTATCTTTCCTCAGTTTCACCCATAAAACCTCTCCAGATGAGTTCTCCAGTCTGTCATGAGTGGGCACTGCTGTGACACTTTCCTTAACGAGGAATGCAACCCCTCCCTCATTAATACCTCCCACTCTGTCGTGTCTAAAACAATGGAACCCACGAAAATGAGCTGTCAGTCCTGCCCCTCCTGCAACCAAGTCTCACTAATGGTTACAGGATCATAATGCCATGTATTTATCTATACCCTAAGCTCATCTGCCTTTCTTACAATACATCTTGCATTGAAATACACGCAGCTCAGAACATTGGTTGCACCATGCTGAACTTCTTGATTCGTGACTTTGTCTGAGGTCTTAACAATATCTTTCTCCACAAACTCTCCACTATCTGTTCTGGCATTCTGTTTCCCATCCCCGGCAACTCACGTTTAACCCCCACCTACTTCACCCTCCCCCCCCCCAAGCCCATCGTACAGCACTTGTTACCCTTCCTGCCAAGATGTTAGCCCCCTCCAGTTCAGGTGCAAAAATATAAACACAGATGTAAGTAAAATTATGGTGCATTTAATTTTGCATTTAATGGAATATTGCAATTCTCCTGAAGTTCCTGTGAAAACACCAAGATAGAAATTCTACATGATTCCTGTTTGAATGCTGGCAGTAATTCATTTATTTTACTGGTAGCATTAAATGAGTTGTAGCTTGAAACAAATAAATAAGAATCTTAGAATTGATATTAGAGATGTGATGAAGAGATTACGTTTTATATAGTGTATTGGTGTAATATTAAATGCATTACTTGAAAGTATTGCTGAAAGAGTTTCTATAATCTTTTTAAGCAAATTGGGAATGCTTGCACTGAGTTTGGTAAAGACTGAATATTGGAACTACTGTAATTACGCAAATCTATCTAAGGAGATTAAAGGAAAGCAAGAAAACTTTATTCTAAAACATCATTAACATTGAAGCCAAAAGAGACTGCATTTGCAAGAATCTGGAGCAACTCACATTATGCCAGGCAGCATCGATATAAGGAACTGGATACCTGGTATTTCAATCTGATAACTTTCATCTAATTGAAGTTCATTCAGGAGGGGTTAATGTGTTTGAAGATGAGAGTAGGTTTTCTGTTGTGGGCTGATTTCCATAAGACCATAAGACATAGGAGTAGAATTAGGCCATTCAGCCTATCAAGTCTGCTCTGTCATTCCATTATGTCTGTTCCTGGGTCCCACTCAACCCTGTACACCTGTCTTCTCACCGTATCCTTTGATGCCCTGACCAATCAGGAAATGGAAACCTTCTGACTTAAATATATGCACAGACTTGGCCTCCACTGCAGTCTTTGGCAGAGAATTCCACAGATTTACTACTCTCTGGCTAAAAGAATACCTCCTTAGCTCTATTCTAAAGGGTCATCCCTCAGTTTTGAGGCTGTGCCTTCTAATTCTGGATACCCCCACCACAGGAAACAGCCTCTTCACATCCGTCCTATCTAGTCCTTTCAACATATGGTAGGTTTCGATGAGATCCCCACATATTCTTCTAAATTCCAGTTAGTACAGGACCAAAGCTACCAAATGCTCCTCATATGTTAACCCCTTCATTCTCGGAATCATCCTCATGAACCACCTCTGGATTCTCTCCAATGACAACACATCCTTTCTGAGATGTGGCGCTCAAAACTGTTGACAATACTTCAAGTGCAGCCTGACTAGTGTCTTAAAAATCCTCAGCATTATCTCCTTGTTTTTATATTCTATTCCCCTTGAAATAACTGCCAACATTGCATTTGCCTTCTTTACCACAGACTCAAGCTGTAAATTAACCCTCTGGGAGTCTTGCACGAGGACCCCTAAGTCCCTCTGCACTTCTGACGTTTGACCCTTTTCTCTATTTAGATAATATACTGCACCACTGTTCCTTTTACCAAAATGCTTATCGTACATTTCCCAACACTGTATCCCATCTGCCACTTTTTTGCTCATTCTTCCAATTTGTCTAAGTCCTGCTGCAATCACATTGCTTCCTCAGCACTACCTATCACCCCACCTAACTTCGTATCATCCGCAAACTTTGCCACAACACCATCAATTCCATTATCTAAGTCATTGACAAACAATGTGAAAAGTAGCGATCCCAATACTGACCCCTGAGGAACACCACTAGTCACTGGCAGCCAACCAGAAAAGTCCCTTTTTATTCCCACTCTCTGCCTCCTGCCTGTCAGCCATTCCTCTATCCATGCCATTATCTTTCCTGTAACACCTTATCTTGTTAAGTAGCCTCATGTGTGGCACCTTATTAAATGCCTTCTGAAAATCCAAGTAAATGAAATCCATTACCTCTCCTTTGTCCACCTGCTTGTTACTTCCTCGAAGAACTCCAACAGATTTGTCAGGCAAGATTTCCCTTCGGAGAAACCATGCTGACTTTGACTTATTTTATGATTAGTCTTCTAGTACCTCGAAACCTCATCCAGATTTCCACTTTCCCAACTGCTGAGGTCAGGCTAACTAGCCTATAATTTCCTTTCTTTTGTCTTCCTCCCTTCCTAAAGAGTGGAGTGACATTTGCAACCTTCCAGTCCTCCTGGACCTTGTCAGAATCAAGTGATTCCTGAATGATCATGAGCAATGCATCTGTTATCTCTTCTGCCGCCTCTCTCAGGACTCTGGGATGTAGCCCTTCTGGCCCAGGTGACTTATCCTCCTTAAGCCCATTGAGTTTGCTGAGCACTTTTTCCTTTGTAATGGAAAAGCCAGTCACTCCTGCTCCCTGACTCTTATAGACCTCTGGTACACTGTTACTGTCTTCCACAATGAAGATAGATGTAAAGTACTCATTAAGTTCATCTGCCATTTCTCTGTCCTCCATTACTAACCCACCAGCACAATTTTCCAGTGGTCCAATATCAACCGTCAGCTCCCTTTTACTCTTTATATAACTGAAAAAGTTTTTGGTGTTCTACATTATTTTATTGGCTAGTGTGCCCTCATATTTTATCTTTTTCCTTCTTATAGCTTTTTTTAGTTGCACTTTGTTGGATTTTAATATCGGCCTATTCATGCAACTCCCTACTCACTTTTGCTATCTTACATCTCCTTTCCTTGGCTTTTATGCAGTCCTTAACTTCCCTTGTCAGCCACGGTTGCCTTTACAAACTGGAAAGCAGAGGAACTTCAAGAGTCCAGATGAAGGGTTTTGATCTGAAAAATTGACTGTCCATCTTTCGTTTGTAATGGTGCTTGGCTTATTATGTTCATGCAGAGTTTTGTGACAACAGTGAAGTGATCAACATATTGTAAGGACATTGGAAAGAGATACTGTCAAATAGAAGCACAGAGAGTAACACAGGGGTGTAACAGCATAGTGGATATTAATTCAGGGACTTTGAATCTCACATGCCAAGTAGAGAATTTATACTCTAGAAATTAAACCCAGCTTTAATGAAAGTGACTAAGAAGTCCACTGAATGTCTCAAAGATACATCTGGTTTATTCTCCTTTCAGGAACAAACCTCCATTTCATATCCACCATGCATTTGACTCCGGACCCACCAACATGCACTATATGCTGGAGGAACTTAGCAATGGAACATAATAAACAGCTGGCTTTTTGAGCCTCAGCCCTTCATCAAGGCTCAGCCCAAAATGTTGACTGCTTATTCCCCTCCACTGATGCTGCCAGGCTTGCTGAGTTCCTTCAACATTTTGTGTGTGTTGTTCAAAATTTCCAGCATCTGCTGAATATCTTGTATCAAGACCCACCAGTGTGTTTGACTCTTAAATGCTTTCTCTATCCAAGGAAATGAGGGATGGACACAATACAAGCTTTTCCAGCCATGTTTGTGTCCTCCGATTGCTTTCTATAAGTGCAACAAAAGCACTAAATTTATTCTCAGTCTCATTCATTAGTCTGACAATATAAGTACATTATTGTAAAAGCCACCTTTTCTAAATATCAGTGTCATTGAAGTCAAAGAACCAAATTTCATTAATGGAATTCAGCTCACATATACGCACATATATTGCATGTTAAGCTAAACAAAGAAAAAAGACCTTTCACTTCTAAATTCAGAATCAGTTTTAATATCACTGTCAAAAGTCTTCAAACTTGCTGTTTTCTGGCAGCAGTACATTGTAATACATAATAATAAAAGCTATAAACTACAATAAGAAGCTGCTCCTGAAATGTTGAATGTATGAATTCAGGCTCCTGTACATCCTGCTTGATAGCAACAATGAGAAAAGGGCATGTCTTGGGTGATGGGGGTCCTTAAATATAGATGACACCATTTTGAGGCATTGCATTTCGAACTTAACAGAAGAACTTTTTACAGAATGAAATGAGGGATGGACACAAGATCTTTCATTGTCCTTTCTGGATGGTGGAACTAAGAGTGTTATGCATCTGTGATTTCTGAAAAACTATTTTAAAATTAGTATTGCTTAAAATTCCCTTGTAAAATAATTTGCATTTGAGCACTCAATTTATTTGCATGTCAATCCTTTATCTTTGAGAAAAGAGTAGCTCTTTGAAGTAAATTGAAGTTGCAATAATAATGCAACAGACAAAAGAACTGGCAACACATGCTGATCATTTCATTATACAAATTCAAGTCCATAATGAGATGTGTAATCAGCTCTAACATTCTTGTGTTGTGCTTGAATTTAAAAGCCTAATTCCAACACAATGCACAGTAAATTACATTTTCTAATAATCATGAGAAACTATGCAAAAGTATCAATTATAACATTAATCTTGGCACAAAAGATTTTTGAACACATGTTCTCAGTTGGCTGAACACAACTAAATTGACTTTTGAGTGATTGGTGATTATTTAATGTGGACTGTCTGAGGTCAATTACATGCGCGCGTGTGTGTGTGTGCATGCACACGCGTGCAACAGTATCAGTTAGAGTGAGATTTGTGTGAGTGTGTTTTCGAAAGATTGGTTTAATTGTTGTGTGTACATCATGACATGTGTCTTTTGCATGAATCAAATTATATTAGTAGGAACTGTGCTGGGGACAGCCCACAAGTGTTGCCACACTTCCAGCGCAAACACAGCATGCCCACAATTTACTAGCCCATGATTTTAGGGTGTGGGAAGAAGGCAGAGCACCTAGATAAAACAAACGCCAGAAGAACATGCAAATCCCTTACAGATAGTGGCAGGAATGAATCAATGATCACTGGCACAGTAAAGCAATTGTGTAACCCATGTTGCCCTCCTGACTGTTTGATAAATAGATTTTTTGTTAAATATACAATGAGTACCATAAAAACAATGTTAAATAAAATTTCCTGCTGGCTTTCATTGTCCTGCTATACACTCAGAAGTTACTACTTTTCAAAAATCGAGATAGCAGCTCAGATTAGTGAATTTTACCAGAGAGACGGACATTCATTTCCCTTGAAAGACTAGGAACTGGAACTTTTAAACTGGCAAGTTTAAGAAAGAATTAAATAGACATGGTAAAAATCAAACAGTATTTTGTAGACTGAAATGGTATCTATTGGCAGGACACTTGGTAACCAGACATAAAGTTAAGATTGTAGTTGTAGGAACAAACTGAAAAGATCACACAAAACAGGTGTTTGAAATAATGGGTGATTTGTTAAAAACCAATGTGCACCAGGAGACCAGTCAAAGTTGATTTCCCCAAGGCTTGGAATTAATACAGCTTTTACATTCTCAGTTGATGAGATTACCAATAAAGCTACATTTGGATAACAGAATGATACAAAAGAAAATTATCTAATAGGAGACTAGGTCCTAGTAACTGCTACACTACCCTGGTGCTCGTAAATTATCCAGCTCTTTTAAAGTGACCAATGAACAGGATGGATTGAAAGACTTCCTTCATGCTGAACTCCAAGAAAGTGTTCCGTTTTAATATGAAGCCAACTAATGCAATCTTATATTGTCTGTGTTGGTAAACCAGAGCAAGAAAGATTTGAAGTCCAGTTCAGACAAACACTCCAGGATAATAAACATAATGAAGATGGAGGGAGACAGAAAGTTGAATCTACCTGTCAGCTGTATAATGACTCTATTTGTCACTGGAACACGTATGAAACCATTGTTAAAGATGTTGCCAAAGGCATTTGGAAATATCCAAGATAGTCATGCAAAATTAACATGGTTTTGTGAAAGGGAAAGGAAATTTGATCAAGGTTGTTGTTCTTGTTTGAAGAAGTGGATAAAGGAAAACTACAGCATGTGCATCCAACCTGATGGCATGAACATCAATTTCTACTTCAGGTAATTTTTGTTTCCCCCCCACCATCCCTCTTCTTCTACTCCCCACTCTAGCCTCTTAGTTCTGCTCCTCACTGCCTGTCACCTCCTCCTGGTGCCCCTCCTTCTTCCCCTTCTCCTCAGTTTACTCTCCTCTCCTCTCCAATTAGTTTCCTTCTTCTCCAGCCCCACCTGGCTTCACCCATCACCTTATAGCTTGTCCTCTTTACCTCTTCCCCCTCGCCCCACCTTTCTATTCTGGCATATTCTCCCTTCCTTCCCAGTCCTGATGAAGGGTCTCAGCCTGAAATGTTGACTGTTCATTCATCCTGCTGAGCTCCCCCAGCATTCTGTGTGCTACACTTAAATTTCTGGTAGGCATTTGATGTGATGCATTGAAAGTTGTGGGGGGGAAAAACTCATTGTGTAGGAGGTAAATTAAAGACACTGACAGAAGAATGGCTGATTTAGAGGAACTAGGGAGTTTGAATAAGCCTGTCTCCTCTCCAGTTGGCAAGACGCTGTGAAGATTGTACCACTGGGATAAGTGCTGAAACTTTAGCTTTTTACAATTTACATACTAGCTTGAATGAAGACACCAGATGTAACATTAATTTTGCTGATGACACAAAGATAAAGAGGTGAGTAGCAAATAAATTTCTGAAAGAACTCAGTGGATTGAGCAGCATATGCTTCACTTACCCCAGTGATTGCTAGACCCACTAAGTTGCTCCAGCAGATTTCAGCATCTGCAATATCATGTGTCTCCAAATAGGACAGCAAGTTGTGGAAGGGACATATATAAAATACCGTACCTACAGACAGGTTAACTAAATGCAAAAAAGAAACAACAAAAGGAGTATGATGCATGAAAACCTAGAATAATTTATTTTGGTATTGGTAAACCAAAAAGCATTTTATCAAAATAGTAGAAGACTTCAAGTTTCTAAGATGCAGAGTTAAACAGTAGCTAGTCTTTCTTTATATCTTGTTAACTATTTTCATGAAGCTTTGGAAAATTAGGGTAACCACTTACTTGGGGCAAAATTAACCAGAATCCACTGTATTTCTTCTTCAAAAAATAAAGCCTTTCAAATTTTCTTTTTTAAAACTAGCAGAAAGCACAGTCACTGAATATGCTAATACAGAGCTGGGTAGATTCCAGAAGAGTAGAAAGGTTAATGAGGGTAAACAAGAACATGGAATTATGTTACAATCAAGTCATCCATGATCTTATCAATGGCAAAGCAGTTATGAAGAACTGTGTAGCCAAATACAGTTTTTAATTTGTGTGAAAATACATTCACATGTCCCGGAGTATGCTGGACTCACAGAATGACCTTCAGAATGCTATTGCAAACAAAACCCAAAAGGTAAGTTAAGAGGCTTTGCTGAAAAAGTCTTAAATATTTTTGTTTGTTAAATTGAAAACAAAAATGCAGAAGTTCAGAAAAGGCTGTTTGAATAATGTTGATGATAATCCCATCAGTAATGGATGGGATAAATTCACAAGGATGACAACTGGACTCAAAAGGTATACATTAAAATATACTAAGCATTTTGGTCCTTGCACCAACGCTGCAATTATAAATGTTGCCATAAACAACAACATAAGTGCAGTAGTGAAATTCCAATACAATAGCTAAGGCAATGGTTAATTTGCAGGTTGAGGCATTGTTAAGGAAGGCAAATGCAATATTGGCATTCAGCCTGAGAGAACAAGAATATAAAAGCATGGATATAATGCTATAGTTTTATAACGTGTCCACTATTAAGGACCTCCAGCACCCAGGGCATGCCCTTTTCTCACTGTTACCATCAGGTAGGGGATACAGAATCCTGAGGGCACACGCTCAGCAATTCAGGAACAGCTTTTTCTCCTCTGCCATCTGATTCCTAAATGGACGTTGAAGCTTTGGTAACAACCTCACTTTTTTAATATACAGTTTTTCTGATTTTGCACATTTTAAATAATCTATTCAATATACATAATTGATTTACTTGTTTATTTATTATGTTTTATTTTATTTGTTAATTTTTTCTCTATCTGCTAGATTATGTATTGCATTGAACTGCTGCTGCTAAATTAACAAATTTCATGTCACATGCCGGTGATAATAAACCTGATTCTGATTCTGATTGTGTATTTAATATTTCAGTCATATTTGATTAATATTGTAAATATATTGTTTGATTAGGCATCATTTGTTTAAATAATACATTATGTGTTATATAAATGTACGTGGATGGCATACATCATTACAACACCATGTCATTAAGTGTGTGCCTCACTGAAGTAAAATGAACTACATACACAAGTTATCCCCAGCTCTGTGTTTATCTTTTAATTAGTTTCATGGTTTGGAGTTACAAAACATAACAACAGCAAAGAGGAAGTCCTAAAATGAACCTGAGATGGCCATACTGAAACAGCAGACAGAGACACAATTGAATTCAGGTCAGGAATGAAAGTGAACATCAGCAAAATTGCAACGCCTAAACAGAAACCTGCCTGACTGAACAAATTATATTACCATTGTGGCAGGCAAATTCAGGTTTAAAGGGGAAACTTGCAGAAAATACAACAAAGTAGGACACATACAAAGAGCATGTCAGGCAGGCAAAAATTCTCTGGGATGAACTTGCCTTTGATGAGAGTTGCCTTATGTGGGGAGGGGGGATTTGAGAGTTATTGTACCATCTAACCTGAGAGCTAAAGTGTTGGAGGAGCTACATACTGGTCATCTATGTGTGGTCACATAAGTGTTTTTGTGTCGAAGTTTTGTCTGGTGGTCTGAGATAGATCAGCATATTGAGTAGCTTGCCATGGGATGCAACATGTGAGGAAGGTGCCAGGAACAGCACCTCTCCATCGTTGGGAATGGTCAGCATTGCCCTGGCAGAGGGGTCATGTGGATTTTTCTGGACTATACATGGGCACCAATTTCACCAATAGATGCAGCTACAAAATGGGCAGAAGTGTTCCCAATAGCCTCCACTACAGCCTCACTCACTGCTGAGGTGTTGAGAAGCCTCTTCACAAGGACTGGTGTTCCAGAACACTTAGTCCGGGACCACAGTTAGTTGCAGAATAGTTTCAGTCATTCCTGAAAATGAATGGCATAAGACATATTACATCTGCGCCACACCACCCAACTGCAGCATCTAAAGAATACATTGTGAGCAACGTCAGCTGCACACTGCACTAACACTGAATCAGAAGCTTGCCATTTCCTCCTTGCATATCACAATGCAGCACTTTACACAACCAGCAACCCACTAGCTTTGTTGTCCTTGGCTCGTCCCCTGTGCTCACACTTGGAACTGCACAAAGCAAATCTCAGAAGGAGTATGCAGGACAAACAGCTGAGACAAATTGATGGCTCCTCAAACAAAGAAGTTCAGTGTTTCACTTCTGGACAAGAGGTCCTGGTGAGTGACTACAGAGGTGATTAAAAGTGGGTACTTGGACAGAACTGGACCATTCTCTTACACAAAGGAAATTGTGTCTAATATTATCTGGAGACAACACATTGATCAGTTGAGGAGAGCAGAGATAATTGTTGGAGAAGAAAGCTGTCCAGGGGTGTCAGAACAACTTCCTACCATCGCAGAATCAGCTCCTACAATCACCACAGAGAAGGCCCCAGAAACTAAGATTGCTTCACAGCCACGAGACTCCCCTGTCAAGCACAGTGACACCCCCCCTAGGAAAAGTGTCATCCCACAAGGTTAAGAAATCATACACAGATGACTAGAGAGGAATACGTCACAGATTTGAGTTGAGTTGCATTCAATATTGAGTTAAAGCTTATAGCTAAGCAGGGAGAACTGTGTGTTTTTAATATTTCAGTAATATTTGAGTAGTATTGTAATTACATTGTTTGATTTAGCATTCTTTACTTAATTAATTGCAGTTTATATGTAAAATTACATGAATGACAAATATCATTACATCACCATGTCATAACTGTACACCTCACTAAAGGAAAATTAACTACACACAAGAGTTATCTCTGGTTTCATGCTTTTAATTTTGATTAGTTTTATGTTTTAGAGTTACAAGACATAACAGGTAGATTCTTAATTAGTCAGGGTGTCAAAGGTTATGAGAAGGAAGTAGGAGAATGGGGTTGAGAGAGAAAATAAATCAGCCGTGTTCGAGTGGTGGAGCAGACTTGATGGGCCAAATGGACTAATTTCCTCTCTTGTATTATGATCTTGTGATGATACTAAACCTACTTAAATAAAGTAATCTACCAATCTGAAATACAAAGATTGTGCTTATGTTATGTTCCCTAGCAACCCACATGACTGGGTATGCAACTAATATTTCCAAGTGGTTTTGCAGATAACACTTGACAAAACAAATTGATAGTTTTTGCAATGTAGAAGAATGTATTTGTGTATGTATAGAAATATTTCTCTATAAAGCTGCAGTACTCTATTTATTAATTTTGTCTCAAATACACTTAATCAGCTAAAAAAACCACAAACCACTTCTTGCCTTTCTTCATTTCCTCCTCCAACCCATTGTTTCTTGGCTTTAATCTACTTTCCACAAAACAAAAGAGTTTGAACCAAGGCACATCATGATATTTTGAGCTCTGATGGAGGGTCTGGGCCCGATTTTTATTCGTTTACACAGGTGCTGCCTGATTTGCTGCATCTGAGTTCCTTCTGCATTTTGTGTGTGTTGCATCACATGTTGCTGATTCTGTATGACCTGGAAAGGGTTTCTGTTAAATTCATTCCAAGGACATTGTAACTATGCCAAGGCCAACATTTATTGCCTAGCTCAAGTCACCCTTCGAATCACCACACAGAATGAACTGAGTGGTGAAATATACACCACTTTATTTTTAAAGGCACCAAGTTTCCTTTTTATTCAACACTTTTCATTAAATGACATGGTAGGATTCGAGCACTTGCAAACTGCTTCTATCATGTGGCAAGTATGTTCGTAGGTGCTTCATAGAAGCATGATCGGTACATTGAGGTTGAACCATATGAGATAAAGATGAAGATTAGTTTTAACTGTCTCATGTGCATTGAAACATGCAGCAAAAGGCATTATTGTTGTTGACTGAGGATTGTGCTAAGCAGCCCTCAAATGTCACCACAGTTCTGTTGCCAACATATTATGGTCACAGCTCACCAAGCCTAAACAGATGTCTTTAGCATGTGAACACAGGGAGGAAACCCATGAGATCACAGTGTGAACATTCAAAATCCTTACAGACGGTGGTAGGAATCAGACTCTGGTCTCATAGCTGATGCTCTAAAGCGAATATGCTAACCACTGTGCTAACATCCCACCTTGAGGAGATACAATAGTTGATAACCAAATTTATGACATTAACCACAATGTTCATTCTGTCATTATCTTCATTTCTGATACCTGCAAGATGCACCATCTTCCACTCTCTTTCCTTTTTTGAATTTTGAATGGTATCTTCATGATTCCCTGTTTTATTCTTGGGTCTCACCCAGAGCCTATATCACATTCCCATTCCAACATGTTAATCCATGGCCTCTTCCACTGGCCGTGATGAGGTCACTCTCAAGTTGGAAGAGCAACATCTCATCACCTCATATTCTGTCAGGATAGACTCCATCCTGACAGCATGAACAGAGATTTCTCTGATTTCCAGTAATTTTTCCCCATCTCCATTCTCTCTTTTTTGCATTGTCCATTCTGGATCCCCAGTTATCCCTTCTCTTCTCTTCACCTGCCTATCACCTCTCCCTGGTGGCCCTAACTTCTTCCCTTTCACCCATGGCCCATTCTCCTCTCCTATCAGCTTCCATCTTCTTCAACCCTTTACCTTTCCCACCTATCACTTCCCAACTTCTCATTTCATCCCACCTCCACCATCCACTCACCTGTCACCTGCTACCTAGCACTCATTCTCTTACTCCCCCCCCCCCCCCAACCACCCACTTCTTATTCTGGCTTCGTTCCTCTTCCTTATCAGTCATGATGAAGGATCTGAGTCTGAAAAATAAGCTGGTTATTCTTCTCACAAACAAGGAAAAATCTGCAGATGTTGGAAATCCAAGCAACACACACTAAGTGCTGGAGGAACCCAGCAGGCCAGGCAGCATCTAAGGAAAAGAGTACAGTCGACGTTTTGAGCTGAGACCCTTCAGTAGGACTTCTCTATAGTGGCTGAATGAATTACTGAATTCCTCCATCACTTGTGTGTGTTGCTCCGGATTTCCAGCATCTATATAATCTCTTCATCCTTTGCATGAACCTTCCTACTTCCTTCACATGCTCTCTGTCCCAGTGTTGAGGATTAAGACAAAAGATGAATTTCATGGATATTTAAAGCATGAACAAAAATAATGTAAAAAAGAAATTAGTTGCATGAAGTTTGGTGATTGTGTAAAGCTGACACATTTTTTGGTGGTCCATTAGGGTATCTCCTGTACAATTTAAACATACTTAGCGGCATTTTAAAAAAATATATTACTTAATAAAGCTTCTTAGAAACCAAACATATTTGTGCAAAAGGAAATCTTGAATAATGGCTTGGAATAAACACAAGTATTATTCTGCAAGGGAGAGGAGATTTATAAATTTAAAAATAGCCTTTATATTAATAAATTTTCAAGTAAGGTTTATTTATACTTCAGAAGTAAGGCAGCCGGTGTTGATGCAGTGATTTGAAAACTGTAGTGTAGCTTGAGGGTTAGATAAGAAGGAACTGAATCAGATTAATGGACTGATAAATTTTACTGATGATTGCATATGGCTAAGCCTGATACAATAGATGTTAACTGTCAGCAGACTTCACTAGAGCTGGACAATCCTACCTGATTGATTGGTCAACAAGTTTGAATTATTTGATGGATCAGAAATTAATAGAATTAGTGATCCTGGCTTCACTACCTTTACTTTCCTTAGGAGGACTGGGGTATCAAGTGGGGAAGAGCAGGGATAAGAAGAGCAGCTGATAAAATCCAAAGTCCCTTATGGTCCTAATCAGTCATCGATTGTGCCTGACATTGTAAGAATCTACAAATCTTGACATAAATAATTTAGATTCCTGAATTAAGCCAATAAAAACGGTTGGGGAAAATGATGAGGATATATTGAATTGATGAATTGTCAGCAGATAGAAAGATTTCTCATGATCTTGAAGGACAAATTCTCTTTACTACTTTTGCATTTGAACGTAGGTTTGGATTTCACCCAGGCAAAAATCTGATTGTCTCATGCAAATTAGAAACAGAAACAGGTTTATTATCTGATATATGTCAGGAAGTTTGTTGTTTAGCAGCAGCAGTTGAGTACATAAAATATTATTTAAATTTACTATAAGAATAATAGATTGTATGCCCTTGTTTAAGACCATGCATTATTTTGTTAATAAAGTTATGTTGCTGAGTGCACTATTTTCTGCAAATTTTCTCAAAATGCAATAAGAGTTCCTTAATTCCATTATACAATTGGGTACTTCTTTTTTTGATGTTTAAAATAAAAATTCAGTTGATTAAGCTAGGCTTGTTTAATTAACCAATGGGATTTTACGTTATCTTATTTCAGAGACAGTGAGGGAAAAGATCAGGGGAGTCATTTTCTAGAGAGTGTGGGATTGAAGAAGGAAAATGAAAACAGTCAATGAACATTGGAGAAGAACATGGTGAAATGTTCACAGAACCCATTTAGAAAGACACATACTCACAGAGAATGTGCTAGTTAGCACAAGACATTGAAGAAAGTTTGACTGTTTTTTCCTTAGATGTTGTGTGACTATTTGCTTTCTGGGACAAGTTCTTCAGTGCAAAACTGTTTCATGTTGTGAATAAACAACATGAAGTAAATTGAATTGATTATATGGACGATACAGACTATTGTTAATATATATGATGGACCTTTTCTTTATTTTGTATTATATCGTACTATTGTGTTCGTTTTAGTTTAAGAATTTTTGTCAAGGTGCTTCCAATCTAAGTTTATAGTGGTGTGAGTTAAATTATTGTTTCCTGGTGGACTGTAAATTTGAATGGGTGTGTCAGTGTTCATTCAGTAACTGCCTTTGTTTCCCCTTGGAAGGGACATTCAAACTTCTATGTCTGTGTATAGAAGTCATCTTTATCCTGGACCTGCTTACGTACATAAGAACATAAGAAATAGGAGCAGGAGGGAGGCCATCTGGCCCATCGAGCTGCTTCGCCATTCAATAAGATCATGGTTGATCTGGCCAGACTCATCTCCATCTACCTACCTTTTCCCCATAACCCTTAATTCCCTTACTATGCAAAAATCTACCCAACCTTGCCTTAAATATATTTACTGAGGTAGCCTACACTGCTTCATTGGGCAGAGAATTCCACAGATTCACCACTCTCAGGGAAAAGCAGTTCCTCCTCATCTCCATCCTAAATCTACTCCCCCATATCTTGACTGTACTCTTTTCCATACTTGCTGCCTGGTCTGCTGGGCTCCTCCAGCATTTTGTGTGTGCTGCTTGGATTTCCAGCATCTGCAGATTTTCTCTTGTTTGAGATGTGCGCAGTGGTTGCGAGGATTTTACCTGTGATGCACTGACCCATATCCATTACCTTTTGTAGGATTTTCCGACAAAGGCATTGGTGTATCCATAGCAGGCCATAATGCAGCCAACAACACACTTTCCACCACATATCTATAGAAGTTTGCCAAGATTTTTGATGACATGCTGAATCTCTGCAGGCTCCTGAGGAAGTAGAATCTTTGAAATTCGTCATTTAAACCAAGAGTTAACTGTGATAAAACCATCACTTAAGTACTCAAGCTGCAGTGTACAGGCAGCAGAACATAAAAGAAACCATGCTTCAAGGAGACAACAAATCTGTAAAGTATTCATTGCCCCTTATATGAGGAAAGTGACAAAGAAACATCAAAGTTGGCATCAGCCTCAAACAATTTTGGATAATGGTGGGAGAATCACTGGTTCAAAATCAATTCTCTTTCAAGAACATTTTTGCTGATGATTCTTGCATGAATTGGCTTTGACATATTGGACACTACAAAGTTAAAACATCAATAAAGGCAAAAAGATTAAAGGATGTGCTAAGCAAAACACACACAGTAGGACCAACCAAGCCTACAATTTGATCGAGTCATAAGGAACCGCCTCAGGTACTCAGGAGGAAAGAAAATAAAACTCACTGAATCTGTGCTTGAGCATTAAAGTAAAAGGAGACTGGTTTGGAAAGTTATACATCTATGATCACTGTGGACTACAACCCACTTTGAACAGATTCATTTAACACATAAGAGATTCTGCAGATCCAGGAAATCTAGAATGACACACACAAAATGCTGGAGGAACTCAGCAGGTCATGTAGCATCACTGGAAAGGAATAAAGATGTGATGTTTTGAGCCTAGACCCTTCATCAGGACTGGACAGGAAGGGGAAGGAATAGAACGCAGTGGATTAATTTAAGCTGCATTTCAGCTATGTACAGGCGTCAGAAATGCCTTGCAGGGGAACTGAACTGGAGTGACTTTAGATAACAATTCAAAGGTCCTGATACAGGAGATTTTACAGATGTTGGAAACCTTGAACAACACAAAAAAAAATGCTGGTGGAACTCAGCAAGTCAACTATACCATGGATGGTCCCAAGCCCAGATCCAAAAGGTGGAGGGTTGGACAATGGGCAGGCAACACCATCCCATAAAATCCCAAAGCTACAGAAACACCAACAGAAGCTCCAAAGACCTCATTCCTGGTCAGGACAGAGAATTCTGGTGAGTTGCTATCAGTGACCTTTGCCCCATTAGGGATAATGGTCTTAAGCACAAAATTAAGTAACTTTGCAGGACAGGAAGCATCTACAGAGGGGAATAAGTAGTTGACATTTTGGTACTGCTGTTGGGAGAGGTCCTGACAGGATAATTACATTTGGACCCTTAAGGGATATGAACTTGCTTGACAGAGAATGCAATAAAGGTAGCATGGATTTGCCAAAGCTGTATACAAATCAATACTTAATACTTTGGAAGAAGTAATGGAGGACAAAATACATAACAAATGCTTTGTGTCCTAAAGTGTTTTAACATCAATGGGTTGATTTTGAAACTAACTTCAGTCTGCAGAGAGCACATCAGTTTAACCTCACACCCAAAAGGAGGTACTTCTGACTGGGTAGTGATCCCCCAATACTGACTTGCACTTTTCATCTCATGTTCTCAATATTTATTCTGTTCTTTTCTTTCTTTTTGTATTTGCACAGTTTGATGCCTTTTATTTTCCATCGTGTAGTGTGCGGTTTTTCATTAATACCTTCGTGTTTCTTTGTAGTAATCGTGAATGCTTGCAAGAAAATTAATCTCATGGCAGTGTTGGTTGTCAGTTGTTTCTGACAATGACAATGACATTTGTCTGTGCAGCTCATCAAGAAAAACCTGTGTGGAAGGAGTTTATAGTGAAAAAAGCCATTGCACTGGGGCAGTCCCACTCTGTTGTCCACAAAAAATCTTGGTCCAATGGTACAAAAAGTCATCATGACTGGAGACTTCCTCAGATGCAGTGGCCTCCTTCTGTGCTCTCCACGGAGCATTGCAATGCCCTCTTGGCTGTTGGATTCTGTAGTTGATCTCATCCCCTCAGTCCACCAAAACTGGCTTTGCCTGCTGTAGACCCTATCTCACCAGGGTCAGAGGTTCCCGGATACCCTCAGCTGGTTTAGCCCACCTGTCAAATCGGTGTACCAGGGTGTGGCCACTGTCGTGTGCAAACAGTTACTTGGAGCCACAGGTGAGAGCCCGGGAGCAGGTGGACGAGCAGCCCCTGGGGTGTTACCCCTCCCTGAACACCCCATACACCCACTCAGAGTAACATATATGTACTTCAATAATAAATATAATTTGAACTTTGAACTTAATGTATTGCGTCCAAGTGTCTGAGGCAGAATGAACTTACAACCCTATGACATAAAGCAACTGCAAGTTTGCAAGCAAGTGCAAACAACAGAATTTGATAAAGAAAAAAAAGACTTGGCAGATGCTGGAAATCCAGAACAACACACACAAAATGCTGGGGGATCTTAGCACATCAGGCAGCATCTATGGAGAGGATTAAACAGATGATACTTTGGGTTGATAAAGACTTCATAAGGACTGGAATAGAAGACGTTCAAGACTAACAGTTATTAACCACACTGAATCACCTCTGTGGTGATGGTGATGAGGCATCTTCTTCAACTACTGTCATTCTTTGGTCAATGTGCCATACGGAGTAGGAGTTCCAGTATTTAGACACAATGGTAAGAGTAGGCACTCTGTTCGTGGGGCCAACTATTCATATGGCATCCTAGCTGCCAGAACTCAGGCCAGGGCAGTATACCATGGAGGGCAAGCTGATACCCGTGCAGCAAGCTCCTCCTTTCCATGCAACTGATGAATCCAAAGGAACGGCAGAGACTGATGCAATTTGGATCTAACAGTGTTGCCAGTCAGTGTTGAACTCAACATAGGACTACCTTAAGAAATCCAGTTCAGGTTTTTGCTCAGAGCTTACTCCAACAGATTTCCCCATGAGTTTGTATAGCCACATGGGAATGGAGGTTTTCCTTCTCCTAGATGAGCTGCCAGCCATGGCTGAGTAGCTCCATGTGCCCGAAGCCACTGGTCTTAATGCACATGTAACCTGCCTTAGTCCGTTTTCCAGTCAGTAGAAACAATTCTGCTGGGTTTGGTAGCTAAACCATACATGAAATCTTGGTGCAAACACAAGGAAATCTGCAGATGCTGGAAATTCAAACAACACACACAAAATGCTGGTGGAACACAATAGGCCAGGCAGCATCTATAAGGAGAAGCACTGTTGACATTTTGGGCTGAGACACTTTGTCTGGATTAAATGAAAGTAAGAGATTTGAAAGTAGTGGGGGGGAGGGGGAAATGCAAAATGATAGGAGAAGACCGGAGGGGGTGAGTTGAAGCTAAGAGTTGGAAAGGTGATTGGCGAAAGTGATACAGAGCTGGAGAAGAGAAAGAATCATGGGACGGGAGGCCTCAGGAGAAAGAAAGGGGGAGGGGGGAAGCACCAGAGGGAGATGGAGAACAGGCAAACAATTAAATATGTCAGGGATGGGGTAAGAAGGGGAGGAGGGGCATTAATGGAAGATAGAGAGGTCAATGTTCATGCCATCAGGTTGGAGGCTACCCAGCCGGTATATAAGGTGTTGTTCCTCTAACCTGAGTTTGGATTCATTTTGACAGTAGAGGAGGCCATGGGTAGACATATCAGAATGGGAACGGGACGTGGAATTAAAATGTGTGGCCACTGGGAGATCCTGCTTTCTCTGGCGGACCAAGCGTAGGTATTCAGTGAAATGGTCTCCCAGTCTGTGCCGGGTCTCACCAATATATAAAAGGCCATACCAGGAGCACCGGACGCAGTATACCACACCAGCCGACTCACAGATGAAGTGTCGCCTCACCTGGTAGGACTGTCTGGGGCCCTGAACGGTGGTGAGGGAGGAAGTGTAAGGGCAGGTGTAGCACTTGTTCCGTTTACAAGGATAAGTGCCAGGAGGGAGATCGGTGGGAAAGGATGAAATCCTGGTGCTGGATTTGTTTATCATAGAATAGGCCATTGGGAACATTTAATGGGTGGTGGAAACACTTTCTGTTATTGTTATTTCCCTTTGTACCAATTGCCACCATCTAAACTGAGCTGCATACACATTCAAGCTTCTGCAGCATCTCTCAAAGCTGGAGGACAGTTACAATGCATTTTAGATATCGGTCATTGGTGATTGGTTTGTTTATTTATTTATTTGAAATTTTATTTAGAGGTACATCACAGTAACAGCTCTTCCAGTACAATGGGCCCAATTACACAATTACATTTTTCCCTTATTGAGAAAATGCTACTGCTATAACTGTATAAGAGCAACTTAAGTTGAAGCATGGGTACTTCTGGAGATCAGGTCTTCAGTAGGAGCCAAGGATGATATCTGGGTATGTGTCCTGTGCTCTTATCTGTTTCTTGTTACGTGTAGTGAAGTCTGACTTCTGCAATGGTGGGAATCTCAGGAGGAACCAGAGATGGATTGCCTGCTCAACACTTCTAGATGAGCATAGTTGCAGGTGCTTCAGAAGATAAAAGATTTTCATTAAATAAAGAATTAGTGTTATAGTTTAGACAGATTAACTTATTATGCTGTACTGAGTAAGCCACTCTGCTCGCATGCCTGCACATGCACGGTGAAAGGAATGCCTTGCAAGTTAGTGATGTTGATAAATGTGAGCTCTTATTTGTTTGTCTATTTTCATGAACAAAATACACACTTGATGCTTTCTGGAATTCCTTTCATTGTTTTCCTGCTGTTAACAGAAATAAAAGACCATTAACTATAATGCACTGCAATTTTAATATATAAACTATTTTTTTATATAAGAAGAGCGACTATTTCTTCTTGCTGTTGTGACAGGCCATGGATCACATTGTTATGTGGCTTCTAACCAGTAGCCAAACTGCTAGCAGAAAAATTTTCATGAAACATAGAGCAGAATTCGTCCCTTTGGCTATTGAGTCTACTCCACCATCCCATCGTGGCTCCTTCTCATCTCCATTCAACTTGTCTTCTCCCCATAGTCTTTGACACCGTTTGTAATCAAGAATCCATTAACCTTTTCTTTAATATATACCCTATGACTTGACCTTTACGATCACAAATTCTTCACCCACTGGTGATGAGAAATTACACCTAATCTCTTTTCTAAATGAATGTCCTTGTATTCTGAGGCTCATTCTAAACTTCAAAAGGAAGATTCAGAATCCTAGAATTACTGAAAGTGATAATTTATTTTCCATCCCAGTTCAGAGGGAACCATTAGAGGAAGAATATATTGCCTGCTCTGCACACAGTGATGCCCTCTTGTCCCATTTCTGTTGTCTTCCTTAAAGATCATTTCATTTAATTTAGCTCCTCATTTGTTTATCTTGATCCAGGAGCACTGAACTAGGCGTCACTCTGAAAACTATTTTAATGTATTCCAAATCCAAAAAAAAAGCACATGTACATTTTGAAACTCCGCCGAATTTTCCCTTCCAATTCTCACCCCTAGGTTGCACCCAGTTGTTCTTAAATGTTCAAACAATCAAATAAAATTTCCCATTTTTCTTTCAATCTCATACATAATTTTAAATGATTTCATTAGATTCCCTGTTTAAAGTCTCAAGTGTTCAGAAACAATTTCTTCCCCTCTTCCATCGATTTCTGCATGATCCATGTGCTAACTCATGAACACAACTTTTATTCATTTGCACTGTCTATCTTTCCATCCATCTGTCTGTCTAATTCTCTATTTACTTAATTTGTGATTTATAGTAAATTGTTATGCCTGTACTGTACTGCTGCCACTAAGCAAAAAAATACACAACTTATGTCCATGACAATAAACCTGATTGTGATTCTGTAATAAACTTGGTTTAAAAGTCTTTTAGCATTAAATCTAAGCATTCTTTTTCATTGAGTCTGTTGTGGTTATTATTCCGTTATGGATCTACTGAGTATGCCCCTAAGAAAATGAATCAGGGTTGCATATGGTGACCTATATGGACTTGGATAGTAAATTTACTTCCAATTTTGCTGATGCAACACAATCTACACTGCATATTTTCCTTTTTACCTTTGTCATTTCTACAGCAGGTTGTCTAAAATGTTCCAACTGTGCCCAAACAATCCTGTCACATTACTTTACTATTTAACACTTTGACAGAAGAAATATGGGCATAGACTCATTTCCAAAAATGGAAGGAAGTTCAAAAATCAGAGGCCCAGATGGACTTGGGAGTTCTTGTGCAGGATTCCCTGAAGGTTAGCTTGCAGGTTGAGTCAGTGGTAAGGAAGGCAAATGCAATGTTTGCATTCATTTCAAGAGTACTAGAAAATCAGAGCAAGGAGGTGATGCTGAGGCTCTATAAGGCATTTTTCAGATGGCACTTGGAGCGTTGTGAGCAATTTTGGGCCTCGTGTCTAAGAAGATATATGCTAGCATTGAAAGTAGTCCAGAGGAGGTTCACAAGAATGATTCTGGGAATGAAATGGTTAACCATATAACCATATAACAACTACAGCACGGAAACAGGCCATCTCAGCCCTTCTAGTCTGTGCTGACGCTTACTCTCACCTAGCCCCACTGGCCCGCACTCAGCCCATAACCCTCCATTTCTTTCCCGTCCATATGCCTATCCAATTTTACTTTAAATGACAATATGGAACCTGCCTCTACCACTTCTACTGGAAGCTCATTCCACACAGCTACCACTGTCTGAGTAAAGAAATTCTTTCTCGTGTTACCCTTAAACTTTTGCCCCCTAACTCTCATGTCCTCTTGTTTGAATCCCCCCTACTCTCAATGGAAAAATCCTATCTACGTCAACTCGATCTAACCCCTTATAATTTTAAATACCTCTATCAAGTCCCCCCTCAACGTTCTATGCTCCAAAGAATAAATACCTAACTTGTTCAACCTTTCCCTGTTACTTAGGTGCTGAAACCCAGGTAACATTCTAGTAAATCTTCTCTGTACTCTCTCTACTTTGTTGACATCTTTCCTATAATTCGGTGACCAGAACTGTACACAATACATATGAGAAATATATGATGGCTCTGGACCTGTACTCACTGGAGTTTTGAAAAATGGGGTGGGGTGTAGTCTCTTTAAAAACTATCAAGTATTGAATGGCCTAGACAGAGTGGATGTGCAGAGGATGTTTCCTATAGTTGGAGTGTCTAGGACCAGAGGGCTCAGCCTCAGAATAGAGGGATTTCTATTTTAAAAAGAGTTGAGAAGGAATTTCAATAGCCAAAGGGTGGTGAATCTTTGGAATTCATTGCCACAGATGGCTGTGGAGGCCAAGTCATTTAGTATATTGAAAGTAGAGGTTGATATGTTCTTGGTTAGTCTCGGTGTCAAAGGTTATGGGGAGAAGGCAAGAGACTTGGGTTGAGAGGGATAATAAATCAGCCATAATGGAATGGCGCAGCAGACATGATGGGCAAGGTGGCCTAATTCTGCTCCTGTATCTTATAGTCTTATTATCACTTCGCTACTGTAGTTTTCGAGGTTCTCCAACATTGCATGTTGAAAACTGAATGTGAAAGGGCAAGACAAAGTGGAGTATGTGGTGCCTTTTGGATTTTCCAACCTAATAAGTTACAAGGTGTTTTTTTATGTTGCAATATAAAAAGCACAATGGCCACTGAACACACTAAATAATTAGATACATGTTAATGAAATGTTGCCTGCCTTAAGTGACATTGAAGGAATAAAAATTGCTTTGGACTCTGAGATGATTCTTTTACTCAGAAGCAGATTTGTTTATAGTAGTAGGGTGCTATGAAATTCTTTGCTTGCATGAAGCTCATAGTCTAAATAGTGTACGTGGAAATAATAATGACATAATTAAACACAATAAAAGCCCAAGCACAACAGAATAGTGTGAGGTATCATAATGGAATCTGAAACAGGGCAAAAAATGTTAATGTGACAGAATGGAAGAGGTAGAGTTAAGTTTAAGTTCAGTTCAAGTTTATTATCATCTGACTGTACACACATATACAACCAAACAAAACAATGCTCCTCCAGACCACGGTGCACCAAAAAGCATATATCACATGCAGTACATAAACCAGCATATTACCATAAACAAGTTAATAAGATAAAATTCAAAATGCATGCAAAGTACGGAGTGCAGCTAAACAAGAAACAGTAAACAGTTCAGTAAGCAATAAGCAGCTCGTTATCTTAGTGATGAGATCTTGGTGGTGGCAGGGTATTCATTAGACTCACTGGTTTGAAAAGTGCCAACATCACCAGGAACTGGACAGGAAATCTGATAGATTGGAGTAGGTTTATTTATTAATCATTTACCTATATCAAAACATACAGCAAAATGCATCATTTGCAAAAACAGCCAACACCATCTGAGGGTGTGCCGGGGAAGCCTGGAAATCATGGAGACATAGAAAAGTACAACAGAAACAGGCCATTTTCCAATTTAGTCTATGCCGAATCATTTAATCTGCCTAGTCTCATTGACCTGTTCCGGGACTATAGCAATCCATTTCCCTAGCATCCACCTATCCAAACTTTTCTTAAACACTGAAATCAAGCCTGTATGCACCAATTGTGCTGACAGCTCTTTCCACTCTCTCACAACCCTCTGAGTGAATAAGTTTCTCCTCAAGGTCACCTCAAACTTTTCACCTTTCACCCTTAACCTATGACCTCCGGTTGTAGTCCCACCCAGCCTCAGTGGAAAAAGCCTGCTTACATTTACCCTATCTATACCTCTCATAATTTTATATGCATCTATCAAATATCCCCTCACTCTTCTATATTTCAAGGAGTAGAGTGATTGATCTATTTGATCTTTTCCCATAACTCAGGTCCTCCAGACCTGGCAACATCCTTGTGAATACTCTGTACTTGTTCAACCTTATTCACATCTTTCCTCTAGGCAGGTGACCAAAGCTGCACACGGTACTCCAAACAAGGCCGCACCAAAGTCTTTTACAAATTCGATATAACATCCCATCTCCTGTATTCAATACATTGTTTGTGAAAGCCATTGCGCCAAAAGCTTTCTTTACAACCCCACCTACCCATGATGAAGCTACTTTCAATGAATTAGTGACCTGGAATCCCAGATCCCTTTTTTCTACCACACTCCACTGTGCCCTACCATTCCCTATGTAAGACCAACCATGGCTGGTCCCACCAAAGTGCAACATCTCACACTTGTCTGCATTAAATTCCATTTGACATCTTTCAGCCCATTTCTCCAGCTGGTGCAGATCCCACTACAAGCTATGATAGCCTTTTTCACTGTCCACGACACCCCCAGTCTCGGTGTCATCCACAGATTTGCTGACCCAGCTAAATACATTATTATCCAGTTTGTTGATATGGATGACAAACAACAGCAGACCCGGCACTAATCCCTGCAGCACTCCAGTAGTCACAGGCCTCCAGTCAGAGTGGCAACCACCCACTACCACTCTCTGGCTTCTCCCATGAAGCCAATAGCTAATCCAAGTTACTGCCTCACCTTGAATGCCGAGTGACTGAACTTTCTTGACCAACCTCCCATGCAGGGTCTTGTCAAATGCCTTGCTAAAGTCCATGCAGACAACATTCACTGCCTTGTCTTCATCCACTTTCCTGGTAGTGTTCTCAAAAAACTTTATAAGATTGGTTAGACATGAACTATCATGCACGAAGCCATGCTGACTATCCTTAATCAGTCCATGTCTCTCCAAATACTGACATATCTAGCCCCTCAAAAAAAAATTCCAATAACTTTCCCACTACTGATCTCAGGCTCACAGGCCAATGATTTCCTGGTTTATTTCTAGAGCCTTCCTTGAATGGTGGTAAACAATAGCCATCCACCAATCCTCTGGTACTTCACTGTCACTAAAGATGATTTAAATATCTCTGCTAGGGCCCAGGCAATGGCCTTGGAGATTTATCCATATCAATTTGCCCCAAGTCACAAACACCTCCTCCTCTGTAATCTATATAATGACCATGAAGTTAATGCTGCTTTGCCTTATGTTTATAGACTCTGAGTAAACACAGATGCAAAAAAAAAATTATTTCCCATCTCTTTTGGCTCCTCACATTCCGATCCTCCAGAGGACCAATTTTGTCCCTTGCATTTCATCTGCTCCTAACGTACCTGTAGAACCCCTTAGGATTCCGCTTCACCTTGTCTGCTAGGGCAACCTCATTTCTTCTTTTGGCCCACTTTAAGGTATTTTCTTGCATTACTTATACTCCACAAACACACCATTTGTTCCTCCCTGCCTACACCAACCTATCTCCTATCTCCAACACTATCTCCTCATTTTTCTTAACCAGGGCCTCAATATCACTTGAAAACAAAGGTTCCCTACACTTGTTTGCTATCACCTTTTATTATGACAGGTACATAAAAGCTTTGTACTCTTAAAATTTCATTTTTAAAGGCCTACCACTTACCAAGTACACTTTTACCAGAAAACAGCCTGTCCCAATCTACATTTGTCAGATCCTATCTGATACCATCAAAACTTGTCCTTCTCCAATTGAGAATCTCAAACCGCAGACTAGCTACATTATCTCATTCATAGCTACATTATCAGAATTCCATGTGTTGATCCATGCCCTGGGTGCATTTGCTTTTCCTATGATACTTCTTGCATTGACATATATTCAGCTCAGGATGTTAATCACACCATGCTCAACTTTTCAGTTCTTAAGAGCATCTGGCTGCAGAATCTATCCACTAATTGTTCTGCACTTTGGTTCCTATCCCCTGCAACTCTAGCTCGAACACCACTGTACAGCACTAGAAAGCCTCCATGCTAGGACATTTGCCCCCTGTCAGTTCAGGTGTAAATCATCTCTTCTGTACAGGTCCCACCTTCCCTGAAAGAGAGCCCAATGATCCAAAAATCTTATGCCCTCCCTCTTACAGCAACTCCATAGCCACGTACTAAACAGCATAAACTTCCTAGTTCTGGCCTCACTAGCATGTAGCATGGGTAGGAGTCCTATGATCACATTCCTAGATGTCTGGCCCTTAGTGCCAAACATCCTGATCTCTCTTTGCAAATCTTCATCACTCTTTCAACCTGTATAATTGGTACTAACATGGACCAGGATCTCTGGCTGTTCACCCTCCCTCTTAAGAACGCTAAGGACTTGATCCGAGATGTCCCAGACCCTAGCATCCTGGAAGCAACACACCATCCAGGAATCTCGTTCTCATCCATAGAACGTTCCCCTAACCAACAAATCCCCTATCACCACAGCTCCCCTCTTCTCCCCTTTTCCCTTCTGATTGGAGAGTCAGTCTCATTGCCAGGGACTTGACCACTGTAACTTTCCTTTGCTAGGTCATCAGCCCCAGCAGTATCCAAAGTTGTATACCTGTTGTTGAGGAGGATGGCCACAGGGGTACTCTGCACTTGCTGTTTAACCCCTGTCCCTTCCTGACTCTCACCTACTTTCCTGTGTCCTGCACCTCTCTTTATGTCCAATCTATCAGCCATTCAGTCTTCCAAATGATCTCGATTTCATCCAGTTGCAGTTCCAACTCCTTAATGTGGACTATTTGAAGCTGCTTCTGGATGCACTTTCCGCAGCTGTTGTTGTCAGGGACACTGGAGGTCTCCCCACCTTCCCGCAGGGGCCAGAGGAGTATTTTACTATCCTGCCTGGCACCTCTACTGTTCTAACTGAACAAACATAAAGATGGAAGCACAATAAACTGTGAGGGCTAAAGCTTCAAAATCCCCAATCTAACTCTGACCATTCCAACAGTGCCCTCTCTGACAATGGGCACTCTGCTTGCCCCTGCCTTATTTTAATTTGTTCTTTCCTATTAATTCTCAGCAGTGAGTGGATGCTGCTCAAAGCTCCAACTGGCCTCGAGCCACCACATATTCTGCTGCTAACATAGCGTGACGCTCTGGGGGAGGGGTGCATGGTTGACATCCACCCCTGCATTTCTAATGACCAGCGCTGAGATTATGGAGGGAAGTTCCAATTCACTCATTGTTACATTTTACCTTGGTTTATACAGTTATTCGCTTGTGGGTCACCCTGTTGTAACTGGGGTGTGTGATGGTCACCTCCTCTGTCTGTGTGAGACTGGTTGGATTCACTCTCCGGGTCATGCTGCCCAGTCTGTTTTGTGTTTATCACAATAAAACCATTGTTGAATTAACGAGCTTCCTCGTCTGTCATTATGGACCAAATGCTCACCACATTGGTGTCAGGAGTGGGATGCGAGATTGAGAGCTACGACATCAGAGAGAGTGCCTCAAGACCCGGGGAATAGAAAAGGGACTGAGCAGCATGCTTCCCCCCTACCCACGGGCAAGACGAGACCTGGGGGGAGGACCTGGGAACCGAGCATTGTGCCTTCCCAGGGAGCCCTGACGGAGTGAGTGTACCCAGGCTGCCCAACCCGGGGACAGAACTGAACGCATCACTCGCCTCACTGCACCGGAGAACCCAAGACACCGCAGCCATGGGGGACGGACAACATGGCAGACACCACCAGAGCAACATGATGACCAATGGGCCTCGATGATTTGCACCTCAGAGTCCACCCTGAAGCTCCCCAGATACAATGGTACCAGCTGCCTGGAGCCGTACCCAGCACAAGTCAAACTTGCTGCATGGGACAACGGGTGGAGCCCCACCGAGATAGCGGTGCACCTTACCCTAGCGCTGAAGGGAAATGTCCCGTGGACCCTCCTTGACTATGGCACCAGCGGAGCAGCGTGACTGCAGGGTCCTTGCAGTGGCGTTTTGAACAGAGGCCGTGGGCAGAAGCAATAAAGGAAATTCTGTGCAGCAGACGGCGCCGTATGGGAGAAATCCTGGAGACAATAGCAGCGGATCTCCGCCACTGTACTCGGCATGGCCACCCCGAGTTCCCTCCCGCGGCCCAGGAAGAGCTTGCCCTCCGCGCCTTTGTAAAGGTGCTGACGCCGGAGCACTTTCGGCAGCATGTCCGCCTGACATCACCATCATCGCTGGCTGAGGCGGAGAGGGAAGAAGTAATTTTAGCCCCTCAAGGGGTTCCAGCGTCACCCCGCACACCGCGAGTCCGGGCCTGTGTCACCGAAGGCAAGGAGTAAACTGACCCGTGAGACGGGTCTGACCCGCCGCCGGCCACGAAACGATCTCTGTTACCGGCGCGCGGAGGCAGGCCATTTGACCCGGGACTGCCCCACCGGCACCACGTCACAGCCCAACGCAGTCATCGGGAAACGCTGAGCGGGCAGCACCGCCCGAATCCTCCAGCAGAATCCGTCCAGTCTTGCCCCTCTGGTGGGCAGTTTGGGGGAAGAGCGAGGCTTACACATGGTCTGCATGGTGGGGGGCATCAGATGCCGGGCGTTGGTGGACACGGGGTCAACCATCACTATCATCCGTCCTGGTGTCCTCCCCAATACGGACCAGCATCCCCGCCTGGGTGGACAACGACTGCGGTCCAGCTGGCGACGGTCACCGGTGACTGTGCGGCGATGCGGGGGAAGAGGAGGCTGCGCATCGCAGTGGGGAAACACGGTGGAGCAGGAGGTGTGTCTGACCGACATCCGAGAGTCCTGCATCCTCGGCCTGGACGCGCTGCCCCGCCGGAGGGCCCGTGTGGATGTGTCGGGGGCAACACTCTACCTCGGCGCCGAAGCCGTGGCTCTCCGGCAGGGCAGCTCCAGGAAGCGGTCCCGGCGGGGGCAGCCAGCGCCACCGGTTTCACAGCGGCCCGGGGCAGTGCAGCACACCCGGCAGCAGCCCAGCGCAACACAGCTGAACCACGGGCAAGCGACGGTGACGGCCCTTTGGTGTCAGCCGGCGACCACCTCCCCACCATGGAGCAGCAGCTGAGCAGAGAACAGGTGAGCGATCCCGTGTTGGCCCGGGAGAGGGAATGGCTGAGTGTGGGACGACGGCAGAGGTCTCCGCCCTGGACCCAGAGACCAAAGCTCTGTACTCGCAGTGGGGAACGCTGGAGGTGGCTACGGGTTGCTGTTAGAGCGGTGGCATTTGTCCGATGGTGACAGACACCCACTGCAGCTGGTGAATTCCCGGGGGCTCCGCGCCATGGTGCTGCGGTCGGTGTGGTGGGGGGTCGGACATCTCGGAGTTGCAAAGACATTGGGCAGTCTGTGTGAGTGATTCTACTGGCCTGGGAACAGGCAGGACGTGGAGCTGTTCGTGCACTGATGCGATGATACCAGAAGTGGCTGGGCCGCCAGTCTAGGTGTACTGCAGCAGTACATGGTGGGGGCCCAGTATGGGCCTACTGTCCCTCTCGGAATAAGGGACCATCCCCCCAGGCTTGGAAGCCACTGGAAGAGGTCGGGAGAGGTGCTCGACTACACCTCCGATGTGGTGTACCGGGTGCAGTTGGCTGAGCGGCGGACGACAGTCATGTTGCACCAGGACCGGCTAGAACCATGTCAGTCTTTGGCCACCACTGACCCAGCAACGCTGAAGGAAGGAAGTGACACTCCGGTGTCCTGCCCCTTGTCTCTCACAAACAGACGGCCACCAGGACTTTGTCATGGACTCTGGGGTTGCCGAGTAAGGCTGACCCCTCAGCTGGGGGCAGTGTGACGCTCTGGGGAAAACATGCATGGTCGACAGCCTGCCCCTGCATTTCTAATGTTGTTCTTGTGTTTAAAATGTAAGTTCCAGTTCATTTATTGTTACATTTTAGCTTGGGTTATACAGTTATTCACTTGTGTATTTGTGGATTACCCTGACTGTAACCGGGTGTGTGATGGTCACCTGGGGGAGGTGTGGTGATAGGGGATTTGTATGAGACTGGTTGGGTTCACTCTCCGGGTCATGGTGCCCAGTCTGTTTTGCGTTTATTACAATGAAATTGTTGTTGAGTTAACAAGCTTCCTCATCTGTCATTATGGACCAAAAGCGCACCACAATAGTATGTTCACATTGCTCAGCAGAACTACGTGCAGCCACCGTTTGACAAAAAACCTCTTTTCCAACCTCCCACCCACACACATGAATGGAGCTCCAAACTCAGGACAGTCTGTCTATGGGCTTCCGACATCCAGACCATGGTCCTGATCTTGCAGTTATTAAGCCTCTGATCTCTGGATTTGCCCGCCTAGGGGCTTTGATCTCAGGGGTTTGACCTCTGATCTTGCCAAATTTGGACGTTCATCCTCTGGACTCAGTGACCTTGGGCCGTTACCTCTGGCCTTAGCAAACCCTGGGCTTCAATCCCAAGATTTGCTGATCAGTGGCCTCCAACCACAGGACATACATCCAACCTCAAGAGGAAGAAGCTGTTCCTGAGTCTGGTTGCTTGGCTTTCAAACTTCTGCTTCTTCTCCTAAAAGGTCGAGGAGAGGAAAGGGAATGGCCAGGTGAGCAGACATCCTTAACAATACAATTAGCGTTGTAAATGCAACGCAATTTGAAAGTGTACTGGATAGAAGGAAGTATCAGAGCTTTGATGGACTAGGCAAGGTGTACCACTCTCTGCTGGCTCTGATAGTCCAGATCAAAATACTTGCCAATTCAAGCTGAAATACAACCTACTAGGATACTTTCTATAGGGCCTTTTCCAAAATCCAAGTCTAGGTTATTTTCATATGCACAAGTTCAATGAAAAATTTACTTGGAATTGCAGCACAAGAGCCTAGCAACATTCACAGGAAAAATACAGATTAAACATAAATTATACAGTTTCCACAAAAAAGAACAAAATTAGAAAAAAAGTCAGCTCATTGCCACAGTGGCAAAGTTATTACATCTGTCAATGATAATGGATCGTGGTTTAATATTTTTTTCCCACATGTAACAAAAATACCAGCCTAGAATTCTGTGCTCGGGGCTTTGGAATTACATTTGAACCCGGAACCTTCAGGTTCTGGTTCAAGTGAACTGCCAGCTATGTAACAATTGAAAGAGATTTTATGTGCTTCACAATAGAATACTCCAGAGCAGTGGGACAAGTATGATGCGGGTGATATCATTGGCATTCCCTTCTGGTTTGAAAACCTGGTTTCAATGTCTGAGTTTGAGGCAAATTTGTCTGGAAATCAGATGGAGATAAAACACTTACAGCTATCACACTCAAAATACTGGCGGAACTCAGCAGGTCAGGCAGTGTCTGTGGAAATAAATAAACAGCTAACATCTCAGACAAAGGCCCTTCGTCAGGACTGGGAAGGAAGGGGGAAGATGCCAGAATAAATCGGTGTGGAGAGGGGAAGAAGGACAAGCTGAAAGGTGATAGGTGAAGCCAGGTGGGTGGGGGAGGGGAAATGAAGCAAGAAGCTGGCAGGTGATAGAAAAGGCAAAGGCTGGGGAAGAAGGAATCTGACTGGAGAGGAGAGTGAACCATGAGAGAAAGTAAAGGAGGGGCTCCAGGGGGAGGTGACAGGCAGTTAAGAAGAGAGCTACAGACACGGAGTGGAGAGTGAGGATTTGCCAAAGCAATGGGCATATTCATGACCCGTTGGCTTCTAACAGCTCTAAATGAAGGACAGCTATAATAATGATGTTTAAAATAAAGGTGATCCTGATCAGTGATTTTGTTTTTTTTTGTAATCATGATAGAATGAAATACATGAAAAGATGAGTGAAATATAGTTTTCAGCTTGATGTGTCTGAGCTAAGTAGGGCTAATTCAAGATTAAAGACTGCTTAATGTATTTCCAGTACATAGATGCAAGGGATGATGTAATAAAATATATATAACATAGCTTATGTACATGGATTGAAAGTATGTCCATAAAATGCCTCTAGACACAGGGGTGTCTGTACATAAGGTAACCCTGAAAAGAAATGATAAAATACCGGTGTGGGGGGACGGGGTGTGGAGAGTAGGCTTAAATTTGATTAATTATAAGTAGGTGAAATCATTAAGCTTTCTAATGTTCATCACAAAGAACAAGAAGTGAAAACGAATAAAAGAATTGAAAATGTTGAATCCATAAGAATCTATTAAACTAATCATTTTCACTTGTATCTAACAGTCATGATCTTGCTGTGTAGTCCCATTTAAGACTGTTGTTGGAGCATGCAGCTGAAGATTTGTTGCCCAGTATTGCCAGGTGTGTTTCTGCGTTGCTGCAAATTGAGTGTGAGTCTTTCCTGTTAAGTAATAGCATGCCTGGTCAAACAAGGATTGGTTCACTGATGCTTTCCACTGTACGGATAGATAATTTAAAAAGCTTATCAGATTTTATTTTTAGGGACCTGTATTTCATTGTGGATTCAGACAACCCTTGACTTATTGGATGCAGTAAAATGAAAACTATACCTTGATTTATTCAACAAAAAATCATTCCCATCAGTAAATGATTTGCCGACCAAATGTCACAGATTCCATGTGATGGGTCAAAGAAACAAAGTATGTAAGTGGGCAGCTAAGTGACAGAGATTGGGGATCCTAATAAGTATGTTAGGAGAATTAATAGTAAGGTTAACGTGAATGGGTGATTGATGTTTGGCACAATTTCCATAGGTTGAAGAGCCACTTTCCCTGCTGCATCTCTCTATGGCTCTAATATAAGAATGAACATGTTTCGCAAAGAGCTGGAATGCCCTGTTTGTAAAGCGGCATCAAGCAGGGCTTGCAAAGGACCATTGGAAACATTCAGGAAGGAAAATGATTTGCAGGATCATAGGAAAAGTGGAAGGGAATGGATTGGTTTGCAAATAGCTGGCAAACACTTTTTAGGCCAAATGGACTCCATTTTACACTATAACATTTCTACAATTCCATGCTTGTTTGTGCTCCTAGCAAGTTTGACATTTATTGGCTTCCTCTCTTACCCTGACTGGTTATTTCAGAGAGAAGCCTTTGCTGGTTAATGGTCCTCATGGATTGGATAGGCCAAAGGGACAGTATTTGTGATTACAGAGATAAAAAATTAAAGCTTATTCATCACGTGTTTATTGAAACAATGAAACATTGAGATTGATGCTCTACCTGAGTCAAATCTAATCACCAATCATATCATACCACAGGTTACTAACCTTCACCATAGTATTTTGGAATGTGGGATGAAACTGGAGCACCTGCGAGAAACTCATATAGTACAAACTCCTTACCGACAGCATCAGGAATCGAAACCCAGATGATGACCACTGGCGCTGGAAAGTGATTGCACTAATAGCTACACCACAGTAGCACCTGTGGTGTAACACTCCATGAAACAATGATTTGAATCACATCGAGGCTGACCTAGGTCAGGTTGATACATTTTGTTCCTAATGAGAGTTAATGAACAAATTTGATAATGGTCACGTCTACCGATGTCAATGACTATTTATTCCAAGTATTAATTTAAGCATAATTATGACTGGGGTACATCCAGAGAAGCAGTATAGCCATTAGTTTAGGGCTAAAAGACTGAAGGGCAACGTTATAGGTGGATATGTGGACCTTATATTTACTCAATGTAGAGCCAGATTTTAAAAAAAAGTCAGTCAGGACATTCAGAATGGGATTGTATGGGCATGTGAAAGCTGGAACAAAAACATAGAACATAACGAAGGTCAACATAGAAACAGGCTCCTTGGCCATAATGGAACAGAACTAGTTAACCTGCAGGTTGAGTTGGTGGTAAAGAAGACAAATGCAGTGTTAGCATTCATTTTGAGAAGACTAGAATATAAAAGCATCGATGTAATATTGAGTCTTTAGAAAGCATTGGCCTAGGAGAATTCGAAGGAAATTTGGGCCTCTTATTTAAGAAAATATGTGCTGGTATTGAAGAGGGTTCAGAGGAGGCTCACAAGAATGATCCTGAGAATGAAAGGGTTAGCGTATGAGAGGCGTTTAATGGCTCTGGGCCTATGCTCACTGGAGTTTAGAAGAACAGGGGGAAGATTATCACTGAAAGTTACTGAATATTGAAAGGCCTTGATAGAGTGGCCGTGGAGAGGATGCTTCCTATAGTGAAGGAGTCTATTACCCGAGGGCCCAACCTCCAAATTGAAGGATAGAGATGAGCAGGAATTTTTTAGCCAAAGGATGGTGAATCTGTGGAGGACAGGTCATTGGGGATACTTAAAGTGAAAGTTGATAGGTTTTTGATTAGTAAAGGCATCAATTGCTTAGGAGAGTCAGCGGCACCTAACAACGATTCCTTTATTTGCATCTTCGGAAACAGCTCTATTTTTATCTTTAAAATTTCTATTTTTCCCTTTCAAGGTTCTCTTGAAGACCCTGACCTGGAGTTACATGCTGACTTTGGTTCTTTGCAGGAATGGGAACCGCTCTTAGGGTTTCACAACTGGCCGTTATTCGACATGCCAAGAGTTTCATTCGCCTTTGGAGTTCCGAGATTTCATGGCTCTGGAGACAGGCAGATCGAAAGTTGGTGTCACGGCAGGAGACCAGTGTGTCAAAGGGGTCGGAAGATATACAGCTAAGTATCCAGAGAACTGAGATCTTTAGGCACAGAGCTCGGAAAAAACAAAGCAACAAACTTTCAACATCATCAACCAGAGTTGTTTGTCATGTCTCCCCTCTCGCTGTGAAATGGAGACATCTCTTTCTTCCTTATTAGGGAGAGAGAGAGCTTGTGGTGTGTCGAATATCAGGTGAATGAGTAGTCTTTCGGGTACAGCAAATCTGTGTCTTTTTTGTTGCTTTGCTGCATGCTTGAATGCTCGGTGATGGGTGCGGATGCCTTTTTTGCTGGTGAGAGGAGGGGGGATTGTTGGTTGCTGCCACTTACACATGGGAAGGACGGGAGCTGGGGGGTACTTTGGGGTTCTAACATTTAACTGTCATTCATTCTTGAGTGCACTCCTTTGTTTTCGTGGATGTTTGCAAAGGAAAAGCACTTCAGGATGTATGTTGTATACATTTCTCTGACATTAAATGTACCTTTGAAACCTTTAAAATTGTTATGGGGAGAAAGCAGGAGAATGGTGTTGAGTGGGATAATCAATGGCCGTGATGGAATGGTGGAGTGAATCGATGGGCTGAATGGCCTAACTCTGCTCCTATTTCTTATGGTGTTAAGGACAGATAGGATTGTTCAAGTAGAAGCTGAGCTGAACAGCCATGTTTGGTCTAGTAATGATACATTTTAGGAAAGTAAATTTTCCAGCTTTGATAGAATTTGAAGGACCATTCTCCGGATCATTAATACATTCCCAAACAAACACTCACATAGTGACAGAACCACACTACACTCCTTGTGCATCTCAGTTTTTCACTCAAGTTGGTTGTGCTCCATCCTCTCATGCAATCAAAAACAAAGGCATCAACAAATTTAAAATAAAATTATACAAAACAAATAAGATCAACCCAGTCAGGGTGAGCTTGATTTCTTGGGTAGATTCTTATTCTTGTTTTTAAAATTCCTTGCACATGTGCACTGAATTCATCAATGCACAGCGAAGGGCAATAATTTCATTGGAGCTGATTTTGTTTTACATTTTCATTTATTTTGCTCCCTCTCCTTCTGTTCAAAATGCAGACAGGAACACTGAAACTTCCAATTCCCTCACCAGTTAAAGTTGGTATAGTCTGCTGCACAAATCTTTCCATTCTTCGGCATTTTAGGAGAGTTTGAAAAAGTGATGGAGAGAAGATGCTTCCATTTATGAGAGACCATAAATATAAAATAGTCATTAATATATCCAGAGGGGAATTCAAGAGAATCATTTTTACCCAGAGGTTGCTTAGAGTGTGCAACTCAGCAACACACAGAGGCAAATAGCATAGATGAATTTTAATCAAACCATCATATACATATGAGGGAAAAATATTCTGTTGCAATTAGAATTTTAAAAAGAAATTGAAAAATTTCATCCACATCTCGAATTACCAGTTAAAAATCTTTCCTTGTATAAAGTCTTTCAAAAACTCAGAATAATCTAATGCACATTAAAAGAACTTTATATTTTTCAAACTGTATTATTGTTGTAACAAACACAACAGTACCCATTCTGGCTCCCCCTTACTCCTTCTCTTCTTCTCTCATGCCCCTCCTCGTTCCCTTTCTCCCATGGTCCACTCTCCTCTCCTAAGATTTCTTCTTCTTCTGTCCTTAGTCTCTTTCACCTATCACCTCTTAACTTCTTACTTCATTCCCCCTCTCTTGCCCACCTACCTTCCCCCTCACCTGGTTTCACCCATCACTTGCAGATTTCCTTGTGTTTACTCCTCCTTCCTATTCTGGATTCTTCCCCCTTTCCATTCCATGTCTGTTGAAGGGTCTTGGCCCAAACTGTCGACTGCTTATTCCTCTCTGTAGATGCTGTCTGACTTGCTGAGTTCCTCCAGCATTTGTGTGTGTTGCATTGGATTTCCAATATCATTACAATCTATTGTGTTTACAATTATTGTAACGTAGGAAATGCTGACTGTCAATTTGTGTGCAGCAAGAATCTTCTAATAGCAATGTAACAGTGCTCGGATTGTTTAGGTGACCACAAGAGATAGCTATTGGTCAGCAGTAAGGGTAATTTCCCTGTAGTCCTCTGCCAGGGGATCTTTTACATTAACCTGAAAGAGGAGTTGGTGTTTTGGTTCCACATTTCTTTAATTTCAAGAGCTTTTAGGTAATGTTCAGAGTAAATTTATTATCAAAGTACATATATATCATCCTGAGATTCATATTCTTGTGCATTCACAGTAGATGCAAAAAAACAACAGAATCAATGAAATACCACACACAAAGATGGACAAATAACTGATGGGCAAAAGAAGAAAAACTGAGCAAATACAAATAAATAAATAAATAAACAAACAAACATTCAGAACGTAAATTGTAGAGTCCTTGTAAGTGAATCCATAGGTGTTGAGAGGAGTGAAGATGTCCATGTTGCTTGAGGAGTAATAACTGTTCCTGTAAAGGATAGTGTGGGACCCGAGGCTCCTGTACCAACTTCCCAGTGGAAACAGCAAGAAGTGCGCATGGGCTATACAGTGTTGCACCCCTCCCCCCCCACCGCTCTCCCACTGACCTTGATGATGGATCTCTATAGATAGAAGGCTGGACAGATCAGACTTACATCCAACTATGACTGCCTCACCATAAGAGGAATGTGAAAGCTTCAGAGAGGGTGCAGAGGTGTTTGCAAGCAGCTGCCTGAGTTAGGGAGCATTTCTTCTGAGAATAGGCTGAATGAGCAAGAGCTTTTCTCTTTGGAGCAAAGAAGGATGAGAGGTAACTTTATAGAGATGTACAAGATGAAATGCTGTATAGATTGAGTGGATAGCCAGACACTTTTTCCCATGGCTGAAATGGCTAATATGAGGAGGCGTGATTTTAAGGTGATTGGAGGGAAGTCAGATGTAAGATTTTTTACACAGGGAGTGGTGGGTGCATATAACGTGCTGCCAGGGATGGTGGTGGTAGAGACATACATTAGGCATATCTTATATAGGCACAAGGATGATAGAAAAACACAAACATGAGGAAATCAGTAAATGCTGGAAATTCAAGCAACACACACAAAATGCTGGTGGGTGCAGCAGGCCAAACAGCATCTGTAGGGAGAAGTGCAGTTGACATTTCGAGCCGAGACCTTTCGTCAGGACTAACTGAAAGAAGAGGTAGTAAGAAATTTGCAAGTGGGAGGTGGAGGGGAGATCCAAAATGATAGGAAAAGACAGGAGAGGGAGGAATGAAGCTAAGAGCTAGAAAGTTGATTGGCAAAAGGGATACAGAGCTGGAGAAGGGAGAAGATCATGGGATGGGAGGCCTCGGGAGAAAGAAAGGGGGAAGGGAGCACCAGAGGAAGATGGAGAGCAGGCTGGACTGAAGTCTTCTTTTTTTAAAGAAAGGGTCTTCCCTTCCTCCACCACCAAGTCTGCTCTCAAACGCATCTCTCTCATTTCACGCACCTGCTCTCACCCCATCCTCCTGCCCCCCCCCCCCACTAGGGATAGGGTTACCCTTGTCCTCACCTACCACCCTACCAGCCTCTGGGTCCAACATATAATTCTCTGTAACATCCGCCATCTTCAATGGGATCCCACTACCAAGCACATTTTTCCCTCCCCACTTCTTTCTGCTTTCAGCAGGAATTGCTCCCTATGCGACTCCCTTGTCCATTCGTCCTCCCCATCTTTTCCCACTGATCTCCCTCCCAGCACTTATCCTTGTAAGCGGAACAAGTGCTACACCTGCCCTTACACTTCCTCCCTCACCACCATTCAGGGCCCCAGACAGCCCTTCCAGGTGAGGTGACACTTCACCTGTGAGTCGGCTGGTGTGGTATACTGTGTCCGGTGCTCCCGGTGTGGCCTTTTCTATATTGGTGAGACCCGGCGCAGACTGGGAGACTGTTTCACTGAACACCTATGCTCGGTCCGCCAGAGAAAGCAGGATCTCCAAGTGGTTACACGTTTTAATTCCACATCCCATTCCCATTCTGATATGTCTATCCATGGCCTCCTCTGCTGTCAAGATGAAGCCACACTCAGGTTGGAGGAACAACACCTTATATACCAGCTGGGTAGCCTCCAACCTGATGGCATGAACGTTGATTTCTCTAACTTCTGTTAATGCCCCTCCTCCCCTTCTTACCCCATCTCTTATCCATCCATCTATCTATCTATATATCTATCTATTTATTTATCTATCCAGTTATCTAGTTATTTATTTATCTATCTATCTATTTATTAATTAATTTATTTTTCCTGTTTTATTCTCTATCTCTTTTTCTCTCTGCCCCTCTCACAATCACTCCTTGCCTGTTCTCCATCTCCCTCTGTTACTCCCCTCCCCCTTTCTTTCTCCTGAGGCCTCCCGTCACATGATCCTCTCCCTTCTCCAGCTCTGTATCCCTTTTGCCAATCAACTTTCCAGCTCTTAGCTTCATCCCTCCCCCTCTGGTCTTCTCCTATCATTTCAGATCTCCCTTCCCCCATCCCACTTTCAAATCTGTTACTGTCTCTTCTTTCAGTTAATCCTGATGAGGGTCTCGGCTCGAAACATTGACTGTACTTCTTCCTATAGATGCTGCCTGGCCTGCTGCATTTCACCAGCATTTTGTGTGTGATGATAGAAAACTGAAGGGTTATGTAGGATTGATCTTAGAGTAGGTTAATGTGTTGGCGCAATATAGGCTGAAGGATATGCACTGTGTTGTCATGTTCTATGTTCTATATTGTATAAAAGCTTCAGGTGTATGATCTATAGTGTCATAATATCCGATAGTGCATAAACAGGCTTTTCGACTCATCCTATACATGCCAGCCATCAAGTGCATACTTATACCAACCCAAACTACCAGTCCATAATGCGTCGGTGATTTAAGCACTGAATGTGTTCTTAAATGTTGTTAGAATAACTCCCTCCAGCATCTTCACAGACAGTGTACTCTTGACTTCAACCACCATCTGGGTGAAAAATATTCCTCCTCAGATCTTCTCTACACCTTTCACTTGTCACCTTAAATCTATACCCTCTGGCCTTGAACCCTCTGCCACAGAATAAAGTCTCTTAGTGTCTACTCTTTTTTTTAATTGAATATACTGTACCTGTCTCGGCCTCTCTCCACCAATGTTCCCCTGCCTCAACTGCACCTGCCAATCAGTCTCCTCTGCTCAAAGGATAACAAAATGAAAGGTCTAAATGAAGGGATTTGGCTGAAAATGTCAGCTATCCACTCTCTCCATTGATGCTATCTGACCCTTTGCACACCTCCATCATTAAGTGTGTTGCTCTAGATTTCAACACTTGCAGACTCTTGTGTCTCAACTTATCCAGATTCAGATTCAATGCTGCATTTTTCATTGAGCTAGCATCTTGGCCTTGTAAACAACAGACAAATGCTAGAAGAAACCAGGTTGGTTGCCCGATGAGCCCCAAGGCACGGAAAGAATCAGCAACCCCTCCACTACTCCTGTTCCTCAGTACTTCCTTGGTTGCTGCCATTCATGGTCAGACTCTCAAAATACATCTCCTCGCATTTAACAGGATTACATTTCATGTGCTGTTATTCCTCCCAATATATCAGCAGATCAGTATCATTCTTTTCACGGTCGGCAAGCCACCATTGATAGATTCAGTTTCATTGTGTTTGTCATCCCAGTTCAAGGAAGCTTCCTGCCCAGACTAAGAATATGATTTTTTTTCTGCTGTGCCATGTGCTGGGTTAATTGAGGGGAACGAAACGATGAAGGAAATGGTTTCCATATTCATAATTTACTGGCGGGGATGTGCCAGGCAGAACACGCGAGCAGGTGTTATAATGTCAAGGAGTTATTTGATAGCCCATTTAATAAGAGCACTGCCCTTGTGAACAACATCCCAGAAATCATTCACATCACTACCATCGGGGAGGAGATCCACACTCAGTGTTTTAGAGCTTCTTCTTCCCCCTTGCCATCAGGTTTCTGAATTGTGTATGAATGCACCTCATTATTCCTCTTTTGCACTCCTTACCTATCTTTGTAACTAATGTTATTTTTATGTCCTGTACTGCTCCCTCAAAACAATAAATTTCATGACATATGTCAGGGCTAATATACATGATTCTAATTCAGTCAGTGCTATGTGCTGGGCTGTTTAATCTCAAGCTAAAGGTGGGAGTAACACATACAAATGTGGAGTACCCATGGGTGCCATGGTAGTGTAGCTTTAGCGTGACACTGTTACAGCTCGGGTGGGGCATTGGAGTTTGGAGTTTAGTTCCAATGCTGTCTGTTGGGAGTTTGCACGTTCTGCCCATGACTGCATGGGTTTCCTCTGAGCACTCCAGTTTCCTCCCATAGTTCAAAGACATACCAGTTGGTAGGGTAAAATACTGATTGATTTATTTATTGAGATACAGCTCAGAATAGGCCCTTCTGGCCATCCTGGCCCTTCAAGCCATACCACTCAATAATCCCTCAATTAAGAATTAATCTACCAACTGCTAGGTCTTTGGGCTGTGGGAGAAAACAAGAGCACAAAGAGGAAACCCATGCAGTCGCGGGGAGAATGTACAAACTCCTTATAGACAGTGGCAGACATTGAACCCGGGTCACCTGTACTCTAAAAAGTTGTGCTAACCACTACACTACCATGCTGGTTAATTGTTCATTGCAAGCTGTGCTGCAGCTAGGTTTGGGTTTACTGGGTGGTGTGGGTTGTAGGGCAGGAAGGGCCTGTTCTGAGCTGTATCTCAATAAAAAATCAGTCAATCTCTAAGTAAATAAATAGTGCTTGTCAAGTCAAACTTGAGTTTATAGAAAGTATTGGGATCTGGAGGCAAAGAAAATAAAATTTAAAAGTAATAGCAAGAATTCACTGATAGACCGGACAGAACCCACTGCCTGAGTGCAGCCCGCAGCATCACAGTGGTAGTCTGGGAGCAGCATTGGAATCTGCGGTAAGATGCTGAACTTTAAATAACTTGAGAGATTGTTTCATGGAAAAGAGCATAGCTGTCACTCTGTTTGGGTTAGCGCTAACTAGGTCATGGGGAACATTGTGTGCAGGCGCTTCTTGGAAATGGCATGAGGTTTAAGAAGAGCTCACAAACCTTCAGGAGGGTTTTCCAGTTTTGAAAACATAACGATCAGAGACCATAACGGTCCATCAGAGAAATAGAGACTGGGCAGGTCCAAGTTCATCTACAAAGTCCAAGAGGCAGCCAGTTTTTTCACCTTATGACTAATGACTAAGGACTAATAACAAATGACTGATGGAACTAACGGAACTATCAAACTGCCGCACTTGCGAAAAATAAAAGGAGGAAAAAGGAAAAGTTGTTTGGTCATTGAGTGGAATCCAGTTAAAAAACCTTCGGATAGGTGCATTCAATCTCTTTCAAGTGGGGAAGCTGCGCATATTCATAGAAGAACAAGAACTCTGACTTGACAGTGCTGCAGGAACTCAGGAGGTCAGGCAGTATCTGTGGGGGGGAATAATCAGTCCAGGTTTCAGGCTGAGATCCTTCATAAGACCTTTACACTGCTTGTTATGAATAGCTGTCTGAGTTTAGACACAATGCCCTATTTGTCAAATAACCTGTTTCTGTTATTACACTGGTGCATTACTAAACCCTGAGTGACATGTACAGAGAAACCTGATATGCAGCACATCATCACACCAGTGTTAACTGTGCCGGAAATGAGAATACATGTTGACCAGATTAAGAGTGAACCTGGACCAGAAAATAAATCATCATTTTATATTAGCACTGATTATTCCCTTTGTATTTATTGATTTTTATCATCATTGCTCATCATTAAAAGAAATACCAGACCTTTTAAATTAAGTAATCAATCACAGATGATCTCTAAATAATCTGACAATGATAAATTCAATTTCACCAATGATTCATGCAAGATATTAACTAACTGCCAAAATTATACTGATCAATATCAAAAGGGGTTTTAGAAGGAAAGGAAAATACCTTTTTAAATCTCTGCATAGGCATGCCGTCATTAGAAAAGATGAATTTACACAAAATATTGGTTGTAGTCTACCGTCATTGCAGGACGTGCAGGAAAAATTACTGAAGATACTATGTTATGATATGTTACTTCTATTTAAACATTCCATGGGTTAACAATAAAGAAACATATTCTGGAAGAATTAGAGGACTTCTATTTACAGAAGTAAACAAACCCCACGCATGCTGAATCAGTGCTCTCCAATGAGGAACTATCACCTTGCAAACGCATTTCCCAAAAACTCACTTCAGGATAACGCCATGGGACTAATAAAATAAAAACTTCATGCCACCTTAGAAGTTTCTTGCCCCAAGCAGTTAACATCCAGTTTGCCCCCAAGCCTTCTGTCTATTGCCCCTGTCACTGTGCTGAACTGTAAATGCTTTTAATCATGCTGTTGATGTTGTAAATACACGCTGATATTTATGTATTTATGCATATTTATTCCATATCTGTACTTTAACCTCTAACTATATCATTTTTTATTCCTTATATTTATTGAAAGTTGTTTTCCATTGCATGTTGCACCCTGACCAACACACCACAGCAAATGCTTAATACATGTAAATATTTACAGTGAATAAAGTTGATCCTTGATCCTAGAAATATTATCATCTTAGATGCAATGATGCATTCTCATAGTGATATGGGATCAGAATTTCTTCAATCCAGCCCAAACTTTATTTTAATTTGTTCTTGGCCTTTGAAACCAACTGTAATTTTTTCTGGGAATCTCATCAACATTTGGCAGAAGATTAAAAAAAATTGAGGTCAAAAATAGATAATGTGAAGAAAAGTGAGGAAGATATGCCAAGAACATTCTTTGCACTCCTCTCCGTTTTAATAAGTTTGTGAAAATTAAACTTTGGAACCAACAAATCCTCATTTGTTCAAATTAAGCATGACACATTTAAGAGAATGAAATGAAATTGCATTGGGAGTCCAACAGAATGTGCACATGGGGCATACTTGAGTGAAAATAACGGGTTCTCGGCAAATCAAATCAGCTGAACAGCCATATTTCATATTTGTGACATTAAGTCATTTGACAGAATTTCCTCAATCTAATTCACCACATGAAGTGTTCAGTCCTCCACTGCCAAAGTACAGTGGCTGTTGTACACACCATCTATGAATTCCTTTCAAGGTTTTTAGGTGACAGCTATCAAAGAGAATGGCGAGGTCACGTAAGGACTTCAGCATCTGAATAACTCACCTTCTATTTGCACTTGGTACAGATTTGGAAACATCTTTTCATTGCTGATGGTTCTAAATTCTGAAACTCTCCTTTCAACAGCACTGTGGGGAAGCCTTTACCACATGGATTGCAGAGGTTCGAGAGAACAGCTTGCTAGCACCTTCTCATAAATAATTTGCAAATAAGTGATAAATGTTGACCTTCTATATGTTAGCAGCAACCCTGAAGAGTGTTTTATCTTCTTAATGTAACAGATTGTAAGTCATTCAAAAATAATTAAGAACATTGAAGATGCAATACAAGTCTCTGTAAAGTAAAAATTTACAAATGCTTCGAAGGAAATTTCCATATTAGTCCTGAACAAGTATCTTTAAGTTCCAGTAGCTCCCGATCTGCACATGCCAAAGATACACTCACAAAGAATCATTTTATGAAGTAATGAAAATATGACCATGGAAGTAACTCAGAGAGAATATTGAAAAAGGTTGACTTTGGGTATCAAAAAGGTCAGAAGAAGAAAATTCTACAGAAAATCAGAAAAAGGACAGCACAAACTTGTCTTTGATAAATAGGCTAAGGAGAGTGAAAATTTTAAAAATAAGCCAAGAGGCAGAAACAATGAAACTGTGGTCCTATCATCGAGGCCATCTTCAGGAGGTGATGCCTCAAGAAAGCAGCATCCATCCCTAAGGACATGGCCTCTTACAATCAATTATGAAGGAGGTACAGGAGCTTGAAGACTCACATTCAATGAATCGGAAACAGCTTAAACCCCTCCATCACCAGATTTCCAAACAGTCCATGAGCAGTCCTCAGTATCCTTATTTTTTTGCATTGTTTACTTACTTTGAAATTCTTTGCACTGGACTGTTGCCACAAGACAACACATTTCATGTCATATTAGACAGTGATAATAAACACGATTCTGACAAGGGTAATGTGCCACAGAAAAGAAATTAAAGCACATTTGAGAAGGATGAAGAGGTACAAAATGTAACCGTTAATAGAAACAAGAAGTAACATGTTCAGTGTGAGAGCAGGTCTGTTACACACTTGGAATATTGGGTCCAGTTCTAGGAAGCATGTGAAGCTTTAGAGAGAGTACGGGGAGACTTACCATGATGCTGTCTGGATTAGTGTGCATGTCTATGAGGATAGGATGAGCGAGCTAAGGCTTTTCTTTTTGGAGTGAAGGAGGAAAAGGGGTGACACGATAGAAGTGAATCAAGATAAAAAGAGACAGGGAATGGGTAAACAACCAGACACTTTCCCAGGGCAGAAATGTGGGAGCAACATTTGTGGTGACTGGGGGAAATTTTTGAGAAATGTCAGAGATAGTTTTTCTTTTAAGCAGAGAGTGATATGTGTGTGAGATGTGCTGCCGAGGTTGTGGTAGAAACAGATACATTAGAGCCATTTACAAAACTCTTAGATAGGCAAATGGATAACAGAAAAATGGAGTGCAACGTGGGAGAAAAGGGACAGATTGCTCTTGAAGTAGGCTAAAAGGTTGGCAGAAAGATCCGTACTATATCAGTGCTGAATTAAACTAAGTCTCCTCTGCCTCTACAGGATCCATTCCCTCTATTCCTGTTGGAGAAGTGTGTTGGATTAAAAGTAACAGACTCAAAATGATGGAGTAACTAGGCTGATCAGACTGCATTTATGGAAATAGTTGACGTTTCAGGCCAACACCCATCTTCAGTACTGACAACGAAAGGTAAAGATGGGAGGGGAATGAGGCCAGCTGGAAAGTAATAGGTGAGGGCAGGTGGATGAGAAAGAATGGGAATTAGAATAAAAATATTTGGCGACTGGGAAGTTGCATTTGGTGTTCGATGATGCAGTACCCCAGTTTATGATGGATCACACCAATATAGAGAAGGCTGCATTCAGAGCACTGGACACAATAGAAGACCCCAGCAGATTCACAGGTAAAGTGTTGCCTCATCTGGAAGCACTGCCTTGGACTCTGAACGGAGGTGAGGAAGGGGATGTTTGGGCAGTTATAGCACTTGGGACCTTGCAGAGATAAATGCTAGGGGAGTAAGAAGTGGAAGATAAAGATAAATTTACTTGTTGTCTTAAAGTTTGTAAAATACTTCATTAATATCTGAACAGCTCAAACTGACAATTTAACTCTCTCTGAATTTGTACCATGTAGTGTGCCTGTACAAGAAAAAACATTATAGGTTTGTTAATGTCTAATTTTGCTGACAGCAGCTGGATTCTTTCTTAGTCTCAGGCACCATTAACATGAGGATGTCTGTTAATGACTAAATGTCTGTTGGTCATTTTGAGAATTGGGTTGATGGATTCTTTCTTAGTGTCTGTCAAATGGGCTTGATGGATTCGTTTTTGGATCTGAGCTTGTTACATGTAATATTAACTAAAGGAATGTTAAGTCCAAAACATTGGTGGATTGATGGATAAGGAGGGGCCATTATAGTGTCTATCCGGTTTATATGGGTATGCTGAACATTGTGTTTAAGAACACATGAGTCGTTTGAATGAAAGAAACCAGGCTCAGTTAATAGCTTGAGAACAAATATCTGCTTCTGTGTGTCTCTCTACACTTGTGGGACTCGTATACCTTCTGCTCAGTTCCTTGGACTTGTTCTAGACTGAGAATCACAATCAATGCTGTGGACCCAGGGTGATTTCACAAGTGAGTCAGATTTCGAAGTTCACCCAACAACAGTGACAGTAGAGTGGAGACTAAGAATCATGAGCCCTGAAATCTTTGTGAATTACTATTTTGTGTGGTTTATTTGTGCTTTCTATTTTTATGATAATAAATTAGACAAGTTATTTTGTTGTGTTTGTACACTTATTACCACATCTCCAAGACACTTGAATTGTTGGGTCTGATCAATCCAGCTCATTAAAAGCAGTTAAACTTCTAAGCAAACTGTATGCCTTTAAATCCATTGCACTCAGCAAAACTGGCACTCGTTTTTCATTGGTTATTTAATTTGCTTCAAAATACTGCTCAATTAGCTCAGTATACAATCTAGTTATCTTTTGCGGAATCAAATGTGTTGTTCTACTTGATGTTTTTGCTTCAGTTTTTTTAAATTTATGAAATCTAGGTGATTTTAAAAGATCAAGTTTATCATTCCAACTAACAACCCAATGCACAGAGACAGAGAGAGAGACAAATTGTGCACACAGTAAAAGCAAGCAACAGCATTCAAAATGAAAATGAGTCCATAGGCACAAAGGCCAGAGCAGGCCCACAGCCTTGGCCTCATTTCAGCAGAGTGCGGAACACACATCGTGGAGCAACGAGCAGAACTGGCCCAGCTGTAACCTGATATTTGTCTTGATATTGATGAAAGACAGCAGGAAATTAAGAATGGAGTAGATTAGTGGTCACCAACCTTTTTAAGCCCAAGATCCCCTACCTCAACCTTAGTGAAAGGCAAGATCTACTTACTAAATCATTTAGAGAAAAAACAGCTCAGATTGTACTTCAATTTAAGGCCTTTTATTTGGGCTAATTATATTTGAATTACATAAAATGCTTTTGTCAAACTTTCAAATTAATTCAAACATGAAAACAGTGTAACTAGCATATCAAACAGGCCATAGCTGTCTTTCTTTAAGAATATTATAATACTTCACACATTTAAATTTAAGTTTCATTATTTAATTTTATTTTAACACAAAAGGTAAATGAATAAAATTGACTGTGACACTCAGTGTGATGACTGGGGCTGAATACTTTCTGCTAGTTCCCTGAAATTTGGTTCATAGATGCAGACAGCCAGTCTGAGACAGTCTGTGAGGTGTCTGTCAGTAAGATAGCTCCTGTACTTAGATTTAATCATTTTCATCTGCAAAAATGTAATTTCACACAGATAAGTTGACCCGGAGTCGACACTGACTTTTAGTGCACACATGGTGAGATGAGGAAGCTTCTCCCTGCTGACAAGCCCCCAAAAGTCACCATCCCTTCATCTTGCTTTAAACTCAATGTCATTTCGCAAATGAGTTATTTCCATTTCAATATCGCTTGACACAACAAATACTTGCTGGAATTAGGCTGCTATCTGTTCTATATCGACTGGCAGAATGAGTTTGAAATAAATGCAGCAATATCTTTCATGACGTTTAACTCCCCAAACATTATAGTAATTGCCACCAGTTTATGAATGGGGATGCCATGTTCACGGACATATTTTTTAAACTCACTGTAAATATCCTCACCTCTCCTTTAAGTGCAAAGGAGTGAGGAAGCCCTCCTTTGTTGTAAAATCCTGGAAAGCCGTTCTGACAAATACAACAAACTGAGCTGTTTGCATTACATCCAGGGATTCATCGAACTGTAGTGAAAAATATTCACAGAGTGACAAGTCCTTTAACACTTGTTGATCCACGTCCACTGACAGTGACTCCACTCTCCTTGTCACTATTGCAGGGCCAAGCAATTTATTAAGTATTGCAGTTGTGATGTTGTTTTTGTTTTTACAGTCATAAAAACAGTCTCTGTGGTAAAGGCCATTGCTTCCTTGAATAAATCGCCATCTGTAAAAGGCTTCTTGTGGTGCCTTACACAAAGTGATGCTTCGATGGCAGACTTAGTTTGAGCAGCATTAGCCTCACAGCTGGAGGGAAGAATCTGTCCCAGTCCTGATGCTTCTGTACCTCCTTGCTGACAGTTGTGGATCAAAGAGATTATGGGATGGGTGGTAGGAAACTTCAACAATATTTTGGGTCCTTCATCCTCAATGCTCCCAGTAAATGTCACAAATCAGGGGGGTGAAGACAGCAGTGATCTTCTCAGTGGTTTTTATTGTAGATTCTTGAAATGAAACGCCTTGCAGCTTCCATGCCACACAATGATGCAGCTGTACAGGACACTCTTGATGGTGCTCATGGAGAAAATTGTTTGAAGTGGAGTGAGTAGCCTTGCATGCCTCAGTCTCCTCAGAAAGTGTAGCCTTTGCTGTGCCTTCTTGACTAATGAGCAGGTGTTGTATATCCAGGTTAGATCCGGGTATGTTCACACCAAGGAAGTTTCTGTTCTTCACTCTCTCCACAGCAGAGCATTAATGTACAATGGACCTACATCTTCCTGAAGCCACATCATCTCTTTCATCTTGCCCACGTTGAGAATCAAATTGTAGTTCTCACACTATTTGGCAAGCCTTGCTACAGCCTCTCTGTATGCTGACTCATCATCGTTGCTGATGAGGCCAACCACCGTAGGGCCATCAGTGAACTTGATGATGCAGTTTGACTTGCACATTTAGGTGGAGACATAACATAAAGATTTTTATTCCTTGTGTAAGTCAATTCAATTCAAATTCAATATGGCAGTGCAGTCTGAGTCAACAGCATGAACAATGGGCTGGACACAGCCCTGGGGGGCACCAGTGTGCAGTGTGATAGAGCTTGAGATGTTGCTGCCAGCTCAGACTGGGATCTTCCATCAAGAAGTCCAAGATCCAGTTACAGAGAGGAGTGTTGAGTCCCAATGAGTACAGCTTACCCACCAGCCCCTGAGAGACGATCATGTTAAACACCAAGCTGAAGTTGATGAACAGCATCCTGTCGTTTAAGGCATCCTTTTCTAGGTGGGACAGTACGAAGTGGAAGTTCAAGCCTATGATATCATCAGTAGATCAGTTAGAGTGACAGGTAAACTGAAAAAGGTCCAATGTAACCAGAAAGTGAGATTGTATATGTTTTATTATCAGCTGCTTAAAGCACTTCATGATTTTTGAAGTTAGTGCCTCTGGGCGGTAATTTTTTAGCAGTTACCGTCATTCTCTTGGGCACCAGAATGATGGTGGCTGCCTTGAACCCTGCAGAGACAATGGACCATCTCAGAGATATCAACGATATCCAGTAAGAATTCTGTTAGCTGGCCCACACAATCTCTCAGCATTTGACAGAATAAATCTCCTTTCAGCCAGAGGGTATTTCTGTCTGGCCAAAAGATCAGGCCTTCTAGCTGGGTAGCCAAGTCTGATGTGGTGTCCTGGAGCCATGTTTGCATCAGGACAAGTGTGCTGCTCTCCCTCATCTCCTACTGGTTCAGTTGCAGGCACAGAGTTCTAAAAAAGTCCATCTAATTATCTATTCAATACTTCGAAGATTAACTGATGGTACAGAAAGTGGATGTAGAGGTCACGAACAGATCCTTCATACCTAACTATCAAGCACACATTTCCACTGATGCTGCACTAATCCCATATTCCAAAGATATATGCTTAGCGTTCGGGTTAGTAAGCTGTGGACATGACACATTGGTGCTGGAAACATGGCAACACTTGCACAATCCTCACTGATTTGTTTTGACTTGCTTCAACTTTTTTGATGTACAATACATGTGACAAATTAATCTTTAAAAGATTTTTTATCTTTTGTATATACCGATTAACTCCCCCAGATTCTACAGTTCAAGTACACAGTGAGTAATTTACAGTAGCTGCTAAACCTGCAAGTCCATACAACATTGGTGTGTGAGAGGGAGTGGACCATCCAGTGGAAATCCAAGAAGATCATGGAATCTCCACACAGAGATCAAGGTTAAACCCGGGTGCTGACCCTATGAGGCAGCAGCTGTACCACCTACAGCACTGTGCAATTATACTAATGTGGTATAGTACACATAGATTTTTGGAAGGCCTTCAATATGCTTCAATAGTGCAGACAATCAAAATATTTATCAGGCTTGATGAAGTAACTTCAGATCGATAGTGTACTAAATCATTTGTCGAAAGGTGTGACAGAAGTTTAGCAAACTGATTTAACTCAATTGAATAATATAAACAGAGACCAAGCATCCAACGTAAAACTCATTTGCAGTATTTTTTATTAAGCATTGTTAAACTTTAGTCAAAGATGCAATCAATATCTCACAAAGAAAATGACAAGATGAATTTATTGTCATTTGCCTGTAATGCTTACTTGAAGAAGCATCACAGACAAATGGCATTAGAGATACAACAAACACAAAAATGTTATACAAAATTATGCATGAAAAACACAATTTGAACAACAAAATGTCCATTGTAGTGCAAGTTGTCGAAGAGGTCACAATATCGCTGTACTTAGGTAGACCTGTGCCAATTGGTTGAAGAGAAGTAACTGTTCTTGAACCTGGTGTAGGACTCCAAGCTTTTGTACCTCCTACCTGACGTTGAGAAGATGGCATGGTCTACCTAACCAAGGAACCTCAGTGAGAACCAAGGTTCCAAACAACCTGTATACATTGCTTAGAATGATTTGGGTATAAGTTCACTTTTGGTCAAATGTTCTGTTGCATAATATGATAGAATATTTAATTGTCATGTATATTTTGGTACACATATCCAAATTAGTTACACATTTACCTAGTTCCATTGTTTGTAATTTGTTGTTTTTCCTTTCAAGTATTTTGGAAAGTTAGAATCTTCTTTCACTATCCCTTAAATGAGCCCAAAACATATCCTTTTGCTGAATCTATTACACTGTATCCAGGGGTGATTGATATGGCTGCCATTACTTCTAATTGTAACTTGATCTGTTCCCTCAGTTTTGCTAATAGTAAACTGTTGACTAGAGGGACACTAGGTCATCTTAAAGATGATCCAGGCCATCTGTGTGATAGCTTTGATGCTTAATGTCCTTGGTGTTGTTACGTACCCTGTAACTGGGTGTCTTACCAGCAAAGTTAGAAGTGTCCATTGGAGTCTGGTACTATTTTCAAAACAATGTTTATTAGTAAAATATACGAATCACTATCAACAATGCAAATATACAGATAATACACGTTAGCAATAACTAAACCTTAAAGTGTGGATATAATAATAATCAATAATAAACAAGCTTTATCGATGTCTAGGGGATAATGATGTATCATGGGAAAGTATAAAGTTCAGTTCTGTTCATACAGGCTGAGGTAGTTGTTGGTCGATGTGTAATCATTGGAGAGAGAGAGAGAGAGAGAGAGAGAGAGAGAGAGAGAGAGAGAGAGAGAGAGAGAGAGAGAGAGAGAGAAAGAGAGCGAGAGAGAGAGAGAGAGAGAGAGAGAGAGAGAGAGCAAACAGTAACAGTCAGTCAAACCTTCCTTTACATTCTTGATCCATCGATGTGTTGTGGCCATTCAGGTATGACCCCTCTGTCCTTTAGCTAGACCATTCTTCTATGGTGGACTCGTCACCCAGGAAAGGGTGGACACACACAGAAGCCCCCACCGGACTCGCTATAAACACTGTGAGTTAAAATTGATCCTTTGTTCGGTCTCCAATGACCCACAGTTTTCTCGTGGGTTCCAACACTCAATCAGTGCTCATTAGTGTGTCTTAGGGGTGTCTCCCCAGACCTCACTTTTATCCCTACTCACGGGTCTCAGGTGTCAATCAGTTTTGAATGGTTTAGTCCATCAAACCAGCCCACTTTGGCTGTCCACTGAGGAATTTTAATGAACAGAATGGTACCAAGTAAACAGCCCTCTCCGGAGCCATGAGTCTTACAAGAGACATAATATGGTCTCTCTCCCCCGGTGTTATCTCTCCCTTGTCTGAAGCAAATGTTCCAGTCCCAGTATGTTTTTGTTCTATCTCTTTCTCTCTCATTAGCAGCCTGGCAACAGTAATGGTTTGTAATTCGCCCAGGGGAGGGGGACATGGGCAACCCTGCACCCTTCTGCCCTTCAGAGCTGTTCATCCTTTGAAACAGTGTTTAATAAGGATAATATCATGGATGCCAAAGAAATGAAGGTAAAAGATAAGGGACCATATGTATATTTTGAGGAAAGAGGTCCTGATTTCTCCCTCTAACTATTCCCATTAACTTGTCAACCAGATGACATTCATATCTTATCCTCATTATCCTCACCCTCAGAAGTATTCACTTTGCTCCACCCATTACCCTCTTCCACTTTCAGTGCAACTGAAAACATTTTTTTTTTCTCTTTTCCGTTTCTGGAGAATACTTTATCCTGTAACATTAACCCTGTTTCTCTTTTCACAGATGCAGTCCAACCAGTGGAGTTTTTCCAGCACTTCCTGATTTTCTTTCAGATTTACAGCATTAAATAGATGCTGTCTGACCTGCTGAGTGCTGCTAGCATTTTGTGTTTTTACAGCATTTATATTGTTTTTGATATTCCAATAAATCTCTTTTCTGCACCTCCTTCATAGACTTCAAAACAGAGATGAAGAGGAAGATTTTGAGCCAGAGTGTGGAGAATCTGTGAAATTCATTGCCACAGATGGCAGTGGAGGCCACGAGGCCAGTTCATCGTGTACCTTTAAAGAGGAGTTGATAGGTAATTAGTAGTAGCATCAAATTTTATAGAAAGAAGCAGAAAATGGGTATGAGAGGGATAATAAATCAGCCGTGATCAAATGGCAGAGTAGTCTTGATGAGCCAAATGTCCAAATTCTGGTCCCATGTCTTATGGTCTTATGACCTTCATCATCACACTCTAGTTTCTAGTGTTTAACCAATTTTGTACCTGTTTCTTTCTTCCTTTAATGCTTTGAATGGTTTTGCTCATATCTACTGTGAGGCATGTTGTCAAGAACAACATAAAAGTTCAGATGCACAATCACAATAACATCCCCACTGTGCCATTAAATAAATCATCAAATGTGATTTGCCCCTAATAAGTCCATTTATTCCACATACATTTCTAAATGTACTGCTGCTTTTATTACATGTGGTACCGATTTTGTTTTCCACAAAAATCACTACAGGATATTTATGGAAATTTGTACAAAGTGCCAAGGTTATACTATTTATGATGGAGAAGCTGATCAATAAACTGTATGCTTGCTCCCTTGAAACATACAAGAGAAAGTGCTGTTAAACTTGTAAACTATAGTGGGATGCTGGATTACTGAAGAGCCATGGCACTGTGAACCATTCAACAAAACTGCAAATGTTTCACACCAGCAGCTTCAGCAACATATATTATCAGGCTCCTGAACCAGAGTGGATAACTTCACTCACCTCAACTCTGAACTGATTTCACCATGGATGGACTCACTCTCAAGGACTCTGCGACTCATGTTCTCCGTATTATTTATTTACTTATTTACTGTTCTGTATTTGCACAGCTTATCTTCTTTCATACATTGGATGTTTGTCACACTTGTGTATAGTTTTTCATTGATTCTATTGTACTCTTTGTTCTGTTGTGAATGCCTGCAAAAAATTAATCTCTGGGTAGTATATGGTAATATATTCTCTATGTACTTCTACAATAGATTTTACTTTGAACTCTGAAATTGCTCTTTGCTATTTGTTTACAAGCCTCATTAGATACTGATGCTTATGTCAGCATTCTGTTCACCACCAGTAATATTTGTCTCTGTTTAAAATTAGTCCAAATACAGACAAAGGCCAAAGAGCTTGATCCTATTAAATCAAATGAATAGTTTATGCAAGTATAATGAAGATTCATACACTGGCTGGCCAGGATGTTTGGTTTTCTATTGGGGTTCCCCCAAACTGACATCATTCAAGAGAGAACTAATTTGCTATAAACAATGACATGATTTATTCAAGCATCCTGAAACATCTTAATGCTAAAATATAGCATTTCAGATAATTATTTTCCTCTATCCTTAATTAATCACAGGTAGTTCATTCACACCAATGCTCCTTCTAGATGTGTTCAATTCAAGCCTGAAATTTAAAATAAATGGTTCATCTAATGCAATATGGGTGCAGATTAAGGATTTTATTTCATCTAGATATAGAGCTTAAGCATTATACTGAGATATTAATGTTTAAATAATGTTTACTAATTGGTATGCCTTTGGACTGTGGGAGGAAACCTGAGCTCCCAGGGAAAACACACACATTCCATTAGGAGAACAGAGAAACTCCTGACAAGTGAGTTAGAATTGAACTCTGAACGATGACACCACGAGCTGTGATAGCGTCCTGCTAACCATTACACCACCGTGGTGCCCAGTGTACCTTTTGACCACTTAAGATATGCAGAAATAATGAAAGTGGCTTATTTACTCCTGGGTTCTTTTCTTAGAAATAATTTCAAAACCCTGCAGTAAGTGTTACATAAAAATTTTCCTTGGACTCCACCCTATGGCAAATAAAACACTTATTTATCATGTTGATTGTTTATAAAGGGACCATATAACTGTATTAGCTAAAATGTTCACTATATTGGGGCGCCACAGTAGCATAGCAGTTGTCAGTGCTCAGTGTGTCAGAATTAGGAGATCAATTAAAATGTCATCTGTAAGAAGTTTGTATGACATTTCCATAAGCGTGCGGGGTTCCTATGGGTGCTCCAATTTCCTCCTACAGTCAAAAGATGTACTGGTTAGTAGGTTAATTGGTCAGTGTAAATTGTCCTGCAGTTAGGCTAGGGTTAAATCGGTGGGTTGCTGGACAGTGCAGATCATTAGGCCGAAAGGGCCTGTTCCATGCTGTATCTCTAAATAGGTACATAAATTTCTGTTTTAATTATATAATAATCTGTTGAAAAGCCTGTAAATGTTCATATTGAAAAATAAAATAACAAATCCAATAGATTAAATTAAACTAGTGACTTGATATTACCATCAGAAATTTTAATTATTCAAATAATGTTCTACTAACTCAGATACTTTCCAAACCTGTCATTTTCATTTCTCACGATTCAGACTCACTTATTTACCACATGCATATCAAAACATATAGTGAAATTCATCATTTTGTTAACAATTAACACAACCTAAGGATGTGCTGAGTGCAACCTGCAAACATCACCACACATTCAAAGGTTTCAAATGTACATTTAATGTCAGGGAAATGTATACAATATACATCCTGAAATGTTTTTTTCTTCACAGCCATCCACAAAAGCAGAGGAGTGCCCCAAAGAATGCCTCAAAAGAACAATGAAAGGGAAAAATAAAGATATTAAAGATGGAAATAGAGCTGTTTCTGAAGATGTAAGTAAAGGAGGCACCATTCAGTGCCATTTTCCTGAACCAGCGTGCCTATCCTGTTCAAGAACAAGACAATCAACAGTAACAACAGAATAACAGCAACAAAAGAGTAGAACAAATGGCAGAGGGGATGAAGCTGTTCCAAAAGCACTGAGTATGGGTTTTAAGGCACCTAAACCTGCTTCATCATAGTAGTAAGGAGAAGAGGACATGTCCCTGATGGTGCAGGTCCTTAATGATGGATCCTGCCTTCTTGAGGCACTACCTTTTGAAGATACCCTCAGCGATGTGGAGGCTTGTGTCCATGATACAATCTTCTTCAGTCTCTTATAATCTCTTGCATTGGAGCCTCCAGTTCAGGGGATGATGCAACCAGTCAAAATGCTGTCCACATACATCTATAGAAATCAGTAAAACTCTTTGGTGACATACCATTCGCCTCAATGAAGGTATTTTACTTTAGTATGTCTGTTTGTATTATTATATAATCACCTATATAACAGAATATGTGAATGTTCTGTTAATTTTCCAGTAATTGTGTAAAAGTTGAGTTTGTATTTTTCTGGAAACTTCTTGGTCTCAGTAGTGGGTGTCATATTACTTGAATCTTCCTACATTATTACCTAACTATCTCCTCTAGTCTACTATGAGAAACCCATGACTACTTTTTAGTCTTTCCTTTGTTTGTTTTGATAAGTTTCTTCTTCTCTTTCTTTGCTTTTGTAACCCTTATTAAAATGATTGAAAGTAACAAGTTTTATGTCCCTTTCTTGACTTTGAAGAACTTTTTAATAGTAAAAGCATCAGGATCAAGAACTCCTGTCTCACCACCCTCTTCTCTTCCTTACAATGGCCATCTCATCTCTCCACTCAAAGTCCTGAGGCAAGGTTTTGACTCGAAGCATCAATGAATTCTTTCCTCCATGAATGCTGCTCGATCAGCTGAGTTCTTCCAACAGACTGGTTGTTGCTCTAGGTTCAAGTCTCTTGTGTCTTAAATGCTGTCTTAAAATGGATCTCTGTCTTTGAACTACATAGAGTCATAGATTGGTACAGCAACGTTTCTCTGCGGATCATCACCTTGTTGTGGTGGAGAGGCTGTGAGCTCTAGAGATCCCGAAATTGCTTGTGTCTGAGTTTAGCCACCTGTCTCTTAGTGCCTGTAGGGTCATCCATAGTGAGAAGGTTAGGCAAGGTTCCATTCAAAGAGCAATCTAACCAAGACCTCAATGGTGGAGCTGCCAGAAGATGATGACACGGCACAATGGCAGGAGAGTCAAAGGAAAGCTGCAGCAGTGAAGGGTCCCCATGTCAGTTGACCCTGGTGTGTCAAGGTGACTGCCCATGTATCTGCCTCCCCTTGTTAAACAACGTCATGTACAGGCATTCTCCGTTAAGGCAATCCACCCTAACTTCCCAGATCTGTGGGTCCCAAATTGGCAGCTGAAGCTATGTGGGGACTGACCTTTGGAGAACATCATACTCAATCAAGTAATTACACTAACTTACTACTCCAGCACTGAAATAGGTCTTTTCACCCACCATGTTCATGCCATGTAGCGATTCTATCTGATTCCAACACCTCCTTCAGCAGTAAATTCCAAATGTCATCCAACCTCTGTGCAAAAAAACATTCCCTTAGATCCCCTTTAAAATTCCTTCTTTTGATGTTGAACTTAAGTCTTCTATTTATACACTACCATGATATTAAAAAACAATTCTGGCTATCTATGCCTTTTATAATTTAATAATCTTATCTACCTCCATCAAATCAGCCCTGCCAATAAATTGAATTTGAAAGGGAGAGTTTAACAAATTCATTATGACTTTCTAGTAAGTCACACATGGAGAATTTTGCATCAGTTTCTAAAGAATCACTGTGGAGATCACAGATAATATTTTAAGAATGTTGCCAAAATAAAAAAAAAATTATAACATGAGGCAAAGTTACCAAGACTGGGTCAATTCAGATTCATTTATTTATACAGGTATATCAAACCATACAGTGAAATGCATTGCTTACATGAACAGTCAGCACAAGCTGACAATGTGATGGGGGCAGCCCACAAATGTCGCCACACATTCCAGTGCCAAAATATCATACCCACAATGCTCGGCAGAACAACACAGAACACAACAAAACAGAGCACAACAAACAACAAAACAACAGCAGGCAAACATTCCTCAATCCGTCTCACCCACAAATGCACATACAAAATCTTCTAACACCATCCTGGACCTCCAGCAGACTGTGGGTTCACTTCCCTAGTGGACCTGTAGGACTCTGCTCATTGGGTCTTGACTTCTAGACTTCACACTGACCTTCTAGCCTCTTTTCTTTGACATTGGGGTGCTAAATTAGCATAGATGAGATTATGAGAGGACTTGGATATGGAGAGGACAGGAAGGAGTTATTTGCCTTGTGAGAGAAATTAATACACAGGAAACATTGGTTTGATGTTTGCAAAGATTAAGAGAAGTTGAAGTTTTGTTTTATATACTGAGTAAGTAAAGGTATGGAGCTTACTGCCTGAAGGTGCAATCGAAGTAGAACATTTTAAAAAGTTGTTGGTTATACAGCTAAAATTACTATGGGACAATGGCTAGAAAACAGGCTTAAACTAGACAGCCATGGCTGTGATGGGACAAATAGGTTCTTTTCATGCTGTAAGTCTGAATGGTAACACAATCCTAAGAGATGATTGTAAAGTTGAGTTTGCATTTGACAGTGTGAGTGACTCATTGGCACACAACTTAGTGGTTCAATATACACCACTGGTGTTGAATGCCTGGAATCTGTAGATTCTTCCTACAGCTCTGTAGGTTTCCCCCATTTGCTCCCACGTGGGATTGTGACTCCCACGTCCCAAGGTTATACCAGTTTATTGGTTAACTGGTGACTACAGATTACCAATAGTAAAGGTGATTAAGGGAGGTGTTGATTGAAAGTAAGAAGGAAAAATGCCATTAAGCTGGAATAATGATTTATGAGGATGTTTCTCAGACTCAAACGGCTGAGTTTGTCACCGTGGTTCGGACACAGCCCAAGTGAGGAGTGAGAGACGCTGACACGGGTCACAGACTTCAATGCAAAGAGTATTAAAGGGAAAAGAAAGCAATAAACACTAGGCCAAACAAGGCCGTTAACTAAAACTCTCAAATGGGAACTGAAGTCGACACTGCGGCTGAAAGGAGTAACTAAATATAAAACAAATACGGCTAGTCTTCAGAGTCAGTGACTCGACAGTCCAATTTCTCAGGCAAGGCTGAATGCAAACAGGCAGCAAAGCATTGCTGTGTTCAAGTCTCGACAAATACTACAACTGAATGAATGGAGTTAAATACTAACACAATAAAATAATTAGCTGACACGTGCATATTCAAAAGCGCAATTGCCAAATTTGCTGTGCTGCTGGATCTGTGGTTGTGACAGAGTTATGGAGAAGATTGAGGAAGCTGAGACTTTATGAAGTATAGGAGACTGAGAGGTAATACTATAGAGGTATTTAAAAACATGAGGGGCATTGAAACTGTTGTGTATTTAATATTTCAGAAATCTTGAAAATATGACGTCGATCAAGCATTCTTTGTTTGCTTAAATAAATTTACTAGTTATATGTATAAATTTATGAATTGCATACATCATCACACTACCACATGATACGTGCACACCTCGCTTAAGTAAACACAAAGTTAGACCTGCATACCCAAACTCCTGTGATTTCCTTTGAATTAGTTTAATGTTTTGAAGTTACAGAACATAACAGATATGATGAACACAGACATTTTCCCATGGTTGGGGAATCAGTACTAGAGAATTAGTTTAGGATGAGAGGGAGGGAGGTTTAATAGGTGAGGCAACACCTTTGTGTAGAGAATGGTGAGTGTAGGTTCAATAGCTACATTTAATATCGGAGAAATATATACAATATACATCCTGACATTCTTTTCCTTCGCAACCATCCATGAATACAGAGGAGTGCCCCAATGAATGAGTGACAACTTAATGTTAGAACCCCAAATCCCCCAGCTACCCCTCCCACACATAAATGGCAGAAAAAAATGACTCCCCTCCCCCAACAGCAAAACAGCATCTGCACCCCCCCCCCACCAAGCACTCAAGCATGTAGCAAAGCACCAATAATGACACAGACTTGCAGTATCCCAAATACTACTCTTTCACCTGGTACTCGACATGCCACAGACTCTCTCTCTCCTTAATAAGGGAAAAAGAGGTGTTCCTGTTTCACAGTATATGGAAGTGGTTTAACTGCCAGAGGAAGTGGTTAACAATAATTAAATGACAGTTGAAGAGGTACATGGATAGCAAAGGTTTAGTGGTATAAAGGACAAAAACTGAAAAATGGGTCCAGCTTAAATGGGAATTATGTCTTATGTATGGCATGAAAGTTATAGGGAGAGGACAAGAGAATTGAATTGAGAGGGATCACAAATCAACCCTGATAGAATGGTGGAGCATACTTAATGGGCCAAATGGCCGAATTTTGTTCCTATGTGTTATGGTCCTATGGAATCTTGATTGGCAGGGACCAATTAGGACGTAGGGTCTGCTGCCATGCTGGATGACTCTATGGCCCTATGTAATAAGTAAGAAGGAAATATGTGGGAATGATGGTCTGAAAGCATGCAGATTCAATGAGCCAAATGGCCTTCTTCTAATGCAAGACAAAGACGAAAGGTAAGTCAAAGTCCTATATTCCCCTTACTCCTTTTGAAAACATTACATGGATTACAGTTACATGCATATTTCAGCGAGGAGAAATTAAAAAACAAAAAAGGCAAATACAGAAGTAATTTAAAACAGAACAAATACTAAAAAGTGAAGTTGCTCTGCACCATTAACTGTCAGCTGAGTTGAAAATTACGGAGAGGTGGGTAAGGGAGGATGTCATTTATTCATGTAATCTTCTTGTCTTGTAGCAATTGAGAATGAGAACTGTAAAATTTGATGCTGTTTTCACATTAGGGTAGAAAATCTCTCCTTTTAAGTTAAGTGTGTAGCAATTGTTTAGAAGGAACAGGGCAATTGCTTTAATTTTTCCAGCACATTTACATGGTTTAAGTGTGCAGCTGAATGTAAACTCCCACTGAGAAAATGAAGCAAAAAGTTTTCACAGTACTTATAGACCTCTATTTTTTTTTTCTGTTTTGATTTGGAACTGTTGTTCTTGTTGCTGCAAAATTCAAGAAAGCAAGAACTGAAAATGAGCTACTCTATGTAAAGAGAATGACGTAGACCAGGAAGATTCAGAAATCAGATTTGAATCCACGCTGAGGTAGTCAATGAGCAACACAAGCATTGCAATACATTACTCTGGACAATAAAGTTTTCTGAAAGTGTTGCTTCCTCAGAATTGTTTTATTTGTTTATGATAGACCACTTGAAGCTGAACACAAGTATACTTGTATCATGTAGGAATTTGGAGAAACATAAAATTAAGTGTCATGGAATATAACGTGTTTAATTGCATAACAGCACTGACACTTTAGTGCAACTTAAAATGATATGATGATAATTTTCATTTGTACTCAGTGACTGAGGCTTCTCGCAGAAGTGTCCAACAATAATCAGCCAGCATTGATGGATTCTTGTTGCCTTGATACCGTTTTTCCATGACCGCAATGTTCTGGTGAAACCTTTCACCGTGTTCATCACTGACTGCACCAAGATTTGTACAGAAGAAGTTTAAAAATGAACGCAGAAAATAAATCTTTAGTGACATATTCATGGTTTTGTATGCCTGAGACATGTTGTCAACCCACAACACCTAGTTTGGTGCTATGTAGTTGTCAAAAAAATTTAGAACATACTTGAAAACACAAAATGCTGGCAGAACTCAGCAGGCCAGACAGCATCTATGGGAGGAGGTAGTGGCAATGTTTCGGGCCGAAACCCTTCATCAGGATTCTGACTCCTGACGAAGGGTTTCGGCCCGAAACGTTGTCACTACCTCCTCCCATAGATGCTGTCTGGCCTGCTGAGATGTGCCAGCATTTTGTGTTTTTATTTATTTCCAGCATCTGCAGATCCACTCGTGTTGCCTTAGAACATACTCAAATTCCTTCCATGCGATTTTTCCAGTCCAACTGGAGGTTCTTCAAATTGCCTGCAATTGATGAACTATTTGACTTGTGGACCAACAAAAATGCCTTGGCATCAGTTACTCTGATTTGAATTATGAATTGGAATAACAAATATAGGTGATTTCAAGAAGATAGCGCATGATTAGGAAGTTTCATACTGATTTTTATGATCAGCAGCCTAAAATCCATAAGATTCACACAAGAGTATTCAAGAAGCAAAATCTTTGCTGTCCAGTGTTGTAGGTTTTTTTGTCCCACAACCATCAGAGTGTATAAATTCACTCAGCTCAACACTGAACTGATTCCACAACCTACAACTCACATTCTCAGTATTATTTATTTATTACTTTGTATTTCTTTTTCTATTTTCACAACTTGTTCTCTTTGGTACATCGGCTGATTTCCTGTTTTTATGCGTAATTTTTATTAATTCTTTTGTGTTTCTTTGTATCCACTGTGAATGGTCACATGAAAATGAATCTCAGGGTCGTACTGTGGGTTTTGGTTAAGTGGGACACATCAGGACCAGCATATTTTCACCTTATTAAGTGACTGCACCAATTAACTGAAGTGTCTGGAAATAGCTAAGAAAGAAATAAAAATCACAAGCTACCATTTAACTGAGTAACAAATAATGCATCTGACTGAAATATAGAACAAATTAAAACCTAGCAATACTCCTAAAGTACAATAAAACTGTGTATTAGCTCCTAAAAGTTATCAACAAAGGAAATTCATTGTGTGTCTTCAAGCTCCTGTACCTCCTCTCTGATAATAATAGTGAGAAGAAGGCCTGTCCTGGGTGGTGGGGATCCTCAATGGTGGATGCTGCCTGTATATGACAGGCACCCATCCATGCCAGCTTCCGAGGTTTAGATGCTTGAACTCCCCAGGATATGGACAGCAGTATGGCTCCATTAAAGATTCAGACAGGCCTGCTAGTTGGCAAGCATGTCTCGGGCACCAAAGACTGAGCATTTAAGAACACCTGAACTGTGGTTCCGTGCTCAATCATAAGACTACTCATGATTTTGTCTAGTGTTTGTTTTGTGCTCAGATGCTCGATCCAGTTTGAAACCGTATCTCAACCCTTGCCACGGATACTTCAGATTTGAGTCCAAGCCATTCTCATCATCAGAGCCTGTTTGAAACATCACCTTGTGAAGATGTTGACAGTGGGGAAGCTAGTGTCCATAATGGAGATGGCTATGTTAATAATCCCCTGCACTTTGGTTGCTAACAAAGTTACAGTAATCTCTGCCAAAATCCAAGCAATCTCCTTCCTCTGCTTCCTGCAACATCCTAGGAGACACCAGGACATGCTCTAGGGATTTATCTACCTTTAGGAATTTCAAAACTTTCCACACTTCCACTCCTCTTGAAACAGTGGAAATAACTTCCTTGAACTTTAGCCTCACACTGAACATTTCACATAACCTGTGGACTCACATTCAAAGAACATCTCATGTTCTTGATACTTATTGCTTGCTTGCCCATTTATTTATTTGTTTGTTTGTTTGTTTGTTTGTTTGTTTGTTTGTTTATTTATTTATTTATTCATTTATTCATTCATTTTTTTATTTGCACAGTTTATTGTCTTTTGCAGATTGATTGTTTGTTGGCACTGTTGGGTGCGCTCTTTCAGTGATTGTATAATGATTCTGAGTATGCCTGCAAGAAAGCAAATCTCAGGATTGTATATGGCAGCATATGCGTACTTTGATAATAAACTTGGTTTGAACTTTGATCTTTCACAACATTCTGTTGAATCAATTCAACTGACAATTGATAGCCAGACAGATGGATCTTGCAGTGGTCCAATACTCCATGTTGGGTTGGTGCCTGCCCATTTTGTCAGCAAGCTTCTATATCACCATTTTGAGGAAGAGATTCATCTTCAATATTTATCTCTCATTCAATATTCCAAAAGCAAGTTTTCCTAAACTCCAGAACAGCTACAACATTTCATACTCTTGGCCTACACCTGAAGACTTCCTTCATTCTCAAAGCCTGAACTTCAGCTATAACACAAGATGTTCTTAAAGAAGAAAGTTTGAAGTAAATTTATTATCAAAGCACATACAGTACATGTTACCATATACAACTCTGAGACTCATTGTCTTGTGTGCACACTCAGTAAGTCCAATAAACTTAATAGATTCAATGAAAGACTGCACCAGGAGGCTGGACAACCGATGTAAAAAGGACAACATCTGCAAATACAAAAAGAAAGAAATAATAAATATTAACCAAATAAATAAGCAACAAATATCGAGAACATGAGATGAAGAGTCCTTGAACGTGAGTCCATATGTTGTGAGAACAGTTCAGTAACGGGACAATTGAAGTTGAGTGAAGTTGCCCCTCTGGGTTCAGGAGCAAGTTATGCCAGTTGCCAGCTCTTTCCCAAGTCTGTGCTTAGGAGAATAATAATCTTGGGCTGTGGAAAATGGAACTGAAAGCACAATAATTTTGTGAGTACTGGGGTTGAGAAAATTAAACCAATAAGTTTGATTAGCATAGAATATAGAACTTAGAGCATTGTTGCACAGAACAGGCCCTTCAGCCCATGACGTTATGCTGGCCTTCCAACCTACCCTAGAATCAATCAAACCCTTCCCTCACACATTGACCTCCATTCATGTACTGTAGCTAGCTAGGAATCTCTTAATTGTCCCTAATGTATCTGCCTCTACCACCACCCTTGGCAACGTGTTCCACCCACCCAATACTCTCTGTGTAAAAAAAATAGCTCTGACATCCTCCTAATCTCAATCTTAATTAAGACTAAGAATATCCTTATTTGTCACATGGACATCAAAATATGTAGTTAAATGCATTGTTTACTTCAACAGCCAACACAATCCAAGAATGTGTTGGGGTCAGTTTACAGTTGTCGCCAAGCTCCTGATGCCAATGAAGCATGCCCGCAGCTCACTAAACTGAACCCATCCTTCTTTGGAACGTGGGAGGAAATGCTCATTATTCTGAGGAAGTATTCTGCAGGTTGGGTTTTGGAACGGGCAGCAGAGCTGGTCACCAATCTGCTGCAGGAATTCACCATTTGTGGATGCTAACAACTGCAGAAAATATTGGAATACCCTGGTTAATCACAGCCACAGAACTCTTCGCACCGAAAGCATCACTACTCTTGAAGGTGCTTTCCCAAGAAGATGACATGAGCACTACCTCATTATTCACCTTTTACATAATTTAATTATTTTCTTTTATCTGGAAACATCCAGACTGCAGGAAATGTTGAAAAGACTACCAAGCAAGACATCCACACTAGAGCCACTCACCCTCCCAATCAGAGGACCTTGGATTTTAATTTATGCTGGCTTGTCTTCTCCAACAATGGTGAATTCACACAACCCTCATTCTCCATACTGGGAACAAACATATTCAGCATCATCTAAGGTAATTTCTTAGTTTGCTCTTTCCCACAAATTGTTATAGTCACTCAGATCACAAAAGTGTCTTCCTTCGTTTCGTCCTCCACAATTCCTCATTTCAACCGAGTATAAATTATATTACTGTTTTTACATCATTCAGTAGTTTTGTGCTCACCGCTGTATTTATTGTCACACTTTATACTGTGAATTCTCTGTGAGCTTCACACGAGCAAGGAATTTCATTGCATCCTGGTGCATATGACACTAAAGTAAATTGAATCTTCATCTTCTAATCCAGATTATTTCAGAATATGTTAGAAATAGCAAACAGGTCAGTCAGTATCTGTTAACATTTCAAGTCAATTGCCTTAAATCATAACCCTGATCAGTTCTACTGAAACATGGAGATCTAAAACTGTTTTCAGTGCACAGATAATGCATGAGCTGTTAAGTATTTCAGAATTATTCTGATTCAGACATATATTTACTAAACTTACTGTATTTTTCTTTTCAATAAATAGTAAAGAATTTTACAAACAAAGCACTTAACTCAACATCTTCTTGCACGTCTATAAATCATCTTATGCTTTATGTACTAATTAGTAACCCTTGCTTGTACCCACCGGACAATTTTCTTCCCTTTTCACCTTTAGCTTTCAGAAGAAGTTCTGTGCGTATATCAAGTTCCAGTTTATTATCAACTGAATGCAACCAAATGAAGCAACGTTCATTGGGCCCATGTGCACCACAATACATATTTCACGCACAGCACACAAGACAAAATATTACACATGTAAGTTCATAAAATATAATTCATGAATTGTGCAGCACAGGGAAACAGTGAACAGCTTGTGTGTGTGTAAGCATTGTTAACACATTATCAATGCTAGCACACATAAAATCCTGAGGAATTCAGCAGATCAGACAGTATCTCTGGAGGGGATTGTGACTAATATCTCATCTGAAATGCACTTTTTCGCAGACTGAGCAAAGAGCTATGCAAAGGCAGGGCATACCTTAAGTTAGCTGAATTCAGGCAATTCTTTTCCAAGGATGATGAAGGGTGTTGACTGTTTATTCCCCTCCATAGATGCTGCCTGCCCTGCTGAGTTTCTCCAGCATTTTGTGTGAGTTCCTCAGGATTTCCAGCATCTACAGAATCTCTTGTGTTTGCTCAAGCCTCTCAGTAATCATGACCTCACACAGCTTTCCCATTCGCCTTATGGGCTGCATCAGTTTGTACTTATTTAAGGAATATTCAATAGTTCTATGAGTTACACAACTTCATAATACCTATTCGATGTTCTGTACTGCTGTCATTAAAATATCAACAATCAATAGTATTGATAGATTAAAAAAATTCTTTCTGTAGGCAGCTGAAATATTACAAATGGTCTATAGAAAATAAAGGAAGAGAGTCGTTCTTGGACAAATCTCCAAAATAATTGATTTATTTTTTTAAGGAGTGATTGTTTCACATTTGCCTGAAAAGGTTCACATAAAGCCAAGACCACAGTATCAATATCAAGGGTCTTTGTTGATTAGCAACCTTCAGGCTGTGTTTTTTTGTTTTTCCTGATTTTATTTGAAGGACTCATTTGAAGAAATAATTGTTAAGTCACCAGGGTAAGCAGAGAATGCAAAACCAAAATAAATGATGCTGTATTACAGTGTTTTTATAGGTGACATTGCACTTGTAAGTTTATGATTTTTATGACAAAGGAATGGGAAAGAGGGCATGTGTGAAATTGATGAATATTTCTGTTAATAGTTAAAGTCATGGAGTCATACAGTATGGAAATAGGCTTTCATTTGGATTGGCTCATGCCAAGACTCCCACCAAAGCTAGTCCTATTTGCCTCTGTATTGTCTAACTCCATCTCAACCTTTCCTATCAACGTAGCTGTCTAAGTACTTTTAGATGTCTTTAATGTACCTACCTTAACAACTTCCTCTGGCAGTTCATTCCATATACTGACCACTCTCTGGATTAAAAATTTGTCCTGCAGGTTCCTATTAAAACTCTTCCCTTTCACCTTAAACCTATACCCTCTATCATTTGATTCCATAGACCTGGAAAAAAGACTGTGCATCTTAACCCTATCTTGTGCAAGGTTTTAAAATGTATGCAGCTTCTTTTACCATGTGCCTGTAACGTAACTATCAAGTTTTATAGTCTTTCTACCCGATCTTGCTGAGCTGCTGTGGTTCCTCTTGAAGCCAATTTAGAGATACAGTACAGGAACGACCCCATGTCAGCAAATTAATTGTGATTTTTGGTTCCAATTCTTTCCATGGCTTTATCCTGCCCTCTTTCTGTATCTTTTTTCCCCCTGTTAAATAACCTTCAGAAGACATATACAGCTCCCTAATTCTGATGCTTTCACCATGCTTGAAAATTTACGTTCTCTGCTACCAAGATTGTCTTGGATGCTGTCCTTATATCTCTCCATTGTTCTACCACTCTTACATGCCTTTAGGTGCTCACTGAAGCCTTTCTTCCTGATCAAGCTTTCATACATCTGCCCTACTATCACTTTAACTGCAAGTGGTGGTACAGTTGGATAGAATGGATGTGAAGACCATGTTTCCTGTAATGGGTGAGTTAGATCAGACACAGCATCAGAAAACAAGGATGTCCCTATAGAACAGGGATGAAGAATTTCTTTAGCAAGAGGGTGATGAATCTCAAAGGTTCAAAGGTTCAATTGAATGTCAGAGAAATGTATGCAGTATACATCCTTTTTCTTCGCAAAACATCCACAAAAACAGAGAAGTGCCCCAAAGAATGAACAACAGTTAAACGTGAAAACCCCAAAGTCACCCCCCCAGTACCCCCTCCCGCGCAAAAGTGGCAGTAAGCAACAATCCCCCCTCACTCCACTGGAAAAACAAAAAGTGCACCCACTACTGAGCGCAAAAGTGTGCAAAGACACAGACCTCGCAGTTACCCCAAAGTCTATCACCATTCATCTGGCATTTGGCAACCCACAGGTTCTTTCTCTCCCTGGCAAGGGATAGGGAGGTGTCCCCCATTTTCACAGCGATTGGGGAGACATAGCAACAACCCCCGGTTTATGATGTTAAAAAAGTCCATTTTATTGCTTTTTTACAAGCTCTGTGCCTAAAGATTGTAAAGATCTCAATGCTTGGGCCCATAGCAAAATATTTTCCGGCCTTCCTGATGACTTACGAGTCTCCTGCTATGACACCAACCCTCAATCCGTCCATCTCCTGAACCCTGATGTTTCTGAACACTAGGCCGCCTCTTAGGCCTCTTAGGCCGCCCCTTGGCATGCTGAATAATGGCCGGTCCTGAAACCCCGAGAACAAGTCCCATTCCCGCAAAGAACCAAAGTCAGTGTGTAACTCCAGGTCAAGGTCTTCAAAAGAATCCTGAAACAAAAAAATAAAGATATTAAAGGTGGAAAGAGAGCTGTTCCTGAAAATGCAAGCAAAGAAGTTGTCATTTAGTGCCATCTTAACTCTGCCTCCGTCTCCTAAGAATCTGTGGAATTCTTTGCCACAAAGCGTTATGAAGGTCAAATCATTGGATATATTTAAAAAGGAGATTGATAGGGTTTTGATTGGGTAAGAGTGTCAAATGATACGAAAGCAGGAGAATGGCGTTGAGAGATAATAAATTAGCCATGTTGGAATGATGGAGCAGACTTGAGGGGCCAAATGGTCTAATTCTGCTCCAATGCCTTATGGTTTTATGGCTTAACTTGAGCTGGTTGTAACCAGCTGTTTGGAACTAATCTGCTTGTATTCAGCTTCCTGGAAGCATGCATGCCCCATAGCTCTTTGCTCAGTCTGGGAAGAACTGCATTTCAGATGAGGCATGAGTCTCAAAGCCCTGATCTGGATTCAAATTTAGAGCCTTATTTTGCTTTATTTTATTTAAGAAAATCTTTATGCATAACAAATATATACAAAAGAATGAACATACAGCAGTGCAAAGATATTTACATTCAAGGCCAATATGTTTTGTGGTGTTAATTTTTTTAACTCTAGCATTATTGCCATTCATGTGATCTCTCCGGGGTGATCCAACCTTTAAATGTTTGAGAGGTTTCCAAATCAGCTCCCTCATCTGTGGTACTGGCTGCCCGAACTTCAGTGCAACCTTTTGCATGTACACCAGCACCCTTTTACATGCCAGTCAGCAGCATTCACTTACGGACATCCTGCTGGGCTGCAAGACCAACAAGTTTTGGGCAGACTTTTGGGTAGCCTTTCACTGAGATGATGATCTTTCAGCCAGCGTACTAAAATACCTCAGCTCTACCTACGACCCCTATACCAAACAGGCCTGAAGGATCAGAGTGAAAATTCATCTCCAATGAGGATTCCCTAGGATAAGAAGACACAGGTAAGTTTGCAAGTTTCTAATTATTTTATTAGATTTTGAATATTTTTAGGCTTTGATCAGTTGTTACTGTTTGTAATTTTTTTATTATTATCGACCGAAGTCAGAATCAGAATTGGAGTTAGGTTTATTGTCATTGACCTAAGTTGTGAAATTTGTTGCTTTGTGGCAGCAGTACAATGCAGGCATAACAAATTACTATTTGCAAGTTACAGTTTTAAAATATAAATAAATAATAAACACAGGAGATTATGCAGATGTTGTAAACCCAAAGCAACCAGAGCAACACACACAAAATGCTGCAGGAACTCAGCAGAAAGCACTGATGGAGAGAAATTGATGAAGCACTGATGAAATGAAGCACTGATGGAGAGAACAGCTGACATTTAGAACTGGAAAGGAAGGGGGAAGAAGCCAGAATGAAAGTGGGAGGAGGGGACAGAGTACCAGCTGGCAAGTGATCAGTGAAACCAGGTAAGGGGGAGTAGGGGACTGAAGTAAGAAGCTGGGAAGTGATAGATGGAAAAGGTAAAGGGGTGAAGAAACAGGAACCTGATAGCAGAGAAGAGTGGACCACAGGAGACAGGGAAGGAAGAGGGCACCAGGAGAAGGTGATGGGCAGGTGTGGAGAAGAGAAGAGAGAAGAGGGAAGCTGGAATGAGAAAAATTGTCAGAGGCTAAAGAAATCAACGTTCTTGCCATCAGTTTACAGAAGAGGAATAATGAGGCAGTGTTCATGATCTCATGGACCATTCAAAAATCTGATGGCTGAAGGGAAGATGAAACAGTTCCCAAAATGTTGAGTGTGTATTTCCAGGTTGCTGGACTCTAACATGTCCCAGTTAGACAGGGTGTAGCTTATGCCTGTGCTGGAGCCGCCTGAACCTTTTTAGCATTCTTAGTTTTTAAATATAGACGTCAGGTGGTGAGGCTTCATCTTTAATCATACGCTGCCATGGGCTGTCAGTGATTCTCACCCCATATTCTTCAGAGTTTGAAGATTGTTCTGAGTGGTATGCCAGCTGAAGTCAAGTCCATTACACTTCATTGCTCAACTCTGGGATCAGGAGACCAGGGACACTGCAGGTTAGTACAAGCCTGTGAAAGCAAGGAGTCAAGTTCAGGTAGCAGGCTAAACCGAGGCAAATTTATTCATTCTAACTGGGATATTCCTGGAGGAACAAATACAAGTTCTCTTTTACAGCAATTTACAATGATATGGTGCCTCTAACATCAAATACCCCCTAAATACAAGAGTAGCGTCTGGATTCAGATTCAGATTAGATTAATGAAATTCTTTGCTCACGTGAAGCTTACAGAGCAAACAGTATACACGGAAACAGTAAATGCAGCAATGATATAGTGAAATGCAATGGAGAATTCAGATTTTATATTGGCATTGGTTTATGGTGCATTGACATAGACAAGGCAAAATAATGAAGTATAGAGTGGAAATGCTGCAGAGAAAGTGCAGAATCCACCGTTCCTGTTAACTGCCATTTCTGAATTACATTACAAACTGAGGAAACAGTTACCTGAAAACACTTTGCTATCTTCTTATAGCCTTCTCCTGCTTTGTGGGCATCATTCATTTATTTTAGTTTTCAGACTGCTAGGCAGCTGCTTAGAGGAGCCCATGACTGCTGATTGTTGGGACAAGGTTTGAGGAGTTAGGGTATTTATAAAGCTTTGAAATTTGCATCATCTGGCCTTCCCTAACAATGACTGTGAACAAGCCATAGCCCTAACAAGCTAATTAAGGTCTGAGACCTTTGTAAAAGTTATCTGAGAGCTCAAATCTCTTGGGGTTCCCAAACTTTTGCATGGTGCTACTTTTCTTTTTTCACTCTAAATTTGTACAAAACAAAAATAATACACTAATCTTGCTTAAGATGTTGGAAAGAATGTTCTATCTTTAACTTTATGACTTTTGGAGATCAGTTCATCTTCTACTCACTTAACTATTCACAGAAATAGAAATTTTGACGAGGGGTGACCAGACTTTTGCATGCCATTGTATTTGGGTTGAACTCCATCTGTCACTCCTCAGCTCAGTTTTGCATCTTATCAATGTCTCACTGTAACCTCTGACAGTCCTCCACACTCCACAACAGCCCCAACCTTTGTGTCATCAGCAAATTCACTAACCTCTCCCTCCACATTCTCATCCAGGTCATTTATAAACATCACAAAGAGTAGCAAAGAGTAGCGGTCCCAGAACAGATCCCTGAGGCACCCCACTGGTGACCGACCTCCATGCAGAATATGATCCGTCTACAACCGCACTTTGCCTTCTGTGGGCAAACCAGTTCTGGATCCACAAAGCAATGTCCCCTTGGATCCCATGCCTTCTTACTTTCTCCTTACTTTTGCAAGGGATGCCTTATCAAATGCCTTGCTGAAATCCATATACACTACATCTACTGCTCTTCCTTCATCAATGGGTTTAGTCACTTTCTCAAAAAATTCAGTCAGACTCATAAGGTATGACCAGCCTTTGACAAAGTCATGCTAATTATTCCTAATTATATTCTGCCTCTCCAAATGTTTGTAAATCCTACTTGTTAGGATCTTCTCCATCAACTTACCACCAATTGAAGTAAGTCTCTAATGTCAGGCTCAAGATGGACCCTAGTAAGGCACAGGCAGTTGGAGATGAGCCACATCCAACGATTCCTGGGATTTGCCAATTTTTATTGAAAGTTCATAAGAAACTTTAGCTTTGTGGCAGCTCCACTGACAGCACTAACTGAGAGATCCATGGGCCCTTTTGTTTGGTCTGCTGAAGTGGAGACTGCATTTACAAAGTTCAAACAGCAGTTCACAATGGCTCCCATTTTGGTGGCATCAAAGGCAGACCTTCCCTTCATCATGGAGGTGGACGCTTCAGACATCAGTGTGGGTGCAGTGTTGTCTCAATGGACACCTTTGGGCATCAAGCAGCCCCTATGTGCATTGTTTTTTTATGTGATTATCCCCAGCAGAGGTGAACGACAACACTGGAAATAGAGAGCTCCTTGTGGCCAAGTTGTCTCTGGAGGGATCGTGTCACTGACATGAGCAGGCCAAGAACTCTTTTATCTTTTGGACAAACCACAAAAAGCTAGCTTATGTATATTTAGGAGGCCAAGAGACTGAATTCCAGGCAGGCCAGGTAGTCTCTTTTATTTAACTGTTTTAATTTTGTCTTGACCTATCAACCGGGTTCTAAGAATCTGAAGCCAGATAGCATGTCTCATCAGTTTGACAAACCCAAATGAGGAGAGCAGCCTATACCACCATTCTGCTTCAGGTCAATTTGATAGCGCTAATTTGTTGGGGAATCAACATACTTGATCGCAAGACCCAGGTGCAAGACTCAGGATGGCCCTCCAGGTCAGCTGTTCATTCTTCCTTCCATCCAGCCTCAGGTTCTTCAGTGGGGACATGCATTGAGATCACACGCATGCAAGGTGTGTGCCCGGGACAAGGAGCTCCACGCCTATCGTCAAGGTCTCCTTCACCCTGACTGTTCTGGACAGACAATAGGTGCACATCTCCATGGAGTTTGTCACACATCTTCTTCCTTCCAAGGGAAGACCCTCAATCGTGGTAATTGTTGATTATATTTGCAGGCCTGTGAAAAACATCGCCTTGGACAGACTACTGTCTGACTATTTTCCAGTGGATATTGTATTGGATCGTGGTCCACAATTCACATCCTGTAAGCGGATTGGAGCAACAGCGAGTCTTCCCTGTGGGTTTCACCTGCGGTCCAACAGCATTCAGTGCATGGGATGACCCCACTGAAATGCCAGTTTGGGTATTCTCCACCATTCTTTCCTGAGCAGGAAGCCAAGTCTGGGGCTCTGCAGCTGAAGATCTGGTCCAGCACTACAAGAAGAAATGGACTATGGCCAGGGAGATTTTGTTAGCTTCTACTCAGAAGTCTGAAATAAAGGCTAACCACAAGACAGAGAGCAGTTTTGCAGCCTGGGCAACAGGTCTGGACCAAGTGGGGTCCAGAAAATTAACGTTCAATTTCATTGGACCCTTCAAGATTCTCAGGTAAACCCAATGGCTTATACTCTGCAGCTCCCCAAGACCCTGAAGATCAATCCCAGATTCCACATTTCCAAATTAAAACTTGTGAACACCAGCCCTTTCACCCCACTACCACAAGTCCTGCCGTCACCCAAGTTTGTCGATGGGAAACAAGTCTTCACCATGAGAAGAATTTTGGATTCTGGTCAGGGAGTTCAGCAGTTCCTCGTGAACTGGGAAGGATTCGGGCCTGAGAGATGGTGCTGTACTCCTGAAAGGAACATTTAGATCCAGCTCTCATCCATAACTACAATCATTGTCTCTCTGAGCAGCCAGGGCCATCAGGAGTCAGCCATAGGGAAGTGCTTCTGTTACAACACACACCTAGCTTTCCAGCTTCCAGGGTTTAGACACTCTAAGTTTCCGGAACATGCATAGTTGGTGTGACTCCTTTAAAGGTTTGGGACTGTCTCACTAATTGGCACTCATGTTTTGGGTGCCAAGAATTGAGTGTTTAAAGAGCACCTGAACAGAGCCTCACTGCTCAATTGCAAGCCTACTACTGATATCATCTGCCATTTGTTTTGTGCTCAATTCTCGACCCTAGCCTCAGGTACTCTAGCATTTGGATCCAAGCCATCCTCATCAAGGACCCTCATCACAGAAACTACCAGGAGATCAGCAGTTTCTGAGATACATAAGCCTATTCCAACTGGCACCAATGATTATTTAGTTACTTAGTTCACATTTCTTCCCCATGCTGTCTGAACAATAACTGAGCCTCTTGACCAGGTCTGCATGCCTTTATGAATTGAGCTGTTGTAACAGGATTGGCTGATTAGATACTTGCATCAACGAGCAGGAGTACACCACGTTGAAAGTAGCCACTGATTGTATTGTGATTCTAAATAGGTTTCATTAATTTAAAATTTGGCTACTTTCTGAACATATGCTCAAGACAAGGGATAGTTTGTGGATCATTGGTTAAAGGATCCAGTCAAACTTATCAAGTTTATCAGTGTATCCTTTCAGTGTGATGGTTCAGTCCGAAGTCCATTGTCCAGTCCGCGAACTCCAGACTCCGGGTTTTCCGACGGTCCCTTGCTGCGGTTGGACTTAACCAGAAACTCCTGAGGCTCATATTGGAACTGGGAATATAAGTGGCCCTGGTATTGTGTGTGGTTGGGGGTTGTTGTACAGATGGTTGGTGAAAGGATAGAATGGGCTCTTTGCCATCCTTGGAGCTGTGTTGGCGAACCATTGCTTCTGGGAGCCTTGCTGGTAGTAGTTGGAGTGGTCATTGTGGTATGGATTCAGCTGTTTCTCAGGTCAGCTGGGTGGCCATCAGCCACTCTGAGCTAGGTAGGGATCTGGTTGTTTCTGTAGCCAACTAAGGCTGCTGGCTGTAATGGCTACTCAGAGCTACCCTGATGCAGAAGTGGAACTGTCTGTTGTTCCTTGGTGTTTGTCTCTTCCTGTCCTTGCCCCTGTGGGGTAAGTCTGGCCACTCTGCCATTGCCCAGTGGGTAGATCTGTCTTGTCTTGTCCTTGCCTCTGTTGGGTAAGTCAGGCTGCTCTGCTGTTGCCCTTTGGAGAGTCCTGTCCCAACTTGGTGTGGAGTTATAGAAGAGTCCTGGCTCCATGTTGATGTACCGTTCCTAGTCTGTCCCTAGCTCCAGCCTCAAGCCTCGACCCAAGCCTCAAGACCCCAAGTCCCTAGCCAAGCCTTGTTATGTCCTTGCCTGGGTTTGGGGGTCTGAGCCTGAGGGAGGACCCAGGTTCTGGGTCCTTGTCCTGTCTTGGGCTTGGAGTCCACCCCAGGCACCTTGTTCCCAATCCCTCGTCCTGGTCCTGCTTCCTCTGCCTAGTCTGCATCCTGTCCCATCCTTGAGTTCTGTCTCATCCTGTTTCTGGGACTCCAGTGTCTGTGTCCTTCAGTTGGGTCCTGATTCAACAGCCGACTTGTGACATTTGGGCAACAATTTCAGTATATAATGGCTCCCGGAAGTTGCTTGTTTTTGCACCTGAACAAAAAGTGAATAAAATTATTCACAGATGATAGAAAAGGCTTCCTCAGTTACTAGAAAAAAAATTCACATTGGTAGCATATTGTATGACAATACCGATGGTGTTGTCTGGAAGTAGCCTTTGCTAACTATGGCCACATCACAGATGTAACCAGACCTCAAAGTAGAACACAACCCCATGAGAGTTTGAACATATGTGAATGTGCTCTATTTCAAGTGAGGTATAAATTTTCCAGTGCCACTAATGGAACTTACAGGATACACAGAAAGATAGGATTGTCAGGTGAGACTTGCTTATTGAGGTTGTGATAGAATTGGGAAAAATACATAAATGAAGCAAGGCTATTTTTTCACCAAAATAAGTTGTCAATGATCAAAAGTTTGAAGATAGGCCAATACTGCAGTATTATGTTCTATTTTAAGAAAAACGGTATTGAGTTACACATGACATACACAAGCTCCAAAGTAGAGAATGTGATAACCCACAGATTTGTATACCGGCCAGGTTTTGGCTCAAAACCCAAATGATTCAATGCACCATCTGTCAGCAGTGAGAATCAACACACAAAAACATAACTGCAAGTTTTGCAAAAGAATCTCTTTCAACGAGTGCATATTGATTTTGTGAAAATGGACATGACCATTTCCTAGTACTTATTGTAGTCATTTTGAGTGGTTAGAATTGAATCCCAATGGAGCTAAATGTATCTTAGATGAGTTAAAGTAATTTTTGCATGTCATGTCTTCTGGAGAAAATAGCTTTTGGGAATGGTCTACAGTTTTAATCATAGCAGTTTAATGTTTGTGTGAAAATGAATGTTATCAAATATATTAATGTTTCTTTATCAACCAGCTGTCAATGGGGTGTATAAATCGTCAAATAAATATTAGAATCAGAGTCAGAATAAGGTTTATTATCATGGACATGTGTTGTGAAATTTTTTTATCACACAGAATAGTGGAATCATAAAAGGTACAGAAGAAAGCTATTTCTCTAGTTTGCAGGTTTTTCCATTGTTTTTGCAAACCTGCACACTTTTGTCTCATATTTATCCATTTCCTTTTTGAATGGCATAATAATACCTGTCTTTAGCACATCTGCTGGCAGTGCATTCCAGATTCTGATCCTGCTCAGAATTCAAAGTTCAAAGTAAATTTATTATCAAGGTGCATATATGCCACCATATAAAACTCTGAGATGAAATTTCTTGTGGATATTCACAGTAAATACAAAAAACCTAACAGAATCAATTAAATGCAACAGCACGGACAAGTAATCAATGTGCAAAAGAAAACAAACTGTGCAAATACAAGTAGAAAGAGAAAACAATAATAATAGTAATGTGTTCCTAGATTGGGGAGATTGGAGAATCCTCTGTAGATATGTAGGGCAGGTAGGAAATAAAATACCACCCACAGACCAAAACAGAAACAAATCCAGGCACGTCTGTACCCAGATGCTCTGGTCAACATCTGATCTACATGTTAGGGGTGGATGAAATTAAAACCTGACTGTAGGTATAAAAAACACTTTAGAAATGAAAAGTGCCTACAGAATCGAGTGAAACGGCTGCTGCCTGGAGATGGCCAGGGCTTGACAGTAAGCGAATCGCTAGTGATTCGCTAGCAAATCACTGCTGAATAGGCGGGCAGGTAGCAGGAAACACGAAAAAGATACAGCCAGCATTCAAACCCATCAACATCACAGGCTGTGACTACGGCAAGTGTTTATCAGGAAGTAGTCCACTTGCAAATGACACTAGGCAAATAGAAAAGAGAAGAAAGGCATATGTGGAATGGTCTTTAGAAGTATACGCATTCATATTGTGTGTATATTATCGAGTAATGGAACTTGAGAGTGACATGACAGCATACAGGGATTTTATTTATTTATTAAATTTTAGAAATTACAAGGGATAAATGTGATAATAAAATAGTAAGAAAAATAATATTGACTCTCCCCCCTCCCCTTCACCCTCCCCCCCCCCTTAACCCTTAGCTAAAGAAAGAAAAAAAAAGAAGAAGAAAGAAGATAAAGATTGCCTGGATATCGGAGGATCCCCACATGCACCATGGAGTTCAAAATAATTTTGATATTTATTTTTACTTTCCCCAATTACTATAATTTTATCTTCAAAGGACCTGTGTATTTAATCCTATCTTTTGTAAGTATGGGAGCGAAATTTTCAAAAAATATATCATATTCATTTCTTAGATTATATGTAATTTTTTCAAATGGAATACAACTATATATTTCATTATTCCAATGATCCATAGTTAAATATAGATCAGATTTCCAACTAACTGCGATAACTTTTTTGGCTACTGCCAATGCAATTTTTATAAATTTTTTCTGATACTTGTTCAATTTAAGTTTCGGTATTGTCCCTTCAATGTCTCCTAATAAAAATAATAGTGGACTATGTGGGAGTTGTACTCCAATAAATTGTTCCAATTAAAGTCTTTAATTTATCCAAAATGGTTGAATTTTAAAACAAGACCAAGTAGAATGTAAAAAAGTACCAATTTCTTGATTACATCGAAAACATTGGTCAGACATATTTGAATTAAATCTATTTATTTTCTGTGGTGTTATATATAATTGATATAAAAAATTATATTGTATTAATCTAAGTTGAACATTTATTGTATTTCTCATACTAACAAAACATAATCTTGACCAGTTTTTTCCATCAATTTTAACATTCAGATCAGATTCCCATTTTTGTCTTGATTTATGAATTCCTATCTTAATTGTTTGCTTTTAGGGATTATTTCTTAAATACATAACATAAACATTGCACTAGATAAGGGTAGAAACATTAAACATAAAGAAAGGTGCAGAGAACTGGAAAATATATAACAAAGCAGCAGGATACAATAAAACCAATGGATGAATGCAAAACGTAAGTGAAACTCTCTGGTTTCCTTGGGCTGAGTACGTCTGGGGAAGACACTCTCAGGTCCCATCAAACCCAGGAGACAGAGACAGCTCTCCCACTCCAAACCCTAGTTCGTGTGGATGCAGTGTATTTGCTACCCTGTAACAAATTAGTGCCAAAAAATAACAGACAATACACTGCATACCATTAAAGGAATTATATTTATAAATCTTAACTAAAGGGTTAGTAAAAAGCAAAAAGAAAAGAGCCCATTTTAATTAAACAGTTAAATGGGCACAAGTTGGAGCTCAACGTTTCACCATATTCACTGATTCTCAATTGACCACAACACTTGGCTTCATCGAATCACAGTCCTCTACCGGGTTCAATCCTATGACCTGTTCTCGCCAGCATCTTATCAATTCACCTCCTACCAAACTAAAGTCCCAATACCAACTTCAGTGTCCTTCACCAGAAAAACCTCCCCTAGTTCCACCATCCTGATTGGATGACACACATTCTTCATCATCCTTTATCTTCAACAATAGTTCAACCAGGCTGAAAGCAGAACAGACTGCTCTTACAGAATTTCTAGAATAGAATAAAATAGAATAGAGTAGTAGTACAGCACATTACAGGCCATTCAGCCCACAATGTTGTGCCGACCCTCAAACTCTGCCTCCCATATAACTCCCCTCCATATACTTGTCTAGTAGTCTCTTAAACTTCGTTAGTGTATCTGCCTCCACCACTGATTTAGGCAGTGTATTCCACACACCAACCACTCTCTGAGTCAAAAACCTTCCTCTAATATCCCCCTTGAACTTCCCTCTCCTTACCTTAAAGCCATGTCCTCTTGTACTGAGCAATGGTGCCCTGGGAAAGAGGCGCTGGCTATCCGCTCTATCTATTCCTCTTAATATCTTGTATACCTCTATCATGTCTCTTCACATCCTCCTTCTCTCCAGAGAGTAAAGCCCTAGTTCCTTTAATCTCTGATCATAATCCATACTCTCTAAACCAGATTTAACCAGCATCCTGGTAAATCTCCTCTGTACCTTTTCTTATGCTCCCACATCCTTCCTATAGTGAGATGACCAGAACTGGACATAGTACTCCAAGTGTGGCCTAACCAGAGTTTTATGGAGCTGCATTATTACATCGCGACTCTTAAACTCTATCCCTTGACTTATGAAAGCTAACACCCCATTAGCTTTCTACCTGTGAGACAACATTCAGGGATCTGTGGACATGTACCCCCAGATCCCTCTGCTCCTCCACACTACCAAGTATCCTGCCATTTACTTTGTACTCTGCCTTGGAGTTTGTCCTTCCAAAGTGTACCACCTCACACTTCTCCGAGTTGAACTCCATCTGCCACTTCTCAGACCACTTCTCCATCCTATCAATGTCTCTCTGCAATCTTTGACAATCCTCTACACTATCCACAACACCACCAACCGTTGTGTCATCTGCAAACTTGCCAACCCACCCTTCTACCCCCACATCCAGGTCGTTAATAAAAATCACGAAAAGTAGAGGTCCCAGAACAGATCCTTGTGGGACACCACTAGTCACAACCCTCCAATCTGAATGTACTCCCTCCACCACGACCCTCTGCCTTCTGCAGGCAAGCCAATTCTGAATCCACCTGGCCAAACTTCCCTGGTTCCCATGCCTTTGGACTTTCTGAATAAGCCTACCATGTGGAACCTTGTCAAATGCCTTACTAAAATCAATGTAGATCACATCCACTGCACTACCCTCATCTATATGCCTGGTCACCTCCTCAAAGAACTCTGTCAGGCTTGTTAGACATGATCCACCCTTCACAAAGCCATGCTGACTGTCCCTGATCAGACCATGATTCTCTAAATGCCCATTGATCCTATCACTAAGAATCTTTTCCAACAGCTTTCCCACCACAGACGTAAGGCTCACTGGTCTATAATTACCTGGACTATCCCTATTACCTTTTTTGAACAAGGGGACATCATTTGCCTCCTTCCAATCCTCTGGTACCATTCCAGTGGACAACTAGGACTTAAAGATCCTAGCTAGAGACTCAGCAATCTCTTCCCTTGCCTCATGGAGCAGCCTGGGGAATATTCCTTCAGGCCCCGGGGACTTATCCATCCTAATATATTTTAACAACTCCAACACTTCCTCTCCCTTAATATCAACATGCTCCAGAACATCAACCTCACTCATATTGTCCTCACCATCATTAAGTTCCCTCTCAGTGGTGAATACCAAAGAGAAGTATTCATTGAGGCCCCGCTCACTTCCACAGCGTCCAGGCACATCTTCCCACTTTTATCTCTACTCGGTCCTACCTTCACTCCTGTCATCCTTTTGTTCTTCACATAATTGAAGAATGCCCTGGGGTTTCCCCTTACCCTACTTGCCAAAGCCTTCTCATGCCCCCTTCTTGCTCTTCTCAGCCCCTTCTTAAGCTCCTTTCTTGCTACCCTATATTCCTCAATAGACCCATATGATCCCTGCTTCCTAAACCTCATGTATGCTGCCTTCTTCCACCTGACTAGATTCTCCACCTCAGTTGTCACCCATGGTTCCTTCACCCTACCATTCTTTATCTTCCTCACTGGGACAAATTTATCCCTAACATCCTGCAAGAGATCCTTAAACATTGACTACATATCCATAGTACATTTCCCTGCAAAAACATAATCCCAATTCACACTCGCAATTTCTAGTCTTATAGCCTCATAATTTGTCCTTCCCCAATTAAAAATGTTCCTGTCCTCTCTGATTCTATCCTTTTCCATGAAAATGCTACAATCCAGAGAGCGGTGATCACTGTCCCCCAGATGCTCACCCACTGAGAGATCTGTGACCTGACCGGTTTCGTTATCTAATACTAGATCTAGTATGGCATTCCCCCTAGTCGGCCTGTCAACATACTGTGACAGAAATCCATCCTGGACATACTTAACAAACTGACCCATCTAAACCCTTGGAACTAATCAGGTGCCGATCAATATTAGGGAAGTTAAAGTCACCCATGATAACAACCCTGTTATGTTTGCACCTTTCCAAAATCTGCCTCCAATCTGCTCCTCGGTATCACTGCTGCTACCAGGGGGCCTATAGAATGCTCCCTTCCTGTTGCTGACTTCCACCCATACTGACTCAAACGAGGATCCTGCTACATTACCCACCCTTTCTGTAGCTGTAGTAGTATCTCTGACCCCTCCTCCCCTTCCCCCCCCCCCATCCCTTTTAAAGCATTGAAATCCAGGAATATTGAGAATCCATTCCTGTCCTGGTGCCAGCCAAATCTCTGTAATGACCACTACATCATAATTCTATGTATGTATCCAAGCTCTCATTTCATCACCTTTGTTCCTGATGCTTCTTGCATTGAAGTACACACACTTTAGCCCCTCTACCTTATTACCTTTACACCCTTTATTCTGCTTCTCTTTCCTCAAAGCCTCTCTATTTGTTAGATGTGGCTTTACTCCATGCACATCTTTCACTGTTCTATCACTCTGGGTCCCATCCCCCTTGCAAATTAGTTTAAACTCTTCTGAACCATGCTAGCAAACCTAACAGCAAGGATATTGCTCCCCCTTGAGTTCAGGTGCAACCCATCCAATCTGTACAGGTCCCACCTTCCCCAGAAGAGATCCCAATGGTCCAAAAATCTAAAACCCTGCCCTCTGCACCAACTCCTCAGCCATGCATTCAACAGCCATCTCCTCCAAGTCTTACCACCACTATCACGTAGCACTGGCAGCAATCCTGAGAATGCCAGCCTTGAGGTCCAGTTCTTCAGCCTTCTGCCTAGTTCCCGAAACTCACACTTCAGAACCTTATCCCTCTTCTAAATGAAATACCTATAGCATAGCAGTAAAAATATGAACCAGGACATTATACACTTCCCCCAACAAAACAGTCATGTCCTCATGCCTTTGAAATAATTTGCCATCCCGCAATTAATAACACCGTTTTGAAGGAATTTCATTATGTCAGAACCCGCAATCCATTTGTAAATGTTAGTGACAAATCTCACTGGGGGGATGGTAGTAAGACTCTGTTCTCCCAGTGCTACATAGGCAAATCTGTCAGGGGCTCTCTTGACTCTTTGAGACCTCCTTATCCCATCATCTACTTCTTCAGTTTCAGACAGACAGACATACTTTATTGATCCTAAGGGAAACTGTTTCGTTACAGCCACACTAACCAAGAATAGTGTTGAAGTACAGCAATATAAACCCATAAATAATTAAATAATAATAATTCAATTATGCCAAGTGGAAGTAAGTCCAGGACCAGCCTATTGGCTCAGGGTGCCTCACACTCCGAGGGAGGAGTTGTAAAGTTTGATGGTCACAGGCAGGAATGACCTCCTATGACGCTCAGTGTTACATCTTGGTGGAATGAGACACTCCTTGGGATACTTCTGGTCTACATGACGAGGCCTACTCTGGTCTATTGCTCGTGCCTTCTGGCAACTCGGATCCCTCTGCTACTTGGCTCAGCTCAGTTTCATTCCCAATTACTTTACAGCCCAGGTGTAGGGTCCAGGTCAGACTCCAGGTCAACATGTGCTTCTTCTCCCAAAGGTAGAAGGTGGTTCCAACGGAGAATCTTGACTAGCCCATTCCCATCCTCTGGTTTCACCCAGGAAACTGGTACATTTGGCATCTGACTCTCCACTACATAGGGCATAGCCCCCCAGTGGTCAGCTAACTTATGCCCCCCAGGTAGCCCCAAATTCTTTATGAGGACTCGGCTCCCGGAATGAGTTGGGAGAACCTAGCCTTTTGATCATACATCCTCTTATTTCCTTGATTCTGCCTGGTAGCTGAGAACTCAGCTAGTTCATAAGCCTTATTCAGCTCCCTTCTCATATCGGACACATACTTCAGATAAGTCTTCTGCAGTAGATCTTCCTCACCAGTCCCAAAACAGAGGTAAATGGGCAACTTCGCTTTGCACCCAAGCATCAGATAATACAAGCATCCAGTAGCTTTATTCTGTGTACCACTGTAGCAGTGGACCAGATATCCAATATGTTGACTCCTTTTGTTCTTGTTCCAAGATACTGAACCTCTCGGGCTGGGGATCATCCAGTGCGTGATAAGGCATGATCCTCAACTTCTCGACTCTAAGCATGCTCAGTAACTCAGTATGAGCCTACTCTCAATATCTCATCCCTGATTGCTATGTATCTGCCTGGGGAGGCCATAATATATGAAATACTTCCCCCATAGCACTTTGGCCGCAGTGGACAAACAGGCTGAAAGCAGAACGGACTGTTCTTATAGAACTGCTAAATGAAATACCTATAGCATAACAGTAGAAGTATGAACCAGAGCATTCACAAGTATCTGGAATATCAACAAGCAAAGAAAGTAGGTCATATTGTGATAAAGGGAAAACTTGTGACATAATAACATAAATTAAAAATTTTACATGAGTCAGATAAAACTTCTAAGGATATATTTTCATCAACAAAAGCAGGATTGACCACATCACATGAAGATATGCAATTCTGATGAGAAGTACATGCAATTAAACTTAAATGGAAGATCAACCCAGAAAAAGAAGAATTCATCACTATGGAAGAAAATGTTAACCAATGGAAGAGCATGACCCTCCATGGAAGATAACCCCATGATCTGAGCAGACTAGATGTTAACAAGGAAGTGTCAAGCACCTGGCTCAGAGCTGGAGATCTCTTCCCAGAGACAATGCAGGATCAGGTTGTTAACACAAAAAAATTATCAAAAGTGCAAAACGAAAGACCAACAAATTCAAGACGATAAATTCAGAAAATGTGATGGGAAATCAGAAACTATCCAACACATTACAGAATCCTGCAGCGGTTAACTGAGTCTGATTACTTACACAGGCACAATCAAGTGGTACGTTGGACTATTCTCTGCCTAATCCTATTGCTCCATTTACGATCTGAACTCTCCCCTTGGACTCCTCATCCACAGCATCATCTGACAAATCCTGTTTTTGTATCTCTATTGACTCCTTTCTTTTTGACCTTCCATTCATCAAGCTGGTCTTTGGTCTTTTTATCTACTACTACAAGCCGCATTTTATCATCTACTACTACAAGCCGCTTGAAGATCAGGCAATAACCTTAATCATGCGGAGTAGATTCTGGTTCTTTATACTCACAAAGGCTGAATGCTTGCAACTCTCCTAAAGCTCCTTGAACTCTCTTCCTGTTTAATACCAAACCATATTCTGCAAATAACTGCCTGAATAACATATCAGAAGCTTTCTCAGATTTAGTCTTGTGTAATGAACAGGATTTGATAAGCGATCTTGAAGTAAAAGAGCCATTAGGAGGTAGTGACCATATCATGTAAGTTTTTATCTGCAATTTGAGAAGGATAAGGGCAGATCAGAGGTGTCAGTGTTGCAGTTGAACAGGGGATACTATGGAGCCATGAGGGAGAAGCTGACCAAAGTTGACTGGATGGATATCCTAGCAGAAAAGACTGTGGAACAGCAATGGCAGGTATTCTTGGGAATAATGCACAAGGTGCAAAATCAGTTCATCCCCCAGAGAAGGAAGGATTCAAAGGGGGGAAAGGGGCCACAGTGGTTGACAAAGGAAGTCAGAGATTGCATAGCATTTTAAAAAAAGGAAATATGACAGAGCTAAGGTGAGTGGGAGGACAGATGATTGGGAAATTTTTAAGGAACAACAGAACTTAACTAAAAAGCCAATACGGGGAGAAAAAATGAGGTACGAACGCAAGCTAGCCAGGAATATAAAGGAGGATAGCAAAAGCTTTTTTAGGTATGTGAAGAGAAAGAAGATAGTTAAGAACAATGTTGGGCCCTTGAAGAATGAATTGGGTGAAATTGTTATGGGAAACAGAGAAATGGCAGAAGAATTTAATGAGTACTTTAGATCTGTTTTCACTAAGGAAGACACAAGCAATCTCCCAGATGTATGGATGGGCCAAGGACATAGGGTAACAGAGGAAATGAAACAGATTGACATTAGGAAGGAAATGGTGATGAGAAGACTGATGGGACTGAAGGCTGACAAATCCCCAGGTCCAGACGGTCTGCATCCTAGGGTACTAAAGGAGGTGGCCCTGGAAATTGCGGATGCATTGGTAATCATTTTCCAATGTTCCTTAGATCAGGATCAGTTCCTGAGGATTGGAGAATGGCTAATGTTATCCCACTTTTTAAGAAAGGAGGGAGGGAGAAAACAGAGAACTATCATCCTGTCAGCCTAACATCAGTAGTGGGGAAGATGCTTGAGTCCATTACTAAAGATGAAATAGTGGCATTTCTAGATAGTAGTGGTAGGATTGGGCCAAGCCAGCATGGATTTACCAAGGGAAAATCATGCTTGACAAATCTATTGGAGTTTTTCGAGGATGTAACCAGGAAGTTAGACAAGAGAGATGTAGTGTACCTCGATTTTCAGAAGGCATTTGATAAAGTCCCACATAGGAGATTGGTGGGTAAAATCAGAGCTCATCACATTGGGGGGAAGATATTGACATGGATAGAAAACTGGTTGGCAGATAGAAAGCAAAGGGTAGCGGTGAATGGGTGTTTCTCGGAATGGCAGGTGGTGACTAGTGGGGTGCCACAGGGCTCGGTATTGGGACCACAGCTGTTTAAGATTTACATCAACGATTTAGATGAAGGCATTGAGAATAACATCAGCAAGTTTACTAATGATACTAAGCTGGGTGGCAGTGTAACATGTGATGAGGATGTTAGAAGAATTCAGGGTGACTTGGATAGGCTGAGTGAGTGGACAGATACTTGGCAGATGACGTTTAATGTGAATAAGTGTGAGGTTATCCAGTTTGGGAGTAAGAACAGGAAGGCAGATTATTATCTGAATGGTGTAGAGTTAGGTAAGGGAGAAATACAAAGAGATCTAGGAGTCCTTGTTCATCAGTCACTGAAGGTGAATGAACAAGTGCAGCAGGCAGTGAAGAAGGCTAATGGAATGTTGGCCTATATTACAAAGGGAATTGAGTACATGAGAAAGGAAATCATTTTGCATTTGTACAGAGCCCTGCTGAGACCACACCTGGAGTATTATGTACAGTTTTGGTCTCCAGGGTTAAGGAAGGACATCCTGGCTATAGAGGAAATGCAGCGTAGATTCATGAGTTTAATCCCTGGGATGTCTGGACTGTCTTACGCAGAAAGGTTAGAGATACTGGGCTTGTACATACTGGAATTAAGGAGATTGAGAGGGGATCTGATTGAAACATATAAGATTATCAAGGGATTGGACAAGATAGAGGCAGGAAATATGTTCCAGATGCTGGGAGAGTCCAGTACCAGAGGGCATGGTTTGAGAATAAGGGGTAGGTCATTTAGGACAGAGTTTAGGGAAAATTTCTTCTCCCCCAGAGAGTTGTGGGGGTCTGAAATGCACTGCCTCGGAAGGCAGAGAAGGCCAATTCTCTGGATGCTTTCAAGAAGGAGCTAGATAGGTATCTTATTGATAGGGGAATCAAGGGATATGGGGACAAGGCAGAAACCGGGTATTGATAGTAGATGATCAGCCATGATCTCAGAATGGTGGTGCAGATTCAAAGGGCTGAATGGTCTACTTCTGCACCTATTGTCTATTGTCTATATGTTTGCTACAAAAACTGCTGTCATCAAAGCACTGCTTTTGTCACTTTCATAATTCCTCTGAGCAGCATGTTGGGCATTCGTCCACAGTGCTTGGCGTGGATACAGTGGTAGCATCATCTCGTACCTTCCTTAATTTGCTTTCAGTTGGCATCATTGCAGGGCATGTGGCATGAAAACTGTGGCTGGATCATCATTAAATTGTAGTTGTCTCAGCCAATCATGCCCCTACAATGCTGGCCTTCCTGTTTTTACCACAAATAAGCTCAAAGTGGTTTGTTGGGTGCTGCATTTCACTGTTATGAATGTGATTCCCACAGGGGATCTTTTCTATAGTATAAGTTCTTGGTTGGATATCTGCAGGCTTCACTTCAGTGTATTTGAAAAGCCATTCCAACTCATTTTGTGCAATGACTGTAACAGCTGAACCAGTGTACAATTCCATTTTAATTTATTTGCCATTTAGACCATAAAACGATAAGACCTCAGGGCAGAATTAGGCCATTCAGCCCATCGTCTGCTCTGCCATTCCATCATGGCTGTTCTCAGATCCCACCTGCCCCCATACACCTGTCTTCTCACCATAACCTTTGATGCCCTGACCAATCAGGAAACTGTGGCAGAGCATGCCACAGATTTACCACTCTCTGGTTAAAAGGAAAATCCTCTGTTCTACAAGATTACCCCTCAATTTTGAGGGTGTGTCCTCCAGTTTTGGACACCGCCACCATAGGAAACATCCTTACCACATTCACCTATTCTAGTCCTTTCAACATTCAGTAGATTTCAATGAGTTCCCCCACCCTCATATTCATCTAAATTCCAGTGAGAAATTTACCAAATTTATCAAAGCTACCAAATGCTCTCATATGTTAACCCCTTCATTCCTGGAATCATCCTCATGAACCTCCTCTGGACTCTCTCCAATGACAACACATCCTTTCTGAGATACGGGGTCCAAGATTGTTAACGGTACTCCAAGTGCAGCCTGACCGCAGCATCTAGAAGCCTTACTTCTGGAGTAAGTCATATATTGCCTGTCTCCTGATAATTTTCAAATTGTATTTCTCAAGGGTGTCCAGTCCTGTGTCAACCTCATCACTATCAGTTTTTTCATCAACAGCATACAGATTAGTGCTCTTTTGAAACTGTAACTTGACTTTTTATCTTTTTCTCTTCTCTGTGCAGTCCATTTATTTCTGGCTGCCCAGCATGTTCTTTGTATGTGCCCTACTTTGTTGCATTTTCTGCATGCTTTGCCTTTAAATCTGTATTATTTGGTGTATATAGTGTCACTGACATATGTACAAAGGTTCAGAGGTTCAAAGGTCCATTTTAGTGTCAGAGAAATGTAAGCAATATACATCCTCAAAGGTTTTTTTTCCCAAATATCCACAAAAACAGAGAAGTGCCCCAAAGAATGAATGACAGATAAACGTAAGAACCCCAAAGTACCCCCCCAGCTCCCCTCCCTCCCGTGGTAGTAAGCACCAATCCCCCTTCCCCCCTCACTGGCAAGAAAAAGCAAGCATCGGCACCATCACCAAGCGCTCAAGCATAAGCAAACAATAGCAAAGACACAGACTTGCAGTTACCTCAAAGACTTTGCGCTACACCCAGCACTCGACATACTGAAGATTCTCTCTCTCCCTAATAAAGGTGTCTCCATTTTCCCAGCGAATGGGGAGACCTAACAAACAACTCGCTAGTTTACAATGTTAAAAGTCCATTACGTTGCTTTTTCCGAGCTCTGTGCCCGAAGATCGCAAAGATCTCAGGTCTTCAGGTCCACAGCAGATATCCAGACTCTCCCAATGATATATGGGTCTCCTGCCATGACACCAACCCTCGATCCGCTTGTCTACAGAGCCCTGAGTTCTGCCTTCTGAATTCGAGCTGGGCTCTCAGGACCAAATCCGTGGCCAGTCCTGAAACCCTGAGAACAGGTCGCCTTCTTGCAAAGAACCAAAGTCAGTGTGTAACTCCAGGTCAGGGTCTTCAAAAGAATGCTGAAAGGTAAAAATAAAGATATTAAAGATGGAAATAGAGATGCAAGCAAAGGAATCGCCATTTAGTGCCATCTTAACTGTCATAAAATTTGTTAACTTTGTGGCAGCAATACAATGCAATAAATGATAAATATAGAAAAAACTGAATGACAGTAAGTACATATATGTATATTAAATAGTTAACTTGAGATAAGTTGTGCAAAACAGAATTTTAAAAAAGAAAAAAAAATGAGGTAGTATTCTTGGGTTCAATGTCCATTTGGAAATTGTATGACAGAGGGAAAGAAGATTCACACGCTGAATCTCTGAGTGTGAGATGCTGCTATTTAATTCACACTCACTTTCATTCTGACTGCAACTCAATCGTGTCTCTATCTGCAGTTTCCATTGAAACAGCAATTCAACTGCATTTTTAAATGAAAGTTACGCTTCAGTTAGGAGCTATTTTTGAATGCTTTCTTGTAAGATTCCAGAATCGAATTTATTTCTCAATGCATCATTAAGCCCCTTACTGAACTGATGATGCTCTGACAATTTATTCATTTCATTCATATACATGAACCAATTAATCATTGTGTAATCAAACTCAGCAGTTTTTCCAATGTAGCCACCCTTTTCTGATTTTTTTCTAATTATTATCACTATTTCTCATTAAGTTATTTTATTTTCTTTTAAAATCTCATTATGTCTTCTCTTCTAAAGAATATGTGCTGCGTTACGTTGTAAAAAAAATTCTACCATTTTGCTGCATGTGCTGGAATGCATTTTTACTCACCAAATTATTTTACTTCAAACACTTTGCTGTACTTGAATGGGTCATGTCACCTCGGGTTCATTTTTAAAAATATCTCATTGCTAATGTTATGTTTGCAATTTCAAACCATTAAACTAATTTAAAGAAACACAAGGGAGTCCGGAATGCTGATCTAACTTTGAGCTTATTTAAGCAAGTCATGAACGTGTTATGTGGCAGCATGATGATGTATGCAATTCACATATTGATACATGTAACCAATAATGAATTATTTAAATGAACAAGTATGCTTAATCAAACTATATATATGATTACTCAAATATTCGATCATAAGATATAGGAGCAGAAGTAGGCCATTCGGCCCATCGAGTCTGCTCCGTCGTTCAATCATGGGCTGATCCAATTCTTCCAGTTATCCCCACTCCCCTGTTTTCACCCCATATCCCTTGAAGCCTTTGCTAAGGCTGATGCCCTGGCTAATATTTATTTCTTAAATATTAAATACACAACAAAATCCATTAATCTTTCTAGGCTTTTCCATTCAAGGGCATAAATGTTTCCTTACCAGGCCATGATGCAACCAATCAATATTGTCACACAGGTGAGAAACGGCTAGAAAATTCAGCAGTCTAATTAACAAGGAGGCAATTAAAAGAGAGAGAGGACTCTGACTTGGTTTTGATAACACTTTCAAATTGTGACCTTGAGAGAGAGAGTATGGCGCCAGCTGAGACACGAGCTGGGAAGTAACCATGGTAACAGCTCAGAGCGGTTGAGCTAACGGATGGCTAGAATTTTGAATGGATTATAAAAAGTTGAGTCTTTTGGTCTGATGACGGCAGAGGAGACACAACATGGGAGAATTGCAGAAGCTACCCGAGAAACACTGGTGGAGTTTAAGACCACCACGAGGGTGGGCCACGGACTGATTAATTTCAACCTGTGATTACTAGTACGGGTAAGAGCAGAAGATATATATATATATAAAATAATTTATAACCTGTATCGTATGATCTGGTTTTAATGATATTAATTTATAGTAGTAATAAATATAGTCTTAATTTACAGTAAACCAGACTCCAGGTGTGTTCCATTTCTGCTGGTCCTTTTCAACTTGTCACAGGATTCGTGACAAAATAATCTCCACAACATATCAATAGACGTTTGTCACAGTTTTAGATGACGTGACAAACTCCAAGGAAGTAGAAGCACTGCTGCGCTTTCTTCCTATGGCACTTAGATAACAGAGTCAGGACAGATCCTTTAGAAATTAATGTTGTTGATCATTTTCACCTCTGATCCTTCATTGAGGACTGGCTCATTGATCTCCGGTTTCCTGTTCTGAGTCAATAATCATCTCCTTGGTCTTGCTGACATTGAGTAAGAGGTTTTTGTTGTGGCACCACTTTGCCAGATTTTCAATCTCCCACCTATGTAGACATTGAGTCATCACCACCTTTGATTATGCCAATGGCAGTGATGTCATTAGCAAACTTAAATATGGTAGTCGATCTGTGCTTAGCCTCACAGTCATAAGCATAAAGCAAGTAGAGCAGTGGGCTAGGCACACACCCTTGTGGTGTACCTGTGATGTTGGAGATTGTGGAGGAGATGTTGTTGCCGATGAGTACATAAATCTTTGGTTTGGCTGTACTTGGAGTATTGTGTGCAATTCTGGTTGTCCCATTAGAGGAAGGATGTGGATGCTTTGGAAAGAACACAAAAGAGGTTACCAGGATGCTGCCTGGATTAGAGGATAGCACACACTTGATGAAGAAGCTCAACCTGCAATGTCAACTCTTTGTTCTTCTCCATAGATGCTGCCTGACCTGATGAGTTCTTCCAGTATTTTGTGTGTGTTACTCTGGATTTCCAACATCTGCAGAATCTCTGGTGTTATAGATTAGAGGGTATGAGCTACAGAGGAGATATTAGACAAACTTGGGTTATTTGCTCTGGAGTGTTAGGTGTTCAAGGGAGACCCAATAGAAGATTATCAAATTATGGGAAGCATCATTTAAAAGTTTCAAGGCACAATTATTATCAGAGAATGAAGAAATTACACAACCTTGAGATTTGTTTGCTTACAGGCTGTCGTAAAACAAGGAACCCAAAAGAACCTAATTAAAGAAAAAGACCAATTCTCAGTTCCCACAGAGAAAGAGAGAAAAAAACACAACATATAAACAATAGACACAAGCAATAACCATGGCATTCTGAACCAAACTGAGCCCACAGATCCGAATCCCTGGAGCAGCCCAGAGTAGGCCCAAAGCCTCAGTATTCAGTTCACCATGTTAGCGGGGCAATCACCACAAAGCTGATGGTAGACAATCAGAGTCTTTTCTTCCCAGGGTAGAAATGTCAAATACCAAAGGAAGTACATTTTAAGCGAGAAGGGGAGCATAGATGTGTAGGGCATTTTTTTTACAAAGGGAATGATGGAAGCCTGAAATGGGCTGCTGGAATGAATGATGGAAGCAGCTACAAAAGCATTTAGGAATCTTTTAGACAAATGAATGAATATGTAATCAATTGAGGGATAGCAAACATGTGCAGGCAAAAGATATCTAATTTAGTTCGACAGAGATGTACTGAAATGTCTATTCCTGTGTTGTACTGTTCTATGATCAATGTCTTATGCAGACTGACCAGCTGAGTTCCTTCAGCAGAATTTTTTGTTCTTTATTCTATATTGCCTTTCATCACTCTTCCTAACAAAATGCAGAAAATGTATTTCTTTGCATAAATATCATTTGCTATTTAAATAGCTTCTGCTCATTCTGTTGTGCTGTTTATATCTTGATATAATCAATCAATACCCTCCAAGCAGTTCACAAAACTTAGTTGGTGCCATCTGAAACTTCAGAATTTGGAGTTTGTACCCTTCCATTCTTCATAAGCTTCTGTTTTCAGTTGTTCAGCAAACTTTGTCAAATTCCCTTCTGTGCTGTGAGCATGGATGCTTTCTGGAACTCCAGGTATGCATCATCAACTATGTTATCTTCATCGACTTTATTACAAGAAAAAATCAACTCTTTCGATTTCACCAAAACAAACTTGCTGTGGCATGTCTGTATTCATTCACTTTCCTCAAGGTCACCATGAATTAATCCTGACCCAATTTGCGATACAATATGCATTTTATTGTTCTAACTACAGTCTTTCTTATATAATTTATCTATAATTTATGTTTAATTTATGTTGATCATGTGTATGTTGTGTCCCTGATGCTGTGTGCCTGCTTTTCATTGCACCCACACTTATGCATATGACAATAAACTCAACATCGACAATTTCATAAATATCTTTCTTACCACCAAAGTTGGATTCCAGTCATTCCCACAGCCACCATCACCCAGGCCTTGCTCTCTTCTCACTGCTGGCATTAGGAAGAAGGTACAGGAGCCTCAGAACCCACACCACCAGGTTCAGAAACAGTTAATACCTCTCAGTCATCAGGGTCTTGACTTCAAACAACTTCACTCACCGCATCACTGAACTATTCCCACAACCTATGGACTCACTTTAAAAGGACTCTTAATCTCATGTCCTTTAGACTTATTGTTTACTTGCTTCTTCTAATTATTATTATTATTATTATTATTACATAGAAACATAGAAAACCGTTAGCACAGTACAGGCCCTTCAGCCCACAAGTTGTGCCGACCACGTCCCTACCTTAGAAATGACTAGGCTTACCTATACCCCTCTATTTTACTAAGCACCATGTACCCATCCAAAAGTCTCTTAAAAGACCCTATTGTATCCGCCTCCACCACCGTGGCCGGCAGCCCATTCCACGCACTGAGTGAAAAATTTACCCCTGACATCTCCTCTGTACCTACTCCCCAGCACCTTAAACCTGTGTCCTCTTGCGGCAACCATTTCGGCCCTGGGAAAAAGCCTCTGACTGTCCACACGATCAATGCCTCTCATCATCTTATACACCTCTATCAGGTCACCTCTCGTCCTCCGTCGCTTCAAGAAGAAATTTATATTTTTTTCTTTTTGCTTTGTTTTTTTTTTACCTTCCTGCTGGGTGCGGTCGTTATTTGATTTTATTATGTTTCTTGTATTTACTGTGAATGATCACAAGAAAATGAATTTCAGCATTGTTTGTGGAGACATACAGTATATGTATTTAGAAAATAAATTTACTTTGATCATTGAACTAAGTGTTGCATAATTGCTTAATCCTAATTTTGAACAAAAGAATGAGAATCACCACATTCTGCGACCACGCCAGTATCCAAGGAGCAGTGAATCAGTTTCCTTGCCATTTCCTCTTGTATGTCTATCAAAATCTAAAATTCCATCTGGTCCTGGTGATTTATCGCCTTTAATTTCAGCCTATCTTTGGCAAAGATGCTTCTAATATATGTGTGTAAATGGGTTTAACATGTTCATTATCTAAACCATTCTCCTTATTATTGTTATCTTGAAGCACTGCCTTTGATAGTGAAGACAGATATAAACTACTGATTTAGTATGTGAGCAGTGACCTTAGTATTCATGTTCTCATTTTTGTCCTTAATTGGCCCTATTTTTACATGCAACTTTTATATTCATATGCCTATAGAAAAATTCTGCATTCTCCTTTATGTTGGCATCTAATCATTCATCGTTTGCCTGTCTTACTTTAATTTTCACTTCCGCTCTGGTACTTTCACAGGGAGCAATGATTAGAAAGATTTTCATCTTTACCATGAAATATCCCTTGACAAAAATAGAAACTCTCTACATAGTACTAAGCAGGAATAAGCTGACAGAAAACTTCTCAAATAGATGAACAGGGATTAGCTAATACAATGGAAACCTGCTGAAAGGGTGGGAGAGGATCAAACTTGCAAAAAATGCCATCTCAACTCAGATTCCAGAAGAAAGGTTTTGGTTCAATGATCAGCATTTGGTTTTGAACCTATTGAACAGAGTATTGGAAAACCAATGATTGACTGAGACTGCTGTACTGATTTGGAACATTATCTTGCTCATATTGCTGATAAAATTGTGGCTCCAGTAAGCAATACACATGACTGTGTCAATGTAATTCCAATTTCTGTTATAAGAACGTAGAACATTGAACACTTCAGGACATCATAAGCCCTTTAATCCATGATCTTCTGCCAAACATTTAAACTTCTCCAAGATTAATCTAACTCTTCTTTCCTAAATACTCTTGATCAAACCTAGAAGAGTACAGCACAGGGATAGGCATTTCAGCACAGGATATCTGTGCTGAGCTAAACTAAATCTCTGCTGGCTGCACATGATCAATCTCTCTCAATTTTTTATATATTCATGTGTCTGTCTAAGAGCTTCCTAATGCTATTGTATCTGCTTCCACCATTTCCCCTAACAGCCCATTCCCAGGCTCTTAGCATTCACTGTTTTAAAAAAAGTGCCCCACATATCTCTGTTAAGCTTTCCCCTCTCACATTGATTCATGTCCTGCTGTATTTGTAGCCTGAGAAAAAAGACAACTCTGACTGTCTACTGTATCTACATCACTCATCATTTTATCAGGTCTTCCTTCTGCCTCTGATGCTCCAGAGAAAACAATCCAAGTTTGCCCAATATCTCCTTGATAGCTCATACCCGCTAACCGATAACACAAGAAATTCTGCAGATACTGGAAATCCAGAGCAACATACACAAAATGCTGGACATTTTGGACTGAGACGTTTCATCAGGACTGTTTATCTGTTTTTCCAAAAAACAGATCAATGGCTAAACCATTTCAGCTTTTACAGGTGTTTCCCTTGTCGGATCCATCTGTTTATTCTTATATGCTTCCTAATGGCCACAGTCTGCACATGCAGTTGTTCAGTGTATCCCTTAGTGATTACACTGGTATGATCCTGGAAGCTTCTTTACTGCTGCATTATTTGAGTATAGGCTTTCTAATTGGCTGCACTTTTCTACAAATTTAAATGGATGTCTTCTTATCTACGGGTATAAAATAGCTGTCCACAAGGAGCACCAGCTTAGTTCCTTTGTCGTCCAACACGCACAAAATGCTGGTGGAACTCAACACGCCAGGCAGCATCTATAGGAAGAAGCACTATTGACATTTCAGGCCAAGATCCTTCGTCAGGTCTGAACCGTCGACAGTGCTTCTCCCTACAGATGCTGCCTGGCCTGCTGTGTTCCACCAGCATTTTGCGTGTGTTGTTGCTTGAATTACCAGCATCTGCAGATTTCCTCGTGTTTCCTTTGTTGTCCCTTCATTTAGTAGAGTTCTATCTCTCTTGACTTCAATTCCTCCTTGTTCCATTAATGCTTGCATGGTGGAAATTTCCATCAGTTTCTGTTTTTATTTCAGATTTCTGGCAACTGCAGATTTTCTGTTCTGAGCATCAGCACAAGTACTCAGCGAAGTCTATTGGAGTAACAGCAGATTCACAAGTGAAGCTCAGTAGTTCCAGCCATATTTATTGTATATCAATTGCAGACACCTGATATCTGTTAATTTCAGATTGTGTCTCAATAATTCATTCTAATATTTTTCCAACAGTATATAGTAAAGATAAAAGATTAGCTCTATTTGTTACATGGACAACAAAACATAAAGTGCAATCGTCATTTGTGTCTAATCAAATTAACAAGATTTGTGCTGTGAAACCTGTAAATATCAAAGTTCAAAGTAAATTTAATATCAAAGTACATCTCTATCATTATATCAACCCTGAGATACATTTTCTTGTGGGCATCCTCAATATAACAATAATAGAATCAATGAAAGACCACACAGACTTGGGCATTCAATCAGTGTGCAAAAGACAACACACTGTGCAAATACAAAAAGAAAGAAACAATAAACAAATAACTAAATAAATGAATAAGCAGTAAATATTGAGAACATAAGATGAAGTGTCCTTGAAAGTGAGTCCATAGATTGTGAGGTCATTTCAATGATGGGGCAAGTGAAGATGAATGAAGTGATCCCCTTTGGTTCAAGAGCCTGATGGTTGAGGAGTAATAATTGTTCCTGAAACTAGTTTTGTGAGTCCTGAGGCTCCTGTACCTTCTTCCTGATGGCAGCAGACAGCTTGATGTGGCTGGTGAGGGTCCCTGATGAAGGATGCAGCATTCCTGAAACAAATCTCTGTGTAAATGTGCTCAATAGTGCAGAGGGCTTTACCTGTGATGGACTGGGCTATGTTCACTATATTTTGGAGTATTTTCTGTTCAAGGGCATTGGTGTTTCTATATGAGGCTGTAATGCTACCAGTCAACATACTCCCTACCATACATCTGTAGAAGTTTGTTGAAGTTTTAGACGACATGCCAAATCTTTGCAAACTCCTAAGGAAGGAGAAGCACTGCCATGCTTTCTTTATATTGCACTTATGTGCTGGGCCCAGGATAAGTTCTGAAAAATGATAACACCAAGGTATTTAAAGTTAGAGCTTCTTCTCCCAGAGAGTTGTGGAGGTGCGGAATGCACTGCCTCGGAAGACGGTGGAGGCCAATTCTCTGGATGCTTTCAAGAAGGAGCTAGATAGATATCTGATGGATAGGGGAATCAAGGGATATGGGGACAAGGCAGGGACTGGGTATTGATAGTGAATGATCAGCCATGATCTCAGAATGGCGGTGCAGACTCGAGGGGCCGAATGGTCTACTTCTGCACCTATTGTCTATTGTCTATTAACAGTGTTAAGAGTATACATATGTGTAAATATAACTCCCACACCATTGCATTGAGCTCGGGGGGTGGGGAGTGACGGGGGGGGGGGGGGGGGTACCAGGTTGAAAATCTTGAGATGGTGAGGTACGAAAGTTCAGTTCATCCACAGATTAAATGATGTGAGACAGATATTTGTAATCCAAAGTGGATGTCGAGAGAAGGTATTTATGTCGTATTCCACAGGTTCCATGGTGGTAAGACAATTGCAGTAGATTTTATTCGTCGTCGTTCCAAATCCACTTACAAATTATCACCAATAGTAGCTTATCACAGGGGTACCATCTTCAAAGAAAACTACCACCCAGGCAAGGGTTAACACATAGGTAGATTTCACAAGGTTGCCCCAAACACACAACGTGATAGCCACATCTATGAACTGGGTCGATGCTCAACCCACCCTCATGGGTACTCGAAAGTTGCAACCAGTGACCCCTGCTGCTGACCACACACACACATCCCACCCAGCACTGTGCCGACAGCTGCGCTACTGACACCACTTGCAGTCTCTCCACCCTCAAGATCCCCCCCCACCGCTGTTCGCCAACCTGACCCCTGACTGTAAACCTGTGGCAACTAAAAGCAGGAAGTACAGCCCGGGGGACAGGGCCTTCATTCAGTCAGAGGTGCAGCGGTTGCTTAGGGAGGGGATCATTGAACCAAGCACAAGACCTTGGAGGGCCCAGATGGTTGTTGTTCGGACTGGGCAGAAAAATTGGATGGTTGTGGACTATTGTCAAACCATCGATAGGTTCATGCAGCTTGACGCGTACCCCCTACCCCGCATCGCGGATATGGTCAACCAGATAGCTCAGTACAAGGGGTACTCGACAATAGATCTGAAATCTGCTTATCACCAGCTCTCCATCCACCCGGAGGACCGCCCCTACACCACCTTCGAGGCGGGCGGCTGGCTCTATCACTTCCTGCGCGTCCCCATTCAGTGTCACAAATGGTGTCTCGGTCTTCCAGCGGGAAATGGACCGGATGGTGGACCAGTGCCAACTGAAGGCCACATTTCCCTATCTGGATAACCTCACTATCTGTGGTCACGACTGGCCAGATCACAATGCAAACCTCCAACGATTTTTCTAAGTGGCAAAAGCCCTGAACCTTACTTATAACAGGGACAAGTGTGTGTTCGGAACCACCCGACTCGCTATCCTTGGGTATGTCATGGAAAACGGGGTCATTGGCCCTGATCCCGACCGTATGCGCCCCCTGTTAGAACTCCCTCTTCCCACCACCCTCAAAGCCCTCAGACGGTGCCTGGGCTTCTTTTCCTATTACGCCCAATGGGTCCCCCATTACGCAGACAAGGCCTGCCCCCTGGTCATGTCTACCACTTTTTCCCTCTCTGATGAGGCCCGCACGGCCTTCAGTTGCATTAAAGGGGACATTGCCAAAGCAAAAATGCATGCGGTGGACGAGCACATTCCCTTCCAAGTAGAGTGTGACGCCTCCGATTTCGCGCTGGCTGCCACCCTCAATCAGGCAGGCAGGCCAGTAGCATTCTTTTCTCGTACCCTTCAAGGTTCTGAAATTTGGCACTCCGCAGCGGAGAAAGAAGCCCAGGCCATAGTGAAAGCTATTAGGCACTGGAGGCACTATCTCGCCAGCAAAAGCTTCACCTTGCTGACTGACCAGCGCTCAGTTGCGTTCATGTTCAACAACCAACAACGGGGCAAAATCAAAAATGATAAAATTTTGCGGTGGAGAATAGAACTCTCCCGGGGAGCGTGTGCCAGCGTGTAGCTCGACCAGGTATACGCCCTTCATGCACCTCTTTGCCATCCAGGGGTCACCCAATTTTACCATTTTGTGAAAGCCCAGAACCTGCCTTACTCCCTTGAGGACATCAGGACGATGACTAGGGACTGCCAAGTCTGCGCTGAGTGCAAACCGCACTTCTACCATCCTGAAAAGGCGCAACTTATCAAGGCTACCTGCACCTTTGAGCGACTGAGTGTTGACTTTAAGGGCCCCCTTCCCTCCATCGACCGCAATGTCTACTTTCTCAACATTATCGACGAGTACTCGCGGTTCCCCTTTGCCATCCACTGCCCCGACACCACTGCCACGTCGGTCATAAAGGCCCTGCACCAGCTCTTCACTCTGTTCGGGTATCCCTGCTATATCCACAGTGATAGAGGGTCCTCCTTTATGAGTGACGAGCTGCGCCAGTACCTGCTGGCTAGGAGCATTGCTATTAGTTGGACCACGAGCTATAATCCACGGGGAAATGGACAGGTGGAGAGGGAGAATGCCATGGTGTGGAAGGCCATACTTTTAGCTCAAGTCAAAAAGGTTGCTGGTCTCTCGATGGCAGGAGGTCCTCCCCGAGGCACTCCACTCTATCCGCTCCCTGTTATTTACGTCCACCAATGCCACCCCTCACGAGCGCCTATTCTCTTTTCCCAGGAAGTCTGCCACTGGGACCACCCTACCAGCTTTGCTGATGTCCCCGGGGCCAGTGCTGCTCCGGAAACATGTGAGGAGCAATGAATACTCCCCACTGGTCGAGAGGGTTCACCTTCTACATGTGAACCCCCAGTATGCTTACGTGGTCTTACCTGATGGGTGGGAGGACACGGTCTCTGTCCGCGACCTGGCGCCTGCAGGAGCAGCAGACCACTACCCTGAACACTCCACGGTAACTATGAACCCTGTACCCGAGGTGACACCGCGCACACCGAGCCCTACACAGACTCCTCACAACACTCCTATACCGGGCGTCTCATATGCGCATATACCAGGCGCCTCGCACACGCATGAGGGATCAGTGATGCCTAGTGGGCTGACACCTCCAGTTAGGCCGGAACCAGCACAACCTCTGTCTCTGGTGCAATCACCACCGGCACCTGTGCAATCACAGCCGGTGCTACGTAGATCGCAGCGACAGATTCGACCACCTGATAGACTTAACCTGTAAATATACTTGTAAGAAACTTCGCTCCATGGGGACTCTCTTTTAAAACAAAGAATGTGGTGAACTGCATATACCTGTCTGGACACGTCCCCCACTGACTGCTCCTGTGGCCCCTCCCACTGACCGTGGCTCCTCCCACAGACCCCAGTATAAAGGTGATTGAGGCCTGAGCCCGGCCCTCAGTCTCCAGGATGTAGCATGGTGGTCAACTACTGCTTGTTCTTTCTTCCAGTCAATAAAAGCCGATATCTCGCCTCACGTCTCAGTGAGTTATTGATGGTGCATCAACCATGTATACCTAGCGACTGAATCTTCCTAACTAACCTCCCTGACCACGCACAAAGCCGTGTTGACTCTCCCTAATAAGTCTTTGTCAATCTAAATACTTGTAGAACCTATCTCTTTGTGCTCCTTCCAATAATTAACCTACTACCGACGTCAAACTTACTGGCCTATAATTCTTTTCAATCTTCTTTGCATTCATTCCAGCCAAACAATATCTTTCCTATGACAGCGTGATTAAATGGTCCGCAATACTCTGTGTGCAGCCTCAACAAAGGCTTATACAACCGCAGCACGATGTCCCAACTCAGTGCTCTTCACTGTCCCATTTATCAGTGATACCACACCCAGGGGAAATTCATAGTTTTTCACCAGAACCTTGGGATATTTGGAAGAATGCATCCAGTGCTTCTCTTATCTGGTAGCTACTTCTTTTTGGAACCTAAAATACAAGACATGCATCTAGGCTTTTCAGTCTACAGGTGCTGCCTGTCCTGTTCGGAGTTCCAGCATTTTCTGCTTTTATTTTTGTGATTTTTGGAATCTTTTGCCTTCTGTCTTCTCAGCACACAGTTTATGCATCAGTCAGGGAACAGTCCAACTGTGGCAACATTTTTATGTTGATTTGCCTGACATTTAAATGTTACAAGCTGGACAGGAAAAGAATAATAAGAAAGGACTGCTGTTATAAATGTAGAGTAAACAAATTGCATTTAATGAAACCAGTATTTCCCAATTTATTTAATAGCTAATGTATATCATCGTCTTAATTCTATAAACTACAGACCCCATAAATCATGATAAGCAAGTAATGTTGCATTTTGGTTGAAAGATAAATATTGATCCAGGTATCTTCAATGTAATTCTTTGAGTGGGCAGATGAAGTTTCCCTTTAAACCTTCAGGTGAAAGGTAAGGTTCCCCACTGTACTTAACCTCTCCATACTAAAGCTGCAGAGATTCCCTCAGTACTAAACATCTGGAGAGGGATTTAAATGCATAGAAAATTTAACATAGAACAGTACAACACAGTACAGGCCCTTGTGCCAACCTCTTAAGCTACTCTAGCATCAATGTAATCCTCCTTCCTCCATAGGCCCCCCATTTTTCTTTCATTCATCATCCTTTCTAAGAGTTTCTTAAATGTTTCTAAGGTATCTACCTTTACCATCAGCTCTGACAGAGCATTCCATGTGCCCACCATTCTCTGTGAAAAAATGGTTATCTATGACAGCCACTTCCTATGCTTTTAAGACCTTAAGACCATAAGATTTAGGAGCAGAATGAGGCTATTCAGCCCATCGAGTCTGCTTCACTATTCCATCATGGCTGATCCCAATCCCACTCAATCCCATACACATGCCTTCTCGCCATATCCTTTGGTGGCCTGTCTAATCTTCCAATTTGTCTAAGTCCAGCTGCAATTGCATTGCTTCCTCAGCATTACCTACCCTCCACCTATCTTCCTATCTTCAGAATCAGGTTTATTGTTACTGGCATGGGACCCGAAATTTGTTAACTTAGTAGCAGCAATTCAATGTAATACATAATATAGAAGAAAAAATAAAATAATAATAATAATAAAAAATAAGTAAATCTTACTCAGTATACTTTGTACAGTATATGTGTATTGAATAGATTAAGAATCATGCAAAAAACAGAAATATTATATATTTAAAAAAAGTGAGGTAGTGTCCAAGGGTTCAAAGTCCATTTAGGAATGGGATGGCAGAGGGGAAGAAGCTGTTCCTGAATCGCTGAGAGTGTGCCTTCAGGCTTTTGTACCTCCTACCTGAGAAAAGGGCATACCCAGAGTGCTGGAGGTCCTTAATAATGAGGCACTTCTCCTTGAAGATGTTCTGGATACTTTGTAGGCTAGTACCCAAGATGGAGTTGACTAAATTTCCGACCCTGTGCAGCTTCTTTTGGTCCTTCCAGTAGCCCCTCCATACCAGACAGTGATGCAGCCTGTCAGAATGTTATCCATGGTACATCTATAGAAGTTTTTGAGTGTATTTGTTGTTATACCAAATCCCTTCAAACTCCTAATAAAGTTTAGCCGCTGTCTTGCCTTCTTTATAACTGCATCAATATGTTAAATCCTCAGAGATCTTGACACCCAGGAACTTGAAACTGCTCACTCTCTCCACTTCTGATCCCTCTACAAGGATTGGTATGTGCTCCTTCATCTTACCCTTCCTGAAATCCACAATCGGCTCTTTTGTCTTGCTGACATTGAGTGCCAGGTTGTTGCTGCAGCACCACTCCACTAGTTGGCATATCTCAGTCCTATATACCCTATTGTCACCACCTGAGATTCTACCAACAGTGGTTGTATCGTCAGCAAATTTATAGATGGTATTTGAGCTATGCCTAGCCACACAGTCATGTGTATATAGAGAGCAGAGCAGTGGGCTGAGCACACACTCCTGAGATGCAGCAGTGTTGATTGTCAGCGAGGAGGATAACGGTTACAGCAGAGCACCTCTGTGGCCATTCCCATCAACAATAAATATACCGTTTTGGATACTGTTGGTGGGGACGGCCTACTAGGGACAAGTTGCAGTGGTTGTGTCTCTGGCACCGAGACTGGACCCTCAGCTCAGAAGGGAAGGAGGGAAAAGAGGAGAGCAGTAGTGATAGGGGATTCAATAGTTAGAGGGACAGATAGGAGGTTCTGTGGAAGAGATCAAGAATCCCAGATGGTCTGTTGCCTCCCTAGTGCCAGAGTCTGCAATATCCCAGATCGAGTTCTCAGTATTCTCAAGAGGGAGGGTGAGCAGCCGGATGTTGTGGTCCATGTAGGGACCAATGACATGGGTAGGAAGAGTGAGGAGGTCCTGAAAGGTGAGTTTAGGGAGCTAGGTGCCAAGTTAAAGGACAGGACCTCCAGGATAGCAATCTTAGGATTGCTACCAGTGCCATGTGTAAGTGGGTTGAAAAATAGTAAGATAGTGCAGATCAACACGTGGCTGAAGACATGGTGCAGGAGGGAGGGCTTCAGATTTATAGATAATTGGGCAGATTTCCAGGGAAGGTGGGACCTGTTTCGGTGGGACAGTTTACATCTGAACTGGAGGGGGACAAATATTCTTGCAGGTAGGTTTGCTAGAGAGGATCCAGTGGATTTAAACTAGATAAGAGGTGGGAGGGGACCCAGAGTGTAGGAACAGATGTATGGGAGAAGGAAGAAAAAGAAGACAGTAAAGTTCTTTGTACTGTTAGAGATAAACAAAGAGGAAGAAGTGAAGAATTTCTTAAATGCATTTATTTTAATGCTAGGAGCATTGTAAGAAAGGTGGATGAGCTTAGAGCATGGATTGATACCTGGAAATATGATGTTGTAGCTATTAATGAAACATGGTTGCAGGAGGGGTGTAATTGGGAACTAAATATTCCTGGATTTCGATGCTTCAGGTGTGATAGAATCAGAGGGACAAGAGGGGGAGGTGTTGTGCTGCTTGTCAGAGAAAATATTACAGCAGTGCTCTGGCAGGATAGATTAGAGGGCTCGTCTAGGGAGACTATTTGGGTGGAATTCAGGAACGGGAAAGGTGTAGTAGCACTTATAAGGATGTATTATAGACCACCTAATGGGGAGCGAGAATTGGAGGATCAAATTTGCAAGGAGATAGCAGATATTTGTAGTAAACACAGAGTTGTGATTGTGGGAGATTTTAATTTTCCACACATAGACTGGGAAGCCCATACTGTTAAAGGGATGGATGGTTTGGAGTTTGTAAAATGTGTGCAGGATAGTTTTTTGCAGCAATACATAGAGGTACCAACTAGAGAAGGGGCAGTTTTGGATCTTCTGTTAGGAAATGAAATAGGTCAGGTGACGGATGTATGTGTTGGGGAGCACTTCGGGTCCAGTGATCACAATGCCATTAGTTTCAATATAATTATGGAGAAGGATAGGACTGGCCCCAGGGCTGAGATTTTTGATTGCAGAAAGGCTAACTTTGAGGCGATGCGAAAGGATTTAGAAGGAGTGGATTGGGACAATTTGTTTTATGGGAAGGATGTAATAGAGAAATGGTGGTCATTTAAAGGTGAAATTTTGAGGATACAGAATCTTTATGTTCCTGTTAGGTTGAAAGGAGAGGTTAAAAGTTTGAGAGAGCTATGGTTTTCAAGGGATATTTGAAACTTGCTTAGGAAAAAGAGAGATATCTAAAATTAATATAGGCAGCATGGAACAAATGAGGTGCTCAAGGAATATAAAGAATGTAAGGAAAATCTTAATAAAGAAATTAGAAAAGCTAAAAGAAGATATGAGGTTGCTTTGGCAAGTAAGGTGAAAATAAATCCGAAGGGTTTCTACAGTTATATTAATAGCAAAAGGATAGTGAAGGATAAAATTGGTCCGCTAGAGAATCAGAGTGGACAGTTATGTGTGGAGACAAAAGAGATGGGGGAGATTTTGAATAATTTCTTTTCTCTGTATTCACTAAGGAAAAGGATATTGAATTGTGTAAAGTAAGGGAAACAAGTAGGGAAGTTATGGAAACTATGACAATTAAAGAGGAGTAAGTACTTTCGCTTTAAGAAATATAAAAGTGGATAAATCTCAGGATCCTGACAAGATATTCCCTAGGACATTGAGGGTGGTTAGTGTAGAAATAGCAGGGGCTCTGACAGAAATATTACAAATGTCATTAGAAACAGGGATGGTGCCGGAGGATTGGCATATTGCTCATGTGGCTCCATTGTTTAAAAAGGGTTCTAAGAGTAAACCTAGCAATTATAGGCCTATCAGTTTGATGTCAGCGTTGGGTAAATTAATAGAAAGTATTCTTAGAGATGGTATATATAATTATCTGGATAGACAGGGTCTGATTAGGAACAGTCAACATGGATTTGTGCGTGGAAGGTCATGATTGACAAATCTTATTGAATTTTTTGAAGAGGTTACAAGGAAAGTTGACAAGGGTAAAGCAGTGGAGATTGTCTATATGGATTTCTGTAAGGCCTTTGACAAGGTTCCGCACAGAAGGTTAGTTAGGAAGGTTCAATCGTTAGGTTTTAATATTGAAGTAGTAAAATGAATTTAACAGTGGCTAGATGGGAGATGCCAGAGAGTAGTGGTGGACAACTGTTTGTCAGGTTGGAGGCCGGTGACTAGCAGTGTGCCTCAGGGATCTGTACTGGGTCCAATGTTGTTTATCATATACATTAATGATCTGGATGATGGGGTGGTAAATTGGATTAGTAAGTATGCAGATGATACTAAGGTAGGTGGCATTATGGATAATGAAATAGGTTTTCAAAGTTTGCAGAGAGATTTAGACCAGTTAGAAGAGTGGGCTGAATGATGGCAGATGGAGTTTAATGCTGATAAGTGTGAGTTGCTACATTTTGGTAGCAAATAGGACATACATGGTAAATGGTAGGGCATTGAAGAATGCAGTAGAACAGAGTGATCTAGGAATAATGGTGCATAGTTCCCTGAAGGTGGAATCTCATGTGGATAGGGTGGTGAAGAAAGTTTTTGGTATGTTGGCCTTTATAAATCAGAGCATTGAGTATAGGAGTTGGGATGTAATGTTAAAACTGTACAAGGCATTGGTAAGAACGAATTTGGAGTATTGTGTATAGTTCTGGTCACCGAATTACAGGAAAGATGTCAACAAAATAGAGAGAGTACAGAGAAGATTTACTAGAATGTTACCTGGGTTTCAGCACCTAAGTTACAGGGAAAGATTGAACAAGTTTGTTTTTTTTCTTTGGAACATAGAAGGCTGAGGGGGGACTTGATAGAGGTATTTAAAATTATGAGGGGGATAGATAGAGTTGACGTGGATAGGCTTTTTCCATTGAGAGCAGGGGAGATTCAAACAAGAGGACATGAGTTGAGACTTAGGGGGCAAAAGTTTAAGGGTAACAGGAGGGGGAATTTCTTTACTCAGAGAGTGGTAGCTGTGGGGAATGAGCTTCCAGTAGAGTGGTAGAGGCAGGTTTGGTATTGTCATTTAAAGCAAAATTGGATAGGTATATGGACAGGAAAGGAATGGAGGGTTATGGGCTGAATGTGGGCCAGTGGGACTAGGTGAGAGTAAGCATTCAGCATGGACTAGAAGGGCTGAGATGGCCTGTTTCTGTGCAGTAATTGTTATATGGTTATGTGGTTATCACCAATCCGTACAGTCTGTGGTCTTCTGGTTAGGAAGTCGAGGATTATCTACTGCTTTAATTTTTGCCACAAAGTCATCAATTCCATTATATAAATCATTAATAAACAATGTGAAAAGCAGTGGTCCCAATAATGATCCCTGAGGAACTCGATTAGTTACACGCAGCCAACCAGAAAAGGTCCTTTTTATTCCCACTCACTGCCTCCTGCTTGTCAGCCATTTCACTATCCATGCCAGTATCTTCATGTAACACTATAGGATATTATCTTGCTAAGCAACCTCGTGTGTGGCACCTTATCAAATGCCTTCTGAAAATCTAATTAAGTGACATCCACTGCCTCTCTTCTGTCATTCTGCTTGCTACTTCCTCGAAGAACTCTAACAGATTTGTCAGGCAAAATTTCAGTTCAAAGAAGCAATGCTGACTTTAACTTATTTTATCATTAGTCTCCAAGTACCTCAAAACCTCATCCTTAGTAATAGACTGCAGCACTTCCCCAACCACTGAGGTTAGGCTAACTGGCCTATAATTTCCTTTTGTTTGCCTTCGTCCCTTCTTAAAGAACGGAGTGACACTTGCAATCTTCCTATCCTCCAGGACCTTGCCAGAATCAAATCATTCTTGAAGGATCATGACCAACGCATCTGTTATCTTTGTAGAAACCTCCCTCAGGATTCTGGGATGTAGTCCATCTGCTCCAGGTGACTTATCCACCTTAGGAACTTTGAGTTTGCCTAGCACTTTTTCCTTTGTAATAGCAATGGCACTCCCTCCTCCCTGACATTCTGCGACCTCTGTCACACTGCTAGTATCTTTCATTGTGAAGACAGATGCAAAGTACTCATTAAGTTCATCTGCAATTTCCTTGTTCCCCATTACTACCTCTCCGGCATCATTTTCCAATGGTTCAATATCAATTCTCACCTCCCTTTTACTCTTTATATAACTGAAAAAACTTTTGGTATCCCGCTTTATATTATTGACTAGTCTGCCCTGATATTTCATCTTTTCCCTTCTAATAGCTTTTTAAGTTAGGCCATTTAGCCCCTTAAGTCTGCACACCATTTCATCATGGTTGATCCATTTTCCCTGTCAGCCCCGATCTCCTGCCTTCTCCCTGTATCCCTTCATGTCCTGACTAATCAAGATTCTCCAATCACTTAAATCGCTTTAAAATTATCCCCTTTAGTACTAGCCATTAGCCAGAAGTCTCTGGCTGTCCATTTGATCAATGATTCCTATCATCTTGTACACGTCTACCAATCTCCCTCCTTTGCTCCAAAGAGAAAAACTCAGCTCACTTGAAGAGGCCCTCTAATCCAGAGAGCACCCACATTAATCTCCTCTGAATCCTCTCTAAAGTTTCCACATTCTTCCTGATAATGATGCAGCAGGTAAGTCTGCCACCACCGAGCTTCAGTTAATACCCATAAACAAAACATACGAGTCTATTTTTCAACAGTAAGAATGTCACATCGAACAATACAGTACCAAAGCATTTCAGCCCTTGAGTCTAACTGACCATTTATACTAACCCCACATTTATTCTTCCCATATCCCCATGAACTCTCTCCTCAGTCTGTGCCACACAGTCACTCACTATGGGCAATTTACAGTGTCATTTACCTAGGCTGACATACCTGCACAGGTGTCTCTGTGATGTTACAAGAAACCAGAGCAAGCCGCAAAAAAAGCAAAAAATAAAAATGCCCAGCATACACGACAACTCTGGCAGCATTTATGGCAGTATATAAGTCTGTTGATCTGTTTACTTTGTTTCTATTTTATTTAGAAAAACAGTGTGGAGCAGGACACTGCCTAGTAACCTGTCTAACTAACACTAGCTTAATCACAGAACAATTTATAATGAGCAATAAACCAACTGGGATGCCTTGGAGAAAACCGATCCGAAACCCAGTGGTCACGGGGAGAACGTACAACTCTTTGCAGATGGTGCTGGAATTGAACTTTGAATTCAGTCGCCCTGAGCTCAGCATTACACTAACCCCTACACTGCCATATTGATTGAGAAATTTTTGTACCAGTTAAATATCTCTCTGCTGGGGTCAACTGTGCGACTTTTCAAGGTGAGGAGGAGGCAGCAATTTGCATGAAATCCGTCAGAAGGTGATGTGAAAGACTGCAGTTAAATTGTTCTGAGGTGAAGTGAAAATCTCTGTTTTGCATGCAAACCATATTTCGACATATCTGTCCATTTGGCTAGTGCAAAAGAAAACAGTTACAGTGGGTATATGCTCAAGTTCAATAATAATGTTACAAAACACCCTGTTCTGCAAATACATTCAATCCTAATAATTAATTTATCACTGATGAGTAAACAGATAATGAATATTTAAAAATTACTTCTTTTTTTCAAAATAGCTTATTGTTTTTAAAGAACTAGTTACTGGTTAATATAGTGCTATGTTCAGATGCCAACATTTTATACAACTTCAACATAACATCCCAGCTCCTGTCCTCAGTACTTAGATATATAAAGGCCACTGTGCCGAAAGCTTTCTTACAGTCCTATCTATCTATGGCATCGCTTTCATGGAATTATGGGTTGGTATTCTAAAGTCCCTCTGTTCCACCTCCTCAGTACCTCACCACTCATCGTTTAAGTCCACCCTGTTTATCCTCCCAAAGTGCAACACCTCATTAAATTCAATCTGCCATTTTCAGTCCATTATTCCAATTGGTTCAGATCCTGCTGCAAACGTTGATATCCTTCCTTGCTGTCCACTATACTCTGAGACCTGGTGTCATCTTCATATTTGCTGATCCAATTGACTTCATTGCCATCCAGATTGTGTCAAGATGGCACCAATGACCAAAGGGACTGAGTGCATCACCCTGCATACAGTTCACAAAACTACTTCTCCTTCGCTAACGTAAGCTTCTTCTACAAAACTCTGTGTGACTGGAGCCTGTAACTTACATTTTGGTGATGGGTTTTTGGGCTGGCACTTTTGCTGTCTCTGTGGGATCAAGCTGGGGAACAAAGTGCACAGCTTAATGTCAGAGCACAAACCTACCTTCAGCTCCATTACTCACTCTCACTCGCATCTCCTCCATTTCCCGCACTTCGGCTCTCACCCCATCCTCCCGTCACCACAACAGAGACCGTGTCCCCCTTGTCCTCACCTATCACCCCACCAGCATATTATCCTCCGCAACTTCCGCCACCTTCAACAGGACCCCACCACTAAGGACATCTTTCCCTCTCTACCCCTCTCTGCTTTTTGCAGGGATTGTTCCCTCCATGGCTGCCTGGTCCACACATCCCTTCCCACAGATCTCCCACCTGGTACTTATCCCTGCAAGCGTAAGTGCTACACCTGTCCCTACACCTCCTCTCTTACCACCATTCAGGACCCCAAACAGTCCTTCCAGGTGAGGCAACACTTCGCTTGTGAGTCTGTTAGGTAATCTATTGCATCCAGTGCTCCCGGTGCGGCCTCCTTCGTACATTGGCGAGACCCAACGCAGATTGGGGGACCGCTTCGTCGAGCACCTCTGCTCCATCCGCCACAACAGACAGGATCTCCTGGTTGCCACTCACTTCAACTCTGCTTCACATTCCCATTCAGATATGTCCATATATGGCCTCCTCTACTGCCATGATGAGGCCAAACTCAGGTTGGAGGAGCAACACCTCATATACCATCTGGGTAGTCTCCAGCCCCTTAGTATGAACATCGAATTCTCTAACTTCCGGTACTTACCTCCCTCTCCCTTCCCCCATCCCACCTTCACTCTGTCTCCTCTTCTAGCTCCTATCACCTCTCATGGCTCTGCCTTCTTCTACTACCCATAGTGCTTTCCCCTTAGATTCCTTCTTCACCTCTCCTGCCTATCCCCTCCCTGCTTCCCCTCCCGCACCCCTTGATCTTTCCCCTGATTGGTTTTCCACCCTCCCCCCACCTTCTTTATAGGGCCCCTGCCCCTTCCTTCTTTAGTCCTGACAAAGGGTCTCGACCCGAAACGTTGACTGCTTCTTTCAATGGATGCTGCCCGACCTGCTGAGTTCATCCAGCTTTTTTGTACGTCCATTACTCACTGAGCTTGCCAATTAAAGCTTCAAACAAGATTGAAATTGAAATGCAAGCAGGTGTTCAGCGCTTTCTGCCTGCACTTGATCGGTCTCTCTGTCACTTGCTGCTGCCAGAGGAATTTGCAGGAGTCTTGGGTATTGGACAAGGTATGATTGGCATGGCTAATGGATTGGACTCATTTTCTGATGTCTCTGCGATACGTGTTACATGTGTTTCTGATTTCCTGTTACTCTTTTTTTATTGCTATTTTGCATGATTTTGATCAGGGCAGTTTGACGGGAACTGGCTCTGTGACCTGAATCAACAAATGACACATAAGTTGAACTGTACAGAACTGAACTAAACATTTCTGGACTGTTTTGAGGACTCTGTGGTTCGATGTTTAACACTGTCTGTGATTCGCTTGTTGTTGTCGTTTGTTTGATTTGCTCTTTTTTCACACATTGGTATTTGATGTTTTCTTTGAATGAGTTTCATGATATTTCTCTGTTTCATGGCTGCCTGTGGGAAGATGAATCTTAGGCTTGTATACTACATACACACTTCATTAGTAAATATACTTTGAATTTTTGAAAATTGTTGGTATGACAACAGTGAACCTAGCATTGATCCCTGTGGCACACTACTCGTCACAGGCCACCTTTCGGAGAGACAGTCAACTCCTGGCTTCTTCCAAGAAGCCAATGTCTTGGAAGAATTTACTATTACTACTTCCAATTTACTACCTGAATGCCAAGCAACTGAAGCTACCTGATCAACTTCCCATGTGGGACCTTGTCAAAGGACTTGCTAAAATCCATGTCAACAACAACCACAGCCTTGCCTTCATCAGCTGCCCTGGTAACATCCTCAAAAAACTCTATAAGATTGGTTAAACTTTTGTTAACTTTTTATTAACATTTAAATTGTGTGTAATGTATATACGTTTAGGTTTAGGTGAATTATGTTTGTTGTATTTGAAAAGTCCTGTGCTGCTGCAGCAAAAGGCTAATTTCTTCTCTCTTTAATCCTTTTTGCTCCTTATGGAGCATAGGCTAATTTGCATGCCATGTATTTCCTGGGTATGTATGCCTGGGACATGATTCCAGACCACAACAGTGGAAAGTACAAATAGAAAGGGACAACTATGAAATGGGCAGAATAGGAACACGGGCGGGGGATGGTGATAAAGAACACAAAAGAATGATGTCCACAGGAGATCAAGTCTTTGAGTATATTTAAAGCAGAGTTTGATAGGCTCCTGATTAATAAGGGTGCCTGGGGTGGACGGGGGAAGGCAGAAGAATGGGGTTGAGAGGGTTAATAAATTAGCCATGATGAAATGACAGAGCAACTCAATAGGCCGGATGTCTTAATTCTGCTTCTATATCTTATTGTATTATGGATTTTTTATCCCTGGAGAGGATCTTGATTACCACTGGGCCAGTCATAGGGATCTGGTCCATTCTTCGTAGTTCCAATTTATGTCCACACTTTTTAACTTATTATTTATTTAATTTTATTTAGACGTACAGCATGGGAACAGGCCCTCCCAGCCCAACAAGCACGTGCTGCTTAATTACACTGTGACAAATTGCATACTAACCCATACGTCCTTGGAATGTAGGAGGAAACTGGAGCTCCTGGAAGAAACCCATGCTATCACGAGGGAACGTGCAAGTTCCTTACAAAATGTTGGTTCTGTATTAGTATTACACTAACTGCTATGTAACCATGCTGTGACCATATACTTACGGTTATTTATTTTCGAAAGGCCTAGGGGTATCACTACCTTTTTGTAAGAACAAGAGGCCATGAGCAGTCCCTTTGCCACAGGCACTGGAAAGAGAATCCATGCCCGCAGATCACTACAAATTTTCACTGTAACTGTTTTCTTTTGCACTAGCCAAATGGACAGATATGTCAAAATATGGTTTGCATGCAAAACAGAGATTTTCACTTCACCTCAGAACAATTTAACTGCAGTCTTTCACATCACCTTCTGACGGATTTCATGCAAGTTGCTGCCTCCTCCTCACAGCTGACTCCAGCAGAGAGATATAAAATTTCTCAATCAATATGGCAGTGTAGGGGTTAGTGTAATGCTGAGCTCAGGGCGACTGAATTTAGAAAAATTTCTTTAAATTTTAATGTCAAGATTGTTTAATGTCATTTCCAGTACACAAATGTAAAAGAGAACAAAACAATTGTTACTCCGGAGTTGATGCAGCACAAAAGAAAACACAGTAAGATTTTAAAAAACAAAAATAAAAGGAACACAATAAATATAAATGCATAAGATAACTACAGTGACTGGGTCTCTGGTACTGAGTCTAGTGCTGTGACTCAGAAGAGCAGAGAGCTGAAGAGAACTGCAGTGTTGATAGGAGATGCCTTAATTAGACAAACAGAGATGAGCTTCAATGAGCATGATAGAAACATCTGGATGTTATGTTACTTCCCTGGTGCCAAGTTCAGAGATGTCTTGGATAATGTTCATGGCATTCTCAAGGGTGAGGGTGAGCAGCCAGAAGTCTTGTACAGAGTAGCACCAATGACAAAGGTAGACAAGGTGAGGGGGTCCTGAAGAGAAATGTGTAGTGAAACTGCTAGCAAGAAGAGCTTGATGAAAGAGCAAAATTGCAGTCAACAGGATGAGTTGTCATGTAAAGGTGAACAAAATCAAAAAAGATGAATATAGGACCATAAGACCATAAGACATAGGAGCAGAATTAGGCCATTTGGCCCATCGAATTTGCTCCACCAATTAAACATGGCTGATCATTATTTCCCCTCCTCAGCCCCACTCCCCAGGCTTCTATCTGTACCCTTTGATGCCATGTCAAATCAAGAACTGATTAAGCTCTGACTTAAATACACACGATGACCTGGCCTTCACAGCTGCCTGTGCTAATGAATTCCACAAATCCACTATTCTCTGTCAAAAAAAAAAAATTCTCTACATCTCTGTTTTAAATGGGCACCCATCTATCCTGAGGCAGTGCCCTCTTGCCCTGGAGTCTCCCACCATGGAAATCATTCTTTCCATATCTACTCTGTCTAGGCTTTTCAACATTTGAAAGGTTTCAATGAGATCCCCCCTCATCCGAATGGCCTACTCCTGCACCTATTTTCTATGTTTCTATCCTTCTAAATTCCCGCACGTACAAACATAGAGCTATCAAACATTCCTCATATATCAACATTTTCATTCCTGGAATCATCCTTGTGATCCTCCTCTGGACCCTCTTCAATGTCAGTACATCTTTTCTTAGATGAGCCCAAAACTGTTCACAATCCTCAAGGTGAGGCCTCACCAGTGCCTTATAAAGCCTCAGCACCACATCCCTGCTCTTGTATTCTAGACCTCTAGAAATGAATGCACTAGCCTTTCTCACCACCAACTCTACCTGCAAGTTAATCTTTAGTGTGTTTTACACAAGAACTCCTAAGCCCCTTTCATCTCAGATGTTTGGAATTTGGATTTTCTCCCTGTTTAGAGAATAGTCTGCACATTTATTTCTACTACCAAGGTACATGACCATACATTTTATGACATTATATTTCATTTTCCACTCTCTTGCATATTCTCCTAATCTAGGCCTTCTGCAGCCTACCCGTTTCCTCAACCCGACCCGTCCTTCCACCAATCTTCGTATTATCTGCAAACTTGGCAACAAAACTATCTATTCCACCATCTAAATCATTGATATACAGCATAAAAAGAAGCGGTCCCAACACTGACCCCTGCGGAACACCATTAGTCTCTGGCAGCCAACTAGAAAAGGATCCTTTTATTCTCACTCGCAGCCTTCTGCGAATCAGCCAACACTCAAACCATGCCAGTAACTTTCCTGTAATACCAAAGGCTCTTAACTTGGTAAGCAGTCTCATTTGTGGCACCTTTTCAAGGGCCTGAAAGTTCAAATATACAACATCCACTACATCCCCATTATCTACCTTACATGTAATCTCCTCAAAGAATTCCAACAGGTTCGTTAGGCAAGATTTTCCCTTAAGGAAACCATGCTGACTTTGTCATCTGTCTCCAAGTACTCCATAACCTTATTCTTAACATCTTCCTAGCCACAGTGTTCAGGCTAAATGGTCTATAATTTCCTTTCAGCTGCCTTCCTCCTTCCTTAAAGAGTGGAGTGACATTTGCAATTCTCCTTCAGCTTTTTGAGCACCTTCTTGTCGTAGTAACTGCACTCAATTCTCTTCCCTCACACCCTTCAACATCTGGCACACTGCTGATTTCTTTCACAGTGAAGGCTGAAGCAAAATACTCATTTAGTTCACCTGCCATCTCCTTGGCCCCTGTTATTATGTCTCCGGTCTCGTTTTCTAGTGGTCCTATATCCACTCTTATCTCTCTTTTATTCTTTACAAACTTGAAAAAACTTTGACAATCCACTTTGATTTTGTTTACCAGCTTGATATTTCATCTTTTCCCTCCTGGTGATTCTTTTAGTTGCTTTCTGTAGGTTTTTAAAAGCTTCCAGTCCTCTCTTTCCACTAATTTTTGCTTTGTTTTTTGCTTCCCTTGTCAGCCACGGTTGTATTATTTTGCCATTTATGTATTTCTTTATTTTTAGAATCTTGAATGTTCCAATACCCTTTCTCTTGTGCTCTCATCAAGCCACCTCTGTTGCCTTCCTCATTATCACATATCTTCTTAGTTTTTCTTCTCTTCTGCATTTTCTCTACATAACAGCCAGAAAGTGGCAAACCTGTGGAACTTGTTGGCACATGCAGCTGCGGAGGCCATGTCATTGGATATATTTAGGCAGATGTTGATAGATTCTTCATTAGTCAGTGCATGAAGGGATATGGGGAGAAGGCAGGAGTATGGGATTCAGAGGGAAATGGATCAGCCTTCACGAAATGGTGGAGCAGACACAGTGAGCCAAATAGCCTAATTCTGCTCCTATATCTTATGGTCTTAACCTTGTGTGTGCAAGAGAGAGCATCCTAACATGCACATCACTGCATGGCATGGAAAGTGCACTGCAGCAGACTTGAAGTCAACACTGTTCAACCCATTAACGGCACAGGCCTATCCGCCATCAAAGAAATATGCCAGAAAAGGGCTGGTAGCATCACAAAGGATCCCACCCACCCTACTCAGGGACTGTTTGACTTGTTCCTAATAGGGACAATGCTACTTCACATTCACGTGAAGACCACCAGACTTAAAAATAGTTATTTTCTCCAAGCAGTAAGGCTGAGCGACACCTCCACCCACTGACCACCCCCTTCCCCAACTCCACACTCCCAACCACCATTACTTTACGATTTCCTGTCAGTCACCAATGTTCAGACACTCCTGTGCCTAGTATCACTTTATGGACATACAATGAGTCTTTGTAACCCTCTCACTGGGCTCGTATACCTATTCAACTCATTAGCTAACTCTGCTAACATCCCTGTAACTCAGCGAGAGAAGGCCAACTTTATAAACAATATTTGTCTAGGGTCGGTATGATATAGGATACAACCAAACAGGAAGATGGTGATGTTCAGTTAGAAGATTCGATTTGAGTGAATCCTGTGTAAATACTGCCTTTACACAATTGTCAATCAGCAAGAAATAACAAACTGTATGCCATATAAAATTATACAGAGAGAATATTTACAAATATCAGCTTTATTAAACAGCTAATAGGAAAGAGAAAAGAAATAAAAGGGCTGATTACAGTTAAATTAGTCCACTGTGCACATAACAGTTGGGGTTCATTTCTGTAGTTCACTTTATGCACAAACTGCACCCATGGTCTGCATAAAAACACCCGCCACATTCTGACCTTCCCTCAAAGTCCATCTCGAACAAATGGGCTCTCTCTCAGGAGTATTGGCCCTTCCTCCTTGGAGCCATGAATCTGCACAAAGCACTTCTTGAAACAGGGACTCTCCTTCCAATGGGATTCTCTAACATCTTCCCTTATGACTCACTCGGAAGCTTCCACCAAAAGACCCCAAACCAGACTGCTGTCCTTCTTGAAAACTCTTGTGTACATCTTTCTAAAACCTTCTCTCACATCCCACAGTTGTCATTGGCATGACTCACATCTGTATTTGGACAACATAGGTCCTTATCTTAGCTGAAGCCAAATCACACTTTCCAACATGGCACACTGCTTTTACAGAAAACTGCTCATATATACTACCTCACAGCATAGTCATAGAAATCTTAATCAAGGCATTACATATATAACACCAGATAATATAGGAGCAGAAGCAGGCCATTGTTCCTCTCAGCCCCAATCTCCTACCTTCCCCCCCCCATATTCCTTCATGCCCTGACCAATCAAGAATTTATCAACTTCTGCCTTAAAAATACGTAAAGACTTGGCCTCCACATCTGCATGTGGCAATGAATTCCACAGAATCACCACTCTCAGGCTAAAGATATTCCTCCACATCTCCATTCTAAAAGGACGTCCCTCCATTTTGAAGATGTGTCCTCTGGTCATAGACACTCCCACTAGAGGAAACATCCTTTTCACATCCACTCTATCAATGTTTTTCACCAGTCAACTAGGTTTCAAATAGTTCACCCCTCATTCTTCTAAATTCCAGTGACTACAGGCCCAGAGCCATCAAGCGATCTTCATATGACAAGCCATTTAATCCTGGAATCATTTTCGTGAATCTCCTTTGAATGGTCTCCAGTTTCAGCACATATTTTCTAAGGTAAGGGGCCCAAAACTGTAAACAATACTCCAAGTGAGGCCTCACCAGTGCTTTATAAACTCTCAACATTACATCCTTGCTTTTATATTTTTGTGCTCTTGAAATGAATGCAAACATTGCAACTGTCTTCCTCATCACAGACTCAACCTGCAAGTTAACCTTTAGGAAATCCTGCACAAAGATTCCTAAATCCCTTTGTGCCTCATCTTTTTGTATTCTCCTTCCATTATGAAAATGGTCAACCCTTTCATTTCTTCTACCAAAGAGCATAAGCGTACATTTCCTCGCTATTGTATTCCATCTGCCACTTTTTTGTCCATTCTCCTAATCTGTCTAAGTCCTTCAAGCCTTTCTATTCTCTCAAAAATATCTGCCCCTCCACCTATCTTTGTATCAACTGCAAATATTGTAACAAAGCCATAAATTCCATGATCCAATCATTGACATGTAACATAAAAGGAATCAGTCCCAGCACAGACCCCAGTGGAACACAACTAGTCACCTGCCACCAACCAAAAAAAAATCTCCCTTTTTTCATATTATTTGCCTCCTGCTATCAGTCACTGCTTTATCATGCTAGAATCTTTCCTGTAATACTATGGGCTCATAACTAGTAGCACCTTGTCAAAGGCTTTCTGAAAATCAAGCACACAACATCAACCAACTCTCCTTTGTCTATCATGCTTGTCATTTCTTCAAAGTATTCCAACAGATTTGTCAGTCAATATTTTCCCTTGAGGAAACCATGATGATTACAACCTGTTTTATGATGTGCATCCAGGTGCTCCAAAACTACATCCTTAACAATCAACTCCATCCACTGATTCAGATTAACTAGCATATACTTTCCTTTCTTCTGCCTCTCTCCATTCATGAAGGGTGGAGTGAAATTTGCAATTCTACAGTGTTATGGAACCATTCCAGAATCTAGTGATTCTTGAAAGATGGTTACTAATGCCTCCACAAGCCACCTCTTTCAGAACTCTGGGGTGTACACCATCTGGTCCAGATGGCTTATCTACACTTAGACCTTTCAATTTTCCAAGAACCTCCTCTCTAGTAATGGCAATTTCATACACTTCATGACTTCTGACACCTGGAACTTCCACCATATCGTTAGTGTCTTCCACAGTGAAGATCGATGCAAAATACTTATTCAATTCATCCACTATTTCTTTGTCCCCATTACTACAGCATCGTTTTCCAGCGGTCTGATAACAATTCTCACCTCTGTTTTACACTTTTTGTATCTGAAGAATCTTTTGGTATCCTCTTTAATATTATTGGCCAGCTGAGTTTTGTATTCCATCTTTACCTTTGTAATTAAATTTTAGTTACTTTCTGTTGCTATTTTAAAACTTTCCATTCCTCTAACTTCCCATTATTTTTGCTCTATTATATGCCCTCTCTTTGGCTTTTACTTTGGTTTTGACTTCCCGTGTTAGCCATGGTTGTGTCATCCTGCTTTTCAAATATTACTTCCTCTTTATGACATATATATACTGTGCCTTCCGAATTGCTTCCAGGAACTCCAGTCATTGTTGCTCTGCTGTCATCCCTGCCAGTGTTCTGTTCCAATCAATTCTAGCTGACGCCTTGCTCATGTCTTTGCAATTTCCATGAGACCATAAGACAAAGGAGCAGAAGTCGGTCATTCAGCCTATCGAGTCTGCTCCACCATTTCATCATGAGCTGATTCAATCTCCTCTTTAGACCCATTCCCTCGCATACTCACCATAACCTTTGATGCCCTGACTACTCAGATACACAGAGACAATCTCTGCCTTAAATACGCCCAATCACTTGGCCTCCACTGCCGCCCGTGGCAACAAATTCCATAGATTCATCCCCCTCTGGCTAAAATTTTTTTTCGCATTTCTGTTCTGAATGGGTGCCCTGCAATCCTCAAGTCATGTCCTCTCATACTAGACTCTCCCACCATGGGAAACAACTTTGCCACATCCACTCAACATTCAAAATGTTTCTATGAGGTCCCCCCTCATTCTTCTAAACTGCAAGGCGTACAGTCCAAGAGCAGTCAAACGTTCCTCATATATTAACCCTCTCATTCCCGGAATCATTCTAGTGAATCTTCTCTGAACCCTCTCCAATGTCAGCACATCCTTTCTTAAATAAGGAGCCCAAAACTGCACACAGTATTCCAAGTGAGGTCTTACCAGTACCTTATAGAGCCTCAACATCACATCCCTGCTCCTATACTCTATACCTCTAGAAATGAATACCAACATTGCATTCGCCTTCTTCACCACCAACTCAACCTGGAGGTTAACCTTAAGGCTATCCTGCAAGAGGACTCCCAAGTCCCGTTGCATCTCAGAACTTTGAATTCTCTCCCCATTTAAATAATAGTCTGCCCATTTATTTCTTCTACCAAAGTGCATGACTGTATACTTTCCGACATTGTAATTCATTTGCCACTTCTTTGCCCATTCCCCCAATCTATCCAAGTCTCTCTGCAGATTCTCTGTTTCCTCAGCTCTAGCAGCCCCTCCACCTATCTTTATAACATCAGAAAACTTAGCCACAAAGCCATCTAGTCCATAATCCAAATCATTGATATACAACATAAAAAGAAGTAGCCCCAACACGGACCCCTGTGGTAACTGGCAGCCAACCAGAATGGGATCCCTTTATTCCCACTCTCTGTTTCCTGCCAATCAACCAATGCTCTAGCCACGTATTAACTTTCCATAATTGCATGGGCTCTTATTTTGTTTAGCAGCCTCATGTGCGGCACCTTGTCAAAGGCCTTCTGAAATTCCAAATACACGACATCCACTGCATCTCCCTTGTCTAGTCTACTTGTAATTTCCTCAAAAAGCTGCACTAGGTTTGTCAGGCAGGAGTTTCCTTCAAGGAAACCATGCTGAGTTCTGCCTATCTTGTCATATGCCTCCAGGTACTCCGTAACTTCATCCTTGACAATCGACTCCAACAGTTTTCCAACCACCAATGTCAAGCTAACAGGTCTATAATTTCCTTTTTGCTTCCTTACCCTCTTCTTAAATAGCAGAGTGACATTTTCAAACTTCCAGTCCTCCAGAACCATGCCAGAATCTATCGACTTTTGAAAAATCATTGCTAATGCCTCCGCAATCTCCACAGCTACTTCCTTCAGAACATGAGGGTGCATTCTATCTGGTCCAGGAGATTTATCTACCCTTAGACTATTCAGCTTCCTGAGTACTTTCTCCGTCATAATTGTGACTGCGCATATTTCTCTTCCCTGACACCCTGAATGTCTGGTATATTGCTGATGTCTTCCTCAGTGAAGACTGATGCAAAATACTCATTCAGTTCCTCCGCCATCTCCTTATCTCCCATTACAATTTCTCCAGCATCATTTTCTATTGGTCCTATATCTACTCTCACCTGTCTTTTACTCCTTATATACTTGAAGAAGCTTTTAGTATCCTCTTTGATGTTACTTGTTTGCTTCCTTTCATAGTTCATCTTTTCCCTCTTAATGACCTCCTTAGTTTCCTTTTGTAAGCTTTTAAAAACTTCTGAATCCTCTGTCTTCCCACTAATTTTTGCTTCCTTGTATGCCCTCTGCTTTGCTTTTACTTTAGCTTTGACTTCTCTTGTCAGCCATGGTTGCATCCTTTTTCCATTCGAAAATTTCTTCTTCTTTGGAATATATCTGACTTGCACCTTCCTCACTTCTCGCATAAACTCCAGCCACTGCTGCTCTGCCGTCCTTCCTGCTAGTGTCCCTTTCCAGTCAACCTAGGCCAGTTCCTCTCTCATGCAGTAATTTTCTTTACTCCACTGAAATACCAACACATCGGATTTTGGCTTCTCTTTCTCAAATTTCACAGTGAACTCAATCTTGTTATGATCACTGCCTCCTAAGGGTTCCTTCACTTCCATCTCTCTAATCACCTCTGGTTCATTATACAATACCCAGTCCAGTACAGCTGATCCCTTAGTGGGCTCAACAACAAGCTGTTCTAAAAAGTCATCAAAGAATTCTACAAATTCTCTCTCTTGAGATCCAGTGCTGAAGTAATTTTCCCAATCCACTTGCATGTTAAAATCCCCTACAATTATCATAACACTGCCCTTCTGCCAAGCCTTTTCTATTTCCTGTTGTAATTTGTAGTCCACATCACTGCAGCTGTTTGGAGGCCTGTAGATAAATGCCATCAGGTTCCTTTTACTCCTGCAATTTCTTAGCTCAGCCCATAAAGATTCTGCACCTTCCAATCCTATGTCAACTCTTTCTAATGATTTAATATCATTTCTTACCATTAAAACCATGCCACCCCCTACCTACCTGCCTATCCTTCTGATACTCTGTGTATCCTTGGATGTTCAGCTCCCAGAGACATGCCACGTCTCAGTGATTTCCTCTCCTTTACTCCACTCTAATACTGATACATCTGTCTTTAGCTTCTCCTTCTCAAATTTCAGGATGAGTTTATTCATATTATGATCACCTACCCCAAAGGGATCTTTTACCTGATGCTTTTTAATCAATTCTGGTTCATTGCACAACACCCAGTCCAGAAGAGCTGATTGGGCTTACCCCCAAGCTGCTCTAAAAAACCATCTCAAAGCTATTGTAGAAATTTGCCCTCTTGGGATGTAACACCAAACTGATTTTTCCAATCTAGCTGCATATTGATATTCCCCGTGACTATCATAACATTGGTCTTTTGGCATGCATTTTCTATCTTCTTTTGTAAATTGTAGTCTACATCTTTATTACTGTTTGGAGGTCTGTATATAATTCTCATCACTGTCTTCTATTCTTATTGTTACATAGCTCTCTAGACACGTAGATTCTAGACTTTCTAGTCCTATGTGATTTTATTTTTTATCAACAGACCCAACCCACTCTTTTTGTCTACCTGCCTCTCCTTTAAATACAATGTGTTTCCTTTGATATTGAGCTCCCAGCCATTGTCTTCTTTCAACCGCAACTCAGTGATGCCCTTAGCATCACACCTTCTAAGCTGTGACTGTACAGCAAGTTCATCTACCTTATTCTGTATACTGTGTACATTCAAATACAACACTTTCAGTCCTGTATTCATACATTACACTTCATCCCGTTGACTGCAATTATGCCCCATCATCAACCTCTTCTTGCTGAAAGAATCACTACAGTATCTTTGTTTGTAAACCAACACTCCCATACTCAGCCCTATCACTCTGGTTCCTATACCCCTGCCAAGTTAGTCTATAACCTTTTGAACAGATCTAGAAAACCTGCCCATAAGGACATTGGCTACTTGAGTCAGGGTTAACCTGTTCCTTTCGTACCTTCCCCAGAAGGGATCCCAATGATCCAGTCATACCTTCCCCAGAAGGCATCGCAATGATCCAGATATCTGAAACTCTGCACCACTGCCTCAGCCACACATTCATCTGCCAAATCATACTATTCTTATCCTCAATGGCACGCAGTATGGGCAACAATCCAGAGATTACTATCCTGGAGGTCCTGCTTTTCAGTTTACTCCCAGCTCCTTAACAACTCTCTTCAGGACATCCTCACCTTGCTACCTATGTAATTGGTGCCAGTATATACCAAGATTTCTGGCTGTTCACCCTCCCCCTTTAGAATGCCATGGACCTGATCTGAGATATCCCTGTCCCTGGTACCTGGGAGGTAATATACCATTCTGTTGTCTCTTTCACACCTACATAATCTCATCTCTATTCCCCTAAATATGGAAATTCCTATCACTACCACAGCCTTCTTCACATCTTTTCCCTTCTGAGCCACAGGCCATCCTCCTCAATAGTATCTAAAATGATATATTGTCATTGAGGGAAACTGCCACTGGGGTACTCTGGACCAGCTGTTCTTTTATAAACAAGAGGAAAACAACAGATGCTGGAAATCCAAGCAACATACACAAAATGCTGGAGGAACTTAGCAGGCCAGACAGCATCCAGGAAAAGAGTACAGTTGATGTTTTAGGCTGAGACTCTTTAGCAGGACAACCTGCACTTTTACTTTCTTTCTCCCGACAGACACCCAGTTACCTGCCTCCTGCATCCTAGGGGCATCATCTCCCTATAGCTGTTGCAGGAGCAACTGAGGAGAACCCAAGTGCAGGACAAAGACACAGAGATTGAGTTGGGATGTTTGTGTAGATGTGAATGTTGAACAGCAAACAGAAGGAATCTTGACACAGAGCTCTGAGATGGTCTTGACACGGAGATGGGGTTTTCTTGGAATATCTTGAAACTAGAGCTGAACTTAGAACTAACGGTTCTAACAAACTGGCAACCAGCAGTTGTGATGCCAGGGTTCTTATACTGCAGTTCTTGATGGAGACCAGTTGTGCTGTCATCAAGCGAATTAGCAGTAAATGGAAAATTAACAATTGGAATCAAGGCATAATCAAAGGAGATTAGGGGCAAGATAGGGGGTTAACATCCGGACCATGACAGTACCCTCCCCCCGCCTCAACAGCAGCCTCCAGGCGATCCAACAGGCTTGTCTGGATGGTCCTGATGGAAATAACGGATGATGGAAAGGTCTCAAGAGGGGTCTGGTTGGACCAGGATGGGAACAGAGGTGAAACACTTCTTCAGCTCTGAGAACCCTGAGTCAGCTTCAGGGTCCCAATGAAAAGGGGTGGTAGGTGAGGTGAGTTGGTAAGGGGTGCCGCCACCCGATTATAATCCCTGATGAAACGGCGATAGAAGTTCGCAAACCCTAGAAATCACTGGAGTTGCTTGCATGTCATGGGTCTGGGCCACTCCCCCACCGCCCAGATCTTCTCGGGATCCGCTCTCACTCACCCGCTCTCGATGATGTACCCTAAGAAGCTGAGTGGGGGAACATGGAACTCACACTTCTCAGCTTTAATGAACAGCATGTTCTCTCAAAGCCTCTGTAGAACCTGACAGACATGATGGGTGTGTTACTGGAAACTGCTGGTGAAGATTAGGGTGTCATCCAGATAAACAAACACAAAACGGTTATTGAAGTCTCTTAGGACATTGTTAATCAGGGCTTGGAAGACTGTGGGGGCATTGGAGAGGCTGAATGGCATGATCAGATATTCAAAGTGGCCAAGAGGGGTATTGAGTGCCTGTTTCCACGTCTCCCTCCCTTATTCTGACAAGATGATAGGCACTTTGTAGGTCTGACTTGGAGAAGATGGTGGCTCCGTGAAGTGGTTCGAAAGCAGAGTTTATGAGGGGCTTGTTCTTTATAGTTATATTATCTAAGCCTTGGTAGTTGATGCAGGGACGTAGTGAACCATCCTTCTTCAGAACAAAGAAGAACCCTGCACCCGCTAGGGAGGATAAAGGTCAGATAATGCCCGCCATAAGAGATTCACTGATGTAGCCCTCTATTGCTTTCCTCACTGGTCGGGACAAGTTATAGAGCCGACTGGTGGGTAGAGGAGCTCCGGGGAGAAGGTCATGAGCACAATCGTATGGTTGGTGTGTTGTTTACTAAACTCTTGTCCCAGGTCATGGTTCTCAGCTGGAACCCTGGATGTGTCAGGGGGTTCAACGGCAGATGAGGTTGTGGTGGTCCTTACGGGGTAAAGGCTGACTGTAGATAAGTGGAGAGACAAAATGGACTCCAGTTGGCCATCTTCCCAGTGGACCAATCAGTGTAAGGATTACGGCAGCTTAACCAGGGGTACCCAAGAACTATAGGAGCTTGAGGAGAGGAAATTAGGTTAAATTGTACTTGCTCCTGATGGTTCCCAGAGAGAATCAAAGACAGTGGTGGTGTACAGTGTGTGACTCGGGCCAGAAGTCTTCCATCCAGTGCCCACGCATCCAGAGGGGTACTCAACGGATCCCAAGGAATTCCAGCCCAGGAAGCTATGTCTTCATCCAACAGATTTCCCTCAGCACCGGAGTCCACCAAGGTGGACAGAACAGGAACTGTTGGTGGTAGCTTATAGTAGCTTGGATCTGCATCGGGGTTTGGGTACAGAAGGGAATGTCCCCCTTTCTACTGGTGAGCCCTCCATTTTGGCCAAAGGGAACAGGTAGCATGAAAATGGCCAGACTGACCGCAATAGAGAAATCCCCCACTCTGAATCTCCGGAGTCGCTCTGTGGGAGAAAGACGGCTCCAACCCAGCTGCTTTCGATCCTCTCCCAGGGTGGTGGCAACGACTGGACGGAACGGGAGGAGGAGAGAGGTTAGGGCTGGAAGAAGATGGTAAAGCATGCCATGGGGTGACTAAAGGTGTTGGAGGACCGGTGCTCTCCCTCCAACATTCTCAGAGTTGGTTGTCCAGCCTGGTGGCAACGAATCCAGGCTGCTAGTGTCATCCCTTGCCACCACCTCGTCCTTTACCGTGTCACAGAGGCCTTGCAAATATACCTCCTGGTGTACCTCATCATTCCACCCCAAATCGGCCACTAGTGTCTGGAACTCCACAAAATATTCGGCAACACTGCATGAGCCTTGACGGAGGGTGAGTGGACGCTCAGCGGCATCCTTACCGCAGGCGGGATGGTCAAAATTCTTTCTCTTTTCTGAGATGAAGGTGGGGAATGAAGAGCAGGCCTCTGGCTGATTATTGCAAATCGTGGTTGTCCATGCTAAGGCACTTCCTCGCAACAACCCCACGATGTAAACTATCTTTGATCTGTCTGTGGCATACGTGGATGACTGCTGCTCGAACACCAAGGAGCATTGCAGCAGAAAGCCCCAGCACATCCCCAGATCCCCAGCGTAGGGTTCTGGCTCAGATACGTGTGGCTCTCTTAGCGGTCGTGTTGTCGACACACAGGGTGTCACCACTACAGGCTGTCCAAGCTGGTCAGACAGAGTTCCTGGAGTGGACGGAGTAAGATGAATGGATACTCGGTTGATCTGTTCACTGACCTTTTTAACATTCACTGACAAGGGACGGAGGTTCTCCATGACATCCCAGAGCAGCTGATTGTGCAGGCCCAGTAGGGAGCCCTGGCTGGCGAGGGCTTGTTGCAGGCGATTCGTGTCCACTGGGTTCATTATGGACAGTTTGTTCTGTTACACGGGCGACTGAGGAGAACCCAAGTGCAGGATACAGGCATGGAGACTGAGTTGGGGATGCTGGTGCAGATGTGAACGTAGAACAGAAACAGGAGGAATCTTGACACGGAGCTCTGATAAGGAGTCTTGACACGGAGCTCTGATAAGGAGTCTTGACACAGAGACAGGGTTTTCGTGGAGTATCTTTAAATTAGAGCTGAACTTAGATTCTAAGCAGTCAGGAAACAAATTTATCACACAGGAATAGACTAATGAACTGGCGACCAGTGGTTGTGATGTGAGGGTTCCTATACTGCAGTTCTTGATGGAGACCAGGTGTCATCAAGCGAATTAGCAGTAAATGGGAAATTAACAATTGGAATCAAGGCATAATTAAAGGAGATTAGGGGCAAAACAGGGGATTAACAATCCAGAACACGACAATAGCTCCTAATTATCAGACTCCTGTATGAGTCAAGTGTCTTTGAGCTGCAGGTCCAGTTCTCTAACACATTCACTGAGGAACTCGGTGCACCTCATGCAGATGTGGTTACCTGAGAGGATGTAAGTCTCCCGGAATGCCTACATCCTTCATAAACTGCCCATGGAGTCATACATTTTGCTCTAACTATGCTCTAACAGAAGGAGAAGAAACTTACCAGATACTTACCTTGCTTAATTGTGATCTTGCCTAAGTTTGTTAAACCAAAGCCAAAACCTCCCCATTCTAACACTGGCCCACTTACAGAATGGCCACTCCAGCAATGGCTGCTCTGTTTGTCACTGCCTTTTTTATCACCCTTGCTAATAAATTCCATTTGCTGCTTGGCCATGGTTCAATTTCCAAAAATTGCTGTGAGGTGCTGCTTTTTCAAACTTCAATCAGGGACTTGTGTGAAGCCACCTCTTCTCACACTTCCATCCATTGACTGGTCGCAGTTCAATCTACATATTCCAGCATAGAGGTGTTGGCTTTACTACTTGGCCTTGTTTTCTTTATTCCTCTAAACTTCCAATTTAATTCTCATCGAAATGTCTGATTAGAGCCATAATAATTTGCATCAACCTATTTGAGATGCTTGCTTTTATCTGTCAGTGCATAAAATAACATTTCTAAAGCCAGAACCCAAAATTGTGCCACACTGAGAAGGTCAGGAGAGTTCTGCAGCGAGAGGGTTAACAGGTTAGATCATGCTCAATCTGACCAAAAGCCTGTGCTCCACCTCCATGTTAGCCCAGTAACATCCCTGGTCCCTTCATATCAATGTGGAGATCAAGAAAGCACGTGTACTTACGTAGGCATCTGAGAACATTCAACTTGACATGGAGGATTCTTTCAAACTTCTACAGAAAGGCCATAGATACTACCTTGATGGGATGCATCTAAACATTGTATAGCTACGGCTCTGCTTTTCACAGATTGAATCAATAGAGAATGGTAGACACAACCTAGTCTATCATAGACCTGTCACCTCCTTCCATCCAGTCCATCTTCATGATGTGTTGCCTCCAAATGGAGGCAGCCTTACAGAGATAGGAAGGGATGATGCCAGAAAGGTACTTTTGAATGTATGTTTGAGTATTTTTAGTCGAGGCTCTGCCTAGCCAAACACAGTGTTGGTCAGAATGTATTAATGGTTGGTTAAGCTGGTGTAAGATCAGACATTATATCTTGAGATCAAGATGAGACATAAGAAACAGAAGTGGAGGGAGCCAGGTAGGTCTGCATGGAATGGCAAACCATTACATAATATGCCTCATTTGTTGAAAAGCTTATAGCATATAATTCTATCTAAACTACACCTTTTTATACCAAAACACAGCTGCGTACCTGACAAGCTATCAGACAGTAATCACAGCACTTCAGAATAATTCCTTGTGTGAAGTGCCCTTTGATTTTTAGGGGAGATGTGATTAGACAAAATGTAAGTGTAAGCCTCCTGTATTTGAAATGATATTATGACATTTGCTGTAGCTGCACAGAGTATTAATAGCTCTTTCTAATGGTTATTTCACTGCATTACAAAAAGTTCCAGTTAATTATATAGAGCAGGCTGCTTCAACTGACCTATTAAAGAATTCATCAGTGGATCTGTGTACATGATGAAAGGGTTTGTTCAGATTTATACTGAATGATTCACGGATGTAATTGCTTGCCACAAAATGAATGATATACAGATAGAAACTTTACTTAAATACCAAAAAAAACTTAGAACTGAAGTTCATATAATTGGAAGAATGATTAATTCAATAAAAAGTTCACTCTAACAATTGTTCTTGTTTGTTCTTGGATAACTGGTGAAATGTGCTGTAAATCTTACTAGCACCAACTATGATAATCTAGACCATGATGATATACCAGTATGGTTTAATATTTGCCTGAAGTTGACTCCCCTCTACTGTCAGCGAAAATCCCAGCTCACTTACTTCAAACACTCCATTAGGTGGCAGGAAAAATGCCAAGACAAGTGCATTGACTAGGAATTTGCTGATAAATAAAAGAGAGAAGAATGTGACAAAATTCAATATGAAGTAGACAACAGAAATGATCATTACCTGCTTTAGAGGTGAAACCAGGGTCAATTAGAGGGAATTTGGATAGACATCTGATGGAAAATAGCAATCTGCAGAGGTCTATGGAGAATGAGAATGAATAACTTGCTCTGGAAGGAAGCAGTATAGATTCAGTGGGCTATATACTTCCCTGTGTTGCAACACGTCTGTAACTCTATGTGGAAATTTATTGTATAGTTCTATGTGCCTTGAACGGAGAGATTTGCTCAGATGTTTTAGAAATAATTAGAAGTTCACAAAAGTAACATGGGATTTTAAATCACAGACAGGTTGAAGTAGGTCAGGGTCTTAGAGAATATGTTGTATTTCTACTGCAGTCTGATCATTTATTACTTTTATTAGGTCAATTGCTTTTCGCTTCTCCAATCATTTTTACCTTGAAGACAAATTGTCAAGCTATGAGGGATTTGCATCTCAGATGCATTTAAAATTGGCTCCAAAGCTTCGGCAAGAGTTGTGAGCATTTTGAAGATCAGGTCCAGTAGTTCACTGCCTGTGGCCTATCAACCATTAAGATCTCGTTTGCCTTGCTGGGTGTGATAAATGCCATTGCTCGGCCCATGGCAGGTACTGGAGTCCAAGAAGTGATCTATATCTAAGCTGCCTTCTGGAGTCTGTTCTCTAAGTTGTTACCTCTGAAGTGTATGCTTCTCAATCCCCAATGTGCTGATATCTTTTGACTGGAACTTGACTCTGGCTTCTTGTCAGATTCCTCTGAGATTAGAGTAAGCTATGTAACCAGTGAGCAGGGCATTGCAAAGTTTATAACAGTGCAAACTGCTTTGCACCAGCGACTGAAACAGTGAGATTCCTTTGTCCTATGTAACTTTTTCAGATAGGACAATCGTTATTTTAGAATCAATTGAACTGCATGTCTCAGAATGATGACTTCTTTGTTTATTTACTCATTCCTGCTTTATTGTCATTATTGGTAATGCTAGCATTTTACCAGCCATCATCTCTTCTTGGCCCTGAAGTGACAAGGCAGTTAAGAATTAACTATGCTGATGGGTCTACAGTCATGTCTTGGACATGCTGATTGTGGACAGCAGATTCGTTTTTCTGATACACATTAGTGAACCAGATCAATTTGATGATAATCAGGTTCATGGCTACCCTTACAGAGATTAGTTTGATTTTAAATTGGATTTCAAATCTCCAGTTACATAATGGGATTTGAACTTGTACTTGATGAAAATTCCGGAAATCGAGCTGCTTAACAAATATTAACATAACAAATGCATTGCTTTATCATGGTATATCCTGAATTTTTTGCTGTTATTATGCATTGCGCTTGGATAATGTCTTAAGTTTATATTTCAGAGGACTTTATTGTAGGTTTTCATTGCAGCTTCTGATATGGCTTTTCAGATTTTATAGAGATGTCAACAAATGCTAAAAGCACTTGTATCACTTGTATCTAAAAGCACTTGTATTACATTTGAAATAATTATTGTGCTGTGTTGGCTCTTGATTTATTTGCATATAATGTTGGCTGCAGACTTTTACACTTGTTTTCAATGGTTAGTACCTACTGAAGGTACAAAACTAGAGACAAGATGCAATTATGCAATCTAAAATCACTAGTCAGTGGACATGATCACACTTTAAACTTTGTCTATAATCAGTGTGTGAAATGAAAATACAGACTCAATGTCACTCTGTGTAATGTTTCTGCTTCAGAATCAGAAGGATATATGTCTGTGTGACAATGAAAAATAGGATCAGGAGATATCGATTTAGCCCTTGCAGTCTGCTCCAGTATGAAACACCACCACAGCTGATCCTGCCTCTCAAAATATATTTCTGTTATCTTCCCATTTCCTTTTGTATCTAGAAACCTACAGTTTTGCAAAGAGTTCATGTTTTTGGAAATGTTTGCGTCTTATTGTTTTACAACATTGAATCACAATGTATTTATTTTGGCTTTTTTGATACTGGTCAACAAAAAGACTCTTATGTGTCACAGTGAAAGTAAATCTTTACAAAGTGATCTGAACTAATTACAAATATAAAATGCAAAATAATTAATTGCATAGGTATCCACCCCATTCAAGTCAGTATTTAGTATATGCACCTTTGGGAGCAATTGCAGACTTGACTCTGTGTGGACAGGTCTCTATCGGCTTTGCACATCTGGACACTGCTATTTTCCCCATTCCTTTTTACAGAACTGCTCAAACTCTGTCAGATTGCATGATCATGAGTGAACAGCTTTTCAAATTCACAAATTCACAAATTCACAAATCCAACCACAAATTCTCAATTAGATTGAAGTCTGGCCTCTGACTTGGCCACACCAGGACATTAACCTCTGCATGGAGGTCGGTGACCAATGGTGTGCCTCAGGGTTCTGTTCTGGGACCCCTACTCTTCCAGATTTTTATAAATCACCTAGATGAGGAAGTGAAGGGATGGGTTAGTAAATTTGCTGATGACACAAAGGTTGGAGGTGATGTGGATAGTGTGGAAGGCTGGCAGAGGTTGCAGCGGGACATTGATAGGATGCAAAACTGGGCTGAGAAGTGGCAGATGGAGTTCAACCCAGATAAGTGTGAAATGGTTCATTTTGGTAGGTCAAATATGATGTCAGAATATAGTATTAATGGTAAGACTCTTGGCAGTGTGGAGGATCAGAAGGATCTTGTGGTCCTAGTCCATAAGTCATTCAAAGCTGCTACACAGGTTGACCCTGTGGTTAAAAAGGTATACAGTGCATTGGGCTTCATTAATTGTAGGACTGAGTTTAAGAGCCGAGAGGTAATGTTGCAGCTATAAAGAACCCTGGTCAGATCCCACTTGGAGTACTGTTCTTAGTTTGGGTCGCCTCACTACAGGAAGGATGTGGAAACCATAGAAAGAGGGCAGAGGAGATTTACAAGGATGTTGCCTGGATTGGGGAGCATGCCTTATGAGAATAGGTTGAGTGAACTTGGCCTTTTCTCCTTGAAGCAACGGAAGATGAGAGGTGACCTGATAGAGATGAACAAGGTAATGAGAGGCATTGATCATCTGGATAGTCAGAGGCTTTTCCCCAGGGATGAAATGGCTAGCATGAGAGGGCATAGTTTTAAGGTGCTTGGAAGTAGGTACAGAGGAAATGTCAGGGGTAAGTTTTTTATACAGAGAGTGGTGAGTGCATGGAATGGACTGCTGGCGGTGGTGGTGGAGGTGGATACAATAGGGTCTTTTAAGAGGCTTTTGGATAGGTACATGGAGCTTAGAAAAATAGAGGGTTATGGGTAAGCCTAGGTCGTTCTAAGGTAAGGACATGTACAGATCTGTTTTCACTTTGTCATGAAAGAGTCTTTTTCTGTTGATCAGTGTCAAAAAAGCCAAATTAAATACACTGTGATTCATTGTTGTAAAACAGTAAACATGAAAACTTCCCAGGCAAGTAAGTACTTTACAGGCACTCTATCTCCTTCCTTAAATCAGCGATTGGGCCTCCATAGCCCTGGTGGAATAAAGTTCCACAAGTGTACCACTCTCCAGTAAAGCCTCTCGGTCCTAAATTTCTTACCCTGTACCGAGACTATGACCCCTGATTTTAGAGTGCTGAGGAGGGGAAACAGCCAGGAGCAAAACAAATCTCTAGTCCACCAAGAGCATGCACCATACTGGACCTGGTTTGGAGTAACAGCAAGTCAGTATGGAAGGGTGAAGATACCTCTCAGTGAGGTAACAGTCGTCACTACTCCTTTATTTTTAAGGATTTGTATGGATGTTGTGGGAGAATATTAAATTGGAACAGAGTAAATTACAAGACCATTAAGCAGGAATTAGGTGAAGTTAATTGGGAAGAGTTGTTTGTGGGTATGTCCACCTCTGTCATGTGGAGATGTTTAAAAACTAATTGTATAGAGTACAGGACAGTTATGTCCCTGTGAGAAGGAAGGATATGGCAAGGTAATGGAACATAGATGTTGAGAGACATAGTGAATTTAGTCAAGTAGGAACAGGAAGTGTATGTAAGGTTTTGGAAGTAAAATAAAGGAAGGAGCCAGAAAACAACTCAAGCAGAGAATTAAGAAAGCCAGGAGGGCCATTGAAAAGTCTGTAGCAAGTAGGATTACATAGAATCCCAAGGCATTCTATCCATAGATCAAGAACATGTGGAAGACTAGGCAGTGAGCAGGGTACTCATGGATAAAGGATGAATATGTGCTTGGAGGTGGATGATGCGTGTGATGTCCTAAATGAGTACTTACCAAGGAGAAGAACTTGGATGATTGCAAGAAAAATTTGGAGTGGGCTAATTTGCTAGGACATTTTAAGGTAATGAAAGAGATAGTGTTGAGATCTCTAAAAGACTATTAAGATGGATTTGTTCCCAGGGCTTGATGGGATATAGTCCAGATTATTGAGAGAGGCAAGGTATGAGGAGCTTTGACCATGATCTTCATATCCTCTCTAGCCAGAGATGTATTCCAGGAGCGCTAGCAAGCTGCTAACATTGCTCATTATGCAAGAAGAGAAATTGAGATAATTCTGGAAACTATCTACCAGTGATTCACATTCAGTGGTAGGAAAGTTGCTGGAGGGAATTCTTAGGGATGGGATTTATGAAACTTTGGAAAACCATGTCCTAATTAGGGAGAGCAGGTATGTGGGGCAAATTGAGTTTTGCTAAGTTGATAAAGTGTTTTGACAAGGTGTCAAGGTTGTTCAATGAAGGCACCATTTAGGTGTTGTCTAAATGGGTTTTGACATTTGACATGATCCTTCATATCAGACTCATCCCACAGACTAGAATGCATGGGATCCACAGTACATTGGTCACTTAGTCGGAATTGGCCTGGCCATAGAATACGGAGAGTAGAGGCTGATTGGACTTAACCTGGTTGGAAATCTGTGTCTAATTCTGCTTTGCAGGTATTTGCACTGGGATCTCCGCTGCTTGTAAAATATGGTATATTAATGAAATGGACGAAAGTTTAGATAGTTGGGTTAGTAAGTTTGCAGACACTACCAAGACTGGCAGTGTTGTGGATAGCATATAAGCTGCCAAAGGGTTCAGTGGGATATAGATCGATTGCAGGTATGGGTGGAGAAATGGCAGATAGAGCTTAACCAAGGCAGGAGTGAAGAGTTGTGCTTTGAGAGGTCATATCTAAAAACACAGTGCACTTTTAATGGTAAAGACACTAAACAGTATTTATGTGCATACAGATGTTAAGGTCCAAGTTCATAGCTCTCTGAAAGTGAGTACATAGGTTGATAATAGTGATAAAGAATGCATATAGCATACTTACTTACTTACATTAGTTGAAGTATTAAGTGAAGAGTTGGAAGGTTATATTGCAGTTTTATAAAACTCTGGTTAGGCCACATCTAGAGAATTGCATTAAATTCTGGTTGCCCCATTATAGGAAGGATATTGCAGGTTTGGAGAGAGTGCAGAGGAGGTTTATCAGGATGTTGTCTGGACTAGAGGGCATATGCAATAAACAGAGGTTGAACAGACTTAGGTTGTTTTCTCTGGAGTGACAGAGGCTGCGAGGAGATCTGATAGTTATTATGAGAGACACAGAGTAGACAACTGATAACATTGTCCCCAGTTTGAAAAGTCTAATACCAGACTGCATGCATTTAAACTGAGAGGGATTAACTTCAAAGGCAATACACAAGTCAGGTTTTTCACTTAGTGACTGGTGCTGGGAATGCACTGCCAGGGGTGGTGGTGGAGGGAAATATGATAGAGACATTAAACCGGCTCTCAGAAATGCCCATGAATGTGCAGGAGATTGAAGGATATGGGTATTGTGTGGAGATTAATTGGGATGGATATTTGATGACTCATGTAATTAGTTAGGTAAAATGATGTCGGCTGTAAGGCTTGTTCCTTTTCTGCATTGTTCAAATGTAAGTTTTATAACCATATAACCATTTAACAATTAGAACATGGAAACAGGCCATCTTGGCCCTTCTAGTCCGTGCTAAACGCTTTCTCTCTCATATAGTCCCATTGGCCTGTACTCATTCCTTTCTTGTCCATATACCTATCCAATTTTACTTTAAGTAACAATACTGAACCTGCCTCTACCACTTCTACTGGAAGCTCATTTCACACAGCTACCACTCTCTGAGTAAAGTAATTCCCCTCGTGTTACCCTTAAACTTTTGCCCCCTAGCTCTCAACTCATGTCCTCTTGTTTGAATCTCCCCTACTCTCAGTGGAAAAAGCCTATCCATGTCAACTCTATCTATCCCCCTCATAATTTTAAATATCTCTATCAAGTCCCCCCTCAACCTTCTGCGCTCGGGGGACGTCACGTGATGACGTAGGATCGAGACGCTGGAATCCAGCCCTCCCGTAAAAAAGTTAATAAATCAATGTCTAAGTGAAGAAAAGTTAATTAATACTTTTTTAAGGTTACTTATAAACTATTCCGGATTGTTTTAAGCTATGCCTCATAAACAGAGGACGAAGAAAACTGCTACCGCGAAGACCGCTCAAGTTGGAACAGAATCAAGGCCTACTTCTACCGAAGAACCGCGGACTCAGGTACAACACACCATCGGTGAAACAGAAAAGGAGACTGCGGCAGCATCGGCCATTTCTAAAGGGAAAGATCAACGAGAACTGCGCAAGCGTAAAGGAACGAGCATGCGCAAAAGAGAACAACCAGAACTACAAATCCCAGCAACGACTGAAACCGACAGTGAAAGTGAGTCTGAGAGAGAGACGGACTCTCTGGAAAAATCAGATGAAGATGGAGAAGATGAAAGTTCCTCTGAAAGTATAAAAAAAACTTTGAGGCAAATAATGCATGCATTAAAAGTAATTAAAAGTAACCAAAAAGTAATGACACAAAAAATAACAAACATGGAGGCTAAGTTTGATAAAATGACAAAGAAACAGGAAAAAATGGAAAAGAAAATTATAGATTTGGACGTCAGAACGGAAGATATGGAGGGAAGAATGAAGAAGATGGAAGATGATAATGACGCCTGGACATCAGAAAGAAAACAACTCGTGGGAAAAATTGATAAACTTGAAAATTTTAGTAGACGAAACAATATTAAAATTGTTGGACTTAAAGAAGGTACCGAAGGAGAAGACCCAATAAATTTTTTTCAAAAATGGATTCCTGAAAAATTGGAAATGGGAGAAGAACCTTTAATTGAGATTGAAAGGGTGCACAGAGCTTTAAGACCAAGATCTCAAGATGATCAAAATCCGCGATCAATTTTGATAAGATGTTTAAGATATCAGGATAAAGAAAAGATTTTGAGGGCGGCTGCCCAGGGTGCTAAAAGAAGAAAAGGTCCGTTGATGATAGCTGAGAAACCAGTTCTTTTTTATCCTGATATAAGTTATAACCTTTTGAAGAGAAAGAAAGAATTTAACCCAGCTAAAAAGGTTTTGTGGGAAAAAGGTTATAAGTTTTCAATGCGTCACCCAGCAACACTGATAATTTTTTTGGAGGAAGGAAAAAGATTTTTTTCTGACTATCAAGATGCGGAGGTGTTTGCACAAAGACTTCCATCTATTCGTTGATTAAAAGCGGAGATTTCTAAATGTAATGGCTAAAGACGAAGACAGAGAAAGTAAATGGAACTGATGGACATTTAAGGACGATATAAGGGAGAAAAGTAATATTTTAGAAATATTAATTGAGAATGGTTTGTTTTTTTTTATATATATATATCTTTCATGTTGCGGGGGGGCTGGGGAGCTTTGAATCGGTTACTGCGGGATTCACGTGTGTAATCATGGCGATTGCCATGACCCGTACAATAGAGGGGGGTAATGTTGTGTTTCTTTTTTTTCACAACATTAGTAGGGGGGTATTTTGTTTTTTTCTTTATTTTCTATTTTTCTTTTATTCTTTTGCCTGGATGATTGGTGGGGACACACATAGCAACATGGAGACTTCTAAAAAGATTTCCCAGGATATAATGAGAGTTGAAAAATTAGGTATTATTATAGATTGGAGTAACATAAATAAAAATAATGACTAATTTATTGAATTTTTTAAGTTTTAATGTTAATGGGCTTAATGGACCAATAAAAAGAAAAAGAATTTTAACATACATTAAAAAAATGAAAATAGATATAGCTTTCTTACAAGAAACTCATTTAACGGATATAGAACATCAGAAATTAAAAAGAGACTGGGTTGGAAATGTTATTGCAGCTTCATTTAACTCAAAGGCAAGAGGAGTTGCAATTTTGGTTAATAAAAATTTACCAATTAAAATACAAAATGTATTAATTGATTCGGCAGGAAGATATTTAATTATACATTGTCAAATTTTTTCAGAACTATGGACTCTTATGAATATTTATGCACCAAATGAAAATGATGTAAAATTTATACAGGAGGTTTTTTTGAATTTGGCTAATGCACATGATAAAATATTAATAGGTGGAGATTTTAATTTTTGTTTAGATCCAGTTTTAGATAGATCAACAAAGGCTATTACAAAATCAAAAATAGCAAAATTAACTCTATCATTGATGAAAGATCTAAATTTGATTGATATATGGAGAAGAATCAATCCAAAAGAAAGGGATTATTCATTTTATTCAAATAGACATAAAACATATTCAAGGATAGATTTTTTCCTGTTATCAACAAATATTCAAGATAGAGTGAAAAACATGGAATATAAAGCTAGAATATTGTCTGATCACTCTCCTTTAATAATGACAATGATAATGACAGATAAAGAGGAATCAATTTATAGATGGAGATTTAATTCAATTTTACTAAAACGTCAAGATTTTTGTGATTTTATGAAAAAACAGATTCAGTTCTTTTTAGATACAAATTTACATTCAGTTGATGATAAATTTATATTGTGGGAAGCAATGAAAGCATATTTGAGAGGTCAGATAATAAGTTATACTTCTAAAATTAAGAAGGAATATATGATAGAAATAGATCAATTGGAAAAGGAGATTATAAAATTAGAAAAAGAATCTCAAAGAAACATGACAGAAGAAAAACGAAGACAACTTATTAATAAGAAGTTAAAATATAATACACTCCAGACATATCGAACAGAAAAAGCAATTATGAGAACTAAACAGAGATATTATGAATTAGGTGAAAGATCACATAAAGTTCTTGCATGGCAGTTAAAAACAGACCAGATTTCTAAAACAATAAATGCAATTCGAACAAAAGTGAATGAAATTACTTATAAACCTCTAGAAATTAATGAGGCTTTTAAGAATTTTTATTCTGAGTTGTATAAATCAGAATCAAAGAATGACGATGTTAAGATAGAAGAATTTTTATCACAAATAACTCTTCCAAAATTAAATACAGAAGAACAGAAGGGATTAGGTATGTCTTTTACAGTGAAAGAAGTTGAAGAAGCTTTGGGATCACTTCAAAGTAATAAATCTCCAGGAGAAGATGGTTTTCCACCTGAATTTTATAAAAAGTTTAAAGATTTATTAATTCCTCCTTTTATGGAATTAATAGATCAGGCGGAAAGAACGCATAAACTTCCAGAATCTTTTTCAACAGCTATTTTAATAGTATTGCCAAAAAAAGACAGAGACCTTTTAAAACCAGCATCATATAGACCTATTTCTTTATTAAACACTGATTATAAAATAATAGCAAAAATCTTATCTAATAGATTATCTAAATGCTTACCAAAATTAGTGCATATGGATCAAACAGGATTTATCAAAAATAGACAATCGGCAGATAATGTAACTCGGTTATTTAGTATAATCCATTTAGCACAAAAGAGGGAGGAAATGAGTGTGGCGGTTGCTTTAGATGCAGAGAAAGCATTTGATAGATTGGAATGGGATTTTTTATTTAAGGTATTGGAAAAATATGGATTAGGAACATCATTTATAAAATGGATTAAAACCTTAAATACTAATCCCAAAGCTAAAGTAGTGACAAATGGTCAAATTTCAACATCATTTCAGTTAACAAGATCAACTCGGCAAGGTTGCCCACTATCACCTGCTTTGTTTGTGTTGGCAATAGAACCATTAGCTGAATTAATTAGAATGGACCCAGATATTAAGGGTTTCAGAGTTAATCAGGAAGAATACAAGATTAACTTATTTGCTGATGATGTTCTAATTTATTTAACAGATCCATTACATTCACTACGCAAATTATCTTATAGACTAGAAGAATATGGGAAAATATCGGGTTATAAAATAAATTGGGATAAAAGTGAAATTTTGCCTCTTACTAAAGGAGATTATAATCAATGTCGATTAATAACTCAATTTAGATGGCCAGTAAATGGTATAAAATATTTAGGTATAAGAGTTGATAATGATATAAAAAACTTATACAAATTAAATTACTTACCACTTTTGAAAAAAATTCAGGAAGATCTTGAAAAATGGATGGCACTACCAATAACATTAGTAGGTAGAGTAAATACTATAAAAATGAATATATTCCCTAGAGTACAATATTTATTTCAATCATTACCAATACAATTACCCCAGAAGTTTTTTCAAGAGTTAAATAAATATTTGAGGAAATTCCTCTGGAAAGGTAAGATGTCCAGAATATCATTGGAAAAATTGACATGGAAATTTGATCTAGGAGGATTACAACTTCCAAATTTTAAGAATTATTATAAAGCAAATCAACTTAGATTTATTGCATCTTTTTTCGAGAAAGATAAACCGGCATGGATTAGAATAGAATTAGATAAAATAGGAGAAAATGTACCAGAAGATTTTATATACAAATGGGAATCTAAATGGATACGGGAAAAGAAAGAATCTCCTATATTAAAACATTTGATTGATTTATGGAATAAGATAAATGTTGATGATGAGATAAAAAAATCTTTATTAGCAAAGAGATCTTTAATTCAAAATAGACTTATTCCTTTTACAATGGACAATCAACTTTTATATAATTGGATTCAAAATGGGATTAGATATATAGGGAATTGTTTTGAAGGAGGTATATTAATGTCATTTGAACAATTAAAGAATAAATATAAAATATCAAACAACACTTTATTTTGTTACTTTCAATTAAGGGCTTATTTAAGAGAAAAATTAGGTCAAACAATGTTATTGCCGAAATCTAATGAAATAGAAATTTTAATTCAAAAAGGAAATATCAAAAAATTTGTATCTTGCATGTATAATTTGATTCAAAGACAGGTAATTAAGCAAGGAGTCCATAAGTCAAGACAAAAATGGGAAAGTGATTTGAATATTAAAATTGAAGAAACAAATTGGTCAAGACTATGCCTTGACAGTATGACAAATACAATAAATGTTCGGTTAAGATTAGTGCAGTATAATTTTCTACATCAATTATATATTACACCACAAAAAATAAAAAAATTTAATCCAAATTTATCGGATCAGTGTTTCCGATGTAACCAGGAAACTGGTACTTTTTTACATTCGACATGGTCTTGCTCTAAAATTCAACCTTTTTGGACAAATTTAAGACTTTTACTGGAACAAATTACAGGAACACAATTTCCTCATAATCCAATATTATTTTTACTAGGTGATATTGAAGGGATAAAACCGAAACTCAAACTAAATAAGTATCAGAAAGAATTTATAAAAATTGCACTGGCAGTAGCCAAAAAAGCTATTGCAGTTACTTGGAAATCGGATTCACATTTAAGTATAGATTCTTGGAAGAAAGAAATCTATGGTTGTATTCCATTAGAAAAAATTACTTATAATTTAAGAGATAAATATGAAACATTTTTGAAAATTTGGAGCCCTTATTTACAAAAGATAGGATTAAATATATAGATGCTTTTAAGATGAAACAATTGGTTATTAGGGGGAAGAAATAAATATACATATTAAAATTATTACGAACTCCATGGAGCATGTGGAGATCTTCCAACCACCAGGCATTCTTTCTTTCTTTCTTTCTTTCTTTCTTTCTTTTTTTTCTAAGGGGCAGTTAGGGGGGAGGGGTTAAGGGGAGGGGGTATGGGTTATATACATTGTTTTTTTCATACTTTGTAATCATTTAAAAATGCAATAAAAAATTATTTAAAAAAAAAAAAAAAAAAACCTTCTGCGCTCCAACGAGTAAAGACCTAACTTGCTCAACCTTTCCCCGTAACTTAGGTAACATTCTAGTAAATCTCAGGTAACATTCTAGTAAATCTTCTCTGTACTTTCTCTATTTTGTTGATATCTTTCCTATAATTTGGAGACCAGAACTGTACACAATACTCCAAATTCTTTAATTCTTTTAGTTTTAATTTTAATTCTTTTCCCTTCACAGACCCTACTACACCCATTGAGAGCCTCCAAAAGATTGTTTGTTGCTTCAGATTCCAGCATCTGCAATCTCTTGTGTCTTCATCAGAGTTTTAATTTTGTCGGCGAACTTAGAAATATTGATTACCCCATTCAAATCATGACCATAACTGGTAAAGTACTGATCCCTGCACTCTCTATGACTCCATTCCTGCTGCACTCCTTATGTGAAACATATATCCTTCGTCCAGGTAAGGATTCAAATCTGCACCAAATAACCCAGGTGCAGTTTCACTGCATGTAAACTACGTTGCTTACATAAAGATAGGTACCTGTTTCTCATCTTTAAATTTTAAAGTTTTTTTTTTCATGTAACTTCAGCAAACTTAGATATCTTAGAATTGTTCCTTTAATATATGATACTAGTATAGATATTAAATAGATAAGTCTGCATCAGCATGAGACTGTTAATGTAAAAAGTCACTCATTTATTGACAGCAACAAATCAGTAAATAGGAGATTTACTCCAATGGGAGATTAGAAATGTGGAAGAATGGTGCCACAACAACCTCTCATTCAATATCAGCAAACCCAGAGAGCTGATTTTTGACTATAGGAAGAAGAAACCAGAGGTCCATGAGCTTATTCTCATTCAGGGAACAGTAATTTTAAATTGTTTGGTGGTGTTATATCAGAGGTTCTGTCCTGGGACCAGCATGCAAATGCCATTACAAAAAAGGCATTGCAGCAACTCTGCTTCCTTACTGATTCAGCCTGCCATCTAAAATGTTGAAATCTTCCATAGACACACAGCGGAGAATACCCTAATGGCTGCATTCTGGCCTGGCATGGAAAAACCTGCAAAAGGCAACAAATACACAAAAGTCCATCACAGGAAAAGCCCTCTCCACCAATGAGCATGACTACAAAGAGCGTTGCCACAAAAAAAGCACCATCCATCATAAAGAGACCTCCACCATGCTCTCCTCTCACTGCTGCCACTGGTCCCACAAGACCAGGTTCAGGAAAAGCTATTACTCTTCAATCATCAGGCTCCTGAACCATTGAGGATCACTTCACTCATCTCGACACTGAACACAACCTATGGACTCACTTTGAAAGACTCTACAATTCATGTTCTCAGTATTATTTATTTAGTTAGTTATTTATTTTGCAATTGCACAGTTTGCCTTCTTTTGCACATTGGCTGAGTGCAATTTTTCATTGATTCTATTGTACTCCTTGTGAATGCCTGCAAGAAAATGAATCTCAGAGTAGTATTTTGTGACATATGTGTGCTTTGATAATAAATTTACTTTGAAATTTATTCCTATTCCCTATTTTCTATCAAGTTAACCAATTATTCATCAATGATATATTTCCATTAACCTTGTGATCTCTCACAAATTTAACTTTGTTGTGGTGGGATTCATTACATGAAGCAGTTTACACTGTCACACAAAATCCTTCAGCTTCCTTCCATCCTGCTAAAGAATTCACTGGCTTCCTGAGCAGAGAAGCTGATTTTATGGCTGATTAACTACCTGAGTGTTTACTTGTGATATTTTTCTGCATAGTAATTAAATTAACAACATACTGAAAAACATTGACTGAAAAATATTTGTTAGCACAGTGAAGCTGGAAACTATTATTTTGCTAAGTGAAATTTTTGAATGCTATTTGTGTTAACAGTAATTGTGTGAAGTTAATAACATATCAACAGAAGATAATAGTGTCCAAGTAGACAATATGAACTCTGTATGCTCCACTGAACCTTGGTTTCTTCTAGTGTCGCATTATGTACATACAAGTCATGAGCTGATGGTGAAGATCATAAATTAGAATCTCATTCAGAATCAGGTTTAATATCATTGGTACATGTCATGAGGTGTTTTGCTTTGCGGCAGCAATACATTGCAAGGCAGAATAATGAAAGCACTACAAATTACAATAATCGCATATATGAAAATAAATAAGTAGTGCAAAAAGAGAGGAAAAATACTGAGATAGTGTACATTGGTTCACTGTCCATTCAGAAATCTGATGGCAGAGTGATTGAAGCTGTCCCTGAATCATTGATTGTGAGTCTTCAAGCTCCTGTACTTCCTCTTTGAAGGTAGCAGTGAGAAGAGGACATATCCTGGGTGGTAAGGGTCCTTAATGATGGATTCTGCCTTTTTGCTGCATTCCCTTTTGAAGTTGTCCTCAGTGCTGGAGAGGCTAGTGCCCATCTGTTCCTATGTAGTGGCCTCTCCATACCAGAACTTTCTTGCCAGTTAAACATATTTAGCTGATCTTACATGGGGAGTTGGGATCAGAAGGTAAGAGAATGAGCTCAGTGAGTGGGCAGGTACAAAGCTGAAGGAAAGAGTTACAATGTCCAATTTATTTGCTCTGTCTAATATTCAGTCAATTAAATGCTGCTGTTATTAACTAGCTGATAGTGCAGTCTCAAAAGACCTTACCACTGTTCCATTTCTGTTTCCTTTCAACATCAATAATGAAGTTGAATAACACTAGACAACCAAACCCCAGCATTGCTTTCTGTGCTGACATTAATGATCTTGCAAAACAGCATCCTGAATGTTGCTCATTTTGGTCCTCTGAGCTTGCTCCACCATTCAACAACATCATATGCAATATCTTTTCCATTCTCTCACTCACTACTCATGTCCAAAGATTTCCTTTGTGATCACAAATATCATAAAAATTGTGTTTTTCATGAAATACCATAAAATGTTGAATACATTTAAGAAACTCTTAGATAGACACATCGTTAATAGAGAAATGGGGGATGATTGATCTTAGAATAGTTAAAAAGTCAGTGCAACATCATGGGCTGAAAGGCCTATATCATCCTGTAATGTTTGATGTTATATGTTCTAACACTCGATCATAGTGAACTCACAACCCTAATATGGAGAATTCCAAATGTTTGCAACATCCACACAAAGAAAATGTCCTGACTACCTTAGTAACTGAGTGACTGAAATTTCATTCACATTTCTAGGATATAGCTTTATAAACCAACCAAGTATTCTCAGGATTTCGTATGTCTTCAAAAAATATCCTTCCATTCTTGAAGTTCTGCTGAGATGTGATGCTGGGGGGTGGGGGTCAATTTGAAAAGTCTAGGGGAGAGGAGGTTAGTTCACAAATACAGAAAGCTAGTAGACAGTGTGTGAGGAAGGATAGGCAGGTGATAGAGAAGGGGAGCACTCAGACCGAAGATGTAGGGGGGGAAGGAGGAAAAGGATAATAAAGTTGATCGTATTGTAAGGGACAAACAGGGAGGAAGAGGTGGAAAGTTTCTTAAATGCATCCATTTTAATGCTAAGAGCATTGCAAGAAAGGTGGATGAGCTTAGAGCATGGATTGATACCTGGAAATATGATGTTGTAGCTATTAGAGAAACATGGTTGCAGGAGGGGTGTGATTGGCAACTAAATATTCCTGGATTCTGTTGCTTCAGGTGTGATTGAAAAGGAGGGGCAAGAGGAGGAGGTGTTGCATTGCTTGTCTGAGAAAATATTACAGCAGTGCTTTGGCAGGATGGATCAGAAGGTTCATCTTGGGACGCTATTTGGGTGAAATTGAGGAATGGGAAAAGTGTAGTAATACTTATAGGGGTGTATTATAGACCACTTAATGGGGAGAGAGAATTGGAGGAGTAAACTTGTAAGGAGATAGCAGATATTTGTAGTAAGCACAAGGTTGTGATTGTGGGAGATTTTAATTTTCCAAAGAATAGACTGGGAAGCCCATTCTATACAAGGGCTGGATGGTTTGGAGTTTGTAAAATGTGTGCAGGGTAGTTTTTTGCAGCAATACATAGAGGTACCAACTAGAGAAGGGGCAGTGTTGGATCTTCCGTTAGGGAATGAGATAGGTCAGGTGACAGATGTATCTGCTGGGGAGCACTTCGGGTCCAGTGATCACAATGCCATTAGTTTCAATGTGATTATGGAGAAGGATAGGACTGGACACAGGGTTGAGATTTTTGATTGGAGAAATGCTAATTTTGAGGAGATGCAAAAGGACTTAGAAGGAGTGGATTGGGACAATTTGTTTTATGGGAAGGATGTAGTAGAGAAATGGAGGTTATTTAAAGGCGAAATTTTGAGGGTACAGAATCTTTATGTTCCTGTTAGGTTGAAAGGAAAGGTTAAGAAGTTTGAGAGAGCCATGGTTTTCAAGGGATATTGGAAACATGGCTCGGAAAAAGAGGGAGATCAATAACAAATATAGGCAGCATGGAGTAAATGAGGTGCTCGAGGAATATAAAGAATGTAAAAAGAATCAAAGAAATTAGAAAAGCTAAAAGGAGATACGAGGTTGCCTTGGCAAGTAAGGTGAAAATAAATCCAAAGGGTTTCTACAGTTATATTAAAAGCAAAAGGATAGTGAGGGATAAAATTGGTCCCTTAGAGAATCAGAGTGGACAGCTATGTGTGGAGCCGAAAGAGATGGGGGAGATTTTGTACAATTTCTTTTCTTCGGTATTCACTAAGGAGAAGGATATTGAATTGTGTGAGGTAAGGGAAACAAGTAGGGAAATTATGGAAACTATGACAATTAAAGAGGAGGAAGTACTGGCACTTTTAAGGAATATAAAAGTGGATAAACCTCTAGGCCCTGACAGTATATTCCCTAGGACCTTGAGTGAATTTTGTGTAAAAATAGCAGGGGCTCTGACAGAATTATTTCAATTGCCATTAGAAACGGGGATGGTGCCGGAGGATTGGCATATTGCTCATGTGGTTCCATTGTTTAAAAAGGGTTCTAAGAGTAAACCTAGCAATTATAGGCCTGTCAGTTTGATGTCAGTGTTGGGTAAATTAATGGAAAGTATTCTTAGAGATGGTATATATAATTATCTGCATTAACAGGGTCTGATGAGGAATAGTCAGCATTGATTTGTGCGTGGAAGGTCATGTTTGACAAATCTTATTGAATTTTTTGAAGAGGTTACAAGAAAAGTTGACGAGGGTAAAGCAGTTGATGTTGTCAGTATGGATTTCAGTAAGGCCTTTGACAAGGTTCCGCACAGAAGGTTAGTTAGGAAGGTTCAATCATTAGGTATTAATATTGAAGTAGTAAAATGGATTCACCAGTGGCTAGATGGGAGTCGTGGTGGATAACTGTTTGTCAGGTTGGAGGCCAGTGATTAGTGGTGTGCCTCGGGGATCTGTATTGGGTCCAATGTTGTTTGTCATATACACTAATGATCTGGATGATGGGATGGTAAATTGGATTAATAAGTATGCAGATGATACTAACGTAGGTGGCATTATGGATAATGAAATAGGTTTTCAAAGTTTGCAGAGAGATTTAGACCAGTTAGAAGAGTGGGCTGAATGATGGCAGATGGAGTTTAATGCTGATAAGTGTGAGGTGCTACATTTTGGTAGCAAATAGGACATACATGGTAAATGCTAGGGCATTGAAGAATGCAGTAGAACAGAGTGATCTAGGAATAATGGTGCATAGTTCCCTGAAGGTGGAATCTCATGTGGATATGGTGGTGAAAAAAGTTTTTGGTATGCTGGCCTTTATAAATCAGAGCATTGAGTATAGGAGTTGGGATGTAATGTTAAAATTGTACAAGGCTCTGGTAAGGCTGAATTTGGAGTATTGTGTACAGTTCTGGTCATAAAATTATAGGAAAGATGTCAACAAAATAGAGAGCGTACAGAGAAGATTTACTAGAATGTTACCTGGGTTTCAGCACCTAAATTACAGGGAAAGGCTGAACAAGTTAGGTCTTTATTCTTTGGAGTGTAGAAGGTTGAGGGGGGACTTGATAGCGGTATTTAAGACAATGAGGGAGATAGATCGAGTTGACGTGGATAGGATTTTTTCCATTGAGAGTAGGGGAGATTCAAACAAGAGGACATGATTTGAGAGTTAGGGGGCAAAAGTTTAAGGGTAACATGAGGGGGTATTTCTTTACTCAGAGAGTGGTAGCTGTGTGGAATGAGCTTCCAGTAGAAGTGGCAGGTTCAGTATTGTCATTTAAAGTAAAATTGGATAGGTATATGGACAGGAAAGGAATGGAGGGTTATGGGCTGAGTGCGGGCCAGTGGGACTAGGTGAGTGTAAGCATCGACATGGACTAGAAGGGCCGAGATGGCCTGTTTCCGTGCTGTAATTTTTATATGGTTATGTGAAAAATCTCCTTTACCTTTTCTCGTAGGAATCGTTGCATTGTGATTTGGTGAAGCAATTAGAATGCAGATGAACATAAGAAGCTGTAGATAGTAGTGCTGTCATCCCAGTGCATTCTCCTCCACCTCAAACTTATCAAAGATCCTCATCCACTGGGCCATGCCATCTCCTTGCAGTTATCATTGTGTACAAGTTGCCAGCATCAACATCTATGTTTTTATTTTCACTTGCACATTGTTTATTTGTCAGTTTTGTTTATGTTTAGTTTTTCATAAATTCAGTTGTATTTCACTTACTTCTGTAAACATCTGCAGGATAATTAATTGCAAGATTAATTATTTGGACAGGTCTGGTCAGGGAGAGCGAGGAGGTGATGGAGAGGAGTTACAGACAGGTGGTCACTCCGGGGCCACAGGGAACAGGGAAATGGGTCACAGTCAGGAGAGGGAAGGGGAAGAGTCAGGAGTGAGGAGTCAGTACTCCTGTGGATGTACACCTTGACAATAAATACTCCTGTTTGAGTACTGTTGGGGGGCACAGCCTACCTGGGGGAAGCAACAGTAGTCGTGCCTCTGGCACAGAGTCTGGCCCTGTGGCTCAGAAGGGTAGGGAAAGGAAGAGGAAGGCAGTAGTGATAGGGGACTCTATAGTCAGGGGTACTGACAGGTGATTCTGTGGACGCAGGAAAAAAACTTGGATGGTAGTTTGCCTCCCAGGTGCCAGGGTCCAGGATGTTTCTGATCGCATCCAAGATATCCTGCGGTGGGAGGGAGAAGAGCCAGAGGTCGTGGTACATATTGGTACCAATGACATAGACAGGAAAAGGGAAGAGGTCCTGAAAGAAGACTACAGGGAGTTAGGCAGGAAGTTGAAAAGCAGGACTTCAAAGGTAGTGATCTCGGGATTACTGCCTGTGCCACGCAACAGTGAGAATTGGAATAGAATGAGGTGGAGGGATAAATGCGTGGCTGAGGGATTGGAGCGGGGGCAGGGATTCAGATTTCTGGATCATTCGGACCTCTTTTGGGGTGGGTGTGACCTGTACAAAAAGGACGGGTTGCACTTGAATCCCAGGAGGACCAATATCCTGGCAGGGAGGTTTGATAGAGCTGTTGGGGAGTGTTTAAACTAATTCGGCAGGGGGGTGGGAATCAGGATGTGAGTGCAGGGATTAAGGTAGAAGGACAAGGGCATGATGCTAAGAGTTCTGAGTTGATGAGGAAGGGCAGGCAGGGGACAGAACATGATTGTAGCCAGTTAAAGGGGTTGAAATGTGTCTATTTCAATGCTAGGAGTATTAGGAACAAGGAGGATGAACTTAGAGCATGGATTAGTACATGGAACTACGATGTTGTGGCCATTACTGAAACTTGGTTGGAGGAAGGGCAGGATTGGATGATGCAGGTCCTGGGGTTCAGGTGTTTTAAAGGGAATAGGATCGGAGGTAGAAAAGTGAGGGAGTGGCATTGCTGGTCAGGGATAGTATCACAGCTATAGAAAGGGAGGACGCTGCAGAAGGAGTGTCCACGGAGTCAGTCTGGATGGCAGTCAGAAATAGGAAAGGATCGATCACTGTGCTGGGAGTAGTCTATAGGCCTCCAAATAGCCCTCAGGACACCGAGGAGCAGATAAGCAGGCAGATTTTAGAATGGTGCAGGAAATACAGGGTAGTAGTTATGGGTGATTTCAACTTCCCTCATATTGACTGGCACCTCCTGAGTGCAAGGGGTATAGATAGGGCTGAAATTGTCTGTGCGTTCTTTGTCTATGTTCTATGCGTAAGTGAAAAATAGGAGGATGACAAGAATGAAGGTGGGACCACTAAAGGATAAAGAGGGATAAAGGATAAAGGATGTGTCTGGAAGCGGAGGAGGTTGGGGAGGTCCTAAATGAATACTTTGCTTCAGCATTCACAAGTGAAAAGCATCTTGATTAAGGTGAGGGCGAAGTAGAGTGGGCCTGTGTGCTGGACAATGAGGCGATTAAGGAAGAGGAAGTGCTGGATCTTCTTAAAATCCACTGGGCCGGATAAGATACACCCCAGGTTGTTGTGGGAATTGAGAGAAGAGATCGCAGGAGCATTAGCTATTAGCTTTGAATCCTCTTTGGATGCAGGGGAAGTGCCGGAGGACTGGAGAATGGCAAATGTAGTTCCCTTGTTTAAAAAAGGTGATAGGGAGAAACCTGGGAACTATAGACCAGTGTGTCTTACATTAGTGGTATGCAAACTACTGGAAAGGATTCTTAAGGATAAGATCTACGAGAATTTGGAGAAGTACAGTCTACTCATGGATAGTCAACATGGCTTTGTGAAGGGAAGATCGTGCCTCATGAGCCTGATTGAGTTTTTTGAAGAGGTAACAAAATAAATTGATGAGGGTAAGGCAGTGGATGTGGTCTACATGGACTTTAGCAAGGTCCTTCAAGGTCCTTCATGAAAGACTCATCCAGAAAGTCATGAGGCATGGGATAAGTGGAACCTTGGCTGTTTGGATAAAAAATTGGCTTAAAGGAAGAAAGCAGAGGGTATTTGTGGAAAGAAAGTATTCTGCCTGGAGGTCGGTGACTAGTGGAGTGCCGCAGGGATGTGATTTTTATAAATGACCTGGATATAGAGGTGGAAGAATGGGTGAGTAAGTGTGCAGATGACACAAAGATTGGAGGAGTTGTGGATGGAGCTGTAGGTGGTCGAAGTTTACAAGAGGATATAGATAGGCTGCAGAGTTGGGCAGAAAAATGGCAGATGGAGTTCAATCCCGACAAGTGTGAGGTTATGCATTTTGGAAGGACAAACCAGAAGACTGAGTACAGGATTAATGGTCAGTTACTTAAGAGTGTGGATGAACAAAGGGACCTTGAGGTTCAAATCCATACATCCCTCAAGGTCGCTGCACAGGTTGATAGGGTAGTTAAGAAGGCCTATGGGATGCTAGGCTTCATTTACAGGGGGATTGAGTTCAAGAGTAGAGAGGTCATGTTGCAACTCTACAAATCTCTGGTGAGACCACACTTAGAGTATTGTGTTCAATTCTGGTCACCTCATTATAGGAAGAATGTTGAATCTATGGAGAGGGTGCAGAGGAGATTTACCAGGATGTTGCCTGGTTTGGAGAACAAGTCATATGAAGCAAGGTTACCAGAGCTGGGACTTTTCTCTTTGGAGCATAGAAGAATGAGAGAACTTGATAGAGGTCTACAAGATTATGAGAGGCATAGATAGGGTGGATAGTCAGTACCTGTTTCCCAGGGCACCAATAGCAAACACCAGATGGCATATGTACAAAATTAAGGGAGGGAAGTTTAGGGGAGATATCAGGGGTAAGTTTTTTACACAGAGGGTTGTGAGTGCCTGGAATGACTTGCCAGGGATGATGGTGGAGGCTAAATTATTAGGGGTATTTAAAAAGGCACATGGATGAAAGAAAAATGGAGGGTTATGAGGTAGTGTTGGTTTAGTACTTTTTTTTAAGGACTATATGGGTCGGCACAACATGGAGGGCTGAAGGGCTTGTACTGTGCTGTAGTGTGCTATGGTTTTAAGATAGTATATGGTGACATACAGGTACTTTGACAGTAAATTTTCTTGACTTTGACTTCTCTTCGTCCATTAGATACATGAATGAAGCTGCAAAAACAACCCTAATCACTGCTTCAGTAATGCAAAGGAATTTTTTGTTCTAATTGTGTTCTTTCTTGTATAATTATATATACATTACATTCTTCTTGTGAGTTTTGGGTCCTTGATGCGAGATGCTGTAAAGCTGCTGGAAGTATAGTTTTTATCACTCCAGTCCATACATAAACTTATGTATATCAAGCTCAAGTTCAGGTTTACTGGCATTTAACAATACACATGTAAACAACTAAATGAAACATCATTCCTCTGGGAACAGCACATATAAGAACACACAGCACATACAGAATAATTATGATACAACACATATAGTTAGGATAAAGTACAATGCAGTCCCAATATAATATTAGCACAAGTCTTTGAGTGCCATGGCCTGAAGACTGGTGGTGCATGGGATGTTGTCCTAGAACCATGCAACAATCAACTCAACCTTGAGGACAAACAGCTTATCCCAAGTCGAAATCTAGTTAACTTATACTGAAATGAACTCAATGCAGACTTATAGATGTTTAAATGTTCTTTGCAGAATGGGTTAGAAAGCACCAAGTCACATTATGAGGCGGAGAACTTTTGATTCAAAGAATTGCTAACAACTTAAAGTGACATGGCATTTGGGAATGGCCCAAGTACAGAAGGAGAGACAGAGTGGCAGAATGAGCAGTTCACTGAGGTCTAATGAGAATTATACAGAAACAAAGTAAAAATAATAAATGATAGGCCAACAGGGCAGCTAGCTAAAACACTCAAACTAAAATCTAACACCATCACTGCAGCTCAGAAGCAGTAACTTAATACTTAAGTAATACCACTCCTTTGCAGTATCAATCAAAATTGTTAATATTCTTTTCCGGAATGTGGTCTAAGGAAGCAGTGAGTGTTGCAGTTGCATTGGTCAAGATTTGACAAGACTGAAATGAGAGAAAAGAGTTCAGTATAATCACTATGAAACACTAATTGGGTGGAACACGCATACTCACGGGTGTGATTGCTGACCCCATCCCTGACTGCGAGGGTGCTCAGACTCCATGACGGAGTCCATAGTTGTGACAAAAAGAACTTTATTCAACAAAGTAAAACAACTGACAGCAGATACAAATAAATCTGAAACCATCTTAAATTAAGCTGAGTGACCAAGATTTAAATGAGCAATGTCAGGGAAAGCTGGCTGGTAACCAAGGATAAATGTAAGGTTGCTATGGTATGTGCAGGATAGTTGGCATCAAGTTGACAAATGAGACCCAATTGGCATGTACAATGCAGTGACCCCTCTGAATTTCAAACCAAACATGAACAGCCAGTAGTACGGTCTGCCTCAAAGGATCAATTGTCAAGAAATGGATGCAACAAAAGTGAAGGAAAGGAGGACACAAAAGACTATAACACTGATTTATTCAATACAGTCAAAGAGTACAAAATAGTACTGTTCTAATGGGGAGCTTGCAACTGAAGATTCAGAGTACTGTTGAAAGTCTGCTTGGTTAACTTGGAATTTGAGAGTACTGGGATCAATGTAGCAATGTCTTTTTACTTTAGTACATACTTATTTGTGATTCAATAGAGATACTGTCTGTGGGAGATAATATATCTATGAAGTTTAGTCAAGGGAACAGGGCCATGAACCTTTATATATAACCTAATGTGGGAAATGTTAATAGAAAAGGAAATTCCTAGAAAATAGGGTAAGTGGACAAACAATTTGGTCAGAGATTAGTTTTGATAAGCATTTTTAAGGAGAGAATAAGGCCGAAATTCAGAAGCCTTAAAAGAACTATTGTAAGGAAAAGAGTAGTGAGGGCTAGTACTCACTAGTAAAATAGTAAATGTGGATTGGCTAATGTGGTAACAGGGTAATAGACAAAAATAGAGACATAGAGACATGGAGTGCAGCATGCACCTATTGTTGTAATAGAAAATTGCATTTACTGTTGACCTGTGGGTAATCATTTTAATCTGTATCATTGGATAACAAAATTTTTTGAAAGTGCTGACTACTCTGAATTTTTCTTTGTTTATGATAGATAGCTTGAAGCTGAACGCAAATATGATTTCAGATTACTCGTATCCCATAGGAATTTGGAGAAACAAGAAATTAACTTTTATTGAACACGATGCATTTAATTGCATGATGGTGCTGATGCTTTGCAATTAAGCTAAAAATGTTTTGTTGCTGATTTTCATTTGTACTCAGTGTTGGAGGCTTCTTGCTTCAGTATCCAACAATAATCGTCCAGCATTGATGGATTCCAATTGCCCTGATACCGTTTCTCCATGACCACAATGTCCTGGTGAAACCTCTCACCATGCTCATCAATGACAATGTCCAGATTTGCAGGGAAGAAGTCTAACTGGGAATGCACAAAATGAGCCTTTAGTAATGTTGCACTTCATGGTTTTGTATGCATGAAGTATGTTGTCAACCAGCTGCATAGTTTAGTGCTCTGTAATTGACAAGAAAAATTTCAACAGCATCCTTGAACGCCTTCCATGCAATTTTCACCAGTTTCACTTGAAGTTCTTCGAATTGCTTGTCATTGATGACTTGTTTGATTTGTGTGGCACAACAAAAAATGCCTTCCTTAATCTTCACATCAGTTATTCTGACTTGAATTATGAATTGAAATGACAAATATAGCCGGGTTTTAAAAAATGGTGTACAAAAGGAAAATTACATGAAGATTTTCACGATCACCAGTCCAAAATCTATAAGATACATTCAAAACTATTCAGAAAACAAAAGTTTTGTTGACCAGTGTTATCATGACCGACTCTGTAACTTAATTAAGTCATTCTATAGCCACCATTCTATTACAAAAATGTAGTTCACTGATAATCTTGTCAACTGCGAATGTAAAAGCTGTACCAAATTCATGCTCAGGTGGATTAGTTTTGGCTGGTCTTCTGGTACGCAGCATTATTTTTTTCTATAGGGCAGTTAGGGGGGAGGGGTTAAGGGGAGGAGGGAAGGGTTATATACATTTTTTTTCATTCTTTACTTTGTAACTACTTAAAAATGCAATAAAAAAAAGTTTTCAAAAAAAAAACACCAACTCTGTGAGTTCTTTCAGTTTGTTCCTACAGAACTCAAGAGTTTAGGATACTCAGCAGCTGCAGCTACAGACAGTAATATTGGAGTAAATCATTTGGGAGTGCACAGAAGCTCAGAAATGGAGGAATGAAGATCCAGGAGGCATGAAGGCTGAAGGTAAGCAGCTGGGAAGCCACTGAATGATTTGAAAATAACGATGAGTTTTAAATTCTAAGCATTTCCTATGTGGAAGCCAATATACATCATCAAGCATGGGCATATCAATTAGGCCAAACTAGGAGGACCATTCAGTATATGCCTTCGCTATTCAATGAACAAATGTCACTTTCTTTTCAAAATTTGCATGTTAAATTTTTGAGCGTCAAAGATTACAAATGATCATTTTAGTTATTCAATAAGCTTTAAAATAAAGAAGTTAAAAGCAGCCAAATAAAAAGCAGCATGTGTGTTGAATATAGATGAGAAAATCAACAACATATTTCAACATGCCACATTTATACCCAGGGCTATCTCAGTGATGAATGGCTCTCTCGGCTATCTCACATTCTGTCTTATTTCCTAATCAGATTGCCATCAAATGGCTAGCCATTCCTATGACACTATTGATTTTACACAAAATGCATAAAAATAATTAATGCAAATAAATCACACTTTCCTATGAATCCCTGTGACCCTTTTCCCACATATTGAATACCCTTTATTCTTTGTAGAAAGAATATTTCATCATATATTGCATAAAAATATAAGAGATTAGGTAGAAATGCTGAGGTATGTAGAACTGCAGTTTAAAAGTAAATCTCAGACAACATTCCAAGTTCCTCCTCTGTCTCTTTTCTCCCTCATCCTGACCTGTTCAGTTCCTCCTCCACCCAGTTTAGATCCCCTCCTTTACCTACTCCATCTGCCTATTACCCACACTCTCCTCCCTACTGTCTTTTTTAAAATAAATGTTTTAATTGAATTTTCAAATAGGTTACAGAAGGAAAAAAAAATTATCAACTCTTCCCCCCTCCCCTTAACCCCTCCCCCCATACATATCCCTGTAGAAAGAGAAAAAAAAGAGAGAAGAGAAAAGAAAGAAAGAATGCCTGGATATTGGAAGATCCCCACATGCTCCACAGAGTTCAGTAATTGCTTTAGTATATATATTTATTTCTTTCCCCAGATAACCAATAATTTTATCTTTGGAGCACCTATATATTTAATCCTAACTTTTGTAAATAAGGGCGCCAAATTTTCAGAAATATTTCATATTTATCTCTTAAATTACAAGTAATTTTTTCAAGTGGAATGCAGCTGAAAATTTCATTCTTCCAATGATCTATACTTAAGTATGAATCCGATTTCCAAGTAACTGCAATAGCCTTTTTGGCTACTGTCAATGGAATTTTTATGAATTCTTTCTGATATTTACTCAGTTTGGATTTTGGTTTTATCCCTTCAATATCGCCTAGTAAAAATAATGTTGGATTATGTGGAAATTGTGTTCCAATAATTTGTTCTAATAAAACTCTTAAATTTGTCTAAAAAGATTGAATTTTAAAACAAGACCAAGTAGAGTGTAAGAAAGTACCAATTTCTTGATTACATCGGAAGCATTGATCAGAAAAAAATATTTATTTTTGTGGTGTAATATATAATTGATGTAAAAATTATATTCCACTAATCTTAACCAGACATTTGTTGTATTTGTCGTACTGTCAAGACATAGTCTTGACCAACTTGTTTCTTCAACTTTAATATTCAAATCAGCTTCCCATTTTTGTCTTGACTTATGAATTCCTTGTTTAATTGCCTGTTTTTGAATCAAACTATACATACAAGAAATATTTTTTTTTAATATTTCCTTTTTGAATTAAATTTTCTATTTCATTAGATTTCGGCAATAACATTGTTTGACCCAATTTGTCTCTTAAACAAGCCCTTAATTGTAAATAACAAAAAAGAGTGTTGTTTGATATTTTGTATTTATTCTTTAATTGATTAAATGACATTAATATACCTCCTTCAAAACAATCTCCTATATATCTAATCCATTTTTGAAACCAGTTGTATAAAAGTTGGTTATCCGTTGTAAAAGGAATAAGTTTATTTTGAATTAAAGGTCTCTTTGCTAATAAAGATTTCTTTATCTCATCATCAACATTTATCTTATCCCATAAATCAATCAAATGTTTTAAAATATGAGATGCTTTCTTTTCATGTATCCATTTAGATTCCCATTTATATATAAAATATTCTGGTATATTTTCTCCTATTTTATCTAATTCTATTCTAATTCATGCCGGTCTATCTTCATCAAAAGAAGATGCAATAAATCTAAGTTGATTTGTTTTATAATAATTCTTAAAATTTGGAAGTTGTAACCCTCGTAGGTCAAATTTCCATGTCAATTTTTCCAATGATATTCTTGACATCTTACCTTTCCAAAGGAACTTCCTCACACATTTATTTAACTCTTGAAAAAACTGTGGTAATTGTATTGGTAGTATTTGGAATAAATATTGTAATCTAGGGAATATATTCATTTTTACAGCATTTACTCTGCCTACTAATGTTATTGGTAATGTCATCCATTCATCAAGATCATCTTGAATTTTTTTCAATAATGGTAAATAATTTAATTTATATAAATTTTTATATCATGATCAACTCTTATACCCAAATATTTTATACCATTTATCAGCCATCTAAATTGAGTTATTAGTCGACATTGACTATAATCTTCTTTAGTAAGGGGTAGAATTTCACTTTTATCCCAATTTATTTTGTAGCCTGATATTTTCCCATATTCTTCCAATCTAGAAGATAATATACACAGCGAATACAATGGGTTTGTTAAATAAATCAAAACATCATCAGCAAATAAATTAATCTTATATTCCTCCTGGTTAACTCTGAAACCCATAATATCTGGGTCTGTTCTAATAAATTCAGCTAATGGTTTTATCGCCAACACAAATAAAGCAGGTGATAATAGACAACCTTGTCTAGTTGACCTTGTTAACTGAACTGATGTTGAAATTTGACCATTTGTCACTACTTTAGCTTTGGGATTATTATTTAAGGTTTTAATCCATTTTATAAAAGATTTTCCTAACCCATACTTTTCCAATATCTTAAATTAAAAATCCCATTCCAATCTATCAAGTGCTTTTTCTGCATCTAAAGCAACTACCACACTCATTTCCTCCCTCTCTTGTGCCAAATGAATTATGCTAGGTAACCGAGTTACATTATCTGCCGATTGTCTATTTTTGATAAATCCTGTTTGATCCATATGTATTAATTTTGGTAAGTATTTAGATATACTATTAGATAAAATTTTTGCTATTATTTTATAGTCAGTATTCAACAAAGAAATAGGTCTATATGATGTTGGCTTTAAAAGATCTCTATCATTTTTTGGCAATGCTATTAAAATAGCTGTCGAAAAAGATTCTGGAAGTTTATACGTTCCTTCTGCTTGATGTATTAACTCCATAAGAGGAAGAATTAGTAAATCTTTAAACTTTTTATTAAATTCAGGCGGAAAGCCATCTTCTCCTGGGGATTTATTACTCTGAAGTGATCCTAGAGCTTCTTTGACCTCTTTTAATGTAAAAGGCACATCTAATCCCTTCTGTTCTTTCAAATTCAATTTTGGAAGAGTTATTTGTGATAAAAACCTTTCTATCTCGACATTATCATTTTGTGATTCTGATTGATACAATTGATTCAGAATAAAAATTCTTAAACATTTCATTAATTTCTAAAGGTTTATAAGTAATTTTATTTACACTAGTTCTAATTGCATTTATCATTTTGGAAACCTCGTCTATTTTTAACTGCCAACCAAATCTTGTGTGATCTTTCACCTAGTTCATAATATCTCTGTTTAGTTCTCATAATTGCTTTTTCTGTTTGATATGTCTGAAGTGTATTATATTGTAACTTCTTGTTAACAAGTTGTCTTTGTTTTTCTTCTGTCATATATCTTTGAGATTCTTTTTCTAATTTTATAATCTCTTTATCCAATTGATCTATTTCTACCATATATTCCTTCTTAATTTTAGAAGTATAACATTATCTGGCCTCTCAAATATGCCTTCGTTGCTTCCCATACTATAAATTTATCATCAACTGAATGTAAATTTGTATCTAAAAAAACTGAATCTGCTTTTTCATGAAATCACAATAATCTTGATGTTTTAATAATATTGAATTAAATCTCCATCTGTAAATTGATTCCTCTTTATCCATCATTATCATTGTCATTGTCAAGGGGGAAGGATCTGATGATATTCTTGCTTTATATTCCATATTTTTCACTCTGTCTTGAATATTCGTTGAAAATAGGAAAAAAATCTATGCTTGAATAAGTTTTAAGTCTATTTGAATAAAATGAGTAATCTCTTTTTTGATTAACTCTTCTCCATATATCAATCAAATTTAAATCTTTCATCAATGATAAAGTTAATTTTGCTACGTTTGATTTTGTAACAACCTTTGTTGATCTATCTAAAACTGGGTCTAGACAAAAATTAAAATCTCCAACTATTAATATTTTGTCATGTGCGTCAGCCAAATTCAAAAAGGCCTCTTGTATAAATTTACATCATTTTCATTTGGTGCATAAATATTCATGAGTCCATAGTTCTGAAAAAAATTGACAATGTATAATTACGTATCTCCCCGCAGAATCAATGAATACATTTTGTATTTTACTTGGTAAAGTTTTATTAACCAAAATTGCAACTCCCCTCGCCTTTGAATTCAGTGAAGCTACAATAGCATTTCTGACCCAATCTCTCTTTAATTTCTGATGTTCTATCTCTGTTAAGTGTGTTTCTTGTAAAAAAGCTATATCTATTTTCATTTTCTTAATGTATGTTAAAATTATTTTTCTTTTCACTGGTCCATTAAGCCAATTAACATTAAAACTTTAAAAATTCAGTAAATTAGTCATTATTTTTAACAGGGTTTCTATAGTAATACCTAAACTTTCAATTTTCATAGTACCTTGGGGAATCTTTTTAAAATTCTCTGTGTTGCTATGTGTCTTCCCCCCCCTCCCCCCCCGATTGTTCAGGCAAAGAAAGAAAGATAAAAGAAAATAGATTATAAAGAAAAAAATAACAAAATACCCCCCTACTAATGTTGTGAATTAAAAAAAGCACAACATTACCCCCCTCCATTGTATGGGTCATGGCAATCGCCATGATTACACATGTGAATCCCGTAGCAATCGATCCGAAGTTCCCCCAGCTCCCCCGTAACATAAAGAAATATATATAAGAGAAGAAAAAATAATATCACTACTCTCAATTAACATTTCTCAACTTTTTACCTTTCTCCCCCTGTATCATATAATTAAGAATATATTTAAATATTCTTCTGTCCTTAAAAATCCATCAACTCCATTCACTGTCCCTGTCTTCATCTTTAATTCATTTCACTTTTAAATCTTTGGCTGTGGTTAGAGAATATTTGGGAGTTCTTGTGCAAATTCTTCCGCATCCTGTTAATCAGTAAAAAATCTTCTTTTTCCGTCATCCAAAAAAATTATCAGGGTTGGCAGGTGGCACAATATAAATTGATTACCCTTTTCCCATAAAATTTTTTCGCTGGGTTAAATTCTTTCTTTCTCTTCAAAAGGTCATAACTTATATCAGGATAGAAAAGAACTGTTTTCCCTTCTATCATCAATGGCCCGTTTCTCTTTCTGGCACGTTGGGCAGCCACCTTCAGGATCTTTTCTTTACCTTGTTATCTTTAGCATTTTATCAAGATTGATCGTGGGTTTTGATCAACTTGAGGTCTTGATCTTAAGGCTCTGTGACCCCTTTCAATTTCAATTACCTGGGTTCCTTCTTCCATTTCCAAAATTTCCGGGATCCATTTTTGAAAAAAAATTATTGAATCCTCTCCCTCTATACCTTCTTTAAGTCCAACAATCTTAATATTATTTCATCTGCTAAAATTTTCAAGTACATCCACTTTTTCCAACAACTGTTTTCTTTCTGATGTCCAGGCAGAAATATTATCTTCCATTTTATTCACTCTATCAATGGTGTCTCCCGTTGTTTCTTCCAAGTTTTTAATTTTCTTGTCCATTTTGTCATGTCTTTTCATCATTTTATCAAACATAATCTTCATATTTTTAATATCCTTTTTATTGCTTTTAATGCTTTTAATTCATGCACTATTTGCACCAAAGATTTTTATGTCTCCAGTATCACCCCCAACCTCTTCCTGTTGCTCTTCTTTGTTTGTCTCTTCATCTTTATCCAGAGAATCTGATTCCACCTCATATTCACTTTCACTTTCAGTTCTGATCATAGCTGGGATTTGTAGTTTGGGTTGCTCGTGTTTGTGCATGCCCCTTCCTTCACGCATGCGCAATTCCTGTTGCTCTTTTTTTTTGGAAACGGTTGATGTTGCTGCGGTTTCCTGTTCTGTATCACCGGAAGTAAAATGCACATGAGCCCGAGGCTCTTTCATGGCGGCCGGCCTTGATTCTTTTCCAACTTGTGTTGTCTTCAAAGTAGTAGTTTTCTGCTGCTTCTGTTTAGGAGACATATCTTAAGACAATCCTGAGTAGTTTATAAGTAATTTTTAAAAAATATTTACCAACTTTTCTTCAGTTAAACATTATTTTACTGTTTTTTTACGGGAGAGCTGGATTTCCATGTCTCGATCCTACGTCATTACGTGACGTCCCCCCCCTCCCTACTGTCTCAATTTTCCTTCGCCCACAGATTTCATCATCTTACACCCTTTATTTCCTCCTAGCCTCTGTCACAATTCTTACTGTTCTATAAGACCATAAGAAATTAGAGTAGAATTAGGCCATTCCAATATGAATGATTTATTATCCCTCTCAACCTTATTTTCCAGCCTTCTCCTCTGTAACTTCTGACACCCTTACTAATAAGAACCCCTCAAACTCTTTGCCTCCACAGCCATCTGTGGCAATGAGTTCCACAGATTCATCACCCTCTGGCTAAAGAACTTCCTCCTTAACTCTGTTCTGAAGGGACGTTCTTGTATTCTGAACCTGTGTCTTCTGGTCCTAGATTCCCCCACAATTGGAAACATCTTCATCATGTTCATTCTATTTAGGCCTTTTTTTTCCCTATCAGCCCTCGTCAACTGGATCACCTGCTAACTCTTGCTCTGTCCCTTTCCTTCGCACATTTACACTGGCTATCACCCTTCTATTGTTCATGCCAGTTGAAGGGTCTTGATCAAACATTGCCTGACCCACTGTGTGTCTCCAGCTTTTTGTATATTGCTCTAAATTCAAGTATTTATATACTTTTGTGTGAAAATTATTGTGTACGAAAGCACATCTTATCAAAAAATTAAGCTTTAAGAATGACATCATCATTTCATGCCCAATATCAAAGGACACCGATTCAGTGTTTTTTGTCCTGAGGTAACCTGCTCTCGTCCCATTACATATTGGCACAATGCAGAAGTTGCTGAAAGGTACTGTTGTCGCTGAACTTAACATGTAGCTTGAGATGCTATTTTTCTCCTGCTCGAAGGCAGGTATTCTACTGTTGAAATTTAATTAAACCATAATTGACTTATGAAGATTTTTTTCTCTTTGGGATTTGCAAATGATTAAACCTCGTGGAGCAAAAGAGGAACAAAGCCTATTTAGAATCTTTGCTTCAGTGTAAATTAAGCATATAAAGAGAAATGCAAATATCAGACTAAAGTTTAACTTAACAAGAGCATGATCTTTCTAGAGAGTGGTCAGCTGATCAGTGTCTATAGATGATCATTTTGTGCAGGTTTCAAATATAAAGTAGAAGCCATTTCTGAACACCATCACACTTAAAGTAAGATGAGGTAAGGGGTTTGGGGAGAGAATGGTGAAATGTTGGGTCAGGGCAGGAGGCAATCAGTGAGTGAGGATCTATTGTGTCAGTTCTACTACTGGGAATCATCATCACAAAGTGCTAGCCCCACTGTCAGTTTTTTATATACACTCAGTGGCCACTTTGTTAGGTACACCTGTACACTTGCTCCTTAATGTAAATGTCAATTAGCTAATCATGTAGCAACAACTCAATGCATAAAGGCATGCAGCCAACTGGTTCTGTTGTTGTTCAGACCAAACATCAGAATTGGGAGAAATGTGATCTAAGTGACTTTGACTATGGAATAATTGTTGGTGCCAGACAGGGTGGTTTTAATATCTCAGAAACAGCTGATAGCCTGGGATTTTCATGCACATCAGTCCCAAGAGTTTGGAGATAATGGTGCAAAAACAAAAAATGTTAAGTGAGTGGCAGTACAGTGGGCAAAAATGTTTTGTTAATGATAGAATTCAGTGGAAAACAGCTAGGCTAGGTCAAGCTGACAGGAAGTGAGAGTAACCCAAATAGACTTGTGTTACAACAGTGTTGTGTAGGAAACCTTGAAGTGGATGCGCTACAGCATGGTGGCCACTTTACTCGATACAGGAGGTACCTAATAAAGTGGCTACTAAGTGTATATCTTAGCCTAAAGAGTTGGGGGAGTAGATTTGGGATGGAGATGAGGAGGAACTGTTTTTCCCAGAGGGTGGTGAATCTGTGGAATTCTCTGCCCAATGAAGCAGTGGAGCCTACCTCAGTAAATATATTTAAGACAAGGGTGGATGGATTTTTGCATAGTAGGGGAATTAAAGGTTATGGGGGAAAGGCAGGTAGATGGAGATGAGTCCATGGCCAGGTCAGCCATAAACTTATTGAATGACAGAACAGGCTTGTTAGGCCAGGTGGCTTACTCCTGCTCCTATTTCTTATGTATATGAATGTGCTGACATCAAGCAGAGAGATGCAGTTTCTAGGAAATGCACACCAAGTAATTTATTTGTTGAGTCGTTTAAGTCTTGCTGCAGACTGAATATCAAGAGATCTGTTACATTGTTCAGAAACAGTTGTTCAGGTGCCTCGCCATTTGGCATAGGCGATCATGTCTCTCCATCCATCACGGTCCCTGACCCTCCGAATTGTAGTTGTTGCCTCCCCTATTTCTAACCATGATGTTAATCCATCTCTCATTTTCATTTTCTGTCAGCCTCTGCTTCTTTCTCCTTCCAGCTTTCCAGTTGTAACTAGATGCTCTAATGTCTCTCTTCACATGATGTGTCCAAAGAATTTTGATTGCTCTTTTCTGATTTTCTTTAGTAATGTATGTTTTGTTTTGATCTCTGTAGAACTTCTTAGTTGTTTATCCTGTCCGTATATAATATGCATAGCATTCTTCTGAGGAACCACATCTCTGCTACATTGATTCTTTGCATTTGTGATAGTCCATGACTTGCAGCCATACATCAATATAGGAAGAATGTAGCAGCTGTGAGTTCTAAGGTGGATGTCAATTGCTATTTTCTTGTTCGTTAGGATGTTTATCGTTTCTGTAAATGTTGTTCTTGCCATTGTTATTCTTGCTTTTATGTCTATTTCACATTTTCCATCAGTTGTTACCCATTATCAAAGATACTTGAATTTGTGAACTTGTTTCAGGATTTAATTTCCCAATAGGATCCTACAGTGTAGGATATCAGGTTTCTTTGATATTACCATTATTTCAGGTTTCTTTTTGTTTAAGGTTAGGCCAAGTCTTTCACTCTTGCGTTGATGGTAGATACTAGTTTCTGTAAATTTACTTCACTGTTTGCTATCAGTTCTGTATCATCAGCAGAGCGGAGGTTGTTGCTATTGTATCCTCCTATACTTCATCCAGGTAATAACATCATAGAACGTTTTGTTCTCCATTTGGATCATTTACAAACAAAAACATGAATACTGAAAATGCAGTGAGTTCAATGCTTAAATATACATTCCACCATCTACCATTTCTGTAGGATTCTATTAAAAAAAATCATCTTAATCTTTTCCAAGTTTTTATATTGAGATTCCATTCTCTAAGACTGAAGAAACGTGCTTTATAATTAAATCAAAGTCTGGGTTCAAGGAATGCAGACTTCAAAGATCTGCAGCTCCTTGCCCCCTACAGATGCTGCTCAAACCACTGAGTTCTCCCAGCAGAATGTCTGTTGCTCCAGACTACAGCCTCTGCAACCTCTTGTGTCAAAATTTTCGATTTATTTTCTCCACTATTTTTATTTCCACCTATCTTAACCATAAACTTTTCAAGAGTTATTCAACTCTGAAATTTTCCTTCCTGTGACATCAATTGGAAAGAAAGATTTTTCTACCTTTCATAAACACAAGAGGTACTGCAGGTGCTGGAAAATCCAGAGCAACGCACACAAAATGCAGCTCAGAAGGTCAGGTAGTATCATTGCAGAGCAATGAACAGTCAATCTTTCAGTCCATTACCCTTTATCAGATACCAATGAAGGGTCCCCATCTGAATTGCCAACTCTTTCTTTATCTTTCACTGTCTTATGGACTTACCTAGAGCATCGCAGAATGAAGGGAGATTTTATAGAGACATATAAAATTATGAGGAGTATAGACTGGGTAAAAGTAAACAGGCTTTTTTCACTTGGTGGTATGACACTAGAAAAAGAGGTCATGGGTTATTAAGGGTGAAAGGTGAAATACACAAAGCGAACATGAGGAAGTGTGGAATGAAATGTCAGCAGAAGTGGTGGGTGTGGTTTTGATTTCACTACTTAAGAGAAATCTAAATAGATACCTGGATGGAGATCCATGGTTGGTGTGAAGGCTAATGGGACTATGCAGGTGAATAGTTTGGCACAGACTAGATTTTCTTTTTGATGTTCTGTAGTGGTCTATAATGCTATGCCTTTATGTCAAGGGGATGACACAATGAAAATGTCATGCCATAATTTTATAGGAGTTTAGTGAGATCACACACTAAATCTTTTTACCAAAGGATGAGTTCTATCATCTTGGTGGTGATGGAGAATAAATTTTCCAGGTCCATTGTTGAAAGAAGGAGAGACTGAATAGAACTGGGCAGTAAAAATTCACATAAGTTAGGAAGTGAATGGCATTTAGTCTCTATGCCTAATTTCAGAACATTGTTATATCTATTTCCACCATTTATTAGACCACAAAACATAGGAGCAAATTAAACCATTCAGCCCACCCTGTCTGGTCTGCCATTTTATCATGGCTGTTTTATTATCCCTTTCAACCCCATTCCCTGCCTTCTCCCTGTAACCTTTGGCATATTTATTCATCAATATCCTATCAACCCCTGTCTTAAATATGATGTAGCCATTTGTGGTAATTCACCACCCTCTGGCTAAATAAAGTCCTGCTTATCTCTGTTCTAATGGGAAATTTCTCTATTCTGATGCTGTGCTGTTTGGTTTTTGACTTCTTCGCTATTAGAAACAAGTTCTCCACATTCACTTAATCTGGGACTTTCAATATCCAATAGGTTCAATGAGATCCCTTCTCATTCTTCTGAAATCCAGTGAGTACAAGCCCAAAGACATCAAACATTCCTCGTAACTTAACCCTTTCATTCCTGGGTCTGGACACTTTTTCAGACAATGGGCCCAAAACTGTGCACAATTTTCTTGCAATATATTCTCACTTACAGTACATGCCTATCAATTCCATCCTGATTGACTTCCCACCCAGGAGCAATTTTAAGTAGCCATAAAACATACTTCTTGGGGGTGATGTGAAAGAAAACTTGGGTACTTGGGATAAAACTGTCCAGAAAGCCTGTAGGAGAAAAGGTTGGCCTCAGTGAGATACAAAAGATATTGAGAGATTAACAGGTGGAATCTAAGATACTGGGTCCTCTATAAGGAATGAGAAAATTGTCATTTGGAATCTGTTTCATTTATTTATTTTATTTAGAGATATGATATGATAACAGGCCCATCTGGCCCAATCTGCTTGTGCCACCCATTAACACCTATATAATTAATTAACCTACTAGCCCATAAGTCTTTAGAATATGGGAGGAAACCAGAGCACCCAGAGGAAATCCTTACAGACATGTACAAACTCCACAGACAGTGGAGGAATTGAACCCAGCTCACTGGTGCTGTAATAGCATTCTGCTAACTTTTACACTACTGTCCCACCCCATACATCCATTTCCCTAGGGAAAATTATGTTCTTTGGTACTTTCTGTTCCTGAGGTTTGTGGATGTTTAGTCAATGAATATATTCAGGCTGAGGTTACAGGATATCTTTTGAGACAAAAAGAATCAAAGGACATCTGGACCATGAAGGGAAATGGAGGAACAGGATTAGCCATGAGTGGAGCAAGCCCAGGGAGCTTGTTACAATGTTCTTGCTCTTACTTCTGTTCTTAAGCAAAGATCGATATTGTGCATTTAAGTATATCGGGAGTGATATGTCATGGGAGTGACTGGATGGTAACATGGTACAATGAAGTTACAAGCTTGCAATTTTCTGCCATCAGCAGTGTGCAATCTTTACGATTTATATTCATAGAATAAACCTATTAAAGTCAACCAAAATCAGACAGGACTATTGAGTTGAAGCGCACACTTAATTAAAGATTAAATGTGGGCCTGCTGGCATTTGTGTGGGAACAAATATAACTATTTTATTGCTTTGCTTTGAATTACCAATGAACAAGAAGGGTCAGTAATTCAAACAAATGGTAAAAAAGTACACAAGATTCATGTCAGCTATCTAAAACAGAAACTAAACAATCATACACAAAATTGAAAATGCCATCTAAAATAAAATGGTCTCTATTTAACAAAAATAAGAATCATTCTGAGACTATTTCTACTTAGTGTTTGAATGACACATAAACAACTAAATGATTAATAAGTGTTAAATTAATATAAGGACGTGTTTACAAATACAGAAAATAAATGTGCCTATTTAATCCACTGCTACAGATTAGATATCACACAATTACAAGTTACTAAAATCCAGAAAAGCATTCTTAAAACTCTGAACTGGGTGCATTCTATATCAGTTGTAAAATGTTGGCACAGAGGAAGGCCATTTGGCCCATTTTGCTTATGCCTGTTCTCACCAATCTTTCATAAATGAACAGATAAAAGATTACAGATTAGCTTTATTTGTCACATGCACATCAAAACATGCAGTGAAATGTTTTGTCTGCCTAAAAGCAAATCAGCGAGCATTATTCTGGGAAGCCACAAGTGGCACAAGCAACATTACCAGCATCAATTAAGCATGCACATATCTCGGTAACCTTAATCATACAGTACATCTTTGGAATGGGTGAAGAGCACTTTAAGGAAACCCATGTGGTTATGGGGACAATGTACAAACTCCTTACAAATGACAGTGGGAATCAAATCTGTCCTAAAACTGGTGCTCTAATAGCATTATGCTAACTGCTACACTACTGTGTCACCCCTTTAAGATAAAGAGTGTTAACCTTTCTCTCCACAGATGCTGCCTGTCCTGTTGAGTTCCTTCACCATTTTGTTTGTTGCTACAGATTCCAGCATCTGAGGCTCTTTTGTCCTCTGTATCTTCATAAATTAACCTCCATTATCCTCTAATTTTCATTAGTAATATTTGATTGAATGTTGTAGATAGATTGTGTAAAAGATCCCTCTGATATGTCAACTCAACATCAATTTGAACTTCAGCATTTCTGTGGGATAATTATGTGAAACTAGTTCAATGCAAATTATGTACTTCTTTGATGGTTAATGGCTGGAAAAATCACATATGCTTTCTGTGTGATGATATTTATGTGTTGGGCCATCAAACATCACTAAATTGAAGGATTATTCCTTAAATCCTTGTAACAGTTCTATAAGTTTATTCTGCCAATAACCTGGCATCAAGTTATTTTCAGCACCCTTTGTTTGGTCCAATTTCTAAATGTAAGTTGTGGTCACTGTTATCCTGGTGCTACCCTTGTGAACAAATACCTTATTTGTGCTTGTTGATGAGAATATTATCTAGTATGTTTACTCTAAGATTCTCTTCAAGAAAACAACTTCTGAAATGAAAATTTATTCACTTAAGTAGAAAAAAATAGAGAAGCTAAATATTTTCCTAAATGATGAGAGACGGAGAAATCCCTCATTCAGAATCATCACAGAGTTAGCAATTAGATGGAGAAAACAAATCAAAAGATTTAAAGATTCAAAGTACATTTGTTCTCAAGGAATGTAGACAGCACACAACCCTGAGATTCTTCTTCCCACATAGAGCCACGAAACAAAGAAACACCATTCTGAAGAGCTAAAGCAGAGGAAGAAATTGGATTTTTGAAGAATCATCTGAGCACTGACAACCCAGGGCTCACAATATGTTATACACAGAAGGCAAGTTGTAGAAAATTTATCCTTACAGTATCAATGAGAAATTACTTAATTGATAACTCAGCCAATTGTAAATTCAGCCAGGCTGCGAAGGAACAAAGATGAGCTTTTTAAAAAAATTACTTTGATGTGACATTTTCAAATATAACAAAAGAGTTTCTCCCAGAATGAAAATGGCTAATACAAGGGGGTATAATTTTACCGGGTGGAGGGGTGGAGATACATCTATACCAAAGGATGTGTATGGTGCTCCTTCGCTCTGCCAGCCTGCAGGACACCCTTAGACAAAGTATAGCACCTGCTTAGCACCCCCTCTCCCATTCAGAGTCATGTGAAGCCAGGGGGCAGGAGGTGGATGGTCATTTAAGCAGCTGGTGCATATCATAATATCACATCATATCATATGTGACCACTGACGTCAGGCAGACAATCGCTGAAACCACTTCTGTCGAAAAATTTGCCAAGAACCATCATGGTCACGGAAAGACCATAATCGCCCACATCATATGGCATGGTGGCACATAATGAATGAACAATTGCACAATAATTTTAAGATGACTGGAGGAAAGTATGGGACATGGGAGTGTCAGATTTAGGTTCTTTACAAAGAGTTGTGGGTGCATGGAACACTCTGGCAGTGGTGATGGCAGAGGTAGATATGTCAAGGACATTGAAGAGACTCTTAGATTGGCACATAGATGATTGAACAATGTAGGACTATGTAGGAAAGAAGAGTTAGATGGATGTTAAAGTAACTTAAAAGATTGACACAATATCATGGGCCAAAGGGCCTGTATTGAGCTGTGTTCTACAAGGGCATATGTTCCACATTCGTGGCAACATTATAACAACTAAGAAGCAATCAGCAATCTGGCACATTTGAGAAGGATCCACGTTGGATGGGGTGCAACTTTTCTTCGGTCCTAGTGAGGATAGAAGTGGGTGATGAGAGGAAATGGATTTGATTCAGGTTCAAGGAGGTTGCGAAAACTGTAAATGATTCACTCTCAGGCAACAGCTGGTTAGCAAAAAGAAATTTCTGTGGGGGTCCAAAGACAATGCCATTTGTTCTTGTCATTGTTTAAATGAAAGATATTGTTGTACATTAGAATATGAAAAACACTTGAGAATAACTAACTACAGTATATCAAACATGTTACAGAACCATATTACTATTACAAATAGTTGTTAATGGTATGATGGTATTTGATTTGCTGTCTCTGAAGTTCTGAACACAAAACAACATCTTAAGACCTCTCTGATATAGATAGCTAAGGGTGGCTACAGTATAACCTTACTAAAGAGAGTCACCTGAACTTCAAAGGCTAGATCAATTCCCTGTTTTATCTTCCACCGAGGGTTTAGCTGCAAAACCCACTAGTATTCCAACAATGGATCTTCCCTCCCTACCAAGGAGGAGATGCTTCCAGCTAGTGAGTAGATTAAACATGGTGAATCATTTATTAATTTGGATAAAATTCTTAAAACACATTTAAACGCAGAAGATTTCTACCTAATCAAATTATAATCAATTTTCAAAACACAAAGGATATTCAAAAACACAGGTGTAAGTTAAAAAGACATATCAATGAATTGCAGAGGAATGAGTCATCCATCACAGAAATCAAAGGCAGAGGATTGCATTCTAGTTACCCTGGCTTTCTGTCTTTATTCTTTTTGTGCTGTCTTTACGACAGTTATTTAGTTTATAATATTTCTGCTTAGTAATTCATTCGATAGTATTTTCTAGTTAGAATTAGAAGTGTTTAAAGTATATTCATTGCATGTAAAATATATCAGCATGCGATGACGTCACATCCAGTTTCGCCGCGTCTTGTGGGAAAGTACCGGTTTGAAATTAGCGCGAGGGTGGGGGCTCACCACGAGGCACACCTGAGCAGAAGTTGTTTTGCAGGCATGAGAAATCACAGTGAGAGCAACGCTTTTTCACCATATGTTAATGTGAAGAGTGAACAGTAAATGGTTAATCTTACTGCGATCTGGTTCTTATTGACTGTGGTTTATCTCGACGTTTAATTCGGCGTTTCGTTACACGCGAAGGAGAACGTTACAGTGAAAAAGTGACATTATCAGGTGTTTCAAGTGCTGCAATGTCAGCTCGATCCAAAATCAAGTCGACGCCGCCCAGCGACAAGGGCAGTAAACCGACATCAAGTAAGTCCACCCAGGCAAGAGCCAAGGCAGAAGCCGCCAAGGTGCGACTGCGTTACGCCAGACAAGAAGCAGTTTTGAAAATGAAACAGGCCACCAGAGAAGCCGAAATCCAGAAGGAAAAGGCTGCCAGAGAAATGGAAGCGGCTGCCAGAAAAGCCGAAATCCAGAAGGAAAAGGCTGCCAGAGAAATGGAACAGGTCACCAGAGAAGCCGAAATCCAGAAGGAAAAGGCTGCCAGAGAAATGGAACAGGCCACCAGAGAAGCCGAAATCCAGTTGGAAATGGCAAAGATATCGACAAAGTTGCAAGTGCTGCAGCTAGAAAGAGAAGAAGAAGCTGCCAAGGCGGAAGCAGAGTACATAGAAGAATCTGAAGGGTCGCGTGATCTGACCAAAGTAAGATCTACTTTAGAAAGGACCAGACTGGAACGCACAAGCGACTATGTACAATATCAAACAGACAGGCAGGCTCGTCTCCCCTCTCCATACGTATTCGATAACTTCCCCAGCTACGAGGAACCTCAGAGAGTCACGATTGCATCACATCCATACGAGGAAGAAAATTTACCCTCACGGCTCTGTGATGAAGTCAAGAATGAAAGAACCGACAACGCTCCTTCACCCCCACAACAGGACGGCGAGGAGGGAGAGGTTCACTCCAGGACAACCATTGTCAGCTTGAACTGTACAGAAGTTTGCGGTCAAACTCAGTCAAGCCGTTCTTGTTCCAAGATCTGCCTCACTAAGGTGTACCTTAAAGAAGCACAACAAGACATTACCAAGCGTAAAGTAACTGACGAGATGCCAGGTCAGTCAGTTTTCGTTCAAACCGAGCATGGAAACAAACTTGCACAATCAGCTCAAGATACCATTTCTTTAAAAACCAAAGACACCAAGGTCTTCAGAGATGAAGCAAATAATGGGGTTGCCCCATTGCCTTTCAGAGAACCACGCCAGCGCTCACCAGATAACAAAGAGCAGGCAGTCAAACGGTTCACGTCCTTACGGAAAACCCGGAAGAGGAAACCTGAGATGCAGCAACGCACCCGATTGGCCCACGAGGTACTGTGCACCCTAATGGCAGAGGTCACAGCCATTATAAACGCACAATCACTCCTACCTGTGTCTTCTGACCCAGAAAACCCCTTCATACCTTCGCCATCAATGCTCCTTACACAGAAGGTAGGAACACCTCCTCCACCAGGAGACTTCTCAGACAAGGATTTGTACACAAAGCAATGGAGACAAGTCCAGGCTCTGGCAAATCAGTTCTGGCCTCGCTGGAGACAAAAATATCTACCTTTGTTGCAACAGAGACGAAAGTGGACAGAACCCCACAGGAATCTTCAAGTTGGAGACTTAGTCCTGCTCAGGGACAAGCAAATCGCCCGCAACAGCTGGCCAACGGCCAGAATCACTGCTACATTCCCTAGCGGGGATGGACATGTTAGGAAGATCGAATTGAAGACCACCGACCAAGGCGATGTGAAAATTTACCAAGGGCCAGTTACTGAAGTTATTCTACTTCTACCCAATGACTGATTAAGAGACTAAGTTTTGTACTCTGCTCATTGTGACCTTACGAAGGTCAAGCGGGGAGTGTGCTGTCTTTACGACAGTTATTTAGTTTATAATATTTCTGCTTAGTAATTCATTCGATAGTATTTTCTAGTTAGAATTAGAAGTGTTTAAAGTATATTCATTGCATGTAAAATATATCGGCATGCGATGACGTCACATCCGGTTTCGCCGCGTCTTGTGGGAAAGTACCGGTTTGAAATTAGCGCGAGGGTGGGGGCTCACCATGAGGCACACCTGAGCAGAAGTTGTTTTGCAGGCATGAGAAATCACAGTGAGAGCAACGCTTTTTCACCATATGTTAATGTGAAGAGTGAACAGTAAATGGTTAATCTTACTGCGATCTGGTTCTTATTGACTGTGGTTTATCTCGACGTTTAATTCGGCGTTTTGTTACACGCGAAGGAGAACGTTACACTTTTCATTCCTTGATCATTCCTAACAAGCCTAAATGCTTCTTTTTTTTGTAACTTGATGACTTCACACACATATGAAATTTATTTCAGAAACCTTTGCTATGAAATTCACACAGATTCTGAACGCTTCTGGGGACAGAGATCCAAGACACCCAAAATTAATGGCTGAAAGGGCTGACACTCTGACTACACAAAGCTCCCAATTATTGATAGATCAGCTATTGATGTGCTAAATGTGCTATTAGTCAGCTCTCCAAGCTTCTTCAAACTGAATACTTAGCCAGTGTTGTCTGGTCTGGTTTAGGCCCAATAAACGTAATCCTTTGTTTTACACTGCATCTCTTGAGCAGTGGGCCCTGTGCGTGGGCCAGCAGTCTGTGCTCTATAGACAAGGCTGTTTGCTTGTAAATCTGTCTTTTTAACTTTGGGTTGATTATTGCTTGCAACTTACTTTGAGAACTGAAGACTGGTTCTTGTTTACAACAAGAAGCTGAGCAAAGAAAATTGGTTTGGAGTGTGACTTACTAAAAACCACACGTTGAACCCTTCAAAAGTTGAGCTTGGAAAAAAGACCCCCTCAGGCCCTGGAGAGTGAATATCCATCACAAAGGCATGCTTATTAGAGACTAGAGTTAACACAAAGATGGTATGTACTGATTATTCAATGATTGGTTATTTTCCTGATAAAGGGTTTAGTGCTTTCCCAGCATATATAATGAGTAAACTCTTCTTGGGTTTACATCCGGGTACAGGTACCAATTATAACTGGCATTTCAATGACAAACTCTATCATTTTCTTCAGGGATGACGCCCGGCAAATCTAGACCAGTGGTATTTATACCCCAGTCGTTACTCCCTCCTGATTGGTTAGTCCTTAACCAATCAGCTTTCCACTCTCCCAGCTTGTTCACAATCAAATTCCTGTTCTTACTTAGAGCAAGACCTGTGCATTTGTTAAAATTCTTTCCATCTAGTTTTATTTCAATGGTTTATTTTACCAGGTGGTCCCAAAGCCAGTGGCGCAGCATAGTACTTTTGTGTCATTGTACCATAGAGTGTTCTGCTGCTGCCAATTTCTCCAGGTAATCCAAACGGAGAGACCTCCAGTGCTCCTTGATGCAGGTTGCCACGATGCGTCCCATCTGGCTGATGAACACTGCTCTGCATTCACAGGGAATCCTGTGAACACCATTTGACCTGAATCCCAGGTCATCTTTGACCTGCATAAGCTGTGACCTGAGCTTCCTTAAGGGAACCTGTAAGGAACCCATTTTGATTGATACCTGTACCTGGTTGGAAGCATGAGAAGAATTATTCATTATTTTCCTGATAGCTTTCACAATATGATTTGACTTATTGCCTGTCAATATTGTAAGCCTGACATCTTGAAAGTTTTGAAGTCCTCAGATCCTGACAGTTACATAGCTTTTATCTGTCTTCTCACAACCTGAAGATAGATTTGATTAGCTTTGATAACAGGTGTATATATAGATATCTACAGTACTGGGCAAAGGACTTAGAAATATGTTTAAAAAATTCTGTAAATTTAATACAAAGTGCAGTAAATAGTAAAAAACTAAATCAAACTGCATCAGTCCTCTTAGGTACACAGTTGTGGTGTTTCATAAGAAAATCAGCTGGCAGGTTGTTCCAAGCTCCTTGGAGAACTTGCCACAGTTCTTCTACAGACTTTGACTGTCTCACTTGTTTCTGTCTCTCCAAGTAATCCCAGACAACTTCAGTGTTCTGTGGAGGTTATACCATTTGAAACCGTATATATATATACACACAGTGTGTATGTGTATGTATATATTTTATATACATCTTCTTTGGTTGTCCATTGAAATCCAGTGATGACATCCACTCCTTTAACGGTGAGATCTTTGATGACTACTATTGCCGCAGATGGCCTTGTCACCCTTGTTCTTATAAATGACAATGATGTTTACATTTCTCCATTACTGTGGGATGTTCTCATCAGTCCAGGTCTTGGTGATGTACTAGTAGAGGTTTAATGATAACTCCGATGCCATCCACAACTTGCTTAAGGACATGCACAAAGCACACCGGGCAGCTTTAGATAACCCTTCATCCACCAGCATCAGGCAGCATTGGCAGGCAGCTCGGAGTAAAGTGCAAAAGGCAATACAGACCATACAAAATGAGTGGTGGACTGAAAAGGCACATGAACTCCAGTCCTTGGCCGATAATAATGACATGCATAATTTTTACAATGCTGTCAAAACCATCTATGGCCCAATAAATCGATGCATTACTCCCCTAAAAACAGCAGGTGGACAAACACTTCTGAAGAATTAGAATACCATTCCGCTGAGGTGGGCCGAGCATTTTAACACCCTGCTTAATCAGGACTCTGACGCAGACCCCACCATCCTGAACTGCCTGAACTTCCTCCTATCCATGACCTCAGCCTACCACCAACATTCCAGAAGGTTCTATCAGCTGTCCATTCCCTTAAGAACAACAAGTCCCCTGGTAGTGACAATATCTCTGCTGAGCTACTGAGGTGTGTGTGTGTGTATACATAGAGACACGCATACACACTAGGGTGGAGAGAGATTTGTGAATGACTGTAGTCTGCTTTGGGTCTTTTTGGAGGGAGCAGCAGAGAGGAAAAGAGGGAAAATGTCACTGAATCCCATTGGAAGGAGAGTCCCCATTGCAAGAACTGCTTTGTGCAGATTCATGGCTCCAAGGAGGAAGGGCCAATACTCCTGAGAGAGAGCCAGTTTGTTCGAGTTGGACTTCAAGGGAAGTTCGGAATGTGGGGTGTGCATTCACGCAGACTGGAGTCCAGCACGTGCGTAAAAGATTACTCCAGTATAAGCTCCAACAATCTGTGCACATTAGACTGGTTTAACTGTAATCGGCCCTTTCATCTTCTTTTCCCTTTCACATTAACTGTTCCTCATAGGTGTAATTCACAAATATATAATTTTATATGGTGTATGATCTATTATTTCTTGACAACAGACAATTGTGAATAGGTAGTATTTACAGAAGTCGAGGTTCACTTTAATTGGAATATCATGACATTCCCATTTGGTTCAACCTTAAATCATACCAGCCCTAGACATATATTGTTTGTGAAAGGTGGCCTTCTTACTGCTGAATCACATAGCTGTTAGCAAAGCAGGCTAATAAGCCAAATTTGCATATGAGCACAATGAGGGCATTACATATATATACACACACACATAAAAATGACTTTTGCACACTACTGTATATAATTTATTTATAGATACAGCATGGAACAGGCCCTTCCGGCCCTTTGAGCCTCACTACCCACAAACCCTTTGATTTAACCCTAGCCTCATCTCAGGACAATTTACAATCACCAATTAACCTACTAAGTGGTACGTCTCTGGACTGTGGAAGGAAACTGAAGCACTTGAAGAAAACCCACGTGCACAGGAGAAGGAACGTACAAACTTACTTATGGAGGATACTGAAATTGAACACCAACACCCTGAGATGTAATAGCATCACGCTAACCTCTATGCTACTCTTGCACCCCAAATTACATATGTGTCTCTCATTCTGTGTGAGCAATCCTTGCTTCTTGTTGCCGCTCTGCAGAGTGAACATATTTTAAAACATGTAGCCTATGGTTGCCTATCAGATCCTTTATTGCCAAACATTTGTCTTCTTTAACTGGCAACATTCTTATCTTTGTTCCTACTCTAATTGTCCCATTGCTGGTGAAAGCACGACCAGAACATAATGAACCAAAAATTTATTGAAAATGTAATGTGCTTAAAAGCAAGAAATAAATGAGGAAGAGATGAAAAAGCTCTTTTGAAAATTAAGTACTTCTCAATAACTTACTAAATTGCTTATTTTGTCAGTTTAATAAAATAAGCAGTAACATTTGAAGAGACAAAGCTTGCTACTGACAAAGCCACTTAATCATTTGTAAACACAGCCTAATCTAATAATACTATAGCATTTCAAATTAGGTTTCTATTAAAAATATCCCTGCTTCATAACCATCTTTCTTGCATAACCCAGGTTAAACACTTAACTAAAGATCTCAGCAGCACATCTTCATCTTGATGCCAAGTGACAGAACTTTCTTGACCGACCTCCCATTTGGCACGTTATCAAATGTAGACAACATTCAATTCCTTGTCTTCATCAACTTTCCTTGTAACTTCCTTGAAAAATTGTAAGAATGGTTAAACATGACCTACCATGCTTAAGTCCTGCCGAAGGGTCTCAGCCCGAAACGTTGACTATACTCTTTTCCATAGATGCTGCCTGGCCTGCTGAGTTTCCAGCATTTTGTGAGTGTTGCTACCACGTTGGCTATCGCTATTTTTCTACACACAGTGGCCACTTTATTAGATACCTCCTGTACCTAAGAAAGTGGCCACTGAGTGTATGTTTGTGGTCTTCAGCTTCTGTAGCCCATCCACTTCAAAGTTCAACATGTTGTGTTGTCAGAAATGCTCTTCAACATGCCATTGTTGTAATGTGTGGCAATTTGAGTTACTGCCACACTCCTGTCTGCTTGAACTAATCAGGCCATTCTCCTCTGACCTCATTAATAAGGCATTTTCACCCACAAAACTGCTGTTCACTGGATTTTTTTTTTGTTTTGCTTTTCATACCATTCTCTGTAAACTCTAGAGACTATTGTGCAAGAAAATCCATTGAGATCAGCCAGGATTTTCTGAGATACATCAAACCACCACAACAATTATTCCACAGTTAAAGTCACTTAGATCACATTTTGTTCCAGTCTGATGCTTGCTCTGAACAACAACTAAACCTCCAGTCCATTTATGTATGCGTTTATGGATTGAGTTGCTGCATGATTAGACATTTACGTTAATGGGCAGGTGTATCTAAAAAGCCACCATTGTGTGTATAGAGATACTGTGCTACATATCATCAGGAGGGGGAGAAAGCAATTTACAAAAAGAAAGCCATTTTTCTTGTCATAGTGTACTTACCCATAAATGCTCCATGCTACAAATATATGGAACATCTTCAACTTGTTAGCTACGTAACGCTGTGGTAATTATCAAACATTCTATTCCAGTGGAATTATTTTCTTTAAGATGTTGAAGCTTTTACTATAAATGCCCCTTTGTGGATAACAGTAAGTGGTCTTTTTTTTCCCCAGTTCAAATACTATCGTTGGGCAGAAGGTCACAAGTTTCTTGCATGGTAGGGATTTGGAATTCAACCGATGAATTTTGTGTCAACTCGATTACCTTTTGTATAATGCCTGAAGCAAAGTGATGGCCTCACAGTTTTGAAATAGAATTCTGAAGGATTAAAGCAATCTATTTCCAAGATAAAAAGAAAATTAATGAAACTAGAGATTATCATTCTGCCTTTCTGTGTCTGCTTTTCTTCCAGCAATCTTCATTTATAAAAGCCAAAACAAGCATAAACAATTTTTTTTCTGTTTATTACAGTTTTTTTCATAGTCCTCAATAATGTTGGCACACTGATCTGCAAAACTTGACCAAAACTCATTGTTTTCAATTAAAGCCAATAAATACTCCTTACTGAAATTGAATTGAGGATGATTAGCAATTCACGCAATAATCAGGAGCAAAAAACTGAAACTTTTCAAAAGTAGTTTGTATTCATTCAGTAAGTTATGGTAAGGTACGGTGGCCTAAAACTGTGTGCCATGTATGAAGCCATCCAAAGAAATCATGACATTTGCCGAAATGCAGATGATCAATACTGTGATCAATGGGTCTGAGCAGCAATCCACAATGAGAAATTGTGTAGAAGGCTCTGAGAGACACCCTAGATGATGGATAATAGGATAACAGATCCTATAGATAAGTTGAAAAATAAATCAATATAGATATAACATAATTTATCTCCGGACAAAAAAGGAGAATTGCCACAGAGGAAGCAGGAGATTACCAAACAATCAGACAATGACCATCTCAAAGAAGAGTGTCCAAACATCTACCAGTGATATATTAGATGGAAGAGCAAAGCCTCAGAACACAAGGATATCCCTTTAGAAGGAAGATGAGGAGGAATTTTTTAACTAGAAGGTGGTGAAATTGTGACATTAATTGCCACAAATGACTATAGCAGCTAAGAATTTGGGTATATTTAAATGGGAGGTTTATAGTTTCTTGAATAGTAAGGGAGCTAAAGGTTACTGGGCGAAGGCATAAGAATAGGATTGAGAGAGCTAATCAACTAATGCACCATCAATAACTCTCGGAGACGGGAGGCGAGATATAGGCTTTTATTCGTTGGAAGAGAGCAGTCAGCAGCAAGAAACCACCATACAACATCCTGGAGACTGAGGGAGGAGCAGTGCCTCCAATCGCCTTTATACAGGGGTGTGTGGGAGGAGCCACAGGAGCAGTCAGCGGGGGGGGAGCGTGTCCAGACAGGTATATGTAGTTCACCACATTCACCCCCCCTTTTGTTTTAAAAGAGAGTCCCCATGGGGTGAAGTTTCTTACAAGTATATTTACAGGTTAAGTCTATCAGGTGGTCAAATCTGTCACTGCGATCTACGTAGCACCGGTGGTGATTGCACCGGAGATGGTGGTTGTGCTGGTTCTGGCCTGACATGAAGTGTTGGCCCATTAGGCGTCAGTGATCCCTCATGCGTGTGCGAGGCGCCCGGTATGGGAGTGTCATGAGGAGTCTGTATAGGGCTTGACGTGCGCGGTGTCTTGTGGGTATACATCTCAGTGGGTACGGGGTTCATAGTCACCGTGCAGTGTTCGGGGTAGAGGTTTGGTGCTTCTGCAGGCGCCAGGTCGCGGACAGAGACCGTGTCCTCCTGCCCATCAAGTAAGACCACGTGAGCATACTGGGGGTTTGCATGTAGTAGATGAACCCTCTCTACCAGTGGGGAGTATTTATTGCTTCGCACATGTTTCCGGAGCAGCACTGGCCCTGGGGATGTCAGCTGAACCGGTAGGGTGGTCCCAGTGGCAGACTTCCTGGGAAAAGAAAAGAGGCGCTCGTGAGGGGTGGCATTGGTGGATGTACATTACAGAGAGCGAATAGAGTGGAGTACCTCGGGGAGGACCTCCTGCCATCGAGAGACCGGCAACTCTTTTGACTTAAGGGCTAAAAGTGTGGCCTTCCACACTGTGGCATTCTCCCTCTCCATCTGTCCATTACCCCAGGGATTATTGCTCGTGGTCCTACTTGTAGCAATGCCCCTAGCCAGCAGGTACTGGCACAGCTCCTCGCTCATAAAGGAGGACCCTCTATCACTGTGGATATAGCAGGGATATCAAAACAGAGTGAAGAGCTGGTGCAGGGCTTTTATGACGGACATGGCAGTGGTATCGGAGCAGGGGATGACAAAGGGGAACCGCGAGTACTCGTTGATAATGTTGAGAAAGTAGACATTGCTGTCGGTGGAGGGAAGGGGGCCCTTGAAGTCAACACTCAGTCGCTTAAAAGGGCGGGTGGCCTCGATAAGTTGCACCTTGTCAGGACGGTAGAAGGGCGGTTTGCACTCAGCACAGACTTGGCAGTCCCTGGTCATCGTCCTGATATCCTCAAGGGAGTAAGGCTGCTTCTGGGCTTTCACGAAATGGTAAAATCGGGTGACCCCCGGCTGGCAAAGATCTGCTGGCACACACTCCCCGGGATAGGGCATCAGGGGGCTCATTGAGCCTTCCAGGCCGGTACAGGATATCGTCGTTGTAGGTGGAGAGTTCTATTCTCCACCGCAAAATTTTATCATTTTTGATTTTGCCCCGCTGTTGATTGCTAAACATTAACGCAACTGAGCTCTGGTCAGTCAGCAAGGTGAACCTTTTGCCGGCGAGATAGTGCCTCCAGTGCCTAATAGCTTCCACTATGGCCTGGGTTTCTTTCTCCACCGCCGAGTGCCGAATTTCAGGGCCTTGAAGGGTACGAGAGAAGAATGCTACTGGCCTGCCTGCCTGATTGAGGGTAGCAGCCAGCGCAAAGTCAGAGGCGTCACTCTCTACTTGGAAGGGAATGGTCTCGTCCACCGCATGCATCGTTGCTTTGGCAATGTCCCCTTTAATGCAGCTGAAGGCCGTGCAGGCCTCGGCAGAGAGGGGAAATGTGGTAGACTTGACCAGAGGGTGGGCCTTGTCTATGTAATGAGGAACACATTGGGCGTAATAGGAAAAGAAGCCCAGGCACCGTCTGAGAGCTTTGAGAGTGGTGGGAAGAGGGAGTTCCAACAGGGGGCGCATACGGTCGGGATCAGGGCCAATGACTCCGTTCTCCACAACATACCCAAGGATAGCAAGTCGGGTGGTTCTGAACACACTCTTGTCCCTGTTATAAGTAAGGTTCAGGGCTTTGGCCATTTGGAAAAATCATTGGAGGTTGGCTTTGTGATCCGGCCAGTCGTGACCGCAGATGGTGATGTTGTCCAGATATGGGAATGTGGCCTTCAGTTGGCACTGGTCCACCATCCGGTCCATTTCCCTTTGGAAGACAAAGACACCATTCGTGAAACCAAAGGGGACGCGCAGGAAGTGATAGAGCCTGCCGCCCACCTCGAAGGCGGTGTAGGGGCTGTCCTCCAGGCGGATGGGGAGCTGGTAAACAGCGGATTTCAGATCTATGGTCGAGTACACCTTGTACTGAGCTATCTGGTTGACCATATCCGCGATGCGGGGTAGGGGGTACGCGTCAAGCTGTGTGAACCTATTGATGGTCTGGCTATAGTCAACGACCATCCTATTTTTCTGTCCTGTCCGAACAACAAACACCTGGGCCCTCCAAGGACTTGTGCTTGGCTCAATGATCCCTTCCCTGAGCAGCCGCTACACCTCCGACTTAATGAAGGCCCTGTCCCCCGCGCTCTATCTCCTGCTTTTAGTTGTCGCAGGTTTACAGTCGGGGGTCAGGTTGGCGAACAGCGGTGGGGGAGGGATCTTGAGGGTGGAGAGGCTGCAAGTGGTGTCAGTAGCGCAGCTGTTGCATGGTGCTGGGTGGGATGTGCGGGTCGGTGTGTGTGTGTGTGTGGTCAGTAGCAGGGTATATGAAGAAGTCCCACAAAACTGAGGATTCCTGACAGTGAGTGGTGAGAGGGGCCCGTCATATGCCATTGTCGCACTTTTTAGGTGTCTCTGGAAGTCCAGCCCCACTAGCACAGGTGCACACAATTGAGGCATAACTCTGTATCCTGATATTCTGTGCCCTGCACCACCAATGTCGCTACACAACCCCCCCGGATGTCTGTGGAATGTGACCCAGAAGCCATGGTGACCCTCTGGCTTACTGGCTGTGTCAAGAGTCCGCAGCGTTGCACTGTGTCCGGGTGAATAAACCTCTCAGTGCTGCCCATGTCAAACAAGCAGCTAGTCCTGTGCCCCTCCACCAGAATGTCCATCATTTACCTTGCAAGCTGGTGTGGGGCGCTTTGGTCGAGGTTTACGGAGGCCAGAGTTGAATCGCCGTCCTGGTGCCCGGTAAGCACCCGTGGATCGGAGGCGGGGCATGCTGGCGCCGACAAAGATGGCCGCCCCCATGCCTCACACGAGGCAGGCAGGCAAGATGGCGGCGACCAAGATGGTGGCCCCCATGCCTCACACGCGGCGCTGCTCGACCCCGCTCGTGATTCAGACTTACAGACCTTGGCGAAATAGCCCTTCTTTCTGCAGCTGGAGCAGATAGCTTCTCAGGCCGGGCAGCGTTTTCGGGGGGGGGGGGGGTTTCAAGTCCACACTGCACGGACTTGCGACTGGCAGCAGCCATGGTTGATTGCGGGGAGTTCACGGACTCGCAAATGACAGCAGCTGTGGTCGATTCACTGGCGGGTGGCGGGATCTGCAGCGTCCATGGCACCGGCGGGAGCTCGCGCGGCTGGACAGCGTCAGCATTCTGCAGAGCAGCCTCCAGCGTGTCGGCCAGCTCGATCGCCGAGCATAAGGTAAGATCGGCATTTTCCAGCAGCCGCTGGTGCACGTACACTGACCTGATCCCTGTAACGAAGGCGTCTCGTACCAGGAGCTCCGCATGCTGTTCGGCCATTAGTCCCTTGCAGTCGCAGGCCTGCACAAGTGTCTGTAGGGCCCGGACAAACTCAGCGCTCGACTCTCCGGCCCGCTGCCGCCGTGTCGCTAAGCGATGTCTTGCGTAGACGGTGTTCACCGGCCGCAGGTATTGTCTTTTGAGGGCATCCAGTGCCCCTTGGTAGGTCGGCAGGTCCCTGATAAGGGAGAATACTTTCGGACTGACCCTGGAAAGGAGGATTTTGTGCATGATAGTGGGCTCAGTCACGCGAATCTCTTTCAAGTATGATTGCAAGCCAAAGTTCAAAGGCAAGAGCTGCTTCTGGAGCTTGAGGATCCAAGTCCAATTTTTCCGGACGTAAAATACTCTCCATGTTTTAAAATTCCAGCGAATAACATTGATGCACCATCAATAACTCTCGGAGACGTGAGGCAAAATATAGGCTTTTATTTGCTGGAATGGTGGAGCAGACTCGATGGGCTAATTGGCCTAATTCTGTTCCTATGTCTTATGATCTTATGAGAGGTTACAATTAACCAGAACCACATCTGTACCAAACATACAAATACAATTGCTGGTTTGAGGCTAGTAAAGCTTCTCCTGACTCCAAAATCCTTTCCATTATTCACAAGGCAAAAGTGATGGAATACTATGTGATGGAATATTATCCCACTTGCTCGAATTTGTGCATTTGCATTTACCCTGAAAACCCTGAGCATCATCAAGAATGAATCAGTCCATTCAATTGACACCCCATCCACCATAAGCAATTCTTTTCCTCCACTATTGGAAAACAATGATTGCATTGTGTATTATCTACAAAATACACTACAGTTACTCACCTATTTATTGCCTCTCAAACCCTTGACCTTTACCACAGAGTATTGTAAAATATTTAAGTCCATGAGAACCTGCAAATTCCCCTGTAAGATGCACAGCTATCCTGAATTGAAAGGCATCACTATTTTGCCATTGCTATCATGTATAAACCTTTAAACTTCTTACTAAGAGCACTGTAGGAATACTTCCACCAAAATAAAACACAACGCATTGAACCTGGTTAATCATAAACCTCTCAAGGCAGCTACCCATCACCTTCCTTGGTGCCCCTTCTCTTTCTTTTTATCCCATTGTCCACTGTCCTTTCCAGTAAGATTCCTGCTTCTTCAGCCCCTTACCTATTCCTCATATCACATTCCAGCTTCTCACTTCATCCCCCTCTCCCAACCCACCTACCTTCCCCTTCATCTGGTTTTGCCTATCATCTTCTAGCTTGTACTCCTTTCCCCTCCCCCCCTCCCCACTTTCTTATTCTGGCTTCTTCTCCCTTCCATTCTAGTCCTTATGAAGGGTCTCGGCCTGAAACATTGACTGCTTATTCCTTTCCATAGATGCTGCCTGACCTGCTGAGTTCCTCCGGTATTTTCTATGTGTTACCCAAGGCTTTTAGGGATCTCCAGATCTAGAAGAGTGAATTTAAAAAAAAAGGTTTACTCAAATGTGCTCGAATTAAATATGTTAAACCATTTTTCATTAAAGGACCATACTTTGTGAATCACAAAATTAACAATTGTTTCAACTTCAGATATAATTTGTTGTGAAGGATCTGGCACGTTAACATATTGGCTGTACAAGCAAACTGCTTAGCCTATTAACATTTTCTGAATGTTTTCACATACTTTTTTGAATCTGAGAGGAATTAAAATGCTCCATATCCATCAAACATCTGTTTCGATGTGAGTGGATAATATTCTCATCTCTCTTTCTCCAGTTTCATGTTTCACCCCAGAGATTTGACCACAAACATTGAAGCAAATATTTCAATAGAGTGTGACAGAGTTAAAAGAACCAATTTTTGATGAGATGTTAAAGCAGGGACCACTCCACACCCTCAGGTGACCATAAAAGCTGATGCTAGCTTAATGTGCAGCAGTTAGCAAACAGCATAACCAACTCTATTACCACTTTGCTCATTGTGAGAAGTTGTGCACAGGCTGACTACAATGCTTCTTAGTTTATAACAGTGAATACACTTCAAAAGAACTCCACTCACTGCAGAAGGCCTTCATCATTTGGGATCAGAGATGAAGATCAGAAAGGGCAAGAATAGCATAGCTGGGGGATCTGATGAAGTACTATGGACCTGAAATATTATCTGTTCCTCTCTTCACTGCTGCTGTCTGGCCTGTTCAATGCTTCTAGCATTTCCATTTTATCTCAGTTTTCCAACATCTGAAAGTTCAAAGTACGTTTATTATCAAAGTATGTATACCATATGCATAAACCTTGAATTCCATCTTCTTGCATGCAGCAACAAAACAAGAAAGCACAAAAGAAGCCATGAAAAGCCCTACATAACAAAGACCATCAACCATCCAATGTGTAAAAAAGAGCAAGTCATGTAAACAATAAAAAAACTTGAAAAGATAATATAAGACCGTAAGCCCATAACACATATGAGCAGAATTAGGCCATTCAGCCCATCAAGTCTGCTCTGTAATTCCGTCATGGCTGATCCCAGATCTCACTTAACCCCATACACCTGCCTTCTCACCATATCCTTTGATGCCCTGACCAATCAGGAAACTATCAACTTCCATTTTAAATATACCCACAGACTTGTCTTCCAGAGCAGTCTGTGGCAGAACATTCCACAGATTCTGTACCCTCTGGTGAAAAAAGTTCCTCCTTACGTCTATTTAAAAATTTTGCCCCTCAATTTTGAGGCTGTACCCTTTAGTTCTGGATATTCCCACCAGAGGAAACATCATCTCCACATCCACGCTATCTAGTCTTTAAACGTTAAGATTTCAATGAGATCTTCATGCATTCTTCTAAATTCCAGTGAGTACAGGCCCAAAGCTTCCAAATGTTCCTCATATGTTAACTCCTTTACTCCCAGAATGATCCTCATGAACCTCCTTAGGACTCTCTCTAATGACAACAGATCTGAGATATGGGGCCCAAAACTATTGACAATACTCCAAGTGCAGTTTGACTACTGTCTTATAAATGCTTAGCATTATTTCCTTGCTTTTATATTCTATTCCCCTTGAAATAAATGCCAACATTGCATTTGCCTTCTTTACCACAGTTAGCCTGTAAATTGACCTTCTGGGAGTCTTGCATGAGGGCTCCTAAGTCTTTCTCCACCTCTGACACTTGAATTTTCTCCCTATTTAGATAATATTGTTACTTTTACCAAAATGCATTATCATTATCATACATTTCCCAACACTACTCCATCTGCCACTTTTTTGCTCATTCTTCCAATTTGTCTAAATCCTGCTGTAATTGCATTGCTTCCTCAGCACTACCTACCCTCTACATATCTTCCTATTATTCTCAAACTTTGCCACAAAGCCATCAATTCCATTATCTAAATCACTGACAAACAATGTGAAAAGTAGCAATCCCCATACTGACCCCCGAGGAACACCACTAGACACTGGCAGTCAACTAGAAAAGGTCGCCTTTAATCCCACTCGCTGCCTCCTGCCTGTCAGCCATTCCTCTATCCATGCCAGTATCTTTTCTGAAATGCCAAAGGATCTTAATTTGTCAAGCAGCCTCCTGTGTAGCAACTTATCAGATCCCTTCTGAAAGTAACTGACATCCACCCTGCTTGTTACTTCCTCAAAGGACTCAAACATATTTGTCAGGTAAGATTTCCCATGACAGACACCAAACTAATACTTTATCATTAGTCTCCAAGTACCCCAAATCCTCATCCTTAAAAATAGGCTCCAACTCTTTCCCAAGCACTGAGGTTAGGTTAACTGGTCTATAATTTCCTTTCTTATGCCTTCTTCCCTTCTTAAAGAGTGGAATGACATTTGCAATATTCCAGTTCTCCAGAACCATGCCAGTATCAAGTGATTCTTGAAGGATCATGACCAATACATCCATTATCGCTTCAGCAATCTCTCTCAGGACTCTGGGATGTAGTCCATCTTGTCCAGGTGACTTATTCACCTCAAAACCTTTGAGTCTGCCCTGCACATTTTGATCTGTCATAGCAATGGCACACACTCTGGCTCCCTGACACTAATGGACCTCTGGCATACTACTAACATCTTCCCTAGTGAAACCTAATGCAAAGTACTTATTAAGTTCATCTGCAATAACTTTGTTCCCCATTTCTACCTCATCAGCATCATTTTCCAGTTGTCCAGAATCACCCTCCCTCTTTATATAACAGAAAAAAAACTTTTCATAACTTGCTTTATATTATTGGCTTGATTGCCCTCACATTTCATCTTTATCTTTCTTACTGCTTGTTTTTTGTTGTCTTTTGTTGGATTTTAAAAGCTTTCCAAATATACAACTTTCCATTCACTTTTGCTCACTCATATGCCCTTTCCTTGGCTTTTATGCAGCCTTTAACTTCCCTTGTCAGCTATAGCTGCTTACCTCTGCCATTTGAGAACTTCTTCTTCTGTGGGACATATCTATCCGGCAGTTTGTGAATTATTCCCAGAAACATCAGCCACCTCTGCTCTGCCATCACCACTGTCAATACTCCTCTAATCCACCTGGGCAAGTTCCTCTCTCATTCTCTCTCTGTCATTCCTTTTATTCCATTGTGATATTGATACATGTGCCTTATCTTTCTCTCAAATTGCAGAATGAACTTAATTATATTATGATCACTGCTTCCTAAGGCTTCCTTTACATTAAGCTCCCTAATAAGATCTGGGTTATTAAACAACACCCAGTCTAAGATAACCTTTTCCCAGTAGGCTCAAGCACAAGCTGCTCTAAAAAGCCATCCTAAAGGCATTCAACAAATTCCCTCTCTTACAATCCAACATCAACCTGATTTTCCCAATCCCCTTGCATATTGAAGTCTCCTATTACAATTGTGTCATTACCCTTATTACATGCCTTTTCCAGCTCCCTTTGCAATATCATCCCCTCATCTTGGCTACTATTTGGAGACGCATATATTATTCCCATAATGTTCTTTTTACCCTTGCAGTTTATTAACTCCACCCTCAAAGACTCAACTTTCTCTGACCCTATGTCACTCTTTCTAAAGATGTAATTCCATCTCTTCCCAACAGAACCACATCTCCACCTATGCCTTCCTGCCTGTCCTTTTGATACAAAGGAAATCCTTTGATGTTAAGCTCCAAACTATGGCCTTCTTTCAGCTACGACTCAGTGATGCTCACAACGTCATACTGACCAATCTCCAGCTGTGCCATGAGTTCATCCATCTTATTCTGAATACAAAGCACATTTAAATACAGCACCTTCAATCCTGCGTTCCTCACACTTCTATACAGAACATGAGCTGCAAAGTGGAAATTGAGTCACATCTATGGAGCCAGTTCAGCACTGAGGCAGTGGAACTGCTCCAGGATCCCGACGGCTGCAGACTACACAGCCTGTTCAATGTGGATGCAAGTGAAACTGGCTCAGGAGCCCGATGGCTTCAGGGCAAACACTGCTCTTGAACATGATGACATTGAGCCAAGACTCCTGCACCTACAGACTAATGAAGAGAAGAGAGGGAGACAGGTCAAATGCAGACAGTTCTTTATTTTATTTTCACCATGTTTATTTAAATTTCACCATTTTATTTTAATAACATTTCTCTTAATTTTACTAACACAAAATGTTTTAAACCCAGAGTTATAAGTGCTATCAGAACTAGTTATGTTGAAATGTCCTGCCATGGAGGAATTATCTTTTTTGTCTCAATGTCTCTCTGACTTGTAAAGAAGATATGCTGTGTTATTGGTAGTGATTTGTTCTTGTCACATGCACCCAGATACAGTGAAAAGTTTTTCCTGCATACTGTTAGAATATTACTCAGTGTTCTGAGGTTGAACAAGATAAAACCGTAACAATGCAGAATAAAGCGTAACAGCTACAGTGCAAGAAAACAATAAGGTGCAAGATCATAATGAGGTAGATTGTGATGTCAAGATTCCAATTTATTGCACTAGAGATCTATTTAATTGTCTACAGCAGTGTTATAGAAACTGTCTTTGAGCCCAATGGTACATGCTTTCAGACATTTGCATCTTCTACCTGATGGGAAGGGAGAGAATAGAGAATGTTTGGATTAATTTTATATATTGGTGAGACCTGACGCAGACTGGGAGACTGTTTTGCTGAACACCTATGCTCGGTCCACTAGAAAAAGCAGGATCTCCCAGTGGCCACACATTTTAATTCCACGTCCCATTCCCATTCTGATATGTCTATCCATGGCCTCCTATATTGTCAAAATGAATCCAAACTCAGGTTGGAGGAACAACACCTTATATACCAGCTGGGTAGCCTCCAACCTGATGGCATGAACATTGACTTCTCTAACTTTTGTTAATGCCCCTCCTCCCCTTCTTACCCCATCCCTGACAGATTTAGTTGTTTGCCTGTTCTCCATCTCCCTCTGGTGCTCTCCCCCCTCCTTTCTTTCTCTTGAGGCCTCCCGTCCCATGATCCTTTCCCTTCTCCAGCTTTGTATCACTTTCGCCAATCACCTTTCCAGCTCTTAGCTTCAACCCACCCCCTCCGGTCTTCTCATATCATTTCGCATTTCCCCCTCCCCCCACTACTTTCAAATCTCTTACTATCTTTCCTTTTGGTTAGTCCTGATGAAGGGTCTCAGCCCGAAATGCCGACAGCGCTTCTCCCTATAGATGCTGCCTAGCCTGCTGAGTTCCACCGCATTTTGTGTGTGTTGTTGCCTACAATTATTGTATTAATTCCAAAACTAAACCAGCCATCCCGACTTGTAGAAGCTTTTGTTTGATCATTCTGTGGATCAGCCACTCACCTATTTATATGATGGGACCTTGAAATTTTCCAGTGACTGCTGAATTAAGAATCTCAGAGTCATCCTTAATCAGATTGATTATCTTGCAATCAAAAATGTCTCAAAAAGAATAGGATTATTTATGATTTCACGAAGGCAAATTTGGAAATGCCTTCACTTGAAATAAGGATTGTTATATATGTGGGAATAAATGACTCATCTGAAAGGAGATAAATTTAGATATGAAGAAAACTTAGCAGTGCATTCAGGTTACTATAAGGATTCAAAGTAATTATTATGTGCATGAGTAAAGCAATAAAATGACTGATTTAAGTCCTGATGAAATGTGTTAGGCACAGGGAACAAAGCTGTAATGTACTAATGACTCTGCAAAGATGACCATGGTCTGCAAATCCCACACTTACTGGACCAGACACAGGGAGCTCATCCCATTGGCTCGCCGAACCCTTGATTACAGTAAGGAGCTCTCAACAATGCCTAGAGTACAGGCAGTATACAGAATAGTTTATTTTCGGCTTTGATATCAGATAAAGATTAAAGTTGTCATTAGTTTTAACAATCTCTGAAAAAAATAAAAAAATATAGGTAATACGTTGGTCAGAAGATGTTTTATATTACTGCAGCAATGCCATTGGGTATTTAATTTTCTGCAGCTCTTCTGTAAAATGCAGTGAGTTCTGCTAATTAAGCTTCACAGTCCAGTATTCTGGTTTCTGATAAGGAGTCAGTTGATCCACTTGGGAATTCTGTGTTGTCTTGATAACTTTCTATCCAGTGGGATGCCGTTGAGCATTCAAGAGAGATTGACGGCAGCAGATTTCCAGGTTTTGGGTTTTTGGGGAGCTGTTGGAAGAAGGATGTGCAGAGAAAAGCACAAGGGAAGTTGCTCGCAGAACCCCACCTGAAGGACAGGCACTGTTGTAATAAGTTCTTTGTATAGACAAATGGTTCCATGGAGGAAGTGGCAATACTGTACATCTGAGATAGCCAGTTAGTCATAACCAACTTCGAGCGAAGTTCAAACTGTGTCTGTTGTCTTTCACACAGACACCGCCATGGCTAATTAAAGTCCAGCTACCCAGCAATGAACAACGTTTATGTGCACATTATATTCCGATTTAACTAATGGGACTTTTTTTGCTGTTAACTATTGGTTCAAGTTGACATATCTGTAAATATACTTCCACTTTAAGTTTATGCCAGTGTAAGTTGCTGTTATTTCCTGGCAAATGATAGGGCAGCATTTACCAGCATTGCCAATAAATTCTATTCTCTCAATGGAACATTGGTGTCAGGAGTGGGATGCAAGACCGACGATGGGATTGAAGAGCTACAACGTAGGATAGAGTGCCTTAAGACCCGGGGATAAAACCCTTGTACCCACGAGCTGGGCTCATGAAGATCAGATCTGGAGGGAGGGCCTGTTAACCGAGCATTGTGCTTTCCCAAGGAACCCCTGATGGAGTGAGTGTACCCAGTCTCCCCAACCCATGGGATAGAGCGGTGCGCATCACTCGCCCCCGTCACGACCCGCACCTGAGAGCACAAGACACTGTAGCCATGGCGGATGGACACCATGACAGATGCTGCTGGAGCAACAGGAAGACCAAAGGGACTCCACAATTTGCGCCTCAGAGATCACCCTGCAGCTCCCCAGATACAACGGTACTCGCAGTGGGGAATGCTGGAGGTGGCAGTTGTCCAATTGTGACAGACATCTCCTGCAGCTGGTGAACCCCCGGGGGCTTCGCGGTGCCCAGGCAGATGGGGGGGCCAGCCATCTCGGAGTTGCAAGGATGTTGGGTAGGCTGCATGAATGCTTCTTCTGGCCTGGGTACAGGCAGGCCGTAGAACTATTCCTATACTGCTGGGACGCTTGCATGTCCTAGAAGAGGCCGGGTCACCAGCCTAGGGTGCCAGTGCAGCAGTATATGGTGTGGGCCCCAGTATGGGTCTGCTGCCCCTCTCAGAAGAAGGGACGATCCTCCAGGCTTGGAAGCCACTGGAAGGGGCCGGGGGAATTGCTCGACCGCATCTCAGTATATCGGGTGGTTGCCTGAACAGCGGAAAGCAATCGTGCTGCATCGGGATTGGCTGTTATCAGTCGGTTAATCACCACTGACCCAGCGAGGCTGAAGGAAGGGAGTGACACTCCGGGTGCCCTGCCTCTTCCCTCACACAAACAGGCGGCAGTTTCAACACCTACTGGGCATTTTGGATTTTGTTATGGACTATGGGATTGCCGGGGACAGCTGATCCATCAGTAGGGACAGTGTGCTGCTCTGAGGGAGCATGGTCGATGACCCGCTCCTACATTTCTAATGAGCAGCACTGTTTACTGTTCTTGTGTTAAAATGCTTTTGTGGGATTATGGTGGGAAGCTCCAGTTCATGTATTGTTACATTTTAGCTTGGGTTATATAGATATTTGCTTGTGTGTTTGTGGGTCACCCTGACTGTAACTGGGGTATGTGACGGTCACTTCCCCCTCTATATGAATCTGGTTGGGTTCACTCTCCGGGTCATGATGCCTGGTCTGTTTCGCATCAAGTCAACCATTATCACAATAAAACGGTTGTTGAGTTAACGAGCTTCCTAGCCTGTCATTACGGAGCAAATGCTTGCCGAATTGGCAAGCAATAACATTGCATTGGGCAGCATTCACTGTAAATGTTGTTCCTTCGGTGGAACATTCCGACTTTCCTGTTTGGCTGAACCCTGATCATATCAACCCTAGATGTGTGTTGCTTATTGAAGATGGCCGCCTCACTATTATCAATGCAATGCTGAGTCATGTGGCTGTTAGCCTGAGATAGTTTATGAGCCTAATTTGTTATGAACCACCGTGGGAGGGTTACATATATTATAATTAAATTATGTGTTCATAATTTATATAATTTCAATATAAATTATTTTAATATACAGCCAAATTAATCCAAATAATTAGTACATATCAGGTGAGCCAAATAATTAGTACAAAACATAGACAAAATGCTGGAGAAGCTCAGCAGGTCAGAAGTGAAATAAAGTCACCATTTCAAACCGAGATCCTTCAGGAAAGGAAGGGGTTGAAGCCAGTGTAAGAAGTTGGGGGAGGGGAAGGAGTACAAGCTGGCAGCTGATAGGTAGGACCAGTGAGGGGGAAAGTTTTTGGAAAGGAGAGGCTGTGAGGTAATAGGTGGAAGAGGTAAAGGTTTGATGAAGACAGAATCTAAAAGAGGACAGCAGAACATAGTTCTTTCTTTGAGGAGGAGGGGAACCAGAGGAAGGCAATGGTTAGGCCATGAGGATGGGGGGGGGGAGAAGAGAGGATAAATCAAATGGCTATTGATAAAAGAGAGAAGGGAGAATGGGGAAACAAAGGGGTGCCACAGTAATGTAGTAGGTAGCACAACACTATTACAGCTTAGTGCATCGGAGTTCAGAGTTCAATTCCGAAGTAAGGAGTTTGCATGTTCTCCCCATGACTACATGGGTTTCCTCCGGGTGCTCTGGTTTCCTCCCAGATTGCCAGATTCCCAGATAACCATTAATAGGTTAATTGGTCATTGTAAATTGTCCTGCGATTAGACTTCGGTTAATTAAGTGAGTTTCTGGGCTGTGCAGAAGGGCCTGTTAAGTTAAAAATAATAAATAAAATTTACCAGAATTTAGAGAAATTGTTGTTCCTGCCATTCAGCTGGATTGCATTAACGTGTATAGACATAAACACAGACCTTAGACATATGCATTGTACAGCACAATGCCAGCCTTTCAGCCCCTGATGTTCCGTCAACCTTTTAGTCTATTCTAAGATCAACATAACTCTTCCCTTTATTTTACTTTCATCTAGATATAGCAATATATTCAACTTCCTCTTCCCTTCATTTCCAAAGTTGCTATCAAAGACCAGATGCAGAGTGAAGCCCCTTGAACGAAAGAGTCATGGAGAAATAGAAAAGGCAAACATTCCCTTCAGTCTATTCCCAACACAGGCTATCAAGTACCTATTTTTATGCTAACCCTACACAGCCATATTATTCCTCCTGCATTGACATCTTTGTTCCCATTGCCCTCTAAAGTCTACTACTGATCTTCACACTAGAATGTTAGAGAAGTTTGGCATGTCACTGAACAAAAACTAACTTCTACAGAGGCACAATAATAAGTATTCTGACTGGTTGAATCAAATGTGTAGGAACATAAAAAGCTGCAGAGAGTACTGTGCTGAGCCGAATGCATCACAGGCACATCTCTTCCCACCATTGGAAGTATCTGCAGGAGGTGCTGGCCCAAGAAGGCCACATTCATTATCAAAGTTCCCTACCATCTGGGCGATATCATCTTCTCACAGCTACTCAGACAGGAGGTACAGAAGCCCGGCCTCCTACATTGTTGTGTTCATTATTGAGGGATAGTGCAGAGCACACCAGGATGCCAGCATACAGGATACACAAATGAACTTTATTGATAACCCTCCTTGTGATCTCCTCCCATTTGGGAATGGCTAGCCGAGTGTCCTTACATAAGCATAAAAAGTTGCCATAATTATAACTGTATTTATTTTTGTTTTAATAGTCGTTCACTCTCTTTGTTTTCCTCCTATTTTCACCAATTCATTTTTTAAAAAGTCTCATTTTGTGAATTGTTTTCAACATTAGATTTAGTGCTTTTTCAGAGTTCTAATGGAGGTCAGGGTAGATTACCTGAACACTCCAACAAAGTGAGAGGATTATTTTGCATCTTTATTCACTTGCCCTAAACTATTAGATTGTACAAGGGCACTTGGTGAGGGACAGTACCAATGGAGGCATGATCAGGTCCTGAAGACCATTGCTGAAGCCGTCAGCGCAGGAGTGGAGAGGGCGAAGTGGTCCCGACCCTCCAAGCAGACCATTGCCTTTGTCAGAGATGGGGGGCAGCCAATACCTGCCAAAAGAACATCGGCAGGTATCCTGACCTCTGCAAGAGACTGACAGCTGTTGGTGTACCTCGAAAGGCAACTGAGGTTCCCCGACCATATCGCAGCCACCACCCTGTGACCAGACATTGTCCTTGTGTCTGAGTCTACAAAGCAGGGGGTGATGCTGGAGCTGACAGTCCCATGGGAAGATCACTTGGAAGAGGCCTTTGAAAGGAAGCTATCTAAGTACGCAGCAACAACCAGCAGGCTGGATGGAGAGAGAGGTGTCCCCCAGTGGAAGTTGGTTGTAGGGGATTCGCAGCTCATTCCTTAGCCAGATCCTCCAGCATTTGGGTATCAAGGGAGAGAGGAAGCTATCCGCAGTACCACCAATGCAGCAGAGAGGGCCTCAAGGTGGCTGTGGCTCAAGAGAGTAGTTAGCCATCTGGACACAAGCTGGGGTCTGGTCAGCCCTGGCTGGGTCACCTGGAGGAGGGTGTATGATGTTGAAAGACCCGAAACACCCGATGATTCCAGGAACATCACTGATGATGTGTCCAGAAGCATCAGTAGATGTATTCACACAGCGACGGCTATGAAGTCTATCTATATGGTGGGACAGATAAATGACTGATCTGATATAGGTTCCAGGAAGTGTTGGAGTGGATAGGATAGCAAACACAGTATTCAAGGTGTTGTATCTAAATGCGCGTAGTTTAAGAAATAAGGTGGGATGATCTTGTTGCAATATTACAGATTGCCAGGTATGATGTTGTGGCCATTGTGACTGAAAGATGGTAGTAGTTGGGAGCTGAATGTCCAAGGTTACACATTGTATCAGAGGGATAGGAAGGTAGGCAGAGTGGGGTCGGATGGCTCTACTGGTGAAGAATGTTATCAAATTCGTAGAAGGATGTGCCATAGAACCAGAAGATGTTGAATCATTGTGGGTTGAGTTAAGAAACTGCAAGTGTAAAAGGACATTGATGGAAGTTATATACAAGCCTCCGAACAGTGGTTGGGAGGTGGACCACAGATTAAACAGGAAATAGAAAAGGTGAGTCAAAAGTTTACAGCAGAAAGAGTTGGATGCAGAGTTTTGCCAAGGAATTTTATTTCCTTTGACTGTAAATCCTCCAGGAAATAACATACTCCGGCTGGGATCAGCAGCAACAACGTGGAAAATATTTAAGTACAGGAAAGAAAGCCTCTCCCAAGCGACTGGGTAAAACTTTGATCTTTTGCATTACTACTTCTAGGAACTGCTTTCGCATTATCGCTTTAAGAACTTTTCAAGCTGCCGCACAGCAGCTGACTTCCAGTTAAGTTAATCGTTTGTTTACTTTTGGTTTTTTTACAGTGTTTAATAAATGTTTTATTTGTTATAAAGAAAACTGTCTAATTATATATTCATTGTTGCTGATTTGTAACAAATGGGGGCTCGTAGGATCTGAAACTTTTTTTGAGTTTAAATGCTTGTTAAATTTTGAATCGGTGTTTTGGAAAAGGGGAATACTCGATTCTTTTGTTTGATTGGCTTGTGAGTGGTATTCGGCAACAATGAATATTGATGACTTTCTGGCTTTGCCAAACACAGAGTTATTAGTGAAGGTGAACAAAAATGTTGTATTTGAGATTGCTTGTAGGTTGGAACTTAAAGGTATTTTGAGGTCTACATCAAAGACTCTAATACAGAGAAAAGTCACGTCACACTATAGACTTGGATGATTTTGATGAATCGGTTTTAGATTTGTTTCCAATGAATACTCTAGAGATGCAGTTACAAATCGAACAAATGAAGTTGGAACAAAGTAAAGCAGACTTGGAGCTTTGTAGGTTAGAAGCTGAAAATAAAAAAAAGGAATCTGAATTTGCGTTGGTGGAATTAAGGTCTGAGAATCAGTGTCCTGGTTCTAGGAAAACATTTGTTGTTAGTCAGGAAACTAAATTGGTGCCTCCATTTAGTGAAACAGAATAGAAAAATATTTTCAACATTTTGAAACTATTGCTCGGATGTCAGAGTGGCCGAAAGAGAAACGGTCAGTGTTGTTGCAGAGTGTAATTAAAGGCAAAGCACAACAGGCGTATATAGCTTTAACTGCTGAGCAAGCACTTGATTATGATATTTTAAAGCAGCAGATATTGAAGGCATATGAGACGGTCCCAGAAGTGTATAGAGAAAGATTCAGAAATTTGACGAAATCTGTGGAGAAAACGCCTGTGGAATTTGCCTACGATAAAGTTGTGTGTTTTCAGAGAGGGGTTTCCTCTAAAAATGTAAATGGGGACTATAATAAATTAAAAGAGCTGATTTTAATGGAGCAGTTTAAAAGGAGCATTCCTGATGAGGTAAGGACATATTTAAATGAGAGAGACACTGTTACATTGCAGGACTCTGCTAAATTAGCTGATGAGTATGCTTTAATTCATAAGAATAAATTTTCTTAGGGTTGAACTTTTAAAAGGGAAAAATAACACAGTGAATTAAGGTAAATCAGAAATTAAATCAGAAGTTAGTGAGAAAGGTAAGGAGGAAGCAAAACCTTTGAAGGAAAGACAATTTGGTCCCATTTGTAATTATTGTAAGAAACGTGGTCATTGAACAGCTAATTGTTTCCGATTGAAAAAGAAAGAAAAGGAAGCAGTCCCAGATGCTTGTGTGCAACATACTGAAACACCTGTAAATCCACAGGGTTTGATAAACACAAATTAGGTTTTGTTAGAGTCTGACCAAGTTAAAAGGGGATACGATCATTTTATAACTGAAGGGTTTGTATCCTTGAAAGAAGGATCTACTCCGGTGCCAATAAAAGTCCTTAGGGATACTGGAGCTTCTCAATCACGGATGTTAGACAGTGTGTTAAAGTTTAATGAAGAGACTGATACTGATGAGATAAATTATATACAAGGTGTTGGGAGTGCCCTTATGCCTGTACATCTGCATAAAGTGAATTTAAAGTCAGGGTTAGTTACAGGATTTGTTAAAGTGGGATTACAGTCTAGCTTACCTGTGAAGGATATTTCTTTATTATTAGGTAATGACTTGGCAGATGGAAAAGTTTTTCCTGAAGAGCATTTGACAATAAACTTAGAGGAACTACAGATGGATTCTAACACAGATTCTTCCTGTGTTGTGACTAGAGCTATGGCTTAAAAGATTGATGTGCAGAATGAGGTTGGTACTCATGACTGTTTAACTCAGGATTCAAGTTTTGAGGATGTGTCAGACAATCTCTTACCCTCATTGTTTGAACAAGATTCTTGGAGTAAGTCTGACCATGAAGATTTGTCTCTGTGTTGGAAGGAGATGATAACAGAGCAGAGTAGAGACCCTGAGATTATAAAATTAAAAGAACAAGCTCTACCAGATAGTGAAATTGAGAAGGTTCCAGTAGGATATTATTTTGAAAAAGGAGTGTTGATGAGGAAGTAGAGATTGCCTACAATTCCTGCAAGTGATGAATGGAATATTGCTTATCAGGTAGTTATTCCTAAAGTTTATCAAAATGAGATTTTAACTTTAGCTCATACAGTGCCCTTAGGTGGACATCAAGGGGTAAGGAAAACTGTGGATAAGATTTTAAAACATTTTTACTAGCCTGGTTTAAGAAAAGATGTGGCGATGTTTTGCAGAACATGTCATACTTGTCAAATTGTGGGTAAACCAAATCAAGTTACACCAGTGGCCCCACTGCAAAATATTCCAGCATTCGGTGAACTGTTTTCTAAAATTATTATAGATTGTGTAGGTCCATTACCAAAAACAAAAACTGATTATCAGTATTTGTTGACTATTATGTGCACTGCGTCTAGGTTTCTAGAGGCAGTACCACTTAGGAATATAACAGCTAAAATGGTAACAAAAGCTCTTATAAAATTCTTTACTTATTTTGGGTTGCCTAAGGAAATACCATCTGATCAAGACAGTAACTTTATGTCTGGATTGCTTCAACAGTTAGTTTATGAATTGGGAGCTAAGCAAATCACTTCATCTGCATACCATCCGGAATCACAAGGTGCCTTGGAGGGGTTTCAGTCTACCCTCAAGAATATGTTTAGGACATATTGTGTGCAAAATGATTGGGATGAGGGTATATTCTTACTTCTATTTGCAGTAAGGGAATCGGTTCAAAATCCTTGAGTTTCAGTCCATTTGAACATGTATTTGGGCATAGAGTTAGAGGACCTTTAGCCTTATTAAAAGAACAATGGATTAATAAAGAGGTACACACTAATTTGTTAGACTATGTTTTGAAATTTAAGGACAGATTACATAAAGCTTGTAGCTTCGCCAGGGAAAATTTAAAATTAGCTCAGGAGAAAATGAAAACCTGGTACGATAAAGAAGCTAGGATGAGGATGTTTAAACCTGGAGATAAGGTGGTGGTTCTTTTCGCAATGCAAATGAATCCTTTACAAGCTAGATTTCATAGTCCTTAAGAAATTGTGTCTAAAAACAATGATGTGGATTACGTGACTAAAAACTCCAGATCATAGAAGGTCAACACAACTTCGTCGTATAAATATGATAAAGCCATATTATGAGAAACAGTCTGCTACTATGACTGTTGTGGTCAATAATAATGAGTTTGATATCACTAGGAACATTATGGATAATTCATCTGAAACTAATTCTAAACCCAACATTATTTCTGTCAGGTTACCAAACTCAACCATTCTGGAAAATATTGATGAGAAATTAGCACATTTACAACCAGAACAGAAACAGCAAATGAAACGATTAATTTTTAAATATGAGGAGATGTTTCCAGACATTCCTAGGAGGACCACTGTAGCTTCACATGATGTAGATGTTGGAGATGCCAAACCTATTAAACGACATCCATATAGGATGAACATGGAAAAATGTGAACTTGCTGAGAAAGAAATTCAATATATGCTAGAGAATAATATTATTCGACCTTCTAACTTGAATTGGAGTTCACCTTGTGTTATGGTGCCTAAATCAAATGGCAGTATTAGGTTTTGTATGGACTATAGGAAGGTGAATGCTGTGACAAAAACAGATGCATATCCAATTCCTAGAGTAGATGATTGTGTAGATAAAGTGGGAAAAGCAAAGTTTCTTACAAAGATTGATTTATTGAAAGGGTATTGGTGTGTTCCATTAACAGATAAAGGTAGAGAGCTATCTGCATTTGTAACTCCATCTGGATTATATGAATATAATGTTCTTCCATTTGGGATGAAGAATGCCACAGGTACTTTCCAGCAGATGATTAACTCTGTGATTCAGGGATTAAATGATGCAGATGCTTATATTGACGATTTAGTTACAGGAAATGATACTTGGGTAGCACACATTATTGTGGTGGAGAAATTGTTTGAAAGGCTTTCCAAAGCTAACTTAACTATTAACTCAGCTAAAAGTGAATTCGGACATGCCACTGTGACTTACCTTGGTTATATTGTGGGTCAAGTTAAAGTAGCTCCTGCTCAGGCAAAAGTTCGGGCAATTTTAGAGATTCCCACTCCAACTGGGAAAAAAAAACTCTCAAAAGATTTTTGAGAATGGTGGGATATTATCGAAAATTTTGTAAGAATTTTATCATATGGCTCTTCCATTAACTAACCTCTTGAAGAAGAATGAAAAGTTTATGTGGACAGTGCCTTGTCAAGAAGCATTTGAGAAATTGAAAACTATGATATGTCAACAACCTGTGCTCAAGGCACCTGACTTTGAAAAACCTTTTTCATTAGCTGTAGATGCTAGTGATGAGGCTGCAGGAGCAGTATTATTGCAAAGAAATGAGGGTGATGAGGTTGATCATCCCATAACTTACTTTTCTAAGAAATGTAATAAGCATCAAAGGAACTATTTGACAATAGAGAAGGAATTGTTGTCACTTGTTTTAGACTTAGAACATTTTGACGTATTTGTTGGTACAACTCAAAAGCCACTTATTGTTTACGCTGATAATAATCTGTTAGTGTTTCTGAGTAAGATGAAAAACAACAACAGAAGGTTATTAAATTGGAATATAATGTTACAAGAGTACAATATTGTGATAACTCATATTAATGGTAAAGATTGCTGATTGTCTATCTCAATATTGAATGTACAATGTAATTTTTTAATATGGTGTGATGTTTTAACATTTGTAACCCTCCTGTGTAATAATTTGTAAGTTGATGTATGATAATACTATGTATACTGTGTATGTTGTAAATTTTATACATTTGTATTTTTTATTTGTAAATAGTTAATTGTTAAAATTTTGGTCTTGACGGACCAAAATTTTTTTTGGAGGGAGCTGTTATCTTGTATCTTGTACCTGTCACGCGACCGTGATGTAATTGAGGCTATGCTGGACATGAGGGGAAGGTCTTGTGATAGAGGAGTGACGTCATTTTCCTGCCAGTGAGAGGTCATATGATAGGTTTTTTTTTAACAGGGTATACAAGGAGAATCCTTCCCTGTGATGCAGGGCAATCGGTGGTTGATTTCACTAGTGACTCTGCATTGCTGCGTATTTTGATGTATGATGCAGTTTTATTTTAAAGTGAAGTTTTATTTTCTGCCTTAAGTCTCAAAGGTTATTGCCAGCAGTTCTGCTCCAATACTGCCAGTCCAGACCGTGGAGAGTGAAGATCTTAAAGGACTTCAGAAATCCCGAAGGATTGGAGAAGTTAATGTCGACGGTGAAACAGATTCAACCGTTGTTTAATCTTCGCATGAGGAATTAGTAACCTGTGTCCATGTTAACTCCTGCTTTGCCAAAAGAGAGCAGAAAGAGTTGGATGCAGAATTTTGCCAAGGAAAGGTCAGTGCCTTTAAGCCATTTCATTTCCTTCGACTGTAAATCCTCCGGGAAATAACATACTCCGGCTGAGATCAGCAGTAACAATGTGGAAAAGATTTAAGTACAGGAAAGAAAGCCTCTCCCAAGTGACCGGGTGAACCTTTGGACTTTCGCATTACTACTTCTAGGAACTGTTCCCGCATTATCGCCTTAAGTACTGACTTCCGGTTAAGTTAATCATTTGTTTACTTTTGTTTTTTTTTACAGTGTTTAATAAATGTTTTATTTGTTATAAAGAAAACTGTCTCAATTATATATTCATTGTTGCTGATTTGTAACATTACAGTGAGCAACTAAAAATATCAGCAGGGAAAAGATGAAATGTAGAAGCAGACTAGCAAATAATATCAAAGTGGATAGTAAAAATTATTTCAAGTATGTTAAAAATTAGAAGGAAATGTGAGTGCATATAGGATCACTAGAAAATGAGGCAGGAAAAATGGAGACAAGGAGATGGCTGATGAACTAAATGAGTATTTTATGTCCGTCTTCACTGTGGAAGACACTAGCAGTATGCATAATGTAGTGTGTGAAAGAAGAGAAGTGGGTACAGTTACTGTTACAAGAGAAAGGGTGCTCAAAAAGCTGAAAGACCTAAAGGTACATAAGTCACCCGGACCAGAGCATCTGCACCCTAGGGGTCTTAAATAGGTAGCATTAGAGATAGTGGTGGCATTAGAAACGATCTTTCAAAAATCATTGGCTCTGGCATGGTGCCAGAGGATTGGAAAATTGCAAATGTTACTCCACTCTTTAAGAAAGGAAGAAGGCAGCATAAAGGAAGTTATAGATCAGTTAGCCTGCCCTCCATAGTTGGCAAGGTGTTAGAGTCAATTGTTAAGGATGAGGTGATGGAGTACTTGGTGACACAGGAAAAGTACTTGGTGACAAAGTCAGCATAGTTTCCTTCAAGGAAAATCCTGCTTGATGAACCTGCTGGAATTCTTTGAGGAAATTACAAGCAGGATAGATAAAGGAGATGTAGTAGATGTTGTATATTTGGACTTTCAGAAGGCCTTTGACAAGGAGCCACTCATGAGGCTGCTTACCAAGTTAAGAGCCATGGTATTACAGGAAAGTTATTAGCATGGTTAGAGCATTGGCTGATTGGTCAGAGGCAGCGAGTGGGAATAAAAGGATCCTTTTCAGTTTGGCTGCCAGTAACCAGTGGTGTTCCACAGGGGTCAGTGTTGAGACCACTTCTTTTAATGCTCTATATAAATGATTTAAATGATAGATTAGGTGACTTGTTTCCAAGTTTGCAGATGAATATGAAGATTGGTGGAGAGGCAGGTAGTGTAGAGGAAACAAGTAGGATGCAGAAAGACTTAGACAAATTAGGAGAATGGCCAAGAAAGTGGCAAATGAAATACAATGTTGGAAAATACATGGTAATGCACTTTGGTTGTAGAAATAAATGTGCAGACTATTTTCTAAATGGGGAGAAAATCCAGGAATTTGAGATGCAGATCGACTGGCCAGTCCTTGTGGAAAACATTCTGAAAGTTAACTTGCAGGCTAAATTGCTGGTAAGGAAGGTAAATGCCATGTTCACATTCATTTCAAGAGATCTAGAATACAAGAGCAAAGATGTGATGTTGAGGATTCACCTTGAGTATTGTGAACAGTTTTGGGCCCCTCATCTTAGAAATGATGTGCTGGCATTGGAGAGTGTCCAGATGAAGATCACAAGGATGATTCTAGGAATGAGAGGATTATAATATGAAGGACATTTGATGACTCTGGGTCTGTACTCACTGAAATTCAGAAGGATAAGGGGGGATCTCATTGAAATCTTTCGAATGTGGAATGGCCTAGATAGAGTACATCTGGAAAGGCTATTTACCATGGTGGGGGAGTATAGGACAAGAGGGCACAGCATCAGGATAGAGGGGCGCCTTTTCAAAACAGATGCAGAGAAATTTCTTCAGCCAAAGGGAGGTGAATTTCTGGAATTTGTTGCAACAGTCAGCTGTGGAGGCCAGGTTGCTGGGTGTATTTAAGGGAGGGATTGATAGGTTCTTGATTGGACATGACATCAAAGGTTATTGAGAAAAGGCTGGGAACTGAGGTTCAAAGGTTTTAAAGGTACATTTAACATCAGAGAAATGTATACAATGATTTTTTCTTTGCAACCATCCACGAAAACAGAGGAGTGTACCCAAAGAATGAACAACAGTTAAATGTTAGAACTTCAAAGCCCCTCCCGCATGTAAGCGGCAGCAAGCAATGATCCCCCTCTCCCCACTGGCAAAACTAAGGCATTGGCACCCGCCACTGAGCACTCAAGCATTAGCAAGACAACGGCAAAGACAGACTTTCAGTACTCCAAAAACTACATTGTTCACCCAGCATTTGACATACCACAGGCTCTCGGTCTCCCTAATAAGGAAGAAAGAGGTTTCTCTGTTTCACAGTGAGAGGGGAGACATAACAAACCATTGGTTTATGATGTTAAAAGTCCATTGTGTCACTTTTTCTGAGTTCTGTGCCCAAAGATCTTGGGTCTCTTGGCACACAGCCTTAGATCTTCTATCTCCCCCAACACACTGGTCTTTCTCTTGGACACCGACTTCTGATCCCCCTGTCTCCAGAGCCATGAAAACTTGGTCTTCCAAAGGCAGTGGAGCTCTTAGGTTGAGCCCTTGGCATGCTGAACAACAGCCAGTTGTGAAACCCCGAGACTGGGTCCCATTCCCACAAAGAGCCGTAGTCAGTGTGTAACTTCAGGTCAGGATCTTCAAAAGAACCCTAAAAGGGAAGAACAGATGTATTAAAGATGGAAATAGAGCTGTTACTGAAGATGCAATCAAAGGAGTTGCCATTAGGTGCCATTAACCTTTGAAGAAGAGATTCAGAAGGATCAGCCATGATTGAATGGCTAAGCAGACTCAATGGGCCAGATGACCTAATTCTCCTCCTATCTCTTATGGATGGAGATTCTTGAACAGTGCATCCACCTCAGATAAATGTTCCTCATCATAAGTATCAGGACACTCTGTTTCTTTCTCTTTCTTCCATGGCCTTTGAAGGTGTACGAGCACACACCTGATCTGCCTGATTTCACCTTGTGATGTTCTGATCACAAACGATCATGTATGTGCTGCCAGACTATTGTTCCTTTGGTGAACTGGTCTGAAACCCAAACAGCTTCACCACTCCTGAGCAACGACAATGTTTTTGCTCCGTATCTGAGATCATGCATACTGTTTATTTTCTCACACTGTTGTGTCAAAATTTCTCAATTTGTCTAAGTGCAATAGGTGAAGTTGGAAAAGGGAAGAAAGGATGGGCAGGCTTGTTGTCAGTCTCCGGCCACTGACAGCTCTGATGGACTGTAGCCATTCATAAGTGATGTACAGTGATGAGGTCTAACAGTGCTTTGTCAGGGTCTTTAGACTTCAGAAGGAGACTGTTAACAATTTTCATTGCTCTTTCCACTTCTCCATTTGCTCATGGGTACTGTGGACTGCTTGTCTGGTATTTGAACTCAGACCCTAGCAAAGGTTTTGAACTTGTAGCAGTTGAATTGCAAACCATTGTCTGTCACAAGTGTCTATGGTATTCCACGGAGAGCAAATACAGCTTTCAGGTGCTGTATAACTGCTGCTGAGTATGTGGAGGACAGCTTGGGCACCTCAACTTTCTGTAAGTTGTAATCCACAGTGAGAAGATAATTGTTTCTTTTAGATCGAAAGCACCTGTGCCTGGAATTTGCCATGGAAAGTCTGGGAATTCTGTGGGACAGAGAGGTTCAACATTGTTTTTGTTCTGTATGCTTCAAGTTGCTTTACACAGTCTCCCAGTGGTGTGCTCAGACCATGACACCACACAGATTGCTTTGCTCTTAGGCGATATTTTTCGATGTTTTGATGTCCTTGGAAGATTTGACTGATGATTTTGATGTGTACAGAAGTAGGAATGATGAGTCTGGAGCACTTAAGCAGGAGATTATCATAAATGGTGAGTGTGTCTCTTTCAAGCCAGTAAGGTCTGAGTTTAGAAACATTGAAAAAGCACAATACAGCCTTTCGGCCCACAAAGCTATGCCAAACATATCACTACCTTAGAACTACCTAAGGTTTATCCATAGCCCTCTATTTTTCTAAGCTCCATGTAGCTTTCCAGGAGTCTTTTAAAAGACCCTATCGTTTCCGCCTCCACCACCGCCACCAACAGTCCATTCCATGCACTCACCACTCTCTGCATAATAACTTACCCATGACATCCCCTCTGTACCTACTTTCAAGCACCTTAAAACTATGCCCTCTTGTGCTAGCTCTTCAGCCCTGGGGAAAAGCCTCTGACTATCCACGTGATCAATGTCTCTGATTATCTTGCACACCTCTGTCAAGTCACCTCTCATCCTCTATCACTCCAAGGAAAAAAGGCTGAGTTCACTCAACCTGTTCTCATAAGGCATGCTCCCCAATCCAGACAATATCCTTGTAAATCTCCTCCGTACCCTTTCTATGGATTCCACGTCCTTCCTATAGTGAGGTGACCAGAATTGAGCACAGTACTCCAAGTGGTGTCTGACTAGGGTCCTATATAACTGCAATATTACCTCTCAGCTCTTGAACTCAATCCCACGATTGATGAAGCCCAAGGCACCATATGCCTTCTTAACCATAGAATCAAGCTGAGTAGCAGCTTTGAGTGTCCTATGGACTCAGACCCCCAAGATCCCTTTTGATCCTATATGCTGCCATCATATTTGACCTACCAAAATGAACCACTTCACACTTATCTGGGTTGAACTCCATCTGCCACTTCTCAGCCTAGTTTTGCATCTTATCAATGTCCCACTGTAACCTCTGACAGCCCTCCACTTCCTTATCCAGGCCATTTATAAAAATCACTAAGTGTAGGGGTCCTACAAACAGATCCCTGAGGCACACCACTGATCACCGGCCTCCATGACCTATCAACAACCACTCTTTGCCCTCTGTGGGCAAGCTAGCTCTGGATCCACAAAGCAATGCCCCCTTGGATCCTATGCCTCGTTACTTTCTCAATAAGCCTTGCATGGGATACCTTATCAAATGCCTTACTAAAATCTATATACACTACATCTATGGCTCTGCCTTCATTGACATGCTTAGTCACATCCTCAAAAAATTCAGTCGGGCTCATAACACACGACCTGCCTTTGACAAAGCCATGCTGACTATTCCTTATCATATTATGCCTCTCCAAATGTTCATAAATCCTGCCTCTCAGGATCTTCTCCATCAACTTATCAACCACTGAAGTAAGACTCGCTGGCCTATAGTTTCCTAGGCTATTCCTACTCCTTTTTTGAATAAAGGAATAACATCCACATCCTTCCAATCCTGGGAACCTCTCCTGTCCTCATTGATCATTACCAGAGGCTCAGCAATCTCCCCCCTCTCTTCCTGCAGCAGCCTGGGGTACATCCCGTTCTGTCCCGGTGACTTATCCAACTTGATGCTTTCCAAAAGCTTCAGCACATCCTCTTTCTCAATATCTACCTTCTCAAGCTTTTCAGTCCACTGCAAGCCTTCTCTACAATCACCAAGATCCTTTTCCGTAGTGACAGGATTCACTGAAACAAAATATTTATGAAGTACCTCTGCTATTTCCTCCAGTTCCATACACACTTTTCCATTGTCACACTTGATTGGTCCTATTCTTTCATGTCTTATGCTATTGTTCGTCACATACTTGTAGAATGCCTTGGGGGTTTTCGTAATCCTGTCTGCCAAGGCCTTCTCATGGCCCCTTCTGGCTCTCCTAATTTCATTCTTAAACTTCTTCTTGCTAGCCTTATAATCTTCTAGATTCATATCATTACCTAGTTTTTGAACCTTTTGTAAGCTCTTCTTCTTGACTAGATTTACAACAGCCTTTGTGCACCATGGATTTTGTACCCTACCATCCTTTCTATGTCTTATTGGAACATACCTACTCAGAATCCCATGCAAATATCCGCTAAACATTAGCCATATTTCTTCGGTACGCTTCCCTGAGAACATCTGTTTCCAATTTATGCTTCTAAGTTCCTGCCTGATAGCATCGTAGATCCCCTTACTCCAATTAAACCTTTCCCTAATTTGTCTGTTCCTGTCTCTCGCCAATGCTATGGTAAAGGAGATAGAATTGTGATTACTATCTCCAAAATGCTCTCCCACTGAGAGACCTGACACCTGACCAGGTTCATTTCCCAATACTAGATCAAGTACAGCCTCTCCTCTTGTAGGCTTCTCTACATACTGTGTTGTTACGTGGAACCAGCAATAATAGATGTGTAATGGAGTAAGGATATTATTGTAAAACAGCAGAATTTATTAGCACTCAAGCAGAAACATAGAAAACTAAGCAAGCGACTAACTTAATGAAGTTAACGGTGCTATGCATCTGTAGCTCCCAACTTAGAAACAGTTCTTACAGAGTCTAACTGAAGCACAGTCTCAGAACATCAGTTCAGAAAGATTCAGGGATTCACGGGGTAATTGAGAGGAGAGACTTTTAGTTTTGACTTGTAGTGAACAGATGATCTTGAAGACAGAGATTCAAAAACACAGCGAAGAAGTGAGTCTTGCAGACCTATGCCAGAAACGGCCACCGTACCTTTCCAAAGGTGATTTGGCAGGCAAACAGTACCTCTCGAACGCCAATCTCACAAAGCGGCCACCGTACCTTTACAGTGGAAGCGAGTTCACAATGTGGTCTGTTTCGAAGAGTCTACAAAGAGTCCACAAAAAGTGAGAATTTCACCAGGTAACTGACAGGAGAAGTCCCTTTTCCAGGACTGGTCACCACACATCTGAGATTTTGCAGGGGTTACCAAAATGGGTGCCAAAAATCCACATTTGGATTACGAAATGTCAGTCACCTCTGAAATGCACAGTGTTATCAACTACCCACTCCCTTCTGGGTTTGATTGAAACTTGCATTGTTCACTCTCACTAACAACTCTGCTGTCCAAACACAACAACTTTCCATCAAAGTGTGTCTCTGGAGCAATCGGTGCTGCTCTTCTTATACTCCTGGTGTAGGTCCTCACGTGATACTCACAGAAACAAATCACAGATTCCCAGTAGATCATGTACTGTCCCAGAAATTGAAACTGGTGTTCATAACAGTGTCAAGGAACCTTCCTGGACACACCAAACAAACTCCACTCCATCTAAGCCCCTCACTCGAGGGAGCTGCCAATAAATATTTGGGAAATTAAAATCTCCCACCACAACGACCCCATTATTATTACTCCTTTCCAGAGTCTGTCTCCCTATCTGCTCCTCAATGTCCCTGTTATAGGGTGATCTATAAAAAAAAACACCCAGTAGAGTTATTGACCCCTTCCTATTTCTAACTTCCACCCACAGAGACTCTGTGACTCTGTGACTCTGTGACTCTGTGACTTCCTCCTTTTCTGCAGCCGTGACACTATCTCTGATCAACAGTGCAGCACCCCCACCTCTTTTTCCTCCTCCCCCTATCCTTTTTGAAACATGTAAAGCCTACCACTTGAGGTAGCTGTTCCTGCCCCTGCACTGTCCAAGTCTCTGTAATGGCCACAACATCATAGCTCCAAGTACTGATCCGCAATCTCTCATCTGTTTTATTCATAATACTCCTCGCATTAAAATAGGCACATCTCAAAACATCGTACTGAGCACGTCTCTTCTCTATCACCTGCCTATCCTCCCTTTTGAACTGTCCCCAAGCTTTCCTTGTTTGTGAGCCAACCTCCCTTTCCTCCATCACTTCAGTTTGGTTACCACCTCCCAGAAATTCTAGTTTAAACTCTCCCCAATAGCCTTAGCAAAACTCTCCACCAGGATATTGGTCCCCCTCAGATTCAAGTGCAACCCGTCCTTTTTGGACAGGTCACCTGCACCAGAAGAGGTCCCAATGATCCAGAAATCTGAATCCCTGCCCCCTGCTCCAATCCCTCAGCCACGCATTTATCCTCCACCTCATTCCATTCCTATACTCACTGTCACATAGCAAAGGCAGTAATCCTGAGATTAATACCTTTGAGGCCCTACTTCTCAACTTCTATCCTAACTCCCTGTAGTCTTTTATCAGGACCTCCTCCCTTTTTCTGCCAATGTTATTGGTACCAATATGTACCCCAACCTCTGGCTGTTCTCCTTCCCACTTCAACATTTCGCAGATACGATCTGAAACATCTTGGACCCTGGCACCTAGGAGGCAAATTACCATCACTTTTCTTTCCTGTGTCCGCAGAATCGCCTATCTGACTCCCAAACTATAGAGTCCCCGATCACTGCTGCCATTCTCTTCCTTTCCCTACCCATCTGAGCCACAGGGCCAGACTCTGTGCCAGAGGCACGATCACTGTTGCTTCACCCAGGTAGGCTGTCCTCCCGAACAGTACTCAAGCAGGAATACTTATTGTTATGAGGGACAGCCACTGGAGTACTCTCTAGAACCTGCTTCCTGTCCTACCCTCTCCTGACTGTTACCCACTTCTCTGTCTCCTGTGGTCCTGGGGTGACTGTTTGCCTAAAGGTCCTCTCTATCACCAGCTCATTCTCCTTGACCAGATGAAGGTTATCGAGCTGCCTAACGCGGTCCCTTAGGAGCTGCAGCTTGACACACCTGGTGCAGATGTGGACATCGGGGGGCTGGGAGTCTCTAGGACCTCCCACATCTGACACCAAGTGCAGAAAAGCGGCCTCACACATATGCCCTGTCTTTATTTTAAACAGATAACCTATCCGACCTTGACCCTTTTTCGCCAAAGCCCTGTTGAGCCAAAGCCTTCCTACCATGTCTCCCACTACTCCGTCGCCCGCTCCTCCAATGCCCACTGTGTAAATCTGTCTTCCTTTAATACTCTTCCCGCTGTTCTCACTGGCTGACCTCCACATGCTTGTGCAGTCGTGCCCTGTTCAAACTGCTGAAGAAGTTGTAAGCTGCTTTTGGAACAGCTGGCCATTGACGACCTTGCTGCAGATTTGGTCTTTTTTCAACTCAGTGCAAATTTTGTCCAGTTTACTCTGTGATGTAGGAAATCTTTCATGTACCTGAGCTAAGTAGATGTTATATCATTCACGGAGGTGGAATAGCTTCTGTACACTCAGTTTTGCAAGGCATCATCAACAGAGCATCTGGTGTGAAAGATTTGCCAGGGACGTGTTCAATGTCATAGCACTGAACTCCTGCCAGTTTATCAAAATCTGGTTGCAGACTCCATCTGCGGAGTTTAGGGTCCATGCATACCTCCTAGTAGGTGTAGGGTCCATGTCAGGCTCTGGGTCCATGAATACCTGCTGCCCTAGAGGTAAAAGGTGAATCCGATGGAGAATTTTGATCGGGCCATTCCCACCTTCTGGCTTCACCAGGAAAGCTGGCACATTTGGCATCTGGCCCTCCATTACTTAAGGCATAGACAGCCCATAGTCAGCCAACTTATGCTTCCCTGGTAGTCCCAAATTTCTTATTAAAACTCTGTCTCCAGACATCATTTGAGAGAACCTAATCTTTTGATCATATCTCCTGTTTCCTTGATTGTGTTCGGTAGCAGAAATCGCTGCTAGCTCATAAGCCTTTTACAGTTCTTTCTTCATGTCAGACACATATCCGAGACACATCTTCTGCTGAAAGTCTTCCCTGCTGGCTCCAAAATAAACATCTACAGACAATCTTGCCTTGCACCTGAACATCAAATAGTATGGCAAGTATCTAGTAGTTTCATTTTGTGTACAGTTGTAACAGTGCACTAAATGCTCAATATGCTGACCCCATATTCTTTTTGTTGGTATCCAGGGTTCCAAGCATGTCTGGCAATGTCCGGTTGAACCTTTCAGGTTGAGGATCAACCTAAGGATGATAGGGTGTGGTCCGTGACTTCCCAACTCCAAGCATGCTCAGTAACTCATATATAAGCTGCTTCTCAAAATCCCTGCCCTGATCACAGTGTATCCTTCATCAGAGGCCAAAATGAACAAAATACTTTTCCCATAATACTTTGGCAGCTGTAGATGCTCTCTGATCCTTTGTGGAGAAGGATTGAGCATAAATGGTGCAGTCATCAGCGATGACCAGGACATTCGCAGTATTGCTGGAATCAGACTCTATGGAGAGGAAACTATTTATACTAGATCGAGTGGCCCCACTCTCTGTAGATAGGATAACGGAGCAACTCTCATAGGCAGAGTCTTCCTCTGAATACACCAAATGTATGACTTGCAATACTCTTCAACCTCAGGCTTCATTCAGGGCCAGTAGAACGTATCTCTGACCAATCCAGAGGTCTTGTCAATCCCCAAATGACCTGAATCATCATGGTGACTTCAACACAATCCACTGATGCTTCTTAGGTAGAACCAACCAACTGGGAACAGCCTGTCTGGAGGAGAAGTGCCCTTGTATAAAACCTGGTTCCTCAACTCCAGTTTGTCCCACTCCTTCATCAGTAGGAATCTGGTAGGGTGTATAATCTTTTCAAATTGGGCCATATCCCCTCTGCAATAGATAACTAAAAGGCACCTACACAAGAGTCATATCACTGGGCTGCTGCCAATTCCGCAGCACTCAAGTGAGGCAACAGCTTCATATCCAGAGTGGCCAAGTTGCATTAAGCTTGTGGAATGGCACAACCAGAAGCTCCCAGATGGTCCAGAGCTCCATCCTGCCATAGCCTTGTCTCTGATTTACCTGAGGTAGAAAGCTAGCATATTGATTTAATACTAGTGTCAGGAACACTCTCCCATTCTCCGTCCATTTCCAGCACCTCATCCAAACATCACCTCATCCCCATCAATGTTGCAGTTTTCCAGCTGATATTCCTGGCTGATATCATAAACAAACAATACCACCTACCAACAATAACCTGTTGCATCCAATTTTGCTGAGGTCAGGATACAAGATTGTTGTCAGTCCTCACTCTGAACTTGGCACCGTATGGATAGTCACTTAACTTATTCGCCATGGCCCATTTCAATGCCCTAAACTCCAATTTGTGTATCAGGGAGTTTTGACAGACTCCAGCTGATGAAAGCAACAGGTTTCAAACCTTTGCCCTGGTCCTGATATTGAACCCCCTAAACTCTCATAGCTACATATGACAACTAGGGGCTTGCAAAGGACAATGCAGGTATTTTAGTCTGCAGCTCTTTACATTTCACATCCCACCTTTCTCTGAAAGCTCTGAGGGGTGAACATACATGTTACCTTCTTTCATTTTCCTCCCTTTCTCCAAGGGAGGATAACCACACAGAAGCTGATTCTAATGGCGGCTTACTTTGGAGAAGTCCTTCACAAACCTCTCAAGGTACCCACAGAATCCAAGGAATGCGTGTAGAGCACACAAATTCTTGGACCTTGGCCATGTGTTCATCACCTCTAATTTGGATGGATCTGTAGCTACTCCATACTAATAGACTATGTGTCCAACATAGTTGACTGACACCTTACAGAACTGACTTTTGATCAGTGACAGATTAACCCTTTCAGCTTTAATATTGTACTCCTCCAGAGTGGACAGGAACACTCTAAGATCATACAGGTACACCAGTACCTCAAGCAAGTTCATGTCCCCAACAGTCTTCTTCATGACACCTTGGAAAGTAGCTGGTGCTCCTGATGTTCCCTGAGGTATTCTTTCAAACTGAAAGAATCCAGGTGGATGTATGAATGTCGTCTTCTCTTTGTCAGCCTCACTCATGTGGATCTGATAACACCCACTCCTTAGATCCAGCTCACTGAGCCATTTTGTTCTACTCAGGCAGGCCAGAGCATGCTTGATCCATGGAACAGTATACAGGTCAGGGATTGCATGTTGGTGCAGTGTCCTATAGTCAACACACATTCTTACTTTCCCATTTTTTTCCTCATCACCACTATGGGTGATGCATACAGACTATGTGATTCAGTGATAATGCCACAGTCCTTCAGTTTCAGCAGAAATTTCTGAAACTCCTCCAAATCTGCTGGTGCTAATCATCGAGTCCTTTCTCTGAAAGGGGTGTCCTCTGTCACTCAGATAGTGTGACAAGTACTCTTGGAGCAACCACCATCAAACTCATCAGTAAAAAAGACATCTCTGAACTTTAAGATCTTTTCTGTTAGTCCCTTTTATCATCTTTCAGGTATCTAGGAGCCACCAAAGTTGAATGACTTTGCTGTTAACTTTCCTGATCTAGGAGATTGTCTCTCTCCTGGTTTTCTCACCGGAATAGTAGACATTATGGTCAACAGGAAAAGATGTGCCATCAGCACCCCGTGCCTGAGGTTGATCCTGACAATCACTGTCATCCTGTATACATGAACAGCCAATGGTTTCTGCAGTTCAGGCCTCACCAGCACCCCAGCAGAATCAGAATCACCAGCATGTGAGCGGCATTTATTTCATCGGCATGTGACATGAAATTTGTTAACTTAGCAGCAGCAGTTCAATGCAATACATAATCTAGCAGAGAGAAAAAAATAATAATAAATATATAACTAAATCATTTACAGTATATGTGTATTGAATAGATTAAAAATTGTGTAAAAAACAGAAATACTATATATTAAAAAAGTGAGGTAGTGTCCAAAGGTTCAATGGCTATTTAGGAATCAGATGGCAGAGGGGAAGAAGATGATCCTGAATCGTTGACTGTGTGCCGTCAGGCTTCTGCACCTTCTACCTAATAGTAAAAGGGAGAAAAGGGCATGCCCTGGGTGCTGGAGGTCCTGAGTAATGGACACTGCCTTTCTGAGACACCGTTCCTTGAAGATGTCTTGGGCACATTGTAAGCTAGTACCCAAGACGGAGCCAACTATATTTATAACCCTCTGCAGCTTGTCTCAGTCCTGTGCAGTGATGCAGCCTGTCAGAATGCTCTCCATGGTACATCTATAGAAGTTTTTGAATGTACTTGTTGACATACCAAATCTCTTTAAACTCCTAATGTAAGTATAGCCACTCTCTTGTCTTCTTTATAACTTCATCAATATGTTGGGACCAGGTTAGATCCCCAGAGATCTTGACACCCAGGAACTTGAAACTCCTCACTCTCTCCACTTCTGATCCCTCTAGGGGGATTGGTATGTGTTACTTATCTTACCCTTCTGGAAGTCCACAATCAGCTCATTTGTCTTAACTGACGTTGAGTACCAGGTTGTTGCTGTGGCATCACTCCACTAGTTGGCATATCTCACTCCTGTACCACTCTTGTCACCACCTGAGATTCTACCAACAATGGTTGTATCATCAGGAAATTTATAGATGGTATTTGAGCTATGCCTAGCCACACAGTCATGGGTATATAGAGAGTAGTGCAGTGGGCTAAGCACACACCCCTGAGGTGCAGCAGTGTTGATCATCAGCGAGGAGGAGATATTATCACCAATTCACACAGATTGTGGTCTTCCAGTTAGGAAGTTGAGGATCCAATTGAACAGGGAGGTACAGAGGTCCAGGTTCTGCAAGTTCTCAATCAGAATTGTGGGAATGTTGATATTAAATGTTGAGCTATAGACGATGAACAGCATCCCGACATAGGTGTTTGTGTTGTCTAGATGGTCTAAAGCTATTGAGATTACATCTGCTGTTGACCTATTGTGGCAATAGGCAAATTGCAGTGGGTCCAGGTCCTTGCTGAGGCAGGAGTTCAGTCTAGTCATGAGGTTGGTCATGACTAGGCAGCTCATGTTATTCATCTTAGGCACTGTGTCACGTACCCTGCGACGTGTTAAAGAACCAGCAGAAATGGAAAACACTTGGAAGTCTGGTATTGCTAATAACTAATAGTTTATTAGTAACTACGCAATACAGTACTATAAAATCCAGATACCTTAAACAGGTTAGCAATGATATATATACTTAATTGTTGAAATAGAAAAATCAAGCTTTTTCAAGTCTAGGGGTAAATGAATCCAGTCTTACGATGATATGTAAGAAAGGTCAGTTCAAAGCATGAGATTGCAGTTGTTGGTAAGAGAGAGAGAGATTTGTAATCCAAAGGTATACGGTGTGAGAAGGCAATAATGTGGATATTCCAAAATAACAATAGCAGTAGGTTTTATCTCCGAAGTTGTTCCACTCCACACACAAAGTATCACTGACAGTGATCTTCAACGAATATCCTTTCAACACAAGTGGTACCACACCCGAATTCAGCTACGGGTCATCCCAAAGTGGAGGCTATAGGATACTCAAACAGAATCCACGTACGGATTATCACCAACAGTAGCTTATCACTGAGGTATCAACTTCAAGTGGTAAAACTACCAACCCAGGCCAGGATTATCACACACAGGTAGTTTCCACACAAGGTTACCCTAAACACACAACGTGATAGCCATTTAACCAGTTCCACGACATACAAAATAACTCCACCAGTGATTTGCCACAGAGGTGCCTTTCTTCAGTGAACTACCACACCCAGACAAAGGGTAAACACACAAGTGATATTCATAAAGGTTTCCCCCTCACCAGAGAACCCTCTCCTGGGGATTAACTACGTGACAGTCACAACTTCGTATTCAAATGGAACTCAAACTCACCCTTACAGGCTACAGAGGAAAGAGTCCAAACAGTGACCTCTTTGTCACTAGGTTTCTTCTGTTTCAAACCTTCCTCTCCCCTCTTCTCTTCCTTTAAAGTCATCAACTGCAATCATAACCAAGGTGACCATTCTTCTGTGGTAGAGTTATTGACCTAGGCCAGAGTTGGACACACAAATAACTCCCCACCAGTCACACCTTTTCTGCACTGCGAGAGCCACTGATCGATTCTCCTGAACGATCCTCCAAAAACCCACCTTCCTGTGGGCACAACAAGCTCATCCAGTCTCCAAAACTTTGTGTGTCTGGGTCCAGCAGCTGACATGGTTTTTACCTCCACATGTTGGACACCAGCTGTCCATCAACCTGCTCCGCCCTCTTCTCTCTGCAAGAGTTTTACAAGCAGGCAAGTGTCCTTGTGGAAAGGTAAACAAGCTTGTAGAGAAACCATAACATCAATCTTTTGAGCAGTTTCCGTCTCTCTCTCTCTCTCTCTCTCTCACTTAATAACAGCTCAAACAGTGTCCAAAAGCCAGTCCCACTCTCCCGACATTTTAAAGTGATAGTCCACAGAAAATATGAACCCTAGTGGTACGTAACAACTGGTATAATTCGTGTCATTTTGAAGCAAGTGGGAACTTCTACCTGTAGTAGTGAGAGGTTGAAAGTGTCCTTGAATACTCCCTCCAGTTGGTTGGGACAGGTTTTCAGAGCCTTACAAGGTACTCCATCCTTGTGTGGGTTCACTCTCTTTAAATATACAGCCCAACATCAGCCTCTGAGACGTAGATCACAAGGCCCTAAGGTGCAGCAGAGATCTTCACAACTGTATTTATATTTTCCCTTTCAAAGCAGGCATAGAAAGCATTGAGTTCATCTGGTAGTGAAGCATCGCTGACATTCATGATATTGGGTTTCACTTTGTAGGAAGTAAAGACTTGCAGACCCTGCCAGAGATGTCGTACAACTGATGTTGCCTCCAATCTTGTTCAAAATTGTCTCTTTGCCCGTGAAATAGCCCTCTGCAAGTCATACCTGGTTTTCTGGTACATGCCTGGGTTGCCAGACTTGAATACCACAGATCTAGCCTTCAGCAGGCAACATACTTCTTGGCTCATCCATAGCTTTTGGTTTGGGATTGTACAATAAGTCTATGTAGGCACACACTCATCCACTCAGGTTTTAATGAAGTCGTTACAACTGCAGCATATGCATCCAGGTTTGATGATGAATCCCTGAATACAGTCCAGTCCACCAATTCAAAGCAATCTTGTAGGCTCTCCTTTGCTTCCCTTATCCATACTTTCTTGGTCCTGACTACTCGTGCTGCAGTCTTCAGTCTCTGCCTTTACTCAGAGAGTAGATGTGCAACCAGGTGATCAGACTTCCTCGGACTTCCCGAAATGAGGGTGTGGAATAGCACGGTATGCATTCTTGATGGTGATGCAGCAATGGTCCAGGGTGTTGTTTCCTCTGGTATTGCAAGTGATCTGTTGATGGTAATAGTGACCCTTCTTCATGATCCTCCAGAGCATCCACCAGGAGGGCCTCAGCATCAGGCATTCCAGGGAGTTAGTGGTTTCCCGTCACTCTAGCTACTTCTCCAAGATATAACAAGACAGCATTGGACTGGGTGTACTGCTCAGTTCCTCATTGTCCTCATTAGGAGGAACTTGTACCTTCTCAAAAACAGCTGTAAACACTGGGTGAATGGAAAAAGTTTTTAAATAAATTCTCCCCATTTCTTTCCTTGCAGGCACCTGTAAACCTTTTCAGAATGGGAGCATTTGTTCCACAACTATGGAATCTTTACCCTTTTTAACTGAGTCCAGTCAGACCAACACTAAAGTATCAAGGGCCTTGAACTACTCCAACTTCTGCTTCCAAAACTCCCCCGGCTCCAGCGCTAAAGCCCCAAATTTCTAGGACACTGAGTAGCATCAATGGTAAGTGTGTCAAATACTAGTTGCAGAAGGATCTGTATAGAGATCCTGAGATCCTGTGTTGAGTATGGCTTAAGCATAATTACCGTCAATTCTGTACGGGTACACTGGAGCTTGAACTACTAAGTTTTCAAGAATAGAGTCTTCGCTGTGGTGTATTCCTTGATACATTGATTGGACCATGTTCTCCCTGAGTTGCCGGGGCATTCCCTTGCTGGATCTTTCTGAAATTTCCTACCTTCCTCCTCTGTTTAAGTAACCACTGGATCAGTTTCCAAAGGTTTTCCTGTCGATCACAGTCCCACTTGAAATGTCCACCCTCACCACAGTTGTAAAAGAAACTGCCAGATGCTTCCCTTGTCAAGATACCCTGGTCAGTAGCAACCCTCTGGTTAATACATTTTACCCTGCTGGTGGAGGCCTCCCATTCCTCTGTCGTGTTTTCATTCTCTCTTACTTCTCTGATCAGCTCAAGAAATGAGGGAGGGGGCCATGTCTTATGAGACATTCAGATGCTTAAAGCATCATGTCATGTGATACGCGCTTTTCACAACTTGCTCCAACTGTAGTCGATTTATCTCAGCCAGTTCAATGGCCCCTTTATGAAACAAGCAATTGCAGCAGTCTCTCTAGCCTAAAAGTGAAAGCAGAAAGTTTCTCCCCTTTCTCCTCAAATATGTGTCTAAACTTCATCATAAGCTCCAGTGGACTGTCCATTGAGCCAAAAATGTTTTCTAATGCTTGCATGTAACCCACAGATGTGACCCAATGCGTGCTCTGTCTTTAAGGATCTCACCACCTCAGCATCCAGACCTTTTAGACTCTAACAGTTGTTGTTTTTTCATATTATATCAGCACTGCCACTTATCCGGTAACTGAGATGTCTGTCTGCCCAAGTTTCATATTCCTCCTTCCCATTGGAGGTGGGTTGGATGCCCAAGAACTTTCTCAAGCTATAATAAATTTGACTCTCTGTAGGTACACTTTGGCATTTATCCACCAGGGATGTAATTGCTGAAACCAACTCAAAATTTTCAACACCCTCTGAAGACCCCATTAGACCTTTCACATCAGACCTTTCCACTCACTTCGCAGAACGAGAGCAACTTGGCCTTAAAGTCTCCACCCTCAGCTATACTCCTTCCTTCTCCAAAGGAAAGGGTGGTCAATGGACTCGCCTCTCCAGGTGCCCCGAACATACCAAGCAGCATAACTTCAGTTACTTCACTACTAGTCTGGACTAACACAACATCCTTACCTGCCAATTGATCAAACCACCATTCAACAAGTGTAACTTTCCCTAATATTTCAACTGAACTTAACACTCTAATCAGCAATTCATCAGGGCTGTGGATTATCCACCCCACTCAGAACACAACCATTAGCTGTGGGTAATGTCTTTGAATCACACCAAAGCTTAATCTCTGTGGCATCCATAATCAAGTATCTTTATCACTTTCCTCAACACTAGTTTAAACACAGGCTTAAACACACAAACTGTTTCATCAATTCTTAAAAGCAATTACACAGCATACAGTGAATCAATCCCAGACAACAGTCCCCAGAATGAAGCCCCCTCACTGGGCTTTTTTAGAAACTTGGCTCTTTAGCCAGCTCTGCTAACAGCCACTGGACTCAGCAATGAGAAAACCACCTTTCTCAAAAAAAAATCAACATCCAGGGTCAGTATGATCTGGGTCCCACCAAACAGGAAAGCTGGAACAGGAAAGCTGTTTGATTAACAGAACCCCAATTTGAGTGTAAATACTGCCCATATACAATTATCCACCAGCAAGAAATAACAGATCGTACACTGCATGCAATTATAAAGTAAGTGTATTTACTAATTTCAGCTTAATCAACCAGTAATAAGAGGAAATGAAAAAAAAATAAAAGGGCCCATTACAGTTAACCCAGTCTAAATGTGTACATTATTGGAGCTCATATTGCGTCTTCCAAAAGCTGGGTATAACCGTTACTCACGGCACTGAATTTTCATCTTCAATCACCAGTAGAACTCCCCATCTTGGACTCCTTCAAATTGCGCCTTGCTGTAGGATCAAATCCTGTATCCATCTCTCCAGATCTTTTCTTCTCTCCATCTCACACCAAAAGACCATGATCCCCACCAGTATCCATAACAAATCTCCCTCCACTCAGCTTTCTCTAGAACCGTCTCCCAATTCCACCATCCTTCCTGATCGGCTGACTATTCTTAAGTGTGATATTCCTAAATTGAATATCACAGCCCCTTATCTTTAACTGAAAACCAAACACTATCAATGGGATACACTGCAGCTGCAGAAAGCTACTAAATGAAATACCCTACAACAGTAGCAGTAAAAATCTTAATCAGGCCATTAACAAATATTTCTTATTTTTATGGATGGCTGTAGCAAGTGTTCCTTTCACACTGAGCTTGTTTCCCTGGCCCTATGAGCAATTTGTTTGTTATATTTCACTGTGTTTTTCACCAATTTGTGAACAGACATTTGTCCAACAGTTCTAACGGTTCCAGTCCACCCATGATTTCATCTGCTCTGTCACCCATGCAGTATATCAGTGTGCTTACTTGATGCTCTTCTGAAGTCTGAGTGAGATTGCTTGCAACCCTAAATCTTACATAATCATCTGAGCAATCTCTCAAAGTCCACTGGTTTAGAGAAATCAAATGGCTTGAGGGGCTCTGTTAGATAACTAGATGCAGGTTCTGCATGTATTTACTCCATTTTCCTGTTTCTTTGTTTCTTTATTATTTTATTTATTTGGACTTCAAAATTCTTCTTTTAACTCCCTGAGCATCTGACTGAATTCTCTAACTTCTTTGCTGTATCAGTGTCTCTGTGCAAATTCTCAGGCCAGTGGCCCACAGATTATTACAATGTATCCACCTTTGGGTGGATCTTGAAGGTGTTGCCTAGTAACACCAGCTCTCTCTCAACTCATGTGTACAGTTGATAAGTCTCTGGATATTTTCATAGATATATGTGAACAAGAACAGTCTTACTGTAAATTCTTTCTTGTTGGGGATCTCACTTGGTCTGTAGTATCGATTCATCACAATCAACTTCTTCTGACAATATGCTGTGTTCATTACTGAGGGAGAGTGCAGAGCACACCAGGATGCCAGCATACAGGATATTTAACTGAACTATACCTCCTTGTACTGTTTATGAGCTCCTCATAATGGCTAGCTGAGTGGCATAGGAATAGCACTATGAACTTCCACTGCACGCAGCACCTTCAACTGTCCGGCTCATGAATAGCTTTATTTATCACATGTATATCAAAACATCAAAACATACAGTGAAATGCGTTACTTGCATCAAATTAAATCAGCAAGGAATTTGCCAAGAGCCCACAAGTATCACTACACTTCCTGCAGCAAGATAGCCTTCCAACCACTCATTAATTGTGACCATGCATCTTTAGAATGTGAGAGGGAACTGGAACACTCAGAGGAAACCCAGGGAGTCATGGTAACATAATTTAAGAATTAAGAAAAGTCACAGATAATTTTTTAAAAAAAGGAAATGCTAGTGTTTGGAATGATGAACAAAAGCTTCATTTACCGAGGGTCATTAGAAGACTGGGGACAATAATCACTAGGATTATGAAGTGGGGGGGGGAGTTCTCTCCCCCGCTTCATACTTCATAGGGCAGAAAATAAAACATACAGAATGGTGGAGGAGCATTGTGTAGCGTGTTTGTTACTCTGAATTTCCAGTATCTGCAGAAAGTTTCTGTGCTTCAGCTTTCTTTAGTTTGAGTCACAGAGTCAGCAAGTACTGAAACAAGCCCATCGATTCGATTTGTTCATGCCGATCAAGGTGCCCAGTTAAGCTGGTGCAATTTGCCCCGTTTGTCTTGAATCCCTCCGAATTCTTCCTCTTCATGTACATATCCACACGCCTTTTCAATATCTTCATTGGACCTGCCTCGACTATTTTTCCTGACAGATCATTCCATATATGATAACCCTGTACATGAAGAAGATGCCCCTCAGGACCCTTTTAAATCTTTCCCCTCTCAACTTAAACCTATGCCCTCTAACTTGTGCTTCCTTTTCCTACAATAAAGACCCCATATGTTTTCACTTTGTCTATGTCTCTCTTTGTAATCCAACAGCCAGCAACAAACAAAATTCTGGGTGATCTCAGCAGCTTAAGCAGCATCTATGGAGAGGAATAAACAGCTGACAGGCCAAAGTCCTTCTTCAGGACAGAAGAGAAAGGCAGAAGAAGCCCGAAAATGAAGCTGCTGGGAGGGGATTGAATAAAACCTAGTAAATGATAGGTGAGACCAGGTGAGAGGAATGGGGAGTGGGTGGGATAGGAGGGGCTGAAGAAAAAAGTTGGGAGAAGATGGGTGGAGGAGATAAAGAGCTGAAGAAGGAGGAACCTGATAGGAGAATACAGTGGACCTTGGAATAAAGGGAAGGAGAGGGGGCACCAGACGGAGGTGACATGTAGGAGAGAAGAGAAAGGGTGACAGGGGAACCAGGATGGGGAATTAGAAAAAGAGAGAAGGGGGTGTGTGGAAAAATTACTGCAAATTAGAGAAATTGATGCACCTGTTAATCAAAGTTCTCTATGCTTCATGAGCTTCATCTAGTTTAAGTAATCATCTAAAAAACTAATGCAAAAAATTGAGCTTTGGGACCAATGCCTCCGTGAATACAGGCAAGTGTCATAATGTAAGTAAAAGTGTTGTGCACCCATTTCATGTCCGTACAATGGAAGTGAGTAATCCTATTTACCATTCCAGAGCCTGTTTATTATTCTTTGTGGAAACCCATTGTGCCCAAGTAACTGTCACATTTTCCTTACATTTGCCTAACAGTGACAGCATGTCAGAGGATGTGAAACAATTTGTGGATCCTGAGGTCTTGAGATGCTTTTGATGAGCAGCATTTTGTTTCCCTTAGGAAAAGGAAGGTTAAAAGATCTGAATCTATGCACAAAAACTTGAGTATTTGAAACAGGAGATACTGCTAAAACCCAGAGTATGTATCAGATGAACCCAACTTATTCTGGGCTCTATCAAAGAAGACAAAGCACATAAAAGATGTAAGCCTTTGCTGAAGATATACGAAATTGAGCAGTTGTAAAGATGCCTGAAGTCCCAAAACACCAATTTTAAGAACAGTTACTTCCTTTCAACTGTTTTGTTCTTGAACTAACCAGCAAAAACGCTAATCACTACAGTTTAGTATTTTTGATCACATTGCTCTATAATGCAACTTGCTTTACTTTTTCAAATTATTTTGCTCTTATTTTGTATTTTCTTGTAAAAATTATGTTTAATTCATTTTTTTCTCAGTAATGTTGCTCATATGATGCTATCTTTATTTATTTAGAGATACAGCATTGACAGGCTCTTCTGGTCCAGTGACCCACACCAACCAGCCTCTCACCTATTTAATGCTAACCTAATCACAGGATAATTTGCAATCACTAGTTAACTTGTATGTTTGGACTGTGGGAGGAAACTGGAGCAGCCAGAGGAAACCACGCAGTCACTGGCACAACATACAATTCCTTACAAATGCCATCAAAATTGAATTCTGAACTCCAATGCCCCAAACTGTAGTAGCTTTGTGCTAACAGCTGTGCTACCAATGGCACCCCATGTGTCTGTGACGCTGTAGCAAGGAAGTTCATCATCGGACCTGCGTATAAATGTACCTGTGCATATGACAATGAACTTGACTTTGATTTTGAATGTTGATCTGGCTACATCTGCAGCATTGCTAATGAAAGATGGTGCAAAGGCATGACAGAAGGTCCAGAAAAAATTTACATGGAATGAGGGACCACATTTACAAGAGTAGTTTAGAGTAGGTGGGTTACTTTTCATGACAGAAGAGAGAGTTGAAAGGATATTTGATAGCGATATAAAAAATGCTAAAAAGGTACAGAAAGTAGTATCAGGTTATTCCCTTTGGTGATGAGGGGTGAGGGCTGGGGTTGAGAAGGAGAATTAATAACACATAAGGATATACCTTTCTTTTACACTGCATGTGGTTGGAATCTGGAGTACACTGTGTTCATTTATGGCATGCACAGGTTCTATTGTGGTCTTCAAGAGTATAGGCACATAGTATAGGCATCTGTCAGTCTCAAGAGACCATGGAGTTGCGCCCTTGAAAAATCTAATCACGGTAGTCTGCAGCATCGATTGTGACTGAAGAGGCCCAGCAGGGAGTGACAGTCCTTGCCGCATATAGCACAACTGTGATAAGTGTCCTGTAGGTCTACCACTTGACATTTCTGCTTTCTGCGTATGCACCTCTCCTCAGCCATCTGCCTCAGCTTCTCTTCACCTCTTTCAAGACCTCGGTGGAGTTCCTGCCACCATCTGCCACCATCATCTGCTAGCTCTTCCCAACTATCCACGCTGATCTCCAGGTCTTTCAGGCCTCTCTTGCATATATCCTTGAAGCGTAGATGGGGCCATTCAGTTGGTTGATTGCCGAATGGCAGCTCCCCATATAGGATGTCTTTTGGTATTCTTCCATCCTCCATCCTGTGGACATGCCCCAGCCACCGCACTGTACGCTGTCTCAGAAGGGTCTGCATGCTAGGCAGTCTGGCCTGTTCAAGGACACTGTTGTTGGTAACTTTGTCCTTCCATGAGATCCGGAGGGTGCATCTGAAACAGTGCAGCTGAAAGGTGTTCAGCCTCTTTTTAGGTGAGCATATAGGTTCCATGTTTCATTTCCATAGAGGAGGGTGCCGAGAACACAAGCTCTGCAGACCTGTATCTTGATGTGCTTGAACAGCATGCTGTTGTTCCATACCCTCTTGGTGAGTCTAGACAGAGTCGTGGCAGCTTTCCCTATCCTTTTGTTGAGATCAGGCTCCAGAGACGGTGACTCTGATGGTCGATCCCTGGCCTTCAAGAGAGAATTGGACAAATATATGATGAAGTAAAATCTTGTCTGGCTACAGAGAAAGAGCAGTAGATACTGAGTTGACCTGGCAGAGAGCTAACATGAGCAAGATGTGCAAAATAGACATCTTCTGCACTGTGACCATTTACGATTCTCAGATATTATATGAAGTTGGATAATGTTAACATGATTTAAACATGATGGACAAAAGGTTTACTGAGGAAAACCCCAGAGGTTGCAGATTTCCAACTTATTTAAGTCAACAATGTAGACGATAGCTTTTTCTGATGGTTCTAGCTTCCTCATAATCTTATATATTTCAATAAGATTACCTTTTATTCATCTGCTGTCCAATAAGCAGAGGCTCAGCTTGTTCAAGGATAAACAGAGCCCCATATCAGTGAGATAAATGAGACTATTGAGCACAGTGTGAGTAGGGTCTCAGCCAGAAACGCGACACTTTATTCCTTTCCATAGATAATGAGCCCCTCCAGCAGCTTTTATGTATTGCCCTCCACATTCAAGATTATCAGAGTATAACCATTGTCTCCTGACTTCACCACTTATGTTTTTCCGTCTGTCATTCTATTCAAAAATATAGATAAACAGCTTATTTCATTCTGAGATTTTATTTTAATTACAGAAAGGTGATTGTTACATGAGAGGTATATATCAGGGTATGAAAATAACAAAAAGAAAATTACAAAAGCTTAAATCAACAAGAAAAACTGGAAGTGCTCTGTAGGCTGGGTAGCCCCTGTGGAAAGAGAAACAGAGTGATGGCCTCAGATTGATGATCCTACAGCAGAACTGGAAAAGTCAGCCAGCAAGTTGTTACCAAGTTTCAGAGAGTGTGGTTAATGGTGGAAGAATAAATAGGACAAAGGGAATATCTCTGATAGGGTCAGGCATGGGTTGTCCAGTTCTCCATGGAGTTTCTGGACTCAGAGACAGTTCAGTTAATATTCTTATCATCTAACATGCAGTCTGTATAAATTGATTTCTTTGTTCTATCCATCCCTTTGGCATATTCTGTACAAAATAAGTGTCATTTTATTAAAATAATTCTCTAATTTCAGCCAACAGTTCTAGAATTATTGTCTATTTGGAAGAAAAAAATCATCTAATCCTTTAATGTTGGGTATCCTATGCAGTCATAGTGATTTCAATTTCTGCATTGAAATTGGTTCTTCCACCCATTTGGTCCATTCTGACCAGGATTCCCATTTAAGCTAGACCAATTTACCCAGATTTGGCCCATTTCCTATCCATGTGCCCATCCAAGTACATTATAAATGTAGCTAATGCCTTCTGCTTTCAAATGCACATAGGTAAAATTGTCTTCAGAATAACATGTAAACAGTAGCCTCACATCACAAAACCTCAGATCCTCAGTTGCCTTCTATGTTAATTGATCTGAGATATAATCCTAGATATGTTCCACAAAACACAAATAGTTTTCTAAAAATAGCCATGTTTATTGATGCAGTCCCACATACCAAGTATATTTTGCCAGATTAACTATCCTATATAACTGATTTTACGGACTTCAATTCTTTAAACACAGTAGCAGACACATCTTTCTGCAGCACTGTAACTCTCATAGGAGTATACTTCCTTGGAACATGTCAGTGAACATACTGTTCTGAACCCGAACCCTGTATTCCTCTGAAATTTTAATGACAGATTGGAATGTTCCAAAGCTCTAAGGTCAAAGACCTGAAATAGGCTAGGTGGAAGGCAGAGGCCAGTAAGAATACCAATGCCAAATAATTATAATCCTGCATGTGAAGTTAAATGTTCACCATCTGCCTCTTTAACCGGTGAAGAAAAGTTACTTCTTTGTGCACAGTGACAGCATCCCACTACAAGAAGTGTGTGTGCAAGTGTAAAAACAGATCTTATTTCCATATTGAGAGCCATAATCACAATATAAAGTCATATAATGCCCTGAGCTTGTGAAGTATCTTATTTACATTGCCTCTAATTTTATTTCTGCTTTTCTATTTCTCTTATTTCTTCTTTCACCCTCTCTCTCATATTTCGCTGAAATCAATGTGGGGCGGGTGAGTGGCTATATGCTAATTGAAAATGCTGATATTCTGATGAAAGCTCATTAACTTGAAATATTCATTCTGACACTTCACAAATGCTGCCTGACCTACTGAGTATTCCCAGGATTTTTTTTTACATAATTGTATATGTTTTATCTGTGGTTTTGTTTTTGAATATGCTGATGACTCAAGGTTAAGGGCATAAAAAAGGGCCAGGAAAAGTATTAGAATTTACACAGATTTGATGTGGAGAGGCTATTTCCTCTTTTGATACCACTAAACCATGATTGTTGTTTAGGGTAAAGTCTGCTCAATTGATCCAGAAAACAGCTCTCTGGACAAGTCAAAGTTCTCATATCCCATCTGCTGTTCTGTGGCCCTGGCAATAAATACACACATATCATCTCTAGTTTGGTTCTTAGCACTACTTATAATGCCGATCCAAAGAAATGACCCTGATCTCTGAAAAATCTCAATCTTTTATTCGGCATTAATTAATTTGTTTTAATATATTAACTGTTGTGTATTTGATATTTCAATAATGTTTGAGTAATGTATATATACAGATTGATTAAGCATTCTTGTTCATTTAAATAATTTATTATAGGTTATATCCATAAATACTTGAATTGCATGCATCATCACACTACCACATAATATATGTATGTCTTGCTTAAAGTAAATTTGAAGTTAGACTCGTATTTTCAGACTCCCATGTCTTCCTTGAATTATTTTATGTTTTGTAACTTCAAAACATTAACATTGGTGATGAAGTATTTTTAAAATGAACTTGACTACTAACCTGTTAAAATACAGCAATTTGAACTAAAAAAAAGCAAGAAATAAATGCAGCCCAACACGTGCAGGGACATTTAGGTTTTTTTAAAAAAAAGGCCATAAAGGGAAGAAGACCAAGGTTCACAAACAATGAGTAATGGATGATAATAATCATTGAAAGAATCAAAAGACTGGATATATTGGAAAGATTGACGAGTTTGTTTATATAACAGGTCATGTAAACTGAACTATTGAGACAGTATTTTGAAGCAAATAAAATAGCTAATGAGAACCAAGTGCCAATTTTACTGAGTTCATTGAGATTAAAGGCATAAAGGTTGCTTTGAAGTTTTGCTGTTCTAACCATCAGAAATTAGCTTTGCTGATATTGTAAAATTGATAAAGGAACACTTAAAAGCATTGTCAACTACAGAACACTTTAGATTTCATAAACAGAATTGAAAAGAAGGGGATAAAAACACAAAATGCTGGCAGAACTCAGCAGGCCAGACAGCATCTATGGGAGGAGGTAGTGACAACGTTTTGATCCGAAACACTTTATCATCCCTCCTGATGAAGGGTTTCGGCCTGAAACTTTGTCACTACCTCCCCCCATAGATGTTGTCTGGCCTGCTGAGTTCTGCCAGCATTTTGTGTTTTTATTTATTTCCAGCATCTGCAGAGTCACTCGTGTTGCCTTTGAAAAGAAGGGGAATCCATTTCAGTGTTTGTGGCTGAATTGAAGAGATTGCCTAAGCATTGTTGGTTCAATAATGGACTTAATGATACACTAAGAGATTGCTTAGTTCATCGAATCTTAAAAGAAAGCATTCAAAAATGGCTGCTAAGTGAAGCACAGCTTACATTTAAAAGAGCAGTTGAAATAGTTGTTTCCATGGAAACCACAAACAGAGGTGCAATTGAATTTCAGTCAAGAATGAAAGTAAGTGTGAACAAAATTGCAATATTGAAACAGAAATGGAAACCGACCAGGCCAATCAAATTACATTACTGTTGTGGCAGGGGCTCACATATGCCAAATAAATGTAGGTGAAAGTAGTAGAAAATGCAACACACTAGGGCACATACAAAGAGCATGTTGGGCAGACAAATATAAATGGACTGCACAGGAAAGGCAGAAAGCCAAAATGTCAAGTTGCAGTTTCAGAAAGAGCACTAATCTGCATGCTATTGATGAAACATCTGATAATGATGAGAGCGACACAGGACTGGGTAGCCATGAGATTTACAGTGTGAAAAATAACAACAGACAAACAATGCCATAAGTGAACAATAAATTAAGTAAAATGGAAGTGGACATAATTCACCTGTTTCAGTCATTCCCCAACATATCCGAGAAAGCTTCTGATATGTTAATCATGCAGTTACTTCTGAACTATGGCTTGGTTTTAAGCTGGAAGAGAGTTCAAGTATCAGAAAAGTTGCAAGCATTCTGTTTTAGTGAGAATAAATAACCAGACTCTCATCTGCATGCATTAAGGTTATTCTATGAACTTCAGATGGGATACAAAAAGCTGCTTGTAATAGTAGATGCAAAGACCAAAGCTCAATTGGATGAACGGAAAGCCAAAAAGAAAGGAGTCAAAGGAGATACAAAAAAGTAGAGGAGTCCTGAAGAGATGTAGTGGATGTGCAATCCAAGATGACATAATAGCCACAGCTTTACACATCATTCTTACACATCTGGAGAAGGATGCTTATGTGAGAATGTTGTTCTTGGACTACAGTTCAGCATTCAACACCATAATTCCCTCCAGACTCAACAAGAAGCCTTAACTCTGCCTTGTATAGCTGGATCCTGGACTTCCTGTCAGATTGCTGGCAGGTGGTAAAAGTGGGCTTCCTCACCTCTGCCTCTCTGACCCTCAACAGAGGTGCCCCTCAAGGCTGTGTCCTAAGCTCCCTCCTTTACCTTTTGTATACCCATGACTGCGCTGCCACCCACAGCTTCAATTTGCTAATTAAGTTTGCTGATGACACTACACTGATTGGCTTGATCTCAAATAATAATGAGGCAGGCTGCAGAGAAGAAGTTAGCACCCTGACAGAGTGGTGTCAAGAAAAACAACCTCTCCCTCAATGTCACAAAAACAAAGGAGCTGGTTGTGGGCCACTAGAGTTAAGGAGACAGGTTAAAGCCTATTGACATCAATGGATCTGAGGTTGAAAGGGTGAACAGCTTTAAGTTCCTTGGCATGCAAATCACCAAGGATCTCACGTGGTCTGTACACACCAGCTGTGAGGTGAAAAAGGCACAACAGTGCCTCTTTCACTTCAGACAATTGAAGAAGCTTGGTGTGGGTCCCCAGATCCTAAGAACTTCCTGCAGGGGCACAATTGAGAGCATCCTGACTGGCTGCATCACTGCCTGGTATGGGAACTGTACTTCCCTTAAACGCAGGATTCTGTAGAGAGTGGTGTGGACAGCCCAGTACATCTGTAGATGTGAACTTCCCACTATTCAGGACATTAACAAAGACAGGTGTGTAAAAAGGGCCCAAAGTATGACTGCGGAACAGAGTCACCCCAACCACAAACTGTTCCAAGTGCTACAATCCGGGACACAGTACCACAGCATAAAAGCCAGGACCAACAGGCTCTGGGACAACTTCTTCCACCAGGCCATCAGACTGATTAATTCATGCTGATACAATTGTGTCTCTATGTTATATTGACTATCTTGTTGTACATACTATTTATTATAAATTGCTCATTGCATATTTAGATGGAGATGTATCGTAACGATTTTTACTCATGTATATGAAGGATGTAAGAAATAAAGTCAATTCAATTCAATTCAATTCAAGAGATCAGATCTGTGTAATCAAGTCTGGTAATCCAGGACTATAGAAGAATGTCAGGGCTGATTTACTCAAGAGCAAAAGAACAATTCTGACTGAGGTTGCACATCAATTCTGACAGGGTTTTCAGGCCATTACTTCCTACAATGCAAAATGTAACATCACGAATGACAATAAAGCTTCACTCCTAGATGAACTAAATGCCTTTTAGAACTATGAGCACACATGCAGCATCAGGTGACCCTGTGATGTCTGCCTTGGGGGCTGATGTCAGAACATCTTTCAAAGCGACAGATCCGGATGGTATATCTGGTAAGTATCTGAAAATCTAAACCAACAAACTAGCAGGTGTGTTCAAAGACATTTTCAATCTCTCATTGCTACAATGAGAAGTTCCCACCTGCTTCAAAAAGGCAACAAACATACCAGTTCCCAAGATGAGTGGGGTGAGCTGCCTTAACAACTATTGTCCAGTACTACTCACATCTGTGGTTATGAACTACCTTGAGAGGTTGGTTATACCTAAGTAAGGAATTGGACCCACTGCAATTCGCCTATTGCACAGTAGGCAAATCTCATTGGCTCTTCATGAAGCCTTGGTTCACCTGGACAAAACTAATAATTTACATCAGGCTGCTCTTTATTGACTACAGGAGAGCATTTACCACAATAATTCCTACAGTTCTGATCAGAAAGTTTCAAAACCGGAGACCCTCATGCAGCTGGATATGTGACTTCCTCACTGGAAGATCACAGTCTGTACAGATTTGAAAGAATATCTCCCCCTTGCTGATAATCAACACAGGCGCACATCAAGGGTATGTGCTTTGCCCACTGCTCTAAACTCTCTATCACCATGACTGTATGGCTAAGCACAGCTCAAATGCTATCTATAAATATGCTGACAACACAACTATAGTTGCTAGAACTTCAGATGGTGATCAGAAGGCATACAGGAGTGAACTAGATCAACGGGTTTAGTGGTGGACTTCCGAACGGAAAGGGCACAGGAACACACACCGGTCTATATCAAGGGATCAGTAGTGGAAAGGGTGAACAACTTCAAGTTCTTGGGTGTGAGCATCTCTCAGGATCTGGCCTGGGGCTGACATTTTGATGCAGTTACAAAGAAAGTATGAGAGTAGCTATATTTCATTGGGAGTTTGTGGAGGCATTTCAGGACATACTGTGTACATTTCTCTGATATTAACTTTGACATTTGAAGCTTTGAACATAAGTGCCGTTAAACAGAAAATCCTATGACAAAATAGGGATATGCTCAGTCCCTCACAGTTAAACCCCCCCTCCCCCCACTATCGAGCACACCTACACAAAACATTGTTGCAGGAAAGCAGTATCCATCATCAGGCACTCCTCCCACCTAAGTCATGATCTCTTCTCACTGCCACTACCAGGCTCTTGATCAAAGGAGATAATTTCACTCAACTTTACTTGCCCCAAAATTGAAATGTTTCCATAATCTATAGACTCACATTCAAAAACTTTTCATCTCATGTTCTAAATATTTATTGTTTATTTATTATTACTATTTCTTTTTTTTTGTATTTGCTCAGTTTATTGTCTTTTGTACATTGGTTGAACATCCAAGTTTGTGGGGATTTTCATTGATTCCATTATAGTTATTATTCTATTATGGATATATTGAGTACACCCTCAAGAAAATAAATCTCAGGGTTGTATATGATGACATATATGTACTTTGATAATAAATTTACTTTGAACTTTGAAGGTTTGACATGTTGTGCATTCAGAATCTTCTTTCTCAACACCACAGTGTACTGTGTCATTATTCGCGTTACTATTTCCTTTCTGTTAGTCTTGTTATTCGCCACTGGCCTCACTCATTAACAAGGCATTTTTGCACATAGAACTCCCCCTAGCTGAATTTTTATAAAATTTATTTTTTTATTGAAGTTCATCATCAAACAAACATTTCCATAAGATGTATTTCAGACATGGTACATATATATCATATAATCATATATGTCACAAATCTCCACAAAGTATTTATCTGAGTATACACTTATAGAAAAGAGTGGAAAGAAAAAAACAAGCAAAAGGAAAGAACTATGTACAAGTAGGGAGTGATCTTTTTTTTACAACAGATTCATTGATTTGTGAGAATAAAATCAGGCCTATGAGGCATTATGTAGTTAAACCATTTTTTCCAGTATGAATCAAATTGTTCCAGTTTATGATTAACAGATGCTGTTATCTTCTCCATTTTGTAAATGTCCATTGTAATTTCCATCCGTGTATTTAAAGTTGGGCTCTCCTGTGATAACCATTTCCTAGTAAGAGTCTTTTTACCAGCCACCAACAGTATATTCATTAAATATTTATCTCTTTTCAACCATTCCTGAGGTATATATCCAAAATATATGGTCTTACTCTCCAAGGGTAATTCACATTTAAAGATGTTTTGCAGGGCATTGTGTATCCCCCTCCAATAGTTTTTGATAACAGGGCAGTCCCAAAAAATATGATAATGATTTACATTTTGATTTCCACAATTTCTCCAGCAAACTGGGAGGTTACATTCATAATGGGATTTCTGAGAGAGTGTAGTAAAATATCTAATCAAATTTTTCCATCCGAACTCCCTCCATTTCTGTGAACTGGTACACTTCCATTGATATCTCCATATTGTTGTCCATTCTTCCTCAGATATAATTATCCCTCCTTCCTTCTCCCATTTTGTTTTAATGTATGAAGTCGAATGTGTTTTAAGATTTGACAACCTCTCATACATGCTTGAAATGATTCTTCTACCATTATCAGAATTATATGCTTTTTTAAAGAGCTCTATCAAGCATGTATTTGCCTTGGTTACACTTTTAAGCATCTTATTAACATTTTGTCACATCTGTAAATACCAATAAAAATTTGTTTTTCTAATAAGTGTTTCTCTTTAAGCATTTCAAAACTGAACAGAGTTCCTTCTTTCATTATGTTGCAAAGAACTGTTATTCCTTTAACTGTCCGGTCCTTAAATCTAGCATCCAACTTATTTGGTGTAAAATCCAAGTCATATGCACTCCATTTAAGAATTGCAATATTTCCCTCTAGATTATATTCTTTTATAGTAGTTTTCCATATTTAAGAGTCAATTTCACCCATGGGTTATCAATAGTATTTATATACCTTTGCAGGTTGTTATCAGCCAAAATTGCTTGTATGGGGATGGGAAGTACCATCTCCTCGATGTTTTTCCATTGAGCATCATATGATGGGTTGCACCAACATATCACAGCTCTCAACTGTGCTGCAAAATAATAATCTCTAAGAGAAGGTAGGCCCCATCCCCCCTTTTCCTTTGCTAGTTGCAAAGTTTTGAGATGAACTCTAGGCCTTTTACCCTGCCAAATATACCTTGATAGTATCTTGTTCCATTCATTGAATTGATTTTGATTAATCTCTATTGGCAGGGTCTGAAAGAAACATAACAGTCCGGGCAGTATATTAATTTTTATAGACTCAATCCTTGAACTGAGACTGAAAAAAGGAATCAGGTTCCATCTCGCCACATCTTCCTTAATTTTTTTATATAAAGGCTGATTATTACATTCTGATAATCTTGCCAAATCTTTGGCATAATGATGCACAAATATTTGAAAGACTCTGTGTGCCATGCCCAGGGGTATCGACTTTCAATTTCTTTTGGTGGGCTATAGTAATATGAAAGTAATTGGGTTTTATCTATGTTGATCTTGTATCTTGATAATTGACCATATTGTTCAAAGGATTGCATCAATTTAGGTAAAGAGTATGTTGGTTGCTCTAGAGAGATCAAAATGTCATCTGCATAACAAGCCAATTTATGCTCTGTCCCTCTAATAGTAATTCCCCCGATATCTTCATTTTGTCTGATGTATTGACCTAATGATTCCAGATATAACGCAAAGAGTAGTGGTGACCATGCACAACTTTGTCTCGTGCCCCTTTCTAGGGTAAGACTATTTGATAAATATCCATTGATTTTAATCTTAGCAGTAGGATTGTCATATAGTGTCTGTATAGTTTTAATAATTGTGTCTTGGAAACCAAATCTATGTAAAACTCTGTAAAGAAAATTCCAATTAACCGAATCAAATGCTTTTTCAGCATCCACACTATTGCTTTGATTTTATTTTTTTGTATATGATCCATATTGTGAAGTGTCCTTCGTATATTGTCTTGTGTCTGGCGTTGTCGTATAAAACCTGTCTGATCGTTACGTATCAGTATGGGTAGAAACTCCTCTAATCGTTTGGCCATGATGGAGGTAAATAACCTATAACCTACATTAAAAATGGATATTGGTCTAAATGACCCGCATTCCATTTTATCCTTCTTTCAGTATAGCTGAGATTATCGCTTCCTTCCAACTGGGTGGCATTTGTGCCTTTTTTAGAGCCCAGTTCAGTGTGGGAGTAAAACATTTTTAATTTTTTTGTACCCGTCTGATCCCGGTGACTTGCTTAATTTAAGCCTACTAATTGCAGCTTTTAATTCAACTTCAATTATGTCAGCAGTCGTCGTTCTATTTTGTTCTTCGCTTGAAGTGGGTAACTCTCGAGAATTCAAGAAGGTGCCAATTTGGGTTATGCTTCCCCCTGGAACTTTGGAATATAGAGTTTTGTAAAACATTTCAAAAGTTTCTTGAATTTCACTTAGCTTATTTTTTATCATTTTCGTTCTTGGGTCCCTAATTCTATGAATTGTATTATCTGCTATTTTTTTTTCAGTTTCCACACCAGCAATTTCATAGATTTTGATCCACTTTCATAATGTCTCTGTTTCAGAAACATTAAGTTTTTCCTGATTTCTAGTGTAGCCAAATTATTTATTTCATTCCTAATTCTTTTAATTTCCCCTAATGTATCCTGTGCCAAATTCAATTTGTGTTTTTTCTCTAGTTCCTTCAGCCTATTTTGTAATTCCTCTAATGTTTTATTCCTTATTTTTTCTTATATGAAGATATCGCTATAATTTTCCTTCTTAAGACCACCTTCAGACTATCCCAAAAAATGGGAGGTAAAACCTCTCCATTTACATTAAATCTCAAGTAGAGACCAATTTCTTTTTTAATTTGTTCCTTAAAGTACGGATCATTGAGTAGACTTGAATTTAGTTTCCAAATAGTATTCTTTGGTTACAGGTCAAAATCAACAGATTGTAGCGACGTGCTACACACAGCACTGAAATAACGACACATAGTCGGTAAGTCATTTCGAGATTAGTTTATTCAAACTTTGCTGTGCTGGCATTTAATCCCTAGCGCCCGCCCTCTCCAGGTGGAAATGACGTCAGAGGTGCATTACCAAAGTCTCCCTCCGCGCGCTGGCTACTTGTGAGCCGGTTTGCCTGTGCAAAAAGTGGGTCGCCACATAAACCCCCCCCCACAAAACCGGTGATACACCCCGCCAATGTCCACAGTCTAGATCAGCCTCCTCTGTTTGGGATGTCTGCCTGATGTGCGCCGTGGTGCCTGAACTTCGACCGGCTGCGCCAAGTCCACATGGGCTGGTTTGAGTCAGTCCACTGCGAAAACCTCCTCTCTCCCCCCAATGTCCAGAATGTACGTGGACCCATTGTTGTTGCTCACCTTGAATGGCCCCTCGTACGGCCGCTGAGGCGGTGCCTGATGTCCGCCCCTTCATACAAACACAAACTTACAGTCCTGCAGGTCTTTGGGTACATGGGTTGGGGTCCGTCCGTGCTGTGAAGTTGGTACAGGGGCCAGGTTGCCGAGCCTTTCGCGTAGCCTGTCCAGGACTGCTGCGGTTTCTTCCTCCTGCCCCCTTGGGGCTGGTAAGAACTCTCCCGGGATGGCCAAGGGTGCACTGTATACCAAATTGGCCGACAAGGCATTCAGATCCTCTTTGGGCGCTGTACGAATTCCAAGCAGGACTCAGAGAAGCTCATCCACCCAGTTAGGTCCTCTCAGGCGGGCCATGACAGCCAACTTCAAGTGACGGTGGAAGCATTCCACTAGTCCGTTCGACTGTGGGTGGTAGGCAGTTGTGTGGTGCAGCTGCATTCCCAACAGGCTGGCCGCAGCTGACTACAGGCTGGAGGTGAACTGGGCGCCTCTGTTGGAGGTAATGTGGACCTGTACCCCGAAGCGTGCTACCCAGGTTGCAATCAGTGCTCGGGTGCAGGAATTGGCAGATGTGTCGGTGAGCGGGACCGCCTCTGGTCACCTCGTGAACCGGTCTACCATTGTTAGGAGGTACCGCGCTCCTCAGGACACTGGTAGGGGGCCCACGATAGCCACATGAATGTGGTCGAACCTCCGGCGGGTGGGTTTGAACTGCTGCGGCGGGGTTTAGTGTGCTGCTGCACCTTGGCTGTTTGGCACTGCATGCACGTTCTGGCCCATTCACTGACCTGCTAGCAAAGTCTGTGCCATGCGAACTTGCTGGAGACTGTGGTCCTGTAGCTGGGCATCTCTGCCTCTGCCTGCTGCGCCTCTGCCAGTGCTGCATAGACCACCCCCAGGGACAGGCCTGGACAGCTGGTCTGGAGAGTGCGTCAACCACAACGTTGTCCTTTCCCGAGACATGCTAAGATTCCCTTTTGCTATCTCTGACTGAAGCCTCAAAGAGCTAAAGCCTCCAGAGATACCAGTCCCTGTGACAATGGCTGATGTGCTTGCCTCTGCCTTCCTTTAGATACATAGATACTTTATTGATCCCAAAGTAAATTGCAGTGTCACAGTAGCACTACAAATGCACAGACATACAAATAGTAGAAGTAAGAAAGAATAAAAAATAAATTACCTTAAAAATAAGATGCACAAGATTTCCAAGTTCACACCAATAAAACAGTAGTGCAAGAATTACCATAATGTTGAAACAGTAATAGGTGCAGATAGGTTGGTAGAATTGCGCAGGGTGTCCGTGATAGCAGGGTGTGGTAAACAGAGGTTAGTAACAGTCTAACAGGAGAGGGACATCACTTCCTCAGGTATAGGTTGGCCTACTGAGCAAGGGGAAGAATGACTTCATAATGCTCTTTGGAGCAGCACAGTCATCTTAGTGAATTACTGAAAGTGCTCCTCTGTTCAGCCAAGCTGGTATGCAGAGGGTAAGAAACATTTTCCAGAAATGCCAGGATTTTTTGTAGAGTCCTTTGTACTTTCAAAGCTGCCAGTGTGTCCAATTTCACTCCTATAACAGAGTCAGCCTTTCTAATCAGTTTATTGAGCCTGTTGGCATTACCTGTGTTGATGCCATTGCCCCAGCACACCAGCACAGAGAAGATTAATTTTCTCTTGCTAATGAATCCCACATGCCATTTAGTCACTGGTCAAAGCTTTTTTTCACTGTAGTGACCTAGTGCTGCCTTTTGTACTTGAGCAGTGGACCTGATTGAAATTCTCTCCTCTCAAAACTTCCGATGTCCAGATTGGCCACTGGTCTAAACTATTTTTCCACCTGCTCACTAATGCAAATATCTAATCAGTCAATAATGTGGCAGCAACTCAATATATTAAAGCATGCAGATATGGTCAAGAGTTTCTGTTGTTATTCAGGCTTAACATCAGAATGGGAAATAAATCTGATCTAAATCACTGACCATGATTATCTCAGAAACTGCTGATCTCCTGGGATTTTCATGTACAACAAACTCAAGGGTTCACAGAGAATAGTGAGCAAAACAAAAAAAAACAGTGAGTGTCAGCCCTGTAGCCTTGTTAATGTGAGAGTTCAGAGGAGAATGGCCAGGCTTGTTCAAGCTGACAGGGAGATGACATTAATTCAAATAACAATACATAACAGCACTATATTTCTTTAATATCTCAATATCTTTACAAATACAATGCAAATACAAATTTGCTATTGCATTTAATAGCAATATTCCCTTTGAACTTTTAATAGTATTCATACACACAATTCTCTAACTTATTTGGGACATCACTTATTTAGGTGATCACTCAGAGGAGATTGTAAAAGAGATCAGTCCTGTGGTGGTTACCTGATGAAATACTAGTTTCTCCATAACCTTAACCTGCACTTTCTCTGTAACTGTAACACTATATTCTGCCTTCTGTAATTGCTTTTCCCTTTTACTGTCTTAATGGTCTGATGTGAAAAAAAATCATCTGTATGCAATGCATGCTAAGCAAAGTTTTTCACTGAAACTTGGATACATTCAGAGGCCCTTTATTAGGTGCACCTGTAAACCTGGTCATTAATGCAAATATCCGATCAGCCAATCATGTGGCAGCAACTCAATGCATAAAGGTATGCAGACATGATCAAGAGGTTCAGCTGGTTGTGGTGTCTTCCCATAAAAGGAAAGTGAAAGTCATGATTAAAAAGTCTATTTGGTCACAGTGACAAAAAAAAGTTGGATAAGGAGAAGAAGACATGTCTATTAAATTCAGAGGATAGTAGGAACTCAATGTGGAAATGTGTTTAAAAGGAGGAAAGAAGCTATAATTACATGTTTACATATTGGACATGGTAGGTTAAATAACACCTTGTTCTGAATTAATATACATGATATAAACATATGTAGGAAGTGAATTTGCAAGAAACAGTGCAGCATGTACTGTTTGAAGGAAACATCTCATTGCTAAATTGCAATCTTTGGAAGAGACACAGTTTAATGTGGCAAGTTTGTTAGGATATTACTGCCATCATAATGTACAGTATATAGTGCAAATTTGACTTTCTGAAAATTATAAGACTTTTGATATTACTTGAGTTTAGTAACGTGAATTTAGTAAGTATACTGACTGTCTCTTTGTTCTACATTCCAACCCAGCAGTTGGGGAGGGGGGTGGGGTTGGAAGAAGAAGATTTTACTCTCTATATCATATGTATAAAGCAAACAAAAGTCCATAAGACATAGGAGCAGAATTAGGCCATTTGATCCATCGAGTCTGCTTTGCCATTCAATAATGGCTGATCCTTTTTTTTTTCTTCTCAACCCAATCTTCCGGCCTTCTCCCCATAACCTTTGATGGAATGGCTAATCAAGAACCTATCAATCTCTGCCTTAAATGCACAAAATGATCTGGCCTCCACAGCTGCATGTGGCAACAGATTCCACAAATTCACCACCCTTTGGTTAAAGAAATTTCTCTGTATGTCTGCTTTGAATGGCTGCCCCTCTATCCTGCTGTGCTCTCTCTCTTTTCATATGCAAAATATTTTATTGCAAATTCAGTGCTATATATACAACCAGTGACTAACACAATTACTACACTATAAATTAAACTATTAAACGAAAATGTTTCCATCTTTTCAAATGAAGGCAATAGCACCCCACGAAGCCCAACGGACCCGGAACGCCTGTATAGTTGTCGTGGACAGCATGTGTTGCATGTTCCTTCTCTATATTTACCCGGCCAATGTGTCTGACCTTTTTTTTTTCTTCCCTTTTGTCCTAGGCATTCCCACCATGGGAAACATCCTTTCCACATCTACTCTGCCCTGGCCTTTCAACAGTTGAAAGGTTTCATTGAGATACACCCCATCCTTTTGAATTCTAGTGACTACAGACCCAGAGCCATCAGAAGTTCCTTGTATGATAAGCCTTTCATTCCTGGAATCATCCTTGTGAACCTCCACTGGACTCTCTACAATGCCAGCACATCTTTTCTAAAATGCGGAGCTCTAAACTGTTCACAATACTCAAGGTGAGGCCTTACCAGTGTCTTAAAGCCTCAGCATCACATCCTTGCTCTTGTATTCGAGACCTCTTGAAATAAATGCTAACATGGCATTTGCCTTCCATGATCATTTTATGCAGCCAAATTTGCTTTTAATATCTTTATTTTATTTATTTATGTTATCTATTTTGAAGTAGGTTTGTTACATGAATTGTTTTTCACTTCCATTTCAATGAATTGGTTGATCACACAATGGTGTTCATACATGTCAGCCCAGATCAGAGATGACTGCCGATTGCATAAAGCAAGTGAAATCAGCAATCAACCCTGATCTGGGCAAACATTTACGTGCCTGGTGGCACCTAATGAATTAGCTTGTCTATTTCGGCTTTTTTCTTAAAGATGTGCTGGGTGTGCTCTGCCTACCGCTGCACACCTGCATGCTTTGCGGCCCGGAGATTGGGAACCACTATTCTAAATGATAGATCAGTGTGTTTCAATACAGCAGATACCTGACTATTAACATTTCCAAGGGACATAGGTGATAAATCAAAGTTGCAAGAGAATATTTTTACAACATAGAACATAGAATAGTACAGCACGTTACAGGCACTTCGGACCACAATGTTGTGCCGACCCTCAAACCCTGCCTCCCATATAACCCTCCCACCTTAAATTCCTCCGTATACCTGTCTAGTAGTCTCTTAAACTTCACTAGTGTATCTGCCTCCACCACTGACTCAGGCAGTGCATTCCATGCACCAACTACTCTCTGAGTGAAAAAACTTCCTCTAATATCCCCCTTGAATTTCCCTCCCCTTACCTTAAAGCCATGTCCTCTTGTACTGAGCAGTGGTGCCCTGGGGAAGAGGCGCTGGCTGTCCACTCTATCTATTCCTCTTAATATCTAGTACACCTCTATCATGTCTCCTCTCATCCTCTTTCTCTCCAAAGAGTAAAGCCCTAGCTCCCTTAATCTCTGCTCATAATGCATACTCTCTAAACCAGGCAGCATCCTGGTAAATCACCTTTGTACCCTTTCCAATACTTCCACATCCTTCCTATAGTGAGGCAAACAGAACTGGACACAGTACTCCAAGTGTGGCCTGACCAGAGTTTTATAGAGCTGCATCATTACATCGTGTCTCTTAAACTCTCTCCCTCGACTTATGAAAGCTAACACCCCATAAGCTTTCTTAATTACCCTATCTACCTGCGAGGCAACTTTCAGGGATCTGTGTACCCCCAGATCCCTCTGCTCCTCCACACTACCAAGTATCCTGCCATTTACTTTGTACTCTGCCTTGGAGTTTATCCTTCCAAAGTATACCACCTCACACTTCACCGGGTTGAACTCCATCTGCCACCTCTCAGCCCACTTCTGCATCCTATCAATGTCTCTCTGCAATTGTCAACAATCCTCTACACTATCTACAACACCACCAACCTTTGTGTCGTCTGCAAACTTGCAAACCCACTTTTCTACCCCCACATCCAGGTGGTTAATAAAAATCATGAAAAGTAGAGGTCCCAGAACAGATCCTTGTGGGACACCACTAGTCAGAACCCTCCAATCTGAATGTACTCCCTCCACCACACCCCTCTGCCTTCTGCTGGCAAGCCAATTCTGAATCCACCTGGCCAAACTTCCCTGGATCCCGTGCCTTCTGACTTTCTGAATAAGCCTACCATGTGGTATCTCGTCAAATGCCTTACTAAAATCCATGTAGATCACATCCACTACACTACCCTCATCTATATGCCTGGTCACCTCCTCAAAGAACTCTATCAGGCTTGTTAGGCACGATCTGCCCTTCACAAAGCCATGCTGACTGTCCCTGATCAGACCATGATTCTCTAAATGCCCATAGATCCTATCTCTAAGAATCTTTTCCAACAACTTTCTCACCACAGACGTAAGGCTCACTGGTCTATAATTACCCGAACTATCCCTACTACCTTTTTTGAACAAGGGGACAACATTCGCCTCCCTCCAATCCTCTGGTATGATTCCCGTGGACAATGAGGACATAAAGATCCTAGCCAGAGGCTGAGAAATCTCTTCTCTCGCCTCATGGAGCAGCCTGGGGAATATTCCGTCAGGCCTCGGGGACTTATTCATCCTAATGTATTTTAACAACTTCAACAGCTCCTCTCCCTTAATATCAACATGCTCCAGAACATCAACCTCACTCATGTTGTCCTCAGCTTAATCAAGTTCCCTCTTATTTGTGAATACCGAGGAGAAGTATTCATTGAGGACCTCGCTCTCTTCCACAGCCTCCAGGCACATCTTCCCACTTTTATCTCTAATCCATCCTACCTTTACTCCTGTCATCCTTTTGTTCTTCACACAATTGAAGAATGCCTTGGGGTTTTCCTTTACCCTACTCGCCAAGGCCTTCTCATGCCCCCTTCTTGCTCTTCTCAGCCCCTTCTTAAGCTCCTTTTTTGCTACCTTATATTCCTCAATAGACCCATCTGATCCTTGCTGCCTAAACCTCACGTATATTGCCTTGTTCCACCTGACTAGATTTTCCACCTCAGTTGTCACCCATGGTTCCTTCACCCTACCATTCTTTATCTTCCTCACTGGGACAAATTTATCCCTAACATCCTGCAAAAGATCCTTAAACATCGACCACATGTCCATAGTACATTTCCCTGCGAAAATATCATCCGAATTCACACCCGCAAGTTCCAGCCTTATAGCCTCATAATTTGCCCTTCCCCAATAAAAAATTTTCCTGTCCTCTCTGATTCTCTCCTTTTCCATGATAATGCTAAAGGCCAGGGAGCGGTGATCACTGTCCCCCAGATGCTCACCCACTGAGTGATCTGTGACCTGACCCAGTTCGTTACCTAATACTAGATCTAGTATGGCATTCCCCCTAGTCGGCCTGTCAACATACTGTGACAGGAATCCATCCTGGGCACACTTAACAAACTCTGCACCATCTAAACCCTTGGAACTAAACAAGTGCCAACCAATATAAGGGAAGTTAAAGTGACCCATGATAACAACCCTGTTATTTTTGTACCTTTCCAAAATCTGCCTCCCAATCTGCTCCTCGGTATCTCTGCTGCTACCAGGGGGCCTATAGAATACCCCCAGTAGAGGTCCTGTTCTTGACCTTGAGGTCCTTTTCTTCAACCTTCTGCCTCGTTCCCGAAACTCACACTTCAGGACCTCATCCCTCTTCCTGCCTGTGTCATTGGTTCCAACATATATCACGACTTCTGGTTGCTTTACTTCTCGTAACAGGAGACATCCTGGATCCTGGCGCCCAGAAAGCAACAAACCATGTGGGTGTCCTTTTCACGTCCACAAAATCTCCTGTCTGCTCCCCTGACTACAGAGTCTCCAAGACGACAGCTCTCCTCTTCTCCATCCCATCCTTCTGCACCACAGGGTCAGACTCAGTGCCAGAGGCCCTGCCACCATGGCTCACACCTGGTTGGTCATCCTCGCCAACAACATCCAGGACGGTAAAATTATTCAGGGGAATGGCTACAGGGGTGCTCTGCACTACCTGTCTACTCTCCTTCACTTTCCCCCCTCGGACTGTCACCCAACGACCTGCTTCCGGCAGCCTAGGTGTGACTACCTCCCTGTAGCTCTCAGCTATGACTGCCTCATTCTCAAAGGTCATCCAGCTGCTGCTCCAGATTCCTCACACAGTCTTCCAGATTGCCGAGCCGCAAGCACTTCTGGCAGATGTGACTCTGCAGGAGAGGGGAGTCCCATCAAGACTGATACATCTCACAGGAGAGGCACATCACCATCTCAGGAGGCATTGCAAAGACTAACTGGGAACAAACTCGTCCTCAGCCTCTTCTTGTCAAAGCCTCAAATCTCCACTCCTTCACTCACCCACTCACTCACTGGCCACTTTTTTTTGTTACGTCAGTGTGGATTTGGAAGTAATAAGGACAATCAAACCCCAATAAAGGAAAATTCCAACACCTTCCCTACCATTTTGCTTTGATCAGTGTGAAGACCATCCTATATACAATTGTTCAAACACTTCTTTCAGCTCACAACACATTATAAATGCTTATTTAAAAGCTTTCTAGTTCCACATTACATGCTGGGACATGAAGAGATCGGCCAGTTTTTTATATGATCATGTTAAAAATGTTGCCTTTCACAGTGGCTTCATTGGGGTTGATTTTGAACTCAATCTGTTCTTCAGTTTGGTTTAAAAAAATTCATGAATTCTGTGCAGGAACTGAAACGCACAAGCACTAAGCTTCCAGTGTTTCTCTGCAATCCTTCCTTCTGCTCACAATCTGTCTTAAGTGTTCATTTAAAAGCTTTTTGGTTCCTTGTCAAATGCTGGGATATGAATTCTGGTCAGTCTGTGTGTGTTAAGGCTCTACATTTCCCTTTTTCAGTACAATGACTGTAACAGTATGATAACGAGTCCTGTTTCACCCTTTACAATTGTACATTTTCTGCTTACAGGCTAGAATACATTATGTTGCATTTTCTCTGTACTTTCTATCAGATAATAATTACTTTCTCAAAGACAGTGCTTGATATGGACTTAGACTAACCTCTGTACAAGGACCTCTGTACAAGGTCAAAACTGAATTAAATGCTTTTGGGCTTCCAAACTTGCCACATAAAATATTTAATGAATTAATTGACATATTTGAATACTTCACATTTCTTACTTTGAACATACATCCTCATCAATTTTTTTTGAATGAAAGCACATAGATATTTTGAACCAAAGCAAAATGTATATTGACAAATACAGAGATATGGAGAGTTGCTAGAGCATATGCAACTTTTTCATTTCACCCACAGTCTAATACACTGCAAATGTGCTAGAAAGCTATGTCATATCCTTAGTTGCAGTTGTAGAGTCATATAGTCATAGGCATACAGCACAGACGTGGGCCAATAAGCCCACCATGCTGACCATATTGGTCATCTACAATAACATTTGCATGCATCATCCATATACATCAATGCCTCACCCAAGTATTGATCCAAATTTCTCTAAAAATAGAATTCTGATTCCACTACCTCTTCTGCAATGAATTCCAAATATTAATGACAATCTATGAAAAAAATTCTCTCAAACATCTTCAAAGCCCCACCTCTTCACCTTACACAAGTGCCCTCCAGCTTATTACCATGGTGATAAAAGATACTGACACTGACCATATCTATACTTGTTATAATTATATATTTGTCCTTCCCCCAACCTAACCAAATCTCCCGCCATGACTTAGGTCCTTCATTCTTTGTATTCTTTCTTATGTAACTACATCCATCTGATAGTGTGATGGGAATATCTGCGCACTATATTTTAAGTGTTTTTAAGATTGTAGCACAACATCCAAACTAATATATACTATGGAAACAAGTGTTATAAAGTGTTATATGAAGCTCAGTCTAGGAAGGCGTGCATACTATACACCTTCTTCACTTTCTATCGGTGTTTGGTCAGTGCTGCTTTCCAGGGTGTGCTCAGTGAGACCCTTCAGTGTTCACTTGGCGGAAGCTGAACCAGATCCTATAAATCTACAGTTAGCCATTCATGGAATTTGGTGATACTATTTTATTTATTTGTGACTGCTTTGTTCTAAAATTTTAGCCATGTGTGCTATGTGCTATTGATAATATGTTTTATACCTTGGTCAGGAGGAATGCTCTTTAGTTTAGCTATATTCATGTATGGTTGAATGCTAATTAAACTTCAGCTTGAACTTTAACTGTTTTGTCACTTCCAGTTGAATCCCAAGGTTCTTCTGTTCCTGAGCTTTCCTTAGCATTCTACCATTTTTGCTTTAACTTTCCAGAATTCATCATCTTAATTGAATTCCATCTGTCAATGCTCTACACAACTTTCTATCTGATCTATACTCTGCTGGAATCTTGGACAACCTTAAGTATCCTTTTGACTAATATTTCTATCATCTGCCTTAATTGTACCTTGTGCCTCAATATTTAATTCTCCTGTGAAGAGCCTCGGGATGTTTTGCTACATTAAAAGTGTGATATAAATGCAAATTGTTGCTGAATCCAGACTGGCTGCACAGTTGCACTGAAAGAACTGCAAATTACACAAAATGTTCAATCTCCAAGTTATATCTAATAGCTGATGAGTTAAAGTTTGACAGATGTTATTTTCTTCCCTTCTGGGAATGAATTGGGATATCAATCAATTAACTACACACTTGTAAATGAAATTTGATCTCATTATGTTAAACAATGTAGCCTCCTACCTCATAAGTAAGCTGTTGCCATTTTACAGTAATGATCATCACATTGATTAATCCATTATGATACAACTTAAATGAACATCCAGCATTATTTACTCTCTGTATAGACTATGCACTGACATTTAGAAAAATACATGTGGACTAAGATGAACTCGAGGCAGGTCTGAGTGAACACTGGGCAGACACGGAACTCGAGGCAGGTCTGAGTGAACACTGGGTAGACCCAGAACTCGAGGCAGGTCTGAGTGAACACTGGGTAGACCCAGAACTCGAGGCAGGTCTGAGTGAACACTGGGCAGACACGGAACTCGAGGCAGGTCTGAGTGAACACTAGGCAGACACGGAACTCGAGGCAGGTCTGAGTGAACACTGGGCAGACACGGAACTCGAGGCAGGTCTGAGTGAACACTGGGTAGACCCAGAACTCGAGGAAGGTCTGAGTGAACACTGGGCAGACACGGAACTCGAGGCAGGTCTGAGTGAACACTGGGCAGACACGGAACTCGAGGCAGGTCTGAGTGAACACTGGGTAGACCCAGAACTCGAGGCAGGTCTGAGTGAACACTGGGTAGACCCAGAACTCGAGGCAGGTCTGAGTGAACACTGGGCAGACACGGAACTCGAGGCAGGTCTGAGTGAACACTAGGCAGACACGGAACTCGAGGCAGGTCTGAGTGAACACTGGGCAGACACGGAACTCGAGGCAGGTCTGAGTGAACACTGGGTAGACCCAGAACTCGAGGAAGGTCTGAGTGAACACTGGGCAGACACGGAACTCGAGGCAGGTCTGAGTGAACACTGGGCAGACACGGAACTCGAGGCAGGTCTGAGTGAACACTGGGTAGACCCAGAACTCGAGGCAGGTCTGAGTGAACACTGGGCAGACACGGAACTCGAGGCAGGTCTGAGTGAACACTAGGCAGACACGGAACTCAAGGCAGGTCTGAGTGAACACTGGGCAGACCCGGAACTCGAGGAAGGTCTGAGTGAACACTGGGCAGACACGGAACTCGAGGCAGGTCTGAGTGAACACTGGGCAGACACGGAACTCGAGGCAGGTCTGAGTGAACACTGGGCAGACACGGAACTCGAGGCAGGTCTGAGTGAACACTGGGCAGACACGGAACTCGAGGTAGGTCTGAGTGAACACTGGGCAGACACGGAACTCGAGGCAGGTCTGAGTGAACACTGGGCAGACCTGGAACTCAAGGCATAGCACTTCCCTTGGAGAAGTGGCATGAATTGAATTGAAAATACACGTGGACTAAGACGTTAACTGTCCTGTGCTATCACCAGTGGGATCATCAGTTGACCTGCCACCTGTCTTCAGGAGTTTCGGCCCGCTTATGATCAAGACTCCCTCGAGGTGGTGGGCCAGCAGTAGTAAAGCACCACCTCCCATTGATAAGCTTAAAAACTTGGCATCTGCCTCTATCAGAGTTGTTTGTCACTTCCATCCAACAGATAGTCTAGTCTTCAGGTGTCTATGCAGCTACTGAAGGGTTTACAAAAGATGGATACACTGTCCAACTATCTGCCCCTCTGGACGTACTTGGTCCGCAACCATGATGATCCTGTCTCTGCTGCCTCAGCTACAGCCCTGCTGGTTGACTTGATCTCTCTCCTAGTAAAACCAAGGTCACACAGCTGCTTCTGGAAAGTGAATGCAATAAAGTCATGGCAACCTACTTCGAATGGATAGCATGAGACCTTCCACCCTCTGTCTCTGCACTCTGATCGTAATTCTGCATACTTGGTTAACTTGTGCTCATGGGCTTCATCGATGTTGTCCTCCCAGGGGACGGTGAGTTCACCAATAACCACTTCTCTACTGGTGTCAGACTAGACCAGGGGTGGGCAAACTTTTTGACTTGTGGGCCACAAAGGGTTCTAAAATTTGACGGGGGGCCGGACCAGGAGCAGATGGACGGAGTGTTTTGGTAATACACCTCATAAGAGAAAATAAAATATCATGGGATATGTAGAAAACATGTGCTTTAATTTCAATTGAAAATGAACAAATGCATTACAACAAAATATCTGTCTTTGAAGTCCCATGGTATTTAGCTATTTATTGAAATGACTTTTAAAACACTGAAAATTAAATGAATAAAATACAGCTTTTTTAATAGTAACAGTTATTATTTTAAAGCACTGAAAATTCTGTTATCCTTCAAGATATTATCATCATCAATCTCCTCCTGACTGTCTTTATTTCAAAAACGGTAGGAGATGCAGGTCTACCTGTCCTGCTCCTTCTTATTCAATTGTCCCCTGTGCCAAAACTCAACAACGACCAGCACAAGGACAGAACAGTGACAGCGCGCCAGTATGCGGAGCGCGTTATTTGATCTGGAGCGCATTTTTTATTTTGAGAACGTACGTGCACCTGCGCACTACTCATGTCCATCACTTAACAGAAATGACATGTAACATGTAAGGCTTATTGAAAAAAATATTTTCAAATGCATTTTTTACATAACACAATGAAGAAACTTATTTTTAATTTCAGTGGGAACAGTGTTGTTGGTCTCCCTTTTTAGCCAGCGCATCGAAGTCTGGATTTAGTTTTGTTGTGGCAATTCTCAGGATGGATCTGAGGTGTTTGTCAGTTAACCTGGATCTGTGGCTGTCTTTGTTGATGTTCATGACGCTGAACGCCTGTTCACACAAATAGGTCGAGCCGAACAAAGAGTAAAGCGCAAATGTGGAGTAATACGCTGCTCCTCAACAAAGGTCAATGTGTAGCGGTGTGCTACATGCAGGGCTAAAATTACGACACGGAGTCGGTAACTGCAGTCGAAGGAAAAAACTTTGTTCAAAATCCCCAGCCTCACTTTTAAGCCTCCCTCAACCTGCCCCCCCCCCCCCCCCGTGGCGCAGAGGCTTCAAAGCTCTGTGCTCGCAAATCCCCGCAGGCTATCTCCCTTAGCCGGAACGCTGGCTAATTGTGAGCCGGTTCGGATGTGCCAGGAAATGGGTCGCCACAAATGTATATAGAGTGCGTCATCTATTGGGAAAACGCCAGAATTGCGGGGAAAAAACATTAACAAGGTTTATTAATATAATTTCATCAAGTTCTGCGGGCCAGATTAAAAAGCTTAACGGGCCGCATATGGCCCGCGGGCTATAGTTTGCCCATGCCTGGACTAGACAATTATATCTGGATGCAATGTGGTGAAAACTATTTGCTCCGGGAAACAGCCTTTCCCATCCAGGTCGGCCTTGACACACCAATCATTGGCTGAAGAAAGTATGCTTGATCGTGGGCCTGCGCTGTACACCCTTGACTTGGAGCCTTCTTTCACAAATGATATGTTCTGTGCAGCATCGGGCATGAGATAAGTTGTGCTGCAGTACACGCTGCTCAACCACTTCTGTTACAACTTTGAGAACTCTGTTATGTCTCCAAGTGTACATGTCGCTGGAAAGATTGACTCTGCATGTACTCAAAATATGCTGAAGTGTTCCCTTCTCACCACAAGCAGCACACCTGTCTGTCTTAACTTCATACCAGGTGCTGAGGTTGGCAGGTGTTGGGAGCAGGTAGTACACTGCTCTATATAGAAAAGAAATGCGGAGTGGTTCCATCTGCCACAGGACATTCCAAGATAGATGTCGTTGTTCAACACTTTCCCACCAGGTCCAAGCCACCTTTTTGGTCAGGCTAGCTGCTTTAGCTAAACTCTTCTCCTCTTCTACCTCTCGTATTTCATGTGTTACAAGCTCAGGACGTTCCTTACCTGTAGACGATGACCACCACTTGTGGGTTGTCCAGCCAAGTCCCTGGCAGCCTAGCTGGGTAGCCCCAACCGTCTCCTTGTATTTCAGTCTAGACTCTGCCTCATCGACTGCTGCCCGGGCTGACCACTTCCTGCCTGATCTCACATCCAGCTGGGTGTTCTTGATGACAGGGTTTTTTGAGTCTCGAAGCATCAAGAATGATCTTACCTTGGCTACCTTGACCTCTTCAACAAGGGATTGCCCTGGGATGGTAAGCTTTGTCTGGCTACTCTGGATTGCAATATTAGTGAGGCTGCTCGGTACTCCAAGCCACTTCTTCAAATACTTGTTGATCTTCCGTTCCATTGCCTCAACATGGGACAATGCCACTTCATAGACAGTTAGTGGCCACACTATCCGTGGCATCAGTCCATACTGCAAGCACCACAACTTCAACTTGCCAGGGAAGCCACACTTGTCAACAGACATCAGACCTCAGACCTCTGTTCTCCTGTCTCTTGAACCCTCTTGGTGTCCCTCAGCTCCTCTGTGCACCATCGCCCGAGGCTCTCAACTGGTTGGTCCTGAATGGATGGAATCTGCTCTCCACAAAGGGTGAAATGAAAGTCAACCAGCTTTCCTTTCCTAAGAACAAGGCTCCTTGACTTCTTGGTCTTGAACTTCATTCTTCCCCAATCCATTGGCTCCTTGAGTCTAGATAGTACACTTTCCACTGCCTCCATGCTAGGACCCAAAAGGGTGAGATCGTCCATGAACGGTTGTATTGGTGGTAATTCCCCTCTGCCATCAAGTGTGACACCTGGTCCCACTGGTTCTGCAGCCCTCACAATGACCTCCATGGATAACACAAAAAGGATTGGTGAAATCACACATCCCATTGGGATAACAACATCCAAGCTCTGCCACCTAGTTGTAAACTGCTGAGTGGAAAATCTCATCTGGAAATCATTGTAGTACTGCATAATGAAGTTCCTCACCTTAGCAGGAATCCATAGGAATTCCATCGCAAACTCAATCAGGACATGGGGAACGGAACCATACGCATATGCAAGATCAAGCCAAACTACAGCCAGATTTTTGACTCCTGGATGGTATGCCATATCATACTAGTATGTTCAAGGCATCCCAGGAAGCCTGATATTCCTGCCTTCTGCACAGATGTATTTACCAATCAATTCTCTATCAAAAATGAAGATATTCTTTCTGCTAGAATGCCAAACATAATCTTCCCCTCTACATTCAGGAGTGAAATTGATCGGAACTGATTCAATGTAATAGAAATCTTTTCCTTCGGGATGTATACTCCTTCAGCCTCACTGCATGACAAAGGTACAACACCTTGTCTCCACACCACCTTTAACAATTTCCACAAGTATTTCCTCAGCTCTTCACACTTCTTGAACACCTTATATGGCTCTCCATTAGGTCCTGGCACTGAACCTGACCTTGTCTTTTTGATGAACCGCTCGACTTCTGCCAGTTTGGGTTCTGACAGATCGAACTTCACTCCTGGCTCGGTAGGCTTCACAAACCCTGAAACATCATGCAAAGGAGCCTCCCGCTGTTCACCTGCTTGCCAGGTGATCCCCAAGTTCTTGTTGAGAGATGTTAAGCTGCCTGCTCTTATTTTGTTCAAACAATCTCTTTGTGAACTGGTGAGGGTTCTCAAAGAATGCCTTTCCAGCCTTCTCTCTCTTCTTTCTCTTTTTACGCTGTGACTCTGCATGACGGAGCGATGCTAACTTTATTCAAAACTGCTCTCGGAGATCAGCAAGCCCTGGCTTGTCACCCTCACTTGCTACCTTCCACCTCTGTCTCAACGATCTAAGCTCTCTCCTCAACCTACTAATCTCCTTCTGGCACCTGCCTGGTGTCTGTGTAGGCTTTGCTTTCTTCAACTCAACTAAACCAAACCTGTACTTCCCAACATTATAAATCATATCACCCATCACTTCCAACTTTCTCATTGATGTCCCCTGAGAGTGTTCTCCAGCATCATAATGATATCCTCATCAAATACACGCCAAGCCTTCTGATCTGCCATTGCTGGCCACTTGACCTTCCTCTTCCTCTCTACCTCCTCACCACCGCCAGCATGTGAAGGATCTACCTGGGTACTGTGGTCTAAAACCTGACCTGGGTTATCTCTCATCTGACCTGGAGTATGATGACTCTGTCCAGAGTGAATTTCTGTGGCTTGTGTATCAGTGTTTGAAAAGATATAATATAGTTTGGAGACATTGGAAGCATAGGAAGATTATATAACTCAGAAATATTGCATTTGACTCTGAGATATAGCATATAACCTAGCAAGAAAAGCATAACATGGGAGACCTTATAAACCTTGTTGACCCAGAGAACCACAAATCTTGAATACAGGTTGGAGAAGCTCAGAACGTCCACTGGATCCATATTAGAGGGGTGATTCTGACATTGTACACTCACGGAAGACTGGACCCAAGTGCAAGGAACAGTAGGATCCCAGGAAGAAACAGAATCAAGAGGTAAAGCATCAGAGTCAGAGTCACAGAGGAGCAAATGAGTAACACTATGAGAATTCATCCCTGGCAACACAATGACCCCACAATTAACTTGACAAGATTAACCTGAAAACACAAGAAATTAACAACTCTCACACACAAAATGCTGGTGGAACACAGCAAGCCAGGCAGCATCTATAGAGAGAAGCACTGTCAATGTTTCGGGCCAAGACCCTTTGTCAGGACTAACTGAAAGGAAAGATAGTAAGAGATTTGAAAGGGGAGGGGGAGGGGAAAATGTGAAATGATAGGAGAAGACCGGAGGGGGTGGGGTGAAGTTCAGAGCTAGAAAGGTGATTGGCAAAAGGCAAAACTGGAGAAGGAAAAGGATTATGGGATGGGAGGCCTAGAGAGAAAGAAAGGGGGAGGGGAGCACCTTATATTCCGTCTGGGTAGCCTCCAACCTGATGGCATGAACACTGACTTCTCTAACTTCCGTTAATGCCCCTCCTTCCCTTCTTACCGCATCCCTGATATTTTTAGCTTTTCTCTCCCCTCCTCTTTTTTTCTCTCTTGCCCATCACTCTGCCTGTTCTTCATCTCCCTCTGGTGCTCGGTCTTGGCCCGAAACATTGACAGTGCTTCCCCCTATAGATGCTGCCTGGCCTGCTGTGTTCCACCAGCATTTTGTGTGTGTTGCTTGAATTTCCAGCATCTGCAGCTTTCCTCATGTTAACTTAACAACTCTAGTTACTATATCGATTAATTAATACAGTTGCTCCAAACTCTACAAGCTTAATGCTCTACGGCAAGCCACAGGGCTCATGACAGTTACCACTCCGAGATGTTGCCATAAAATTAAATTTCACATCAAGTGCAAGAGAAAAGTGATTCATAATGTGACCACTGAACTTTTGAGTCTGTTTTATCATTATATAAGGTAAAGGCTCAGGTACATGTAGCTGTTTACATGATATTCCCATGTCCAGTTAACAAAAATATATTTGTTTAGGCAAAGAACTGACTACTGGAAGAATTTTGTGAGTTGAGTAGCATGTGGTGAGGAAATGGAATTGTCTATGAATCTGATCAAGAACCTGAATCAAGACTCACTAGAGTTTAGAAGAATGAGTCGGGATCTCATTGAAAATCTATCGAATATGGAAAGGCCTAGATTGAGTTGACATGGAGAGGCTGATTCCTATAGTCAGGGAGTCTAAGACCAGAGGGTACAGGCTTAGAATACAAAGACATCCCTTTTGAACAGAGATGAGGAGGAATTTCTTCAGTCAGACAATGGTGAGTCTGTGTAATTCCTTGCCACAGACCACTGTAGATGCCAAGTAGTTAGGTATACATGAAGTGGAGGTTGATAAGCTCTTTGATGAATATGGAATATGGTAATGGAAAGAAGGAAGGAGAATGGCATTGAGAGGGTTAAAACTCAGTTATGATTGAATGGCAGAGCAATCTTAATGAGCCAAAAGGCTTAATTATGTTCCTATATCTTATGGTCTTTTGCTTTTATGGACTTTGGTGAGCCAGAACATTGATAATTGTTTCCCTTCAAAGATCCTGCTTAATCCAACAAGATCTTCCAGCATTTGCATTTCTTTTTCTCCATGATTCCAGCATTTGCAGTCTCTCCTGCCTATGTTTGTTTAATATTTAGAGTTAAACATTGACCAAGCATTAGCTAATTCAAAGGCAAAATCGTCTGCTCCATCATCAGATTACTGAATGGTCCATGAACTCATGAGCACCATCTCACTATTTCTGTATTGCACAGTACTGCTGCCAGAAAACAAATTTTACAACATATTGCAAATAATAAACCTGATTCTGATTCTTCTGATGTTGGAAGGACTAAAGTTATATGGAAAATGTTAACATTTTTCAGCTGGTTAGGAAGGCCCATATGGCACACCAATAATCTTTGGAGAAGGATATGTTGGATTAAGGTGTAAAATATTTATTTTTATTGTATTTCTTTGTAGTTTAACTCAGAATGAGATAAAACACATTCTATTGATAAGATGTAACCTATAAAAATGCCAAAGTCAAGCAGTATGATACCTGCTACAGAAAAACTAAGAAATTTCCAGAAAATACAGAATCAGCTAGAGTAGAACATTCATTGAACAATTACATATTCGATAATTTTATCTTTTATTTATTTTTTCTTTCTTAGTTTGTTTTTTGTTCTTGTAACACTTATTTAAATGACAATAACCAGCAAATCTTATGCCTCATACTTGACTTCTGATGAACCTCTTGATCAATATCAATAAGGGTCACCATGGTAGCAATGCATAAAACCAATGTAGCACCCATCTTTTCATGTGTGACTAGTCGCCACATTCTGAGAAAATCAAATTACACTAGGTGCTAGTAGGCCATTAGAAGATCCTAGTACTGGAAGGAGGCAGTGAATAGAAACCACACACTTCTGGAAATAATGTTTGTTTATAAGAAAATAATTGTACAAAATATTTACATGAGAAAGAACAATTCAAAATTCCAACATTCAGTTTGGGTCCCAAGTCTTAGATATCAAACCAAAACAAATACCTTTTTAATTTGAATCAGTGAGATTCCTTTATTACTCTAATCTCCCCAACTAATTAGATCAGATGTTATTCCCTATTTAAAAGTTTGCAGACAGAACTTTTCTTTTTACTTACCTCGAGTTAGTTAGAAAACCAAATATAATTCCTATTCTCAAGCATTATGGTTAACTTCAGTTTCAGTTCCACCAGTATATCTACAAGTTTAAATTCAAAAATTATATACAGTATACATAACCATATAACAATTACAACAGGGAAACAGGCCATCTCAGCCCTTCTAGTCCGTGCCATACACTAGTTTAACTTTCATGGCAATTCTCCAAAATCACAACCTTTAAACAAAGTAAATCCCATTCAGTAACTTAGCAAAATCTTGCAGAATAAACAGTTCTTGCAGAAAATCAAATTCAGATTCTTTGAATGAAAATGAACTTGTACATCCAACCATATTAAATCCTCTGTGTCATTACATGTTTCGTTCCCACACTGGTTCATTGAATCTTGGGTAGCTCGCCATCTTCTTTCTTGGTTCAATGAAATGAAATAGTTGATCAGAAGGTCAGTTCACAAACTTGTGCAAATACCTTGGTATGATTTTACAGAACTAATTCCTGACTACGAGTTAGGAATTTTGGACACTGGCCTCTGCCGATATTGTCTCCTTACAGCTGCTGCTTGTTATAACTGTAGCTTCAATAGATCTTTTATCGCTATTGACTCTCCTCCCAGTGTTTCACCTTAAGGTTTTGAAGTTAATAGAGTAAAGATACTCACTACTAATTTCACTCTTAGCAGTCCATGCCTTCAGCTTCTAATGGATGCTGCATTTCTCTCCTTGTCTGTGCCTGCATTAAATACGGGTGTTGCTGGGCAGTGTGGCTCATTGGGCCAGAAGGTCCTGTTTCTCACTGTAGCTCGAAATAAATAAAATAAGCAATTCAATTTCACCTGATCCAACAGAATTCTGATGATTTTTTTCTTCCCATGTGACTACATGCATATTAATGTGTTTGTGTTCACTACCTTCTCATTTAGGTGTAAATGCTGACATTGGCAATGAGGACCTCATTTCATGAACAGATAATGAAAAGATTTAGCATTTCAGCTTGCTAATGTTCCATCAGAACTCACAAAAAAATCATTGATCCAAAATGTTCACTCTGTGTCCCTTTATGTTGTGCAACATGACCTGCTAAGCATTTCCAGCATTCTCTGCTTATGGCATTAAAATTCACCAATCAGATCCAAGAATCAAGATTGTTTATTGTCATTCACAGAACACAAGAGTTTGTTCTCCTTTAGGCTTGTGAGTTGATGAATGACAATAAAGAATCTTAAATGTTGAATCTTTAATCATAATCTTGAATCTAAATGGTGAATTTTAAGGTTGTGCCACATACTATCTTCTTTTCTGAGTAAGTTTGTTTTAAAATTTGGTTTAGGACCCTTCACACAATCTGCCAAATTAGCCCATATCAGTTCTCTATTTAGAGATACAGTGTGGAACAGGCCCTTCGAGATGCCCCATCCATGCAAAAGCAGCAACAAAGCGATGACCCCGCCTCCCCTACAGGTAAAAATGCATCTGCACCCCCCACTGAGCTCTCAAATGTGCAGCAAAACATCAATGAAGACACAGTACCCCAGTGACTACTCATTCACCTGGTATTTGACATACCACAGGCTCTCTCTCTCTCTCTCTCTCCTTAATAAGGGAAAAAGAGATGTCTCAGTTTCACAACAAGAGGGGAGACAAGTATTATGAGTGATGAACAAACCTGATGGACAATGGGGTGAAGGTTTAACCATTCCCAACTCCCCCTCCTGAGAACCACAAACTATTACTGTTGTTATGCTGACCATGAGAAAGAGGAAAGAGAGACAAAAAACCGGCAAGAACATCTGCGACAGATAAGAGAGAGGGGGAAATTGCTGATTAGCTGTATTGTGACTCCTTTTGAATTAGTTACTGTTTCGCGGCAAGGACAATAGTTTGCTCAATAACATTCCTCAGTGGACTGCAGGAGTGGCCTGATTTGATAAACACAGTAATTCAGAATTGATGGATAGCTGAGACCCCATTAGTAGGGATACAAAGACAGGTCTGGAGAGACACCCCCCAGACATGCCAGTGGACACTGATTGAGTGTTGGAACCCACAAGAAAGGTGGGGGCTTTGAAGACCGAACCAGGAGGTCAGTCAGTAAGGCTATCAGTGTAAAATCAGGGCCGGTGGGGGCTTGTGTGCATGTCCACTCATGCCAGAGTGATGAGTCCACAACAGAAGAACAGTCTAGCAGAAGGACGGAGAGGTCATAACTGAATAACCACAACGATACGATGGATTAAGAAAGCAAAGGAAGGTTTGGCTGTTGTAGCTGTTACATCACGCTCGCTTTCTCTCTCTCTCTCTCCAATGATTACAACTCAACAAGCATAACTACCTCAGCACTCATGAATTGAACTGTACTTTATATTCTATGACAGTTCATTTACCCCTCGACATCGATAGAGCTTGTTTATTATTGCTTATTATTATTATTCCTACACTTTTAGGTTTATTACTGCTACCTTGTGTTATATGTATTTTTGCATTATTGATATGGTATGCTGGTCAGACACCCAGTTACGGGGTACGTAACACAAGTTACTAATTTATGGTGTTAAAAGTTTATTGTGTCACTTTTTCTGAGCTCTGGGCCAAGAGAACTCAGGTCTCTGGGCACATAGCCAGCAGCCAGCTTGTTGCTTTCGATCTTCTGTGTACCCCCATGACACATCAGGCGGTGGCACCGGCCTTGGATCAGCGTGTCTCGAGAGCCAAGAAAATCTGGCACAACTCCTAAAGGCCTTTGGATAAGAGTGGATTACAGGAATTTTGACAGAAAGTGAGCATTATGGTTGGCAGGAAAGTGTTGAGCTGAAGTGCCTCTTTCCATTGTGCATTACTCTATAACTCTATGAAATATCAAAGAGGATGTGAGGTGTTGTCAAAATGAGTATGGAAAAATCTTTCTCCCTACAGGGGACACTGGAACTAGAGCACACTCTGAACACAAAGGATCATTGATTGAAAAAGGAGATGAGGTAATTTTTTTTTTCTTTGGAACTCTCATCCTTAAAGGAAATGATTTAGCTTAGCTGTAGCTAAGCTGAGATATTTTAAGGTATAGTTCGACACAGCAAGAAGGGCCAAAAGGCCTGTTTCTGTGCTGTAATGTTCAATGGTTCTTTGATAGGTAAATTGATTACAGTGAATAAAAGATTATCATGTGCCAACTGGAATGTAAAGTTTGGGTTACAGTCGTGATAGATTACAATCTCCACTGTGTCCAGAGAATGTTACTGAGGATTTCTGTGGTTTGGACATGGATATGAATATGGTTTTGGCCTATGGATATTTGTCGGTCTTAGATTTTATTAATATTCTGTGTTTTTCACATATTCTTTCTCGTTTTATTTGTGTGGGGGTAGGGTGTTTATGTTCTTGTGACATTTTGTGTGTGTGGGGGTGTCTGTCAGTCAATGTACTTGTTGCATTTTTTTTGTTTTTTTGTGCAGGGAGAGGAATGCTTGGGGGCCAATGATCTTCTTGCATTCTGTGTGGGTGAGGGGGGTTTCGGTTTTGATGGTCATGTTGTAGCATTTTTTTCTTGATTTTGTGGCTATCTGGAGAAGAAGAATCTCGGAGTTGTATTATTTGAAAATAAATGAACATTAGAATCCTTTGAATCTATTTTATTCAATCAAGATTTGAATAGCTCAGCAGAAAGCCATTGATTAGACAATCAAGATTTGAATAGCTCAGACTCAGCAGAAAGCAGCTGTTTGGGCAATCGAGGTCAGGTGACCAAGCAGTTTGAAAAGCTCAAACAAATAAATAGAGGGTTACCTCAAGTGGAGCGGCCTGTGGAAAACAGCCAGTGAGTGAGTGGGACAGTGAAGGAGTGGAGATTTGAGGTTTTGAATGGAGAGGCTTTGACAAGAAGAGGCTGAGCTTCACTCCAATTGAGGTAAGGCCGGGTAAGTACCTTTCAAAGGAAAAAGTTTCAAAAGTTGAGGCAAGTATTGGGTAGGTCATGGCAGCTGAGATCGGCCCCGTGGTTGTTCAACCTGCAGCATGTGGGACATCAGGGATATTTCCAGTGACCCTGATGACTATGTGTGCAGGAAGTGTGTCCAACTGCAGCTTCTGGCAGACCACATTGAGCGACTGGAACTGCGATTGAATTCATACTGGAGCACCCCCAATGCTGAGAAAGTCGTGAAAAGTACGTTCTGTGAGTTGGACACACCGCAGGTAAAGGCTACTCAGGCAGAAAGGGAAGGGATGGCCACTAGACACTAGACTGTAGACACTACAGCGTAGCAGTAGGCAGGTAGTGCAGGAGTCCCTTGAGGACATCTCCCACCTAAACAGATATACTGTTTTGGATACTGTTGGGGGAGATGTCTCATCAGGGGAAGGCAGCAGCAGCTGAGTTCATTGCACCATGGGTGGCTCGGCGGCACAGGAGGGAAGGAAAAGGAGTGGGAGAGCCATAGTGATGGGGATTTGGTTGTAAGGGGATTAGATAGGCATTTCTGCAGCTGCAATCGAGACTCCAGGATGGTATGTTGCCTCCCTGGTGCAAGGATCAAGGATGTCTCTGAGTGGCTGCAGGACATTCTGGAGTGGGAGGGTGAACAGACAGTGCTTGTGGTGCACATAGGTACCAATGATATAGGTAAAAAAAATGGGATGAGGTCCTACAAGGTGAATTTAGGGAGTTAGGAGATAAACTAAAAAGTAGGACCACAAAGGTAATAATCTCTGGATTACTACCAGTGCCACGTGCTAGTCAGAGTAGAAATATGAGGATATTTCAGTTGAATACATGGCTTGAAAAATGGTGCAAGGGGGAGGGATTCAAATTTCTGGGGCACTAGAACCAGTTCTGGGGGAGGTGGGACTGGTACAAACAGGATGGTCTGCACCTGGGCTGGACTGGAACCATTGTCCTAGGGGGAGCATTTGCTACTTCTGTTCAGGAGGCTTTAAACTAATGTGGCAAGGGGATGGGGACAAGTGCAGACAGACAGAGGGGTGTAAAATGAGGGTAGAAACAAAAAGTAGTAAGGTGAAAAGTAAAAGTGGCAGGCAGGCAAATCCAGGGCAAAAATCAAAAAGGGCCACTTTTCAACATACTTGTATAAAGGCTAAGAATTTTGTAAAAACAAACCTGAAGGCTTTGTGTGTCAATGCGAGGAGCATTCATAACAAGGTGGCTGAATTGAATGTGCAGATAGTTATTAATGAATATGATACATTTGGGATCACAGAGACATGGCTCCAGGGTGACCAAGGATGGGAGCTCAACATCCAGGGATATTCAATATTCAGGAGGGATAGACAGGAAAGAAAAGGAGGTAGGGTAGCATTGTTGATTAGAGAGGAGATTAACACAATAGAAGGGAAGGACGTTAGCCTGGAGGATGTGGAATTGATATGGGTAGAACTGCATAAAACTAAGGGGCAGAAAACACTGGTGGGAGTTGGGTACAGGCCACCTAACAGTAGTAGTGAGATTGGGGATGGCATTAAACTGGAAATTAGAAATGTGTGCAATAAAGGAACAGTAGTTATAATGGGTGACTTCAATCTACATATAGATTGGGTGAACCAAATTGGTAAGGGTGCTGAGGAAGAGGATTTCTTGGAATGTATGCGGGATGGGTTTCTGAACCAACAAGTCGAGGAACCAACTAGAGAGCAGGCCATTCTAGATTGGGTATTGGGCAATGAGGAAGGGTTAGTTAGCAATCTTGTTGTGCGAGGCCGCTTGGGTAAGAGTGACCATAATATGGTGGAATTCTTCATTAAGATGGAGAGTGACATAGTTAATTCAGAAACAAAGGTTCTGAACTTAAAGTAGGGTAGATTTGAAGGTATGAGACGTGAATTAGCTAAGATAGACTGGCAAATGATACTTAAAAGGTTGACAGTGGATATGCAATGGCAAGCATTTAAGGATTGCATGGATGAACTACAACAATTGTTCATCCCATTTTGGCAAAAGAATAAACCAGAGAAGGTAGTGCACCCGTGGCTGACAAGGGAAATTAGGGATAGTATCAAGTCCAAAGAAGAAACATATAAATTAGCAAAAAAAAAGCGGCACACCTGAGGACTGGGAGAAATTCAAAGACCAGCAGAGGAGGACAAAGGGCTTAATTAGGAAAGGGAAAAAGAATTATGAGAGAAAGCTGGCACGGAACATAAAAACTGACTGTAAAAGCTTTTATAGATACATGAAAAGAAAAAGATTGGTCAAGACAAATGTAGGTCCTTTACAGTCAGAAACAAGTGAATTGATCATAGGGAACAAAGACATGGCAGACCAATTGAATAACTACTTTGCTCCTGTCTTCACTAAGGAGGACATAAATAATCTTCAGGAAATAAAGGGACCGAGGGTCTAGTGAGATGGAGGAACTGAGGGAAATACATGTTAGTAAGGAAGTGGTGTTAGGTAAATTGAAGGGATTAAATGCAGATAAATCCCCAGGGCCAGATGGTCTGCATCCCAGAGAGTTTAAGGAAATAACCCAAGAAATGGTGGATACATTAGAGATAATTTTTCAAAACTCCTTAGATTCTGGATTAGTTCCTGAGGATTGGAGGGTGGCTAATGTAATGCCACTTTTTAAAAAAGGAGGGAGAGAGATACCGGGGAATTATAGACCAGTTAGTCTGACATCGGTAGTGGGGAAAATGCTAGAGTCAGTTATAAAAGATTTGATAACAGCACATTTGGAAAGAGGTGAAATCATCGGACAAAGTCAGCATAGATTTGTGAAAGGAAAATCACGTCTGACGAATCTTATAGAATTTTTTGAAGATGTAACTAGTAGAGTGGATAGGGGAGAGTCTATGTGGTATACTTAGATTTTCAAAAGGCTTTTGACAAGGTCTCATACAGGAGATTAGTGTGGAAACTTAAAGCACACGGTACTGGTGGTATGGTATTGATGTGGATAGAGAATTAGTTGGCAACAGGAAGCAAAGAGTGGGAGTAAACGGGATCTTTTCAGAATGGCAGGCAGTGACTAGTGGGGTACCGCAAGGCTCAGTGCTGGGACCCCAGTTGTTTACAATATATATTAATGATTTAGACGATCGAATTAAATGCAGCATCTCCAAGTTTGCAGATGACATGAAGCTAGGTGGCGATGTTAGCTGTGAGGAGGATGCTAAGAGGATGCAGGGTATTTTGGATAGGTTAGGTGAGTGGGCAAATTCATGGCAGATGCAATTTAATGTGGATAAATGTGAGGTTATCCACTTTGGTTACAAGAACAGGAAAACTGATTATTTTCTGAACGGTGGCCGATCAGGAAAAGGGGAGATGCAACGAGACCTGGGTATCATTGTACATCAGTCATTGAAGGTGGGCATGCAGGGACAGCAGGCAGTGAAAAAGACAAATGATATGTTGGCATTCATAGCAAAAGGATTCGAGTACAGGAGCAGAGAGGTTCTACTGCAGTTGTACAAGACCTTGGTGAGACCGCACCTAGAGTACTGTGTGCAATTTTGGTCCCCTGATCTGAGGAAAGTCATTCTTGCCATAGAGGAAGTACAAAGAAGGTTCACCAGATTGATTCCTGGTTTGGCAAGATTTTCAGATGAAGAAAGACTGGATCGACTAGGCTTATACTCACTGGAATTTAGAAGATTGAGGGGGGATCTTATTGAAACATATAAAATTCTAAAGGGATTGGACAGGCTAGATGCGGGAAGATTGTTTCTGATGTTGGGGAAGTCCAGAACAAGGGGTCACAGTTTAAGGATAAAGGGGAATCCTTTTAGGACCGAGATGAGGAAAAACTTCTTCACACAGAGAGTGGTGAATCTGTGGGATTCTCTACCATAGGAAACAGTTGAGAATTCCACAGAATCAAGAAGATTCCACAGAATCTGGTTTATTGACTATATTTAAGAGGAAGTTAGATATGGCCCTTGTGGCTAAAGGGATCAGGGGGTATGGAGAGAAAGCAGGTACAGGTTTCTGAGTTGGATGATCAGCCATGATAATACTGAATGGCGGTGCAGGATCGAAGAGCCGAATGGCCTACTTCTGCACCTATTTTCTATGTTTCTATGGTGTGGCAGGTATGAGCATCTGAGTAGTTGCACCTGCTGCTTAATTAAATGTATGTTTGTGTAGATGTAACAGATTTCTTTACTTAAGATGCACATTTCATCTCATTTCATCTGGATCAGGTCCCAAAGTCTGCTGAGTCTGAGTTGCTGGGCTGAAGGCATTTTGGATATTACATTGCAAATGTGTTGGAATTTTGTGCACAATTAATTTGAAATCAAAGAACGAGTTCATCAGAAAATTGCTTTGATTGTTGAAACCAAGCAAACAGAGACTCTACTAACAGAAAGGGAATTAGAGAACAAAGCAAAATTTATTAACAGTGGACAAGAAATTCAATCTCATTAGTCATGTGTGCTTTTAGAAGTCACAACTTGCCATCAAGGAATTAAAAATATGAAGTCTGAACCAAAAAACTGAGCAGAAAATTGCAAAATAATAGAATCTGATAGGATGGAATGAAGCCATTTGGGCCATTTAGTCCATGCAATATGATTAAAAGAATCATCCAGTTCAGCTGGTTTAGGGTTCATTGTTCAGAGTAATGCAAACATTTCTATTTTCATTAATTATCCAAAGCTTGTAGCGCTCTTCAGGCAGTACACATTAATCATCATCCTCATTTCATTGAATAAAGAAACTCAACAGCAATATCAATTCTCATTTACAGTGACAGCAGCCAATTTCATAGTCAGCACTAAAGGGTCAAGCTTCCACTTTTCAGGCAATTGGAAATCCAGATGGAAATTGTAGCTTGCAAAAACATGCCACAGTGGTTGGTTAATGGCCTGGCATCCAGCTACTGATTGATGAGCTGGCAAATGGGGAATTTAAATTCAAATAATTAAATAAATCTGGAGTTTAAAATTAGCTAGAGTTGGCCAGGGTAACTGGGAAATTACCAGATCATTTTGGAGACTTACAGTTTATGGAACTGTCATTCTTCAACCAGTCTGCAGAATCAGAATTAGAATCACATTTAATATCATTGGCATGTGTTATGAAATTTATTGCTTTGAGGCAGCAGTACAATGCAACAGTGAAAAATATAATTAAAATAAATATATACAGTGTATACTATATATTAGATTTAAAAATTAAGTGGAGAGAAAAAGAGAGCAAAAAACATGAGGTAGTATTCTTTGGTTGGTTCATTGGCTACTCAGAAATCTGATGGTGGAGGGGAAGAAATGAATAAACATTAGAAAGTTAGAACACTAGAAAGGTTTTGACAAGAGCAGGCCCAACAAAGATTTCCAAATCCCTATTTGCATAGTGTGTTGAAATAATTATCGAGTTTAGATTTGGAAGTGACTAAGTTACTACTCTCAACTACACAACTAGGTAGTTTGTTCTATGTGTCCACAACTTGCTCCGTAAAGAAATTATTTCTGATGTCAGCTGAAATTTCATTTTAATTAATCTCCACCTATGGCTCCGCGTCTTTTTCTTACTTATACCCTGAATGATTTTAAACTCTTCTATCATACCTCCTTTCATTTTATGTTTATTTAGACTAAAAAGATATAATTATTTCAATCTTTCTTCATAGTTCATACCCTGCAAACCTAGAATGAGTCTAGTCACCTCTTTCTGAATTCTCTCCAGAGCCTTCACATCCCTCACAAAATATGCAGACAGAAATTGTACAGAGTACTCAAGGTGTGTCCACACAAGCACATTATACAGCTTAAGGAGAATGTCTCTAGACTTGAGCTCCACTGAGCTCATTATATAGCCCTACATTCTATTAGCCTTCCTAATTGCTTCTGTGAATTGTCTAAATGTTGATAGAAAGGAGTCTACCAGTTCGCCCAAATCCTTACAAAGTGCACTTTCTAACTCAAGACCCCCCACTGTATATTTATATTTAGTATTTCTACTTCCTATATGTAATGGTTTACATTTACTTACATTAAGTTTCATCTGCCATTTATCTACCCATATCTGGAATTTGTTAAGATCTAACTGTATTGATTTTACTGCCTAAATGTTAACAGCCCATCCCCCTAATTATGTAATCTGCAAACTTTCCTAGTTTATTTGTAATGTGTTTATCCATATCATTAATGTAAATTAAAAGAGCATTGGCCCCAAAACTGATCCCTTCAGAACCCCACTTTTAACATCTTCCAGATGTGAAAATGATCCTGTCACCATAACTGGTTGTTTTCTGTTTTTGAGCCAATTCTGCACCTATTTGCACATCTTGCCCTGAATCCATACCTCCTGTAATTTGATTATTAACATCTCATAAAAAAAAGCTTCTGAACGTCCATTAATTATACCAACTCCTCTATTTTTATCATAAATTTTAGTTGCCTCTTCATAGAACTCCAGCATATTAGTAAAACATGATTTCCCCTTTCTGAGCACATGCTGGCTTTCTGCTACCATGCCTGTTCTTATCATCTGCTTTCCCATCTAAATATTTATTAATACACTCATAATCCTACCTACAATGCACTTTAAGTTTCCTGGTCTTTACTTACCAGGGTCAGTGTGGTCACCCTTCTTATGTATCAGAACAACATTAGCCCATTTCCAGTCCTTGGAGGTTTCACCAGTCTTCACTGACTTTTGAGAAATACATGTTATGGGTTTGTATATATAATAACAGACCTGTTTAAGTACCCTTGGACATATATTGTCTGGAGATTTATTAACTTTCAGCCTTTTTAGCCAATGCAGGACCCCATTTACTAAGATCTCTAAATCATTTAAAACAACCTTATTTTTCCTTACACTTACTGACATATTGCTAACATCTTTGCAGGTGAATATTTGAGTTAAGATATGAGTTAAGAGTATCCACTATGTCCTTCTCTGCATAATATAACACTCCACTTCTAATACACTTAAGTTCGTCCTTGACTTTTCTTTGTATTGAAAAAAAACATTGAAAATATCCTCTTGGGTGTCAACCTTAGCATTATCAGCAATATCTTTCTCAACCTGCCTTTTGGCAATCCAAATTTCCCCATTGACTAGAGCTCTCATATTTTCATATGCCCACAGTGAACATCATTACAATATTTTCTGTATCTGTTAAATAGCTGATTTTTCTTCAATAATTTCTTAGTCATCTAAGAGGTTGATCTATTGTTTTTATTGCTTCCCCTGACCTTGGGTATGAGCATTTCCTGCTCTGAGTGCATTATCTCCTTAAATCAACCCCTTTGTTCCTCAAATGATTCAACATCAAGCAGTTCATTCTAGTTTACCTTCTGAAGTCTTTGCCGCATCTGCACAAACTTTGCCTTCCTGAAATTCATTTTAATGGTTTTCACTGATATACTCTCCCAAAATACTTTGAGACTAGCAATGTCATGATCACTTGTTCCTAAAGGCTCAACAACTTCTGTACTCAAGATTCTTTCCTGATTGTTACAGAATACCAAATCATGACAGGCCCCCCTCTTGTTGGTACATTTACATACTGGGTCAAAAAACAATCATTTAATAATTCAATGAATTCACTTTCCTGTAATCTATTAGTTACTAGCTTCTCCCACTCAATATGTGGAAAACTATAAGCACCCTCAGAGCTTGTTTTTTTAATATTCTGATAGAGTTGTTTATTAAAATCACTATCAGCATTAGGTGGGGTCTATAACATATACCCAATGTTATTCCTTTATCCTTAGAGCTTTCAGTTCTCACACAGTTATCTTCAGTAAGTCTCAATTCATTTCCTATCGTAAGCAGCCTCATGTTTAAATTCTCTCTTACGTACATGGCTGCTCCTCCACCTTTACCATCTTGCTTATCAATACTAAGTAAAGTATATTCTTTAATACTATATCCTTCACCATGCTTTGAGGTCAGTCAGGTTTCTGTTATTGTGATTATATCATACTTGTATGCACTAGCATATAATTCCAGCTAGTTTATTTAATTCTTAATACTTCTTGCATTTATACAGGCCATCCTTAGTCTAATACTGATGTTTTTCATTTTATTCCGACCTATTTTGATATTTTTGAAGCCTATAATTGGTTTATGTCCTAATATGTTATTCTCCACTATGATGTTTAAACAGTTGAGCCTGGCTTGTTCTAAGGTATCCGACCCCCAGTTTAAACAGTCCTTAACTAACTAAAGCATATGCCTGCCCAGTACAGGGTACACTAGTCTCCTTCCTGTTCAAACACAGCCTGTCCCAGCTGTATAGGTTCCATCTGCCCCAAAACCTACACCTTTCTAACCTACTCCATGATTTGAGCCACACACTAAATATCCTAACCTCCTTCATCTAGACTGGACTGGCCGATCAGCTCAGGCAGACCTTCGGAGAAGATGTACTTAAGTGTCTCGGTCTGAAATGTCAAATGTACTCTTTTCCATAGATGCTGCCTGACCTGCTAAGTTTGCTTCTGCATTTTGTGTGTGTTGCTTGGATTTCCAGCATCTGCAGATGATCTCTGGTTTCTGAGACCACTTTGTCAATCCTGTCTCTAAGGTTCCCACCTAATTCTTTAAGTTTGTCTTGTAGAACTGACAGTAAGCCCTTACCCATGTTATTTGTTCTGATGTGGACAATGACTTCTGGATCTACCCTAGCTCTGGCCAGGAACTTATCTCCTCATCCAGGGAGGTCTCCTTCTTATGCTCCTGGTAGACAACAAACTTTATGAGATTCCTTGTCAGTACACACCTGAATCTCAATGCCCCTGATAATTGAGTCCCCTACTACCATTCCTACCTTTTTTGGGGTTTAGGATTAGAGAGAGTCCTGTGGGACTCCTCTGACCCGCCTGCCACCTCAGAAGATTCATGGTTATCGGCGAGTATCGCTATATGTTCAACATGGTTCAACATTTCCAACTCCGGAGTTGATGCCCCCGGACAACGTGCACCTCTTACCCTGCGCTTCCTTCCACAGTCACCCACCTGTCTCTTTCTTTCTGGTCTGCAGTCTCAACCCAAGGCTCTCTTGGGATGCCCACTATCTCCTTAAAGGATATCTGGAGCACACCTGCCAATTCTCTACAACTCTGCAGGTCAGCTACCTCCTCCTCAAGTTCAGCTTCTTCTCAAGGTGTTGGATTAGCTGACATTTTCTGCATATGAACACTCCAGGGGACCAGGTTTCTGCGAATCCAAACATAAGGCAAGACTAACATTGCAGAAGCTGCTTTCTTATACTTGTAGAGGTGAAAAACTGTTGAAGCTTAGATGATTGTACTGACTTGAATTCTTAAAAGTAAACTACTATTTATACTACTATTCCTACTTTGCTCCCAATTCACCAGAGAGTGCCTAATGTGTGCTTAGACCTTCTCTGGACTCTCTAGATTTGCATTCCATGATTGATTCGCTTTCTACGCTGGTAAACTATACTTCAAAGCAACTCTTACTTCCACCTTGTTAGGCTTACAACAACTTCACCACTATCTAATTATTGGATTGCTTTTTCATCAAAAATGTGCTAAGCGCCTCTATTATCGATAGTGCTAACAAATTGCTTCTGCTAAAGCAAAAACAAACACTCAAAACAAGGGATACGCTAGAAACAAATTCCATTGCAGCCCTTGTAAGGCAACCAAACACAAGTTATATAAGTGACTGCGTGCAAAATTTAAAACAGAACAAAAGAAAGCTACAGACCAGACCAAACCAAACCTTTTTCTCACACTCACACTCTTATTCTCATACTCTGCCAAACAGCGCAGACTGTAGGACCGAACCCTGCTGAACCACAACCTGGAAGTGCGTCACAATCTAATTATTTAAGCTTTGATCCTGTGCTGTGGTCCTTCCATAACAGATGGTGATGTGACCAGTTAAGTTGCAATCCATCTGTAGAAATTTGCAAGTCTTTTGTGGCATGGGATTCAAGAGCCAAGCAGCATAGTTGATTCTAATAGTTGATCAATATAATCTGTAGTTGATTCCTCACTTCAGGAAATGTTAAGGAAAAATGATAAGTGGCAGCATACTCAATAAAATTAACAATCCATGAACAGAGAAACAGGAAATAATATGTAATATTGAGGCTTCACAGAGTATTGGCATAGTTTTGGGCCCCTATGAAATCCATCCTATGAAAGGATGTGCGGACATTGGAGAGGGTTCAAAAGAGATTGAGATTGAAAAGCTTATCTTACGAGGAGAGTTTGGTGGCTCTGGGCCTGTACTCACTGGAATTCAGAAGAATGACAGAGGAATATCATTGAAACCCATCGAATGTTGAAATAGAGTGGATGTGGAGAGGATGTTTCCTCTGGTGCAGGAGTCTAATAGCGTGTAGTGAATCTGTGGAATTTATTGTCACAGGCAGCTGTGAAGGCCAAGTCTTTGGGCATATTTAAGACAGAATTTGATACATTTTTGATTAATCAGGGCATGAAGGGATAAAGCAAGAAAGCATGAGAGTGAGGCTGAGAGGGAAATGGATCAGCCATAGTGAAATGGCAGAGCTAAATGACTAAGTCTGCTCCTATATCTTATATACTCATGGTATCTGGAACACCAAAAACAAAATAAGAATTCTTTAAAAGGATACCATCTCCATACCTAAAATCACTATAGAACTAATCAGCTCTGTCACTGGAGAACACTAATCCATCTGACAATAACAAAATGACTCAGAAATTCTGTTAAGAACCATAACATCTTTATTTATCTTAACTCATGAAAAATTGTAGTATTTTTGTGAACTGCACTGCACTGTTGCCACAAAATAACAAATTTCACAACATATATCAATAATAATAAATACACTCCTGATTCTGATTCTCAAAGTGTGAGGTTTGTTTTGGCATTTGTTTAAGACAATCCAAGCTGATCTGCTCTGGTGTCACAATGTCTTACTATTCTCAATCATTAATCTGCCTGATTCTTTTCCACATCTGATTACCTCTCTGCACATATTCTACCAACCATAATCACCTCTCTGAGACTCCAGGCTCCTGATCAATTGACATCCTTCAGAATTGACCCTCAATCACTTATCCAAACACTTCATATCTTAAATATGGCCCAATTATCCCAAATTCTATCGCTGTACCAGCCCAGTCACCCGAAACCCTGTCCTCGTTCTCAATTTACACCAGCTCTACAATGGCAGGAGGCAAGCACCAGGAAGGCTTGAGTATGTTCCAGCTACCTACCGTAAAGATCTCAAAATAAGCTTGCATTCTTGGAACCTCACAAACAATTGTATGTTGCAAAATATGTAACTACTGTTTTAAGACCCAATAATTAGCACTTGCCATTGAATTATGCAATGTGAAAACATGTACCACCAGGCTCAATGGCAGGTTCTATTCCTCGAAAAAGACTATCAAATGGTTCTCTAGTATTAGAAGATGAACGTTTGACTTCAAAATCTACCACATTATGTTCTTGCACCTTATTATCTCTTGTCAACAGAGACAAGCTCTGTTGTGGTCAACTGCAGGGTTTCAAGCTGTGGGATTGCCTGTTTTATAGCTGCCAGTAGAGAAGCGTCAGGGCCAGTGCACTCTGCCGGGGAGTTGGTGCGGTGTGGCATCCAGACTGGACCTGCCCCTCCCCGCCCCAACCCAGTGCTCACTCAACGGGAGACAGGCTCTACTGTGGTTGACTGTGGATTGATGCGTAAGTTTTTGATTCGTATTGTGTGATTGTGATACCATTTGTGCTTGTGCTGTGTGTGACTGTAGGTACTGTGTTTCGCACCTTGACCCCAGAGTAACGCTGCTTTGTTTGGTTGTATTCATGAGAATTCATGCGTGGTTGAATGATAATTAAACCTGAATTGAATTGAGTTAATGTTTACCTTCACTGCTACATTTTACTCTGCATTGTTATGGTTTTACCTTAGAAACATAGAAAACCTACAGCACAATACAGACCCTTCAGCCCACAAAGCTGTGCGGAGCATGTCCTTACATTAGAACTACCTAGGCTTACCCATAGCCCTCTGTTTTTCTAAGCTCCATGTATCCATTTAGGAGTCTCTTAAAAGACCCTATTGTTTCTGCCTCCACCACCGTTGTCGGCAGCCCATTCCATGCACTCACCACTCTCTGAGTAAAAAACCTACCCCTGACATCTCCTCTGTACCTGCTTCCAAGCACCTTAAAAATATGCCCTCTTGTGCTAGCAATTTCAGCTCTGGGAAAAAGCCTCTAACTATCCACAAGATCAATGCCTCTCATTATCTTGTACACCTCTATCAGGTCACCTCTCACCCTCCGTCATTCCAAGGAGAAAAAGCCGAGTTCACTCAACCTATTCTCATAAGACATGCTCCCCAATCCAAGCAACATCCTTGTAAATCTCCTCTGCACCCTTTCTATGGTTTTCACCTTCTTCTATCTCAAAGCAGTGTAGTGATTTGATCCATAAGAACAGAATGCCAGACAAGTTTTTCACTAATCTTGCTACATATGGCAATAATAAAACATTAATGGGGAAGAATTGTGACCTAAGTGACTTTGACTGTGGAATGATTGTTAGTTCCGGATGGGGTGGTTTGAATATCCCCGATATCCTGGGATTTTCATGCACAATAGTCTCAAAGAGTTACAAAGTGTGGTGTGAAAAGCTAAAAACCACACCAGTGAGCAGCAGTTCTGTGGGTGAAAAAGGCTTGTTAATGAGAGAGGGCAGCTGAGAATGGTCAAACTGGTTCAAGCTAAGAGGATGGCAAAAGTGACTCAAATAACCATGTGTTCTGACCGTGGTGTGCAAAAGAGTGCCTCTGTACACACAACTCATTGAATCTTGAAGTGGATGATCAAAAGCAACAGAAGAGCACGAAAATACATTCAGTAATGTAGATCACACCTTGTTTTGAGATTGTGATCTTTGGCTCCAGACTTTTCATCTTGGAAAATATTCCTTCTACATACAATAGACAATAGGTGCAGAAGTAGACCATTCGGCCCCTCGAGTCTGCACCGCCATTCTGAGATCATGGCTGATCATTCACTATCAATACCCAGTCCCTGCCTTGTCCCCATATCCCTTGATTCCCCTATCCATAAGATACCTATCTAGCTCCTTCTTGAAAGCATCCAGAGAATTGGCCTCCACCGTCTTCCGAGGCAGTGCATTCCACACCTCCACAACTCTCTGGGAGAAGAAGCTCTTCCTCAACTCTGCTTTAAATAACTGACCTCTTATTCTCAATCCATGCCCTCTGGTACATCCAACTTGCTGAGTCTTGTAGAAATTTTATAGGTTTCAATAAAATAATTTCTTGTTTTTCTACTCTCCAGAGAACACAGGCCCATTCTACCAATTGTTTTTGGAGACAGTAAACTCTTCATTCCAGGAATCTCTCTGGTGACTTTTAGTTGTATTTTGGAGACCAGAAAAAAGCATAATAATACAGGTGTAATTTCACCAAGGCCCTATATAGGAAATCATGGTTCCTATATTCACATATCCTTGTAACAAAGGCCAATACACTATTTGCCTTTGTAAATGCTTGCTGCATTTTCATGTTGGTTTACAATGACCTAGGTCCCTATAAACATAATCATTTCTCATTCTTTCATCATTAAAAAATACTTTTACGTTCAATAATTTATGGCTACTCTGAATAGATAGTCAGCAGGTCAGATGCTTTAACTGAAGGCTTTATCAGAACTCTGCTCAGTCATATTATTCTTTTGAGGTATTACATCCTTCATTATAAAATCTAGCATTACCCCCCTCTGATCTTAAACTATCATCATTTTGTTCTCCTTTTTCTCTGTTCCTCCCTTCTTGAACACTAATTCTCATATGATACTTTCCAATCTGCAGGAACTATTCCAGAATCTATAGACCTTTGAAATATGGTAACTAATGCACCCATTATTTCTAAAACTTCACTTGATAGACTAGCAGATTTATTGGCTTTTAGCTGAACTAACTTCCGTAGTGCATTCTGATGAATACTAATTTCTTTCAGTTCCTCGTTCTCAATGACTCCTTGGTTCATCAACACTTCTGGCAAGTTCTGTTTCTTCCTCCATGAAGATGACATACTTATTTATTTCCCATTTCTTTATTCCTCATCATACTATGCCTGACCTGTCAGTAGATGACCGAAGGATCCCTTTGTTAATCTTACACTTTTTATATGCCCATTGAAGCTCCTACAATGCGCTTTTTTATCCTGATGAAGGGTCTCGGCCTGAAACGTTGACTATTCGTTGCCATGGATGCTGCCCGGCCTGCTGTGTTCCTCCAGTGTGTTGTGCCTGTTGCTTTGACCCCAGCATCTGCAGAGTATTTTGTGTATCCGCTTTTTTTTTGTTTCACCTGTTTACTCTTATATTGATTCTGAGGAGAAGAAAGTAAATGTTTCCAGGAGATCCTTTAAACCTCTCTGAAGAAATATAACATCCTCTTCTGGCCCAAGTATGCTGACAGTGACAAAGAGCCATACAGCAAGGCATCAGGCATGTTAAGCTTCTATGACCAAAGAACATGGAAAGCAAGTGCTGAAGAAGACAAATTTCTATGGATGTGTGGTGAATTGCACATTGACTGGTTGCATCACAGCCTGGCATGGAAACACCACAGTCCTTGAACTGAAAAGTCTGCATAATGTAGTGGATACAGCCCAGTATATCACATGAAAAGTCCTGCCCACCATGGAGCATATCTACACAAACTGCTGTCACAGGACAGCAGCAAACATAATCAAGGACTCCACCATCCAGGCCATGATCTCTCTGGATGTCATTGCTGGACCATATCACCAGGTTCAGGAACAGGTATTACCCCTCAATCATCAGGTCCTTGAACCAGAGGGGATAACCTCACTCACCCAAACACTGAACTGTTCCCACAAACAATGGATTCACTTTCAATGACTCTTCTTCTAATGTTCTTGATATTTATTGCTTATTTAATTATTATTATTAATGCTACTATTCTTTTCCTTTTTGTAATTGCACATTATTTTCACACTGGTTGTTTGTCTGTTTTACTGGGTGAAATCTTTCATTGATTCCATTATTTCTCTTGTACTTACTATGAATGCCCGCAGGAAAATGAATCTCAGGATTGTATATGGTGATGTTTATGTAATTTGATAATAAATTTACTTTGAAATTTGGAAGTTGAACTTTGTACTTTGAAGTATAAGATGCAGAAGGGACTTAGGACAGTCTCAAAAACCCTCTCAACAAGATTTATCAGAATGTTGCCAAGACATGAAGGACCACATCATAGGGAAAGGTTGGGCAGGCTCAAATTTTACTCCTTGCAGAGCTGAAGACTGAGGGATAACATTGCAGGTCCATAAAATCCAGCGGAGCAGATATAGGGTTGATGCATGCTCCCCCACTCCCCCAGTAAATTGAGGCATAGGCTTAAGGTGAGAGGGGAATTATTTAAAAAATATCGCAAGGGTAACTTTTTCACACATAGGAGTATAGGATGGTGTGTACACGGAATGAGATTCTGGAGAAAATAGTTGAAGCAGGTACAATAACAGCATTTAAAAGACATTAAGATAAGTCCATGAATAGGAAATATTGAGATTTATATGATCCAAACAAGGACTAAGGGGTCCAGCGTAGGAGGGCACATTGGTTAGCATGGGTTAGTTGGGCTGAAGGGCATACTTCCATGCTGTCCACTTTATGACTATATTCTATATTCTTTCCCTTTATCAATCACCTGGCCCTTCTTTTGAAATGTGTGCAATTCTCAGGCTTAGTGCTGTTTTTGACAACTTCAAACATTTCTTTGTTGGATTTTAAAATGATCTTTATTTTTTCTGGTAGCCAAAGATCAACAACTTTTCCATTATATAATGGATCTTCCTGGAAATATCATTTATAATTTATTTAATACTATCTACTGCTTGTCCACAATCATACATTTTAATATACCTTTTCACTCAACCAGTCAATTCACCCCTTATAACTTCATATTTTGTTTAGAATTATTACCCTAGTTTCATTTTGGACTTCATCACTTTCTGACTCAATGTAAAGTTCCATCTTATTAAGGTCACTTTTCCCCAGAAGTCCCCTTATGGCAGGATTATTAATTGGACCATCTCATTGCACAACACTACATCTAAAATATCTTTTTCACTTATTGGTTCCCCAAGATATTGATCTAGAAAAGCATCTCCTACATATTTCTCCTCCATCTTCTTATCGCTAATTTGACTTGTCCACTCTATAAGTAGATTAAAGATTCCCATGATGACTATACACAGTTATTACATGAGCTTCTAATTTCCTGATTTATATCATGCCCTACATTGTAACTACTCTTTGGTGGCCTATAAATAACTCTCACCAATGCTTTCCTTCTTTTTCTGTTCCTTAGCAGCTCCTAATTCTAATTCTACATCATGATCTGTCAGGTCAAGATTAATTCCCACTCCTGTACTGATCTCACATGTTATTAATAGTGCTACTCCACATTCAGTTAGTTCAATGGTTCCACGTAATATCAGGGAAGTGTATGCAATATGCATCCTGTAATTCTTGTTCTTCACATACATCCACAAACAGAAGAATTCTCCAAAGAAAGAGTGACAATAAAAATGTTAGAACGCAAAGTGCCCATGCACAAACAGTGGCAATGCAACACCCCTCCCCCACAGCCACCCACTTCTGCAAAAAAAAGCAACAGCACCCTCCACCCACCAAAGGAAAAATAGCAATGACCCCAGGAAAGACCATGAACTGCAGTACAACAAAAACTAATCATTCACCCAACAATTCAACATACCACAGGCTGATTAACTGCTTAGATCAACAGTAAGGTCAAGATAGAGAGGTAAAAACAGAACAAATGAAAATTCATTGACACAAGGGAAGTCTGGAGAGCACCACTATCAATTATCATATTGCATGACGAGGTCAATTATAGTCTTCCATGACTATGATTATCCTTGGCTAGTTATTCTACAGAAGTGGTTTCCCATTGCTTTCTTCTGGGCAATGCCTTTACAAGAAAGGTGACTTCAGCCATTATCTATACTCTTCAGAGATTTTCTGCCTGGTGTCAGTTTTCACATAACCAGGACTTGCACCAGCTGCTTATACAGCCATCCACCATTTATTCCAATAGCTTCACATGACCCTTATCGGGTGGCTAAGCAGGTGCTACACTTTTCCTAAGGGTGACCTACTGGCTAGTGGAAGGAAGAAGCACCTTGTATCTCCTCTGGTAGAAAAATAGTTCCAGCGTGCCACCCCAAGTCTGGAGAGATTTTTATAAATGGACTTATTGGCCAGATCAAAGAAGTAGGCAGGAAAAAAATTATTGCAGACACTACTCACCCAGCAAACTGCTTTTTTTCAAAAGCACTCCCTGGAAAGCACTGCAGGGCTATTAAAACAAAAAAACAACTTCAGCCCATCTTAAACATTTCTTCCCCTAAGGCAATTAATCAGATCAGCCTCTTTAGTGATCCTCCCACCCACCTCCCTCTATTTATTACACCTATCACTGCGTTGCACTGTAAGCACTTTAAACAACTTGATATGATGCTATTTTCATTGTGAATACATGATGGTATTTATACACAGGTTATTCTATATCAAAGTGGAGAGTGGGTAAATGGAAGAGTTAGTATTATTTGAAATTATGAACTGAAAATTCTGACTTAAAATGCCAGGAGTATTGATCACTTGAAATTGACCTGAAACTTGTCTTGTCGAATGATGAGTTGCTATTCCTGGAGCTAGTGTTGTGTTCAATTGGAACAGAGCAGAAGGCCAACAACAGAATATGTATTACTGTACAGTGGAATCTAGATGTTGGATTGAAGTTACCAGTGTTTCAGAATTCATTTATTGTCATACTTGAAGATAGCCAGCTATTAGGCTAACAAAAAATGTTACCAAAAACAACTTCACATTGTGCAAAGCATAACTCCCTGGTTTTTATAGAGGCAGAAAAACTGTCTCTTTAATGTTCTTTCCTAAAGATAGAGTCACAGAGTTTAATGCAGAAATGGGCCCTTCAGCCCAACTGGCCCATGTCCTCCCTGCTAACCCCAGTTACCTGGGTTCAGCACATAACTACCTCTGTGAATACATCAACATTTCTCTTCAATGTTGCAAGCATATACTTCTCAACCACTTCCTCTGGCAGCTCATTCCAGGTGCTCACTACCTTCTGGTTAAAGTAAGTATCTCTCAAGTTCCTTTTTAAAAACCTTTCCCCTCTTATCTTGTATTTGCCCTCTAGTTTTGGATTCCCCAAACCTGGGGAAAAGTTGGTGACCCTACCAAAAACGATTTAATAAATTTCCTGTATTCAATGAAGTCACCCCATATTCTCCTGCACTCCAGCGTGGCCAGCCTCTCCTTATCATTCGTCCTTTCTATTCCAAGTAGGATCCTCATAATTTCTCCTGCACTCTCTCCAACCTGGCATTTTTTTTCCTATAAAAGGGTGCTAAAGCTCTACAAAAAAATCGAGTCTGGCCTCATGATGATTTATAGAACGGCAACATGATGTCCCTGCACATGAACTTGATGGCTTTACCATTGAACACCAGCATGCTACATGCCTGGTTCACCAACCCTGTCTACTTACATGGCCATTCTCAATGACCTGGGCACTTGTCCTCCCACGTCCCCCGTTTCACAACGGTCGTCAATACTCTAACATCCCTGTATGAGTTCCACACTGGCTTGACTGTTCAAAATGCAGAACCTCATGCTTATCGGCATTGAACTAGACAGATCAATTCGCCTGGGACTATACTCACTGGAATTCAGAAGAATGAGAGGAGGTCTTATAGAAACATATAAAATTATGAAAGGGACAGATAAGATAAAAGCAGGAAAGTTGCTTCTACTGGAACTAAGGGACATAGCCTCAAGATTTGAGGGAGTAGATTTAGGACAGGGATGAGGAGGAACTTCTTTTCCCAGAGAGTGGTGGATCTGTGGAATTCTCTGCCCAATGAAACAGTGGAGGCTACCTCAGTAAATATACTTAAGACAAGGTTGGATAGATTTTTGCATTGTAGGGCAATAAAGCGTTATGGGGAAATGCTAGGCAAGTGGATGGCCATGAGTCCATGAGTCCATGAGTCCATGGCCAGATCAGCCATGATCTTATTGAGTAGCGGAACAGGCTCAAAGGGTCTGATGCCTACTCCTGCTCCTATTTCTTAAGTTCTTATGTTTTAAATCCATTTGCCATTCCTTGAGCCATTTCACTATCTGATCAAGATCTCTGCAATCCATTGTAACTTGCTTCAACTTTCAACAAGAACATCGTAATTTAGCATCATCAGCCAAATCATTCATATCCAAATCATTTAAATAAAAAATGATTAAAAGACTCCTGAGGCACACCACTAGATGCAGGTCTTCATTCAGAGTTGCCCTCTGCTTCCAATCATTGAGCCAATTCCAAATCCACCACACCATCTTCCCCTGAATCTCATGTGAGCTAACTGTCCATCATGCAGGGCCTTACTGAACTCCATATATATCACATCCACTGCCCTAACTTCACCTATCCCCTTAGTTCCTTCTTCTGAACTTCCTGTCAGATGACCAGCAGGTTGAAGGAATGGGGTCCGTCACCTCTGACCCTCTGACTCTCAATATAGGAGCCCCTCAAGGCTGTGTACTGTCCCCTCCTTTACACCCTGTATACCCAGGACTGTATCGCCACCCACAGCTTCAATCAACTAATTTAATTAGCCAACGATACTATATTGATTGGCCTTATCTCAAACAATAACAAGGTGGCCCACAGAGAAGACGTTATTTCTCTGACACAGTGGTGTCAAGAAAACCTCTCCCTCAATATCGCAAAAACAAAGGAGCTGGTTGTGGATTACAGGAGGAATGGAGATGGGTTAACCCCTATTGACATCAATGGATCTGGGGTTGAGAGGGTAAACAGCTTTCAGTTCCTCAGCATACATATCACCAAGGACCTCCTGTTGTCTGTGCACACCAGCTGTGTGGTGAAAATGAACAAAAGCACCTCTTTCACCTCAGATGATTGAGGAAATTTGGAATGGTCCCCCAAATCCTAAGAACTTTCTACAGGGGCACAATTGAGAGCATCCTGACTGGCTGCATCACTGCCTGGTATGGGAACTGTATCTCCCTTAATTGCAGGACTCTGCAGAGAGTGGTGCGGACAGCCCAGCACATCTGTAGTTGTGAACTTCCCATGATTCAGGACATTTACAAGGACAGGTGTGTAAAAAGGAACAGTAGGATCACTGGGGACCCAAGTCACCCCAAGCACAATCTATTCCAGCTGCTACCATCCAGAAAGTGGTACTGCAGCATAAAAGCCAGGACCAACAGACTCTGGGACAGCTTTTTCCACCAGGCCATCAGACTGATGGACTCACGCTGATTTGAGTGTACTCTATATTACATTGACTGTTCCATTTATTATAAATTACTATGATTGCACATTCAGATAGAGATGTAATGTAAAGATTTTTACTCCTCATGTATGTGAAGGATGTAAAAAATAAAGTCAATTCAATTCTAAAACCCCAAAAGATTTGTCGGATATATCCCATGCACAAAACCACACTGACTAATCCTGGTTAGACCTTGACTATGAAATGATATTAGATCTTGTCCCTCAGAGTTCTCTGCAACTGAAGACAGGCTCACCAACCTGTAGTTCCTTGGTGTATCCTTAATATTTTTCTAGATCATTTGAACAACGTGAGCTATCCTCCAATCTCCTGGAACTTCATGCATAGCTAATGAAAAAGCTAATATCTCCTCAAAGGCTTCCATAATTTATTACCTGGCTTCTGATGTTCTGGGTATTTTCTTTCATCAGTATGCTTGAAGGCTGCAAGTACCTCCTTTGTCTTAATATGCATATGAGCCAAGACCTCAGACCTGAAGAAGTGTCTCAGCCCCAATCATTGACTGTTCATTTCCATCTATAGATGTTGCCTGCCTGCTGAGTTCTTCCAGGGGTTTACAAGTGTTGCTCAACATTTCCAGCATTTGGAGAATGTCTCATGTCATCCAAAATTTGACATATCCACCCCGGAAAGAATCTCTTTCAGGTCTTCCTTCAGACTCTTGTGCTCTTAATTAAGGCACATTTGGAGTATTGTGTGCAGTTCTGATTGTCACAATAATGAATAGCATTTGAAGGTCCCCTGGTTATATAAATTTTATTAAATTACATATATGTCACCATATACTATGCTGACATTCATTTTCTTGCAGCCATTCACAGTAGAACAGATAAATACAAGAAAATCAATGAAAAGTACAAAAAAGACTGCTAGGCAGCCGATGTGCAAAAGATGACAACAACGCAGATGCAAGTAAATAAATAAGTAAATAAGCAAGCAAACAAATAAATAATCAAAAGTACATGCCTCAGTTTGCAGCGATAACAGTTCAGAAGATGCACACTCAGTGACTACCTTACTAAGTACAGGAAGTGTATGTTCATGGTCTTCTGCTGCTGTATCCCATCCACTGCAAGGTTCAATGAAATTCAGAGATGCTCCTGTACACCACTGTTGTAACACATGGTTATCTTCTTGTCAGCTTGAACCAGTCTGGCTATTCTCTCCTGACCTCTCTCATTAACAAGGCACTTTCACCCACAGAATTGCTGCTGCTGACTGGATATCTTTTTTGTTACACCATTTTCTGTGAACTCTAAACACTGTATGAAAATCCCAAGAGATCAGCAGTTTCTGAGTTTCTTGAACCACCCCGTCTGGCACCAACAATTACTCCATGGTCATAGCCACTTAAATCAAATTTCTTCCCCATTCTGGTGTTTGATCTGAACAACTGAACATCTTGGCTTTTATGTATTGATTTGCTGCCAGATGATTGACAAATTAGATACATACATTAATGAGCAGCTGTACCCAATGAAGAGGCCACTGAGATTATGTCTGGTAGTTCTGTGAGCTGCCTGCAAAATGTTACCGTATATCGTAGGCACTACCTTTATTGTTTTCAGAGAATGGTTAGTTACATGCTGTGATTCTTTAAATGGTGCCAGCCCAACATCTTCTAAGCCATGCATGCCACAGCAGGCAACTAGAAAATGAAGGTCAGACATATGGGCTGGTGCCTGGCAGATATTTCACCCAAACTGCATTTGGTCTCCATTTTGTTCAGAATGTGCAAAGAACATTTTTACAAAAGATTTTTCAGAATGTTGGAAAATGGGAGCAGAGCAGGTAAAAAGACTTGCATGGAATTTCATCAGTGCCTATCCAGGTATTCCATTGATTCTGTGATCACTAAAATCTACTGTTTGACTCTAGGATGATATAATGAAGTTCATATTTAATTGATATTCAACCATATACATGTATAGAGCTAAGTGAAGCTGTGTTCCTCCAGGGCCAAAGCAAAACACAGTACCTACAGTCACACACAGCACAGGGCACATATTGTTACGATAGCACATATCCTCACAAGGATAAAATTAGCACAAGTCTCTGAGTGGCATGGCCTGTAGATCGATGGTGCCCAAGGATGTTGCCCTGGAGCCACATTTCTGCAAAAATGAGCAGCAGCAGTTCCCCATCTCGTGTTAGTGCAGTTGCAGATGAATGCAATCCAGTCTGTCTTCACTGTGGAACAGCACAAATGGGAGAAGCCAGGCCTCAAACCCAGCAAAGATTCCAGTGCACCCGCTGGCAACATTGCAATATGTATCCAACATAATTATTCATCTATCATTTAAAATTCTGAATTAATATTAAGGAATGCATTTGCAGTTTGTTCATTAGATTTGATGCCCATTAACTTCACTATTTTCAGGTCTTATATATAGAACAAATTTGTTCTAAAATGCAGTCTAGTTAATAGCATAATTAATAAATCAAATTAAATTAAAATATAGTGGACCTGGTGTTGATTTCTGTGTCATTATTAAAGATATTTTCAATAATTAGGCCTGCTGGCATTTTAATGTATTTGTTATAATTATACCAGCAAAAAGCTGGTAATGCGGCCAAATTTATATTGGAATTTATTCTTTATATAGAGTAAGTTTTATAGATTTAAGGGCTTACATCATCTGCCAGTGAACTGACCTAGTGAATAATATGAGCAAACAAAGAATGGAGAAAGACCGTGAATGCATTTCCTTCTGAGGACTGTGCCCAATCTATCCAATTGTGGATGGATACTTTCATCTTACCTAATAAAAGTTTTATAAAAATATTCTATTTTTTTCACAGCACAATCAAATGTGACTTTCCAAGGGATATACCTCTCTGTGCTAATTTTCTTTTACTACATCCAGAAATAAACAAGTGAATAGCCTTTCACGAATATTATGTCTTTTTACCAGTGATTTCCATCAGCCTTGTAATTAAATTTTTTTTATTATTTCATTCACAATGGTTTTTACTGCAATCATGTCATGCACATGTTTTAAGCCATATGGATTTATTAATTTTAAACCTACAATCGCAAATAATATTGTATTGTACAGTTTAGATCAGGGAACCTTTACATTTTCATATTTCCCATCTCACGTTTCCCCTTGTAGGATATCTAGAACTAAAAGGATTGACATAAAGAAGAGTTTCACCTTTTAGTGAACCTTTGGAATTATCTTCTCAGGAGAACTGTGGATGAACAAAGCTGAGATAATATTTTGGACCACAGAGTATCAGGTTCATGCAGATTTAACCAGTGATCGAATTAATAAACAACAGAGCAGTCTTAAGGAGGCAGAGTTTGGCTTACTCATCCTTCTATTTCTTATTTTTTCTAACTTTCCCTTAAGCCAAAACATTATTTACCCCACAATATGTTTTGTAAATAAATAAATATTAAGTTCACTAAATTCCATTTCACTTCTATCCTTTGTGAATTCTTCTGAACCAACCACAATGCACTTTTTAAATTGGATACCATTCTTTCTCTGGAAAATCATGCAGGATTCAATACCCTCAGTTCCAAAATTTTGAGGAAGATTATCTAGAAACTCTCAGTGGCCTTTCATTTCAGTGGTTCAATTCTCACTGTTGTCTGTATGGAGTTTGTATCTTCTTGCTGTGACTGTGTGGGTTTCCTTCAGGTGCAACTCTGTCCATCCAAACTCCAAAGATGTAGGATTTAGTAGGGGCAGGGTACTGTTGCCAAACAGTTTCAAACTGGTGTCAGTGGAGTGCACTTGTGAGGTCATTAAACAATGCACTGTGCTTAGAGCAAACAGTTTTTAAATAATGCCAGTTGTGTGTGCTTGTATTCAAAAAGCAGTCTTTGTTTTTTTCATTGAGAGGTTGCAGGAAATAAGCCAGAAGACAATTCAGAACTATTTTGCTCACTGCAGTTTGAAGTATTCAGGTTTAGAGATGCCAGAAATGGTTGGGAGTGAAAATGAAATGACTTCACTACTTCAACGAGTTAGGAACTATAAAGAGCTTGAAAATATTAACAATTATCTTGAATGTTACAATGCAAGTGAAGATTTTGATTTTACAATGCTGTATCTGTAAATAAAATAATTCTTTGAGTAATAGAGTCATTAAATTATTCAGCTTGGAAACAGGTCTCTCAGATCAACTCATTTCATTAAAAACCAATGTATCTTCCTCAGCTAATCACATTTGCCAGTTTTATTCCATATTCATCCAAACCTTTTCTATCCATAAACATGTCTAAATGTCTTTTGAACATTGTAATAGTACCCAACTCTACTACTTTCTCTGGCAGCTTATTCATCAGAGTCTCTGAAAAGCTTGCCTCTTAGATCCCTTTAAATACCCCTCCTTCAATTTAAGTTTATTCCCTCTGGGTTTAGATTCCCTAAAGCTGGCTAAAAAGGTGATCATCTCAATGCCCTTGTGGTTTTATAGACTTCTATAAGGTAATCCCTCTGACTCCTTTGCTCCATGGTAAACTCAAGCATGCAAGTAAGCATCGCCATGGCTGGACGAGAGGGAGCAGGGGAGGACTCCACGCTAGACTGAGATGTCAAACAATACAAAAATCCAGCATCTGCAGTCTGGAGAACAACATTGCAGACCTAAGGTCAAGATTGCTAAATCAAAGACAAATGAGGAACTACTATGTTCTGTGTTTCATGGAGACACGGCTGTCTCTGGACCCACCAGATATACAGTATCAGTCAGATCTGAAGGTTTCTCAGAGAGCAAACTGCTGATTTGGATAAGGCAAAAGGTGGGGGTATGACTTCATGATAAAACTCTTTGTGGTGCTTGAACATGGTGGTTTTGTTGTGCTCTTGTTCCCCAGACCTGGAACACCTCATGACTAGGTGCTCCCTGATCTACTTACCAAGAGAGTGATCCTGACTACAGTTTGCACACTGCCAAAAGCAGTCGAGGTATTGAATGCTGCCATCATCAAGCAAGAAACAGCCCACCCCAGTGCACTTCAAATCATTGTCAGGGATTTCAATCAAATTTGTTTGAAGAAATCACTGCCCAATTATCATCAGCATATAACCTGAAGAACTAGGGTCCCAAAATACAGGGCTAAACACCGAAGCTCCAGAGATAAGGACAAGAAAGAGGTTGTCACGGGAGGTAGAGGACCAGCTATAAGATTGCTTCAAGTTATCGGAAATCTGGCTCAGTAGTGCCACAAGAACAACTTCTCACTCAATGCCTACAAGACCAAGGAACCAATTATTGATTTCAGGAGGAAGAAGCTGAAGGTCCATGGGCCAGCCTTCATTGGAGGAATCGGAAATGGAGAAGGTCAGCAACTTTAAATTCCTCGGTGCTATCATTTCAGAATATCTGTCCTGGGCCTAAAACGTAAGTGTAATTACGACAAAAGCATATAAACTTTGACAAAATTTGATCAATGTGTAGTGAAAACCATTTTGTCCAGTATGGAAACACCAATGCCCGTGAAAAGAAAGTCCTACAAAGGTAGTGGATATGGTCCAGTCTATCACGGATAAAGCTGTTCCCACCATTGAGTACATCTACATGGGATATGGTCACAGGAAAGCAGTATCCATCATCAGGGACCCCCACCATCCTGGCCATACTTTCTTCTCACTGCTGCCATCAGGAAGAAGTTATAGGAGCCTTAGGATTCACACTACCAGGTTTAAGGAACAGTTATTACCCCTCAACCATTGGGATCTTGAACCAAAGGGGATAACTTCACTCAGAGTCACTTACCCCATCACTGAACTGTTCCCACAACTTATGGACTCATTTTCAAGGACCCTTCATCTCATGTTCTCAATATTTATTGCTTATTTATTTATTAGTATTATTTTTTATATTTTGTATTTGCTCAGTTTGTTGTCTTTTGTACATTACTTGTTTGTTTATCCATTGGGTGTGGTTTTAATTGATTACTGTATTTCTTGGATACGCTGTGTATGTCTGCAAGTAAACAAATCTCGGGGTTGTATATGATGACATTTATATACCTTGAGAATGAACTTACCTTGAACTGTGCAGCCATTGGGCTCCTGGTCCGGCTTCGTTTGCCTCAGCGTTGAACTGACTCTGTAGCTGTGGAGTCTCTTTCTGGAACTCTGCAGATCATTTCTAAGTGTTATATATTTTTATTTTACCATTTGCATGATTTGGCCACTTTTAAATGTTCATGATTCTCCACCTTGTAGCACATAGAGCAGGTCACATTCCTAGCGGCTTTCTCTCTTTTAATATATTTTATATCCCACCAATAGATCCCTTTTAGTTTTGATGATTTACTACTTCAACTGAAGGATTTACGACTTAATTACAATGGCCGAAAAAAAGTTGTTCTGGTACTGAATTGAGAAGTGGCAACACTTACCCTGAAATGGAGCAAACGGAACAAACCAAGAAAACAGAGGAACCTGTTACACTAGCGGGAATACTTTCTTCAATAAAAGACATGAAGTCGGAAGTCAGATTGCTTAATGTTAAAATTGATAAGCTGGCTGGTTCAAACGGGAAGCTCGACAAAGCTATTTCTACGATTCAAGACTCTCTGAAAAACTTGGACTCTCAACTTCAAACACTTCAGCAGACTACAACCCGAATCGAGAGTGAGCATGATCTATTCAAGCGAACTATTAAAGATTAAGGAATGAAGATATCTTCGATGGAAAAGAAAATCAATGAAATTACCTGGGAACTATCTAAAATGAAGATAAGAATGGTTGATTTGGAGGAATCTGCGTATTCTGGGACTGCCTGAAAATACTGAAGCTGGCGATCTGTTAAAGTTCTTTTCAGATATGTTGTACTCACTTTTCAATGAGACCCTCAAAACTAGCCCCTTATTAGAAAGAGCTCACAAAATTCTATTTTCTCGGTGTTCAGCCGAATTACTTCCTCGAGCAGTTGTACTTTCTTTGCATTATTACACGGCTAAAGAAGCTAATATTCGAGAAGCCAGAAAGAAACAGAAATTATTCTTCAATTCAACACAAATTCATATAGTCGAAGATTATCCACCCGAGATCTTTGTCAAAAGGAAGTAATATCGAGAAGTTAAGAGTGAAATGTAAAAAATAGATTTACATAGAAACATAGAAAATAGGTGCAGGAGTAGGCCATTTGGCCCTTTGAGCCTGCACTGCCATTCAGTATGATCATGGCTGATCATCCAACTCAGAACCCTGTACCTGCTTTCTCTCCATACCCCCGATCCCTTTAGCCACAAGGGCCATATCTAACTTCCTCTTAAATATAGCCAATAAACTGATCAACTGTTTCCTGTGGAAGAGAATTCCACAGATTCACCACTCTCTGTGTAAAGAAGTTTTTCCTCATCTCGGTCCTAAAAGGCTTCCCCTTTATCCTTAAACTGTGACCCCTCGTTCTAGACTTCCCCAACATCGGAAACAATCTTCTTGCATCTAGCCTGTCCAATCCCTTTAGAATTTTATATGTTTCAATAAGATCCCCCCTCAATCTTCTAAATTCCAGTGAGTATAAGCCTAGTCGATCCAGTCTTTCTTCATCTGAAAATCTTGCCAAACCAGGAATCAATCTGGTGAACCTTCTCTGTACTTCCTCTATGGCAAGAATGACTTTCCTCAGATTAGGGGACCAAAATTGCACACAGTACTCTAGGTGCGGTCTCACCAAGGTCTTGTACAACTGCAGTAGAACCTCCCTGCTCCTGTACTCGAATCCTTTTGCTATGAATGCCAACATATCATTTGTCTTTTTCACTGCCTGCTGTACCTGCATGCCCACCTTCAATGACTGATGTACAATGATACCCAGGTCTCGTTGCATCTCCCCTTTTCCTGATCGGCCACCGTTCAGAAAATAATCTGTTTTCCTGTTCTTGTAACCAAAGTGGATAACCTCACATTTATCCACATTAAATTGCATCTGCCATGAATTTGCCCACTCACCTACCCTATCCAAGTCACCCTGCATCCTCTTAGCATCCTCCTCACAGCTAACACCGCCGCCCAGCTTCGTGTCATCCGCAAACTTGGAGATGCTGCATTTAATTCCCTCATCTAAGTCATTAATATATATTGTAAACAACTGGTTTCCCAGCACTGAGCCTTGTGGTACCCCATTAGTCACTGCCTGCCATTCTGAAAAGGTCCCATTTACTCCCACTCTTTGCTCTCCTGTCTGCCAACCAATTCTCTATCCACATCAATACCATACCCCCAATACCGTGTGCTTTGAGTTTCCACACTAATCTCCTGCGTGGGACCTTGTCAAAAGCCTTTTGAAAATCTAAATATACCACATCCACTGACTCTCCCCTATACACTCTACTAGTTACATCTTCAAAAAATTCTATAAGATTTGTCAGACATGATTTTCCTTTCCATCCATGCTAGTTACATCTTCAAAAAATTCTATAAGATTTGTCAGACATGATTTTCCTTTAAATCCATGCTGACTTTGTCCGATGATTTCAACTCTTTCCAAATGTGCTGTTATCACATTTTTGATAACTGACTGTAGCATTTTCCCCACCACCGATGTCAGAGTAACCGGTCTATAATTCCCCGGTTTCTCTCTCCCTCCTTTGTTAAAAACTGGCATTACATTAGCCACCCTCCAATCCTCAGGAACTAATCCAAAATCTAAGGAGTTTTGAAAAATTATCACTAATGCATCCATTATTTCTTGGGCTACTTCCTTAAGCACTCTGGGATGCAGACCATCTGGCCCTGGGGATTTATCTGCCTTTAATCCCTGCAATTTACCTAACTCCTCTTCCCTACTAGCATGTATTTCCCTCAGTTCCTCCATCTCACTAGACCCTCGGTCCCTTACTATTTCTGGAAGATTATTTATGTCCTCCTTAGTGAAGACAGAACCAAAGTAGTTATTCAATTGGTCTGCCATGTATTTGTTCCCTATGATCAATTCACCTGTTACTGACTATAAGAGACCGACATTTGTCTTGACCAATTCTTTTCTTTTCACTTATCTATAAAAGCTTTTACTATCAGTTTTTATGTTCCCTGCCAGATTTCTCTAATAATCTTTTTTACCTTTCCTAATTAAGACCTTTGTCCTCCTCTGCTGGTCTCTGAATTTCTCCCAGTCCTCAGGTGTGCCACTTTTTTTTGCTAATTTATATGTTTCTTCTTTGGACTTGATACTATCCCTAATTTCCCTTGTCAGGCGCAGGTGCACTACCTTCCCTGGTTTATTCTTTTGCCAAACTGGGATGAACAATTGTTGTAGTTCTTCTATGCGATCTTTAAATGCTTTTCATTGCATATCCACCGTCAACCCTTTAAGTATCATTTGCCAGTCTATCTTAGCTAATTCACGTCTCATACCTTCAAAGTTACCCTTCCTTAAGTTCAGAACCTTTGTTTCTGAATTAACTATGTCACTGTCCATCTTAATGAAGAATTTCACCATATTATGGTCACTCTTACCCAAGGGGCCTCGCATGACAAGATTGCTAACTAACCCTTCCTCATTGCTCAATACCCAATCTAGAATGGCCTGCTCTCTAGTTGGTTCCTCGACTTGTTGGTTCAGAAACCCATCCCGCATACATTCCAAGAAATCCTCTTCCTCAGCACCCTTACCAATTTGGTTCACCCAATCTATATGTAGATTGCAGTCATAAAGGAACTACTGTTCCTTTATTGCACGCATTTCCAATTTCCTGTTTAATGCCATCACCAATCTCACTACTATAGTTAGGTGGCCTATACACTACTCCCACCAGCGTTTTCTGCCCCTTAGTGTTATGCAACTCTACCCATATCAATTCCACATCCTCTAGACTAATGTCCTTCCTTTCTATTGCGTTAATCTTCTCTCTAACCAGCAATGCTACCCCACCTCCTTTTCTTTCCTGTCTATTCCTCCTGAATATTGAATATCCCTGGATGTTGAGCTCCCACCCTTGGTCACCCTGGAGTCATGTCTCTGTAATCCCAAATATATCATATTCATTAATAACTATCTGCACATTCAATTCATCCACCTTGTTACGAATGCTCCTCGCATTGACACACAAAGCCGTCAGGCTTGTTTCTACAACACTCTTAGTCCTTATACAATTATGTTGAAAAGTGGCCCTTTTTGATTTTTGCCCTGGATTTGCCTGCTTGCCACTTTTACTTTTCACCTTACAGCTTTTTGCTTCTACCCTCATTTTACACTTCTCTGTCTCTCTGTACTTGTTCCCATCCCCCTGCCACATTAGTTTAAATCCTCCTGAACAGCAGTAGCAAACGCTCCCCCTAGGACATTGGTTCCAGTCCAGCCCACGTGCAGACCATCCTGTTTATTCCAGTCCCACCTCCCCCAGAACTGATTCCAGTGCCCCAGAAATTTGAATCCCTCCCCCTTGCACCATTTTTCAAGCCACGTATTCATCTGAAATATCCTCCTATTTCTACTCTGACTAGCACGTGGCACTGATTTAAATCCCTCCCTTCACTTTCCAGCAAAGCTGATAATCTTTCCTGAAAAATGTCAATCATTGAGAATCTGCTCTCCTCAGGAGGGATGGGAGTATATTAAAAACCTTAAAGTTAAGCCTACTGAATAAAATATTAAAGTTACTCTGATTACTCAATAGGCAATTTTGAAGTATCTGCTGTATGAGTTGTTTATGGAGCTTTTGAGTTAAGTACATGTTATGCCTTTTCATTCTCTTGTATGGGATGTGGTTGATTTAATTTTTTTAAATCTTATTAATAATTAGTACATATATAACTGTCTTGTAGGGAACCTTTATAGTATTGTACTTTAGTGGTCCGTGTAGTACCTGTTGTGTATTAATCTTTTTATTTCTTTTATTTGTTTCAATACTTATAGTTTTAGGTCTGTTATATATATATTCATTTTCTTTTCTTTTTCGAGAGAAAGAATATTGTTTATAACATTATTTGCCCGGATTTATTCCTTCTTTTGAATCTATGTTTAAGCTACTTTAGCTGTTTCTAAGATGGCCGTTGTTGATTATGTTTTAATTAATGTTAGACATAACATTATCGTAGTTGAATTGTGTTGTGCCTTTTATTATTGCTATTTTCCATGGGATTTTTGCTTTTTTTTACTATACGGAGCTGCAAGATGGAGAACAGGGTCAAAGATTATTAGCATGGGACCAGCCTATCGGTTCCTTCATTTCTATCTACTGGGTGGCGGGAAAGGGGAGGGGTCTATTAGAGCAGGTTTTTTTCTTGATTGGACAGTTCTTTTGATGGATTTCTCTTTCATAAATGCATCACTCCTTCTGGTTATACCGCGCCTTTTGGTTTAATCTGTACTTGCGTAACATTTATTTTATATGATATTAAACAATTTTAAACATGCATGTTAATAAAATCAATATAATATCTTGGAATTGGAATGGTGTCAATCATCTCATTAAGCATAAAAAGATTTTTAAGAAATTAAAAACACTTAGTGCTGATATTATTTTTGCGCAAGAAAATCATATACAAAAATAGGATGAGGACAGATTTTTCCGCTTCTGGAAAGGGCCATTATTTCTCTTGCCGTCGAATAGTAAAACAAGAGGCGTTTCTATATTTCTTAGTCCCAAAATCCCTTTTGTACACCTTAATACTACTACTGATTTGATTAGAAGATATTTAATTGTTACTGGTTTATTATGCGAGCAAAAGGTAGCTCTGGTGTGACCTGATGTACCTGATGTAGATAATTCTGATTTTTTAAAGAAACTTTTCTCAGAGTTACTGAATCTCAATGACCCACTGGAATGTGTATCCTATAGACCTATTTCTTTACTGAATGTAGATTTTAAAATTCTCTCTAAGATTCTAGCAAATAGGCTTGAGACTATCTTGCCTAATTTTACCTCAAACAATCAAACAGGATTTATTAAAAATATGTACTCACATTTTAATATTTGAAGATTATTAAATATCATTTATTCCCCCTCAGCCAAAGAATCAGAATGTATTGTATCTTTGGATGCAGAGAAAGTCTTTGATAAGGTGGAGTGGCCGGCCTTATCTATTTCAGGTTTTGAAGAGGTTCAATTTTGGTCCAGGAATTATTTCCTGGATTAAATTGATTTATCATGCTCAGTAGCTGCAGTTTTAACTAATAATCAAAAGTCTCCTTACTTTAGATTATATAGAGGTACCCATTAGGGTTGTCCCCTTAGTCCTTTATTATTTAATTTGGCTTTAGAACCACTTTCTATTGCTCTTAGGGATTCTAATTCTGTGCAGGGTATTAGGAGAGTGGATAAATTACATAAGGTTTCGTTATACGTGGATGATTTATTAGTTTACTTTTCAAATCCTAAGAAATCTATTCCTTCTATGTTATCTATATTTATGGAATTTGGTACTTTTTATGGATATAAACTTAATTTACATAAAAGTGAATTATTTCCTATTAATAATTATTCTGATTATTATGATCAAATACCTTTTAATATTGCCAAAAACCATTTTACTTACCTTGGTATCAAAATTACAAAAAATTTTAAAGACCTATATAGGTATAATTTCATCCCTTTAGTTGAATATACTCAACATGCGCTTTCTAAATGGTCACCTATGTTGATGTCATTGATAGGTCGAATAAATGCTATAAAAATGACTATTCTACTGAAATTTTTATATATATTTCAAGCAGTTCCCTCTTTTGTTCCAAAAACATTTTTTGATAAAAAAGATTCTTTGATTTTATCTTATGTTTGGAATAATAAAAGCTCTAGAGTGAATAAACTTTTATTGCAAAAATCAAAAAAAGCTGGAGGACTGGCATTACCAAACTTTAGATTTTATTATTGAGCAATTAATATTCATTATATTACTTTTTGGATTTATGATATAGATGACCAAGATTGCCCTTCATGGTTACAGTTGGAGGAAAATTCAGTAATGAGGTTTTCATTAGCTTCTTTATTAGGAGCTCCTCCTCCGTTTTCGCTCTCCAGAATAGGTAGACAAGCTCTTAATCCTATTAAACATACTTTAAAAATTTGGTTTCAATTTCGTAAATTTTTTGCATTAAATTATTTTTTACTTTCTAGTAATATTTATTCTAATTTCTTTTTTAAACCATTAACTTTGGATAAGGCTTTTTTAACATGGAAAATCAAGGGAATAAAATGTTTTTTAGATTTGTTTTTACAAGACTATTTAATGTCTTTTTCACAGTTAATGGATAAATATGATATCTTTAATACACATTTTTCAGGTATTTACAGGTTAGGAATTTTTTACGTGATTTTTTACCAAATTACCCCTTGGCCTGCTCTTCAAATTTGGCTTATGTTATTTTTCGGTTTAAACCTTTTCAAAAACGATTAATAGCTATCATTTATAAACAGTTAATGAATGCTCGCATGTCGCCTAATGATACGGTTCAACGTACCTGGGAAGTAGAACTTCAACATTCACTTTCTGATAATCAATGGAGTAAAATTTATTATTTAGTCAATAATTCATCTATCTGCACATGCCATATCTTAATTTAGTTTAAGATAATACATAGGGCCCATATATCCAAAGATAAATTGGTGCATATTTTCCCTAATATAAGCCCTATTTGTGACAGATGTAACACAGAAATTGCTACACTAACTCATATGTTTTGGTCATGTGTAAATTTAAATAATTTTTAGAAGTGTGTGTTTGGAATGTTATCTAAAGTTATAGATATAGATGTTCAACCTAATCCATTTACAGCAATTTTTGGGATTATTCCAGGGGAAGCAAGCAAAGAGTCTGCTTCCGCCCAACGTGTGATAGCTTTTTCAACTTGACTGGCTCGGAGAGCTATTTTGCTACATTGGAAAGAATCTAACCCACCTACTGTTTTCTATTGGCTCTCCTCCATTATGTCATGTCTAAGCTTGGAGAAAATTTGACGTCGGACATTTGATACATCCTTTAATTTTGAACAAGTCTGGTGACCCCTTATTCAATGTTTTCACATGATTTAATTTATTTTTATTTATTCTCTTTGGGGAAAATCCTTATCCATGAAGGTTCGGAGATGACTGGAAGGATGTGTTATTTTTCGCTCTCTATTTTTTTCTATTTTTATCCTCAATTGGATAAAATATGAATTTTATTCTTTTTCTTTCAATCATTCTTTTTCTTTCCTTTTTTCTCTTTTTTTGTTTTTTTTTGTTTCAGTTTAGTTAGTGTTTTTTTTCCTTATCAATAAAATTTCCAATCTTTTTTTTATGATTGTTATGAGGAGTTGTCATTTTTTTTTACCATTGTATATATAACAGAGTAGCGGTGTGCTACACGCAGCGCTAAAATAATGACACGGAGTCGGTAAACTGCAGTTAAAGAAAGATTTTATTCGAACTTCAAGTCTTGCTTTAAAGCCTCCCTGATCCCACACTCCCCGGCCACAGATGCTGTAGGGGCACATACTCACAATCCCCCGCAGGCTTTTCCCTTTGTTGGTGAAGCAGACCTGGCGCCCTTTTGGGACTGGCCTTTGTGCCGGCTATTTGTGAGCCGGTTCGAGCGCACTTGGAAGTGGGTCGCCACAACAGCATAATATTTTACTTATTTGATTCTGATATTATATACCTTTTGTTTTTACTATTGCTGTTTATATGCCTTTTATATTATCTACTTGTTAAACTCCTCTTCCGATTTGTATATTCTTTATTTTGAAATCAATAAAAAAAATTGAAAATGACTTTTAAATGTTCATCAGTCTGTTGTCTGTGGATATTGGTGGATTCTATTGTATTTCTTTGTTTTGTAGATGCCTGCAAGAAGATGAATCTCAGAGTTGTCCTTAGTATGCATATTCTGATAATAAATTTAAATTTTGAATTTTGAACTTGTTCACCGCCCTGTCTACTGATAATGTCACTTTCAGCAGTATGGGTACTACAATAATTATTCATCTCTAAAATAATTAGATCAATACCTTGGCACTGTAGATATGCATCCCTCTCAACCCCTGGCTTTTAATTGACCTGTGCTGTTGGTGTGGAATTTTCATGTTCTCCCTGTCAGCACCTGAACATCTTTCTCATTTTCTAGTTTCCTCCCACATTCCAAAGACCTGATGGTCACTATTAACTGGCTATTCTAAATTCACCCTAGTTTATGTGGTTGGCATGGGTACTTTGGTGGGTGGTTGGATGTTAATGGACAATTAGAGAGAAAAGTATACATAATGCTATGGAGGTAATAGAATTGCTGAGAGCTGGCAGATTCTAGATGGGCTGAAGGACCTCCTCTTTGTGAAAAGGAAATGTGAACTACAAAGAGCACATGCTTTATTTTTTCTTTGCTGGCTCAATGAGTTTGCATTTCCAAATTAGTTCTACAAATAAAATCACAAACTATTGATTGAATGATAACTATGAAATGGCTATTTGTATTAAAATCAAGATGGTGTACCACTTGGTGGAAAAAATAAATATTCCACATGCAATATTATAAATGAATATTAAATATTCCATACACACATGGTGGCACTGTAGATGGTGCAGTTGTCACAGTGGTCTAGCAGCTTGGGTTCAATCCCTCTCATGGGTGTTGTCTTTGTTGAGTCTGCATACTTTGCTTCTAACAACATTTCACATAAATTTATCTCCCTAATATATCCATTAACATCCCACCACCCCCATTCCTCCCTTAGTTGCCTAAAAATCATAATCATCATCTAGGGGGCATCTCATAGAAATATTCCAAATGTTAAAAGTCCTGAACAGATTAGATATGGCAAAGCTAATTCACATGGTATGGGAGTCTAGGACAGGAGGGCTTGTCTTCAGAATTGAATTACATCCATTTAGAACAGAGATGCAGAGAAATTACTTTAGTCAGAGGATGTTAAATCTGTGGAATTTATTGCCATGAGTGGCTGTGGAGGCAAAGTCATTGAGTGCATTTAAGGCAAAGATAGATGTGTTCTTGATTAGCCAGGGTATCAAAGGGTATGGGGAAAAGGCAGAGCAGTGGGGATGACTGGATGAATTGGATCAGCCATGATTGAATGGTGGAGCAGACATGATGGGTCGAATGGCCTACTTCTGCTCCTATATCTTATGGTCTTATGGTCAAGTATGTGAAATAATATTCCTTTAACTCTACTGTTCTTGCTTTTAATGAACATCCATCACAGTTTCTCTCCAGACAATTTTAGTTGCCTTGACAGGAATACTTCCACATTCCCCAAGGCTGAAGTTGATGAAAATTCAAATTGGAAATCGAACTTGAGACAAAAGAGAGAATATAAAAGATGCAACCATTCCCTCCCACCACTTTTCTGTTCTTGCTTTTTCCTCTCTTCCCAGTCCTGTTTAAGGGTTTTGCAAATCTTGCAAATGCAGGAGATATTGACTGTTCATTTCCTTTCATTGACATTGAGTTCCTTCAGCGTTTTGTGTGTGGTTGTCAAAATGTGCTCGTTCATTAAGAAATTATCCTCTTTCATGTGCTGTTCATAGCTTCACGTGGTGGACTATCCAGAAAATTAGAACATATGGCATCAAGGGTGAACTGTCCAATTGGATACATAAGTGGTTTGGTGGTAGGAGGCAAAGGGTGATGGTGAATGTTTGGAGGCTTGTGACCAGATGGGCCTCAGAGAATGGTACAGGGTTCGCCAATATTTATTAAATGCTTTAACAACTTGGATGTCAATTAGGTAGCATTATTAGTAAGTCTCTAACACCAAAATTTCCCAATTTAGTGGAAGTGACCATAGTTGGAAGAGGTTACAATGTGATGATGATCATCTGAGAAAATAGCAAAGGAATAGCAGATGGAATTCAACATAGACAAGTGTGAAGTGATGCTTTTGGGAAGGTAAACCAAGGTAGGACATAGACAGTGAATGGTAGGGCCCTGGGAATGATGAAGAACACAGAGATCAAGGGCCATTTTATTAAGTGCCTCCCGTACTTAATCAGCAGCCACTGAGTATGTTCCTGGTCTTCTGCTGCTAAGGTTCTGCTCCAAGGTCCAACATGTTCATTTACACACTGGTGTTGTAATCCATGGTTATTTGAGTTCCCATTGCCTTCTTTTCAGCTTGAATTTGTCTGGCCATTTTCTTCTGACCTCTCCAATTAACAAAGCATTTCCCCCACAGTACTGCTGCTCACTGGGTGCCACGACAGTGAGTATAGGAATAAAATGAGGTGTCAGATTAATGTGTGGTTGAAGAATTGGGGCAGCAGGCAGGAATTCAGGTTTCTGGATAATTGGGACCTCTTCTGGGGCATGTGTGATCTGTACAAAAGGGATGGGTTGCACTTGAATCTGAGGGGGGTCCAATATTCTTGCAGGGAAACTTACTAGAGCTGTTGAGAGTGGCTTAAGCAAATATGGCAGGGGGATGGGAGCTGAGGAAAAACCAACATGTTTACAAGTAGCTAATGGATTTAACATGAATGTAAGGAAGGACAAGCCCATGACTGGGTACAAAAGCAGACAGATTCATCTTTTTCTACCTCAGGCCATGAACTTATCAATCATCCCAATGAGTTATTAACTTCAAACTTGCTGCATAATCACTCAAAAACTTGAACTGCATGTGCGTGGAACAAGAGCTGTATAGCTCATCTCCTTCTACCTTAGGCCATGAACCTATCAATCACCCCTGCTGTGGTCACTTTCTGGAGGTCCAAGATCTGTAGGCTCCACGACCATTGAACTGAGTGTGTAAATGTAAGAGGGGACTATGTTGAAAAGTAAATGTGCTAGGTTTTGTAAAATTGACTACTTCTACCTTAGGCCACAAGCTTATCAATCACCCCTCGTATTTAAATATGCATAACATTCGGAATAACATGTGGCACAATTAGAGATTGGTCCGGATGACATGGTGGGCGTCACTGAGTCATGGCTGAAAGAAGGCCATAGTTCAGAGCCTTACATCAAATGGTATACTTTGTATCGAAAGTACAGGCAGGAAGGCATTGGCAGTGGTGTGGCTCTGATGGGAAGAGAAGGAATTACATCTTTAGAAAGAGTTGACATTGGGTCAGAAAATGTAGGTGGAGTTAAGTAATTGCAAGAGTAAAAAAAATATTATGGGAATCATATATAAGCCTCCAAATAGTAGCCAAAATGTGGGGTTAACCATAGAACACTACAGCACAGTACAGGCCCTTCAGCCCTCCATGTTGTGCTGACTTAAGATTGCAAAGGGAGGTGGAAAAGGCATGTAATAAAGGTAATGTCACAATTGTAATGGGGGACTTCAATATGCAAGGGGAATCGGAAAATCAGGTTGGTGTCAGATCACAAAAGAGGAAATTTGTTGAATACCTTCAAGATGGCTTTTTAGAGCAGCTTGTTCTTGAGCCTACTCAGGGAAAGCCTATCTTAGTAATCTTAATAACTAAAATCTTAATAGGGAGCTTACTATAAAGGAAAGGAGGCAGTGATCATAAAAAGATTGAATTCATACTGCCATTTGTGAGGGAGAAGCATAAATCATATGTATCAGGATTGTAGTGGAATTAAGGGAATTGCAGAGGCATGAGAGAGGAGCTTGCCCAGGTGGATTGAAGGAGGATACTGGCAGGGATGATGGCAGAGCAGAGAGGGCTGATGTTTCTGTTAATAGTTCGCAGGGTGTAAGATAGATATGTCCCACAGAGGAAGAAGTTCTCAACTGGCACAGGTAGGCAACCATGGATGACAAGGGAAGTTAAGGACCGTATAAAAGCCAAAGAGAGGGCATATAAGGTAGCAAAATTGAGTGGGAATTTGGATGATTGGGAAGGTTCTAAAAACTAACAAAAGGCAACAAGCAGGGTGGACAATTCATGAGGTGACACACATGACGCTGCTCAACAAGATAAAATCCTATGGCATTACAGTGTTAGGATTGCTACTTTTCACATTATTTGTCAATGATTTAGATAATGGAATAGATGGCTTTGTGGCAAAGTTTGCAGATTATATGAAGATAGGTGGAAGGGTATGTAGTGCTGAGGAAGTAATTTGATTGCAGCAAAACTGAGACAAATTGGAAGAATGAGCAAATATATGGCAGATGGAGTAGTGTCAGAAAATGGATGATCATGCGTTCTGGTAAAAAGAACAATAGTTCAGATTATTATCTAAATGGGGAGAAGGTTCAAACATCAGAGGTGCAGAGGCATCTTATTTGCTCTGAGAAAGTGAAGAATGTTTATTTGCTATTGCCCTCAAATGGATATAAAACTTTCTAGATTGTGGAACTGTTTGGAAATTTTGAGTTTAATGGAGAAAGGCAGATGCCATTGAGGAATAATAACCTCTGTATGGTACACTAAACACAAGAGGATCAGGGGTACACAACGTGAAATGCCTCAAGCTGATCTGATCGTGTCCTCAACCACTCATTCCCCATAGTGCCATAGTTTGTTGATCTCAGCCTTGAAGGAGCATAATGATGCAGCATCATCAGTACTCTGGGGAAGAGAATCCAAAAAGTTCCGTGTGCGTATGATTGGATGCTGGGAGAATCTTTCTTTTTGGCTATAGAATATAGATATAGGGATCATAGTCTCAAATTGGGGCGATGTCATTTAGGACAAATTTATGTTGTTTTCCCTGTAGCAACAGAGGCTGCTACCATCAGAGCCTAAAGGCACACACATTCAAAGTTTTAGAAACAGCTTTTTCTCCTCCGCCATCAGATTTCTGAATGGACAATGAACCCATGCAGACTACCTCAATATTTCTGATCTTTAATTTGCTCTCTTTGCACTGCTTGCTTAATATATTTTTTAAAATATGCTTCTAATTGTAACTTTAGTTATTTTATTTTTTGTATTGCACTGTACCACTGACAAAACAGCAAATTCCACGACATATGCCAATGATATTAAACCGACAAGAAAATGCTGGAGGTATTCAGCAGGCCAGGCAGCATCTATGGAAAAGTGTAAACAGTCAACATTTTGGCCTAAGACCCTTCATTAGGACTGGAAAAAGATGAGAAGTTAGTGCAAGAAGGTGGGGGGGGGAGGGGAGGTAGAAGTACAAGGTGGTAGGTGATAGGTGAAACTAGGAGGCACGAGCAATGAAGTAAAGAGCTGAAGAGTTAATAGGTGAAAGAGATAAAGGGCAGGAGAAGGGGGAGTCTGACAGGAGAGGATAGAAATCCATGGAAGAAAGGGAAGGGAGAGGCGCATCAGAGGGAGGTGATGAGCAGGTGAGGAGATAAGGTGAGAGAGAGAAACAGGGATAGGAATGGTAAAAGGGAGGGGGTATTACCGGAAATTTGAGAAAATGATGTTTATTCCATCAGGTCAGAGGCTGCCCAGATGGAATATGATGTGTTGCTCCTCCAACCTGAGTGTGGCCTCAACACAGCAGAAGAAGATGACATGGACAGATATTCAAACTGATTCTTCTTCTTCTGAGGAGGAGAAACTTGACAGAAGTTCAACAGATAATGAGGGGCTCAGAAAGAGAAGACAGCCAATAACTTTTTGACAGGGTTGAGATGTCTAATAGATAGCTAGACAGATAGATACTTTTTTGATCCCGAGGTACATTATGATGTCACAAGTGCACAGATAGAAATATTAGAAGAGAAGTAGAAAGATTAAAAGTTACCACATGCAGTCTAATGGGGGGAGGGGAAGGTCTTCACTTCCCTGGATATAGGTTGACTCATTATAGAGCCTAATGGCTGAGGGTAAGAATGACCTCGTATCGCTCTCTTTGGAGCAGCGCAGGTGTCTTAGCCTATTACTAAAAGTGCCTGCATACTGTAAAGGACCTCAGTCTCCTCAGGAAGTAGAGGCAACACTTAAATGAAACTCAGTAATACTAAATGGCATGTGTTTAAGGTGAGAGGGAGTAAATTCTAAGGAGATGTGTTTAATGCAGGGAATGGTTGGTGCCATAGAATGCACTGTCAAGGTCAGTAGTGGAGGCAAATATGACAGGAGCACTTAACAGGCCCTTAGATAGGCACATGGATGTGCAGGGAATGGCGGGATATGGACTTGTGTAGACAGAAGGGTTGCTTTAGTCAGTTGTTTAATCAGTAGCTTAACTAATTTGGCACAACAACTTGATAGTCAACAGAGACAGGGCCAATTTCACTGCTGTGTGATCCACTGACTCTATGGACCGTGTTCTTGTTGAAATATTGAAAATATGAGCAAATGGATCTCGCTTAGACGGAAACTTTGGACAACTGAGGCCGAGGAAACTGTTTCCAGGCTGTGTTGCGCTATGAATCTATGATAACTGGTGAGGGCAGAACTGTGCAAAAAGGATAAGATGAGCTCATGAGCTCTGTTGGAAAGTAGGCATAGAGCAGGATGAAGGAAGACAGCCAATTTCTATCATGCAAAATGTCTATTCATTGGAGTGTGTACAAAGGGGATAGAGGAACTTGGAATGGACTCTTTCCAAAGAATTATTCTTTTGTTCATCTTCACAAGGCAACATTCATATCCACCTGTAAGAGGAGGTGGGATGTTGGTTTAACTGAAAGAAACAAAATCCATAATAATAAATGTTTTAAACAGCCCAGTTCAGATGCTTGACCTTCAGTACACCTAACACTTAAATTTTGATTATTAATATTCAACTATAAACAGTTTTAATAACTTTGAACTTCTTCCAAATACCTGCAAGCATTAATATTTATTTAAGCAACCTTCAATGCAGTTGATATATAACTATGAAAAATGAACAAGAAAAGATTTAGCCACCTGTCAACCTTTTGATATATAGCAGCAGAAAAAGTGTTTATTAAACAGAAACAGATTCTGCAGGGCTGTTGCATGGTGGAAGGGAGCACACCATTTTGTTTGGAAATGGAATACACTCGGGTGCAAGTTTTGCACAAGTAATTCAACTAAGTATTTTATTAGTTTATGCATTAACCAGTTTAATCAGAAGGGATTTATTCTAACAGAATTGCATACGGTTTTAAAAAGAGGAAAATAATTAATTAAACTGGAGATACAAGAGACAGGTGCTGGAGGAACTCAGAAGTTTTGTGTGGAAAGAAATTGTAAATGTTTAATAACTTTTGCTTCTGATAGAGAATAAATTCAAAGGAGATGTGTGAAGGAAATGTTTTACATAAGAAGTGGTGGTCACCTAGAATGCACTGCCAGGGTTGATAGTGCAGGCTCTTCAATAGACATATGAATGTGCAGGGAATGGAGCGGTATGGACTTGTGTAGGCAGAAAGGCTAAGTTTGGTTAAGTATTTAATTACTAGTTTAATTAGGTAGGCACAATAACTTAATAGTCAGTAGAAGTTATCTGAAGGGGCCTATTTATCTTCTGTATGACTCACTACGAATAAGGTTCTTAATGAAATACAGAACAAGCTTGAAGGACTGGATGACTTACCTATGTCCTGTCTTATAATGCTTTTAGACTGTTTAAACCGTTTTTGTTATCAGTGTGAAATATTTTCACATGATATTGTTAATGCAGATCTGATACTGTACTATTTTGGTAGTGTTACGTATCCCGTAACTGGATAACTTACCAGCAAAGAGAGGTCTGTTGAAGTCTGTTGTCACTATTTTCAAACGTTTTATTCGTAAAGGGACACAAAAATAGGGTTAATACATACATTCAGATAAGGCACATTGTCAACACTCAATCTAAAGCGCGGGTATATTAATTATCATCATTATTAAGTGAGCTCTGCTGATGTCTAGGGGTTAATAGATTGTCCGTTGGAAATATAAAAGTCACTCAGAAGGCTGTCGGCCTCAGCCCTTTGAAAATCACTGGGTTTCACGTGGGGCGACAGAGAGAGAGAGATTGGGGGGAGAAGAGAAAGAGCTTGCCGAGTCTCGATGAATCTTCCGTGAAATCAGGGGAGCGTTGGTTTCCTCTCCCCGATGTTAGTTAAAGCGGTTTTCCGTGATTCCAGCCACAGATTCCAATCCCGGAATCTAACGCACGTGGCTTCCTTCAGAATGGCTTCCCGCTGCTGTGGGAACACTCTCGTGTCTTCTTGGTGCATCTGAGGGGCTGTCCCCCTGAGACTCTCCTTTATACTTCCTCACGGGGTCGCAGGTATCAATCAGGTTGGGATGATGCAATCTCTCTCTCAACCAGCCCACCTTGCCCGAGGGCTTTTCACATGGTCTCCATGAGACAATAGTCGCTGGCATCTTATTCTCTATCCCTGGTGGGACGTGCAATTTTTCACGTTTCTCTCTCTCTCTCTTCCTGGGTCTACTGACCCCCTCCCCTCAGCGGGTGCTCTTTGCGATTCTCACAAAGGAGGGGGCTGGGATCATAACACCTCCCCCCTTAAAAGACGTTTTACCAGCGGTTAAAATGGAGTGGTCCACTGTCTTACAGGAGTTTTGGATCTAACACAATACACAAGTTTTTCCTTTCACAAAATACGACCGTTATACATTCAAGTCAGTATCTAAATAGTTAACGATTACAGTGTCCCTTTTTTTCATATCTTAACATTGCGAACCGTATATCAGACTTCAATTCAATAACCACCTATTTAATTTTTTTTTCTAAGCAACAAAACTAAGGAGGTGTGACCTTAGCTTAGGTGCATTTACAAAAGTTTATGCGAACACTGATCGTTTCAGTCGTTTAACTTAACCGGCAGGTCTCCAAAGGGCTGCCTTTATTATTCACAGGCTTTGGCGCAAACCTGTTCAACTTGCCTGGCTGTCTGACAATGGCATCTCCATTAACCGTCGCCTCTTTTCCGGCAAGCCCCCCCGTGGGGAACTTGAGTAGTTTGGCGTGGTGAACTCCCGCCCGCCCCGCTCATCGGGGTTATTTTAGCAATACCATGCCCCAGACTTAGACCATTTCCACCCAACTCTTTGATTTGACCCAGGTGGCTGGCCCTTTTATCAGTCCCCTTCAGGCTATTGGTGTTTGATTCAAACTCTTCGCTCAAATAGCATGTCGAAGGCGGCCTCTTCACACCCCATCCTGGCATAACAATAGAGTGGGGGGCCCCGCTATCCCCCGGCTCACTCTGTGAGCGGTCTGCCAGGTTTAGGATTTCTTCCTTCGATTTGGAAACTACAGGCTTTTCATTTCCTTCGCCAACAATCCTCACCCCCCCATTCTTAAATTCTGCATTAACTTTGAACCCACCTTCGAGTACAGACGCCGGGGAGATCACACTTTCCCCGGTTACCAAGGTTAACCCTTTTCCCACTGAACCGAGTCCATCTGACCCACAAGGACGGCCACCCCGTTCCACTGGGTCAGATACCTCAGACTTCTTCTGAGCTCTGTTATTAGGTTCAGCCCCTCGGGCATCCCCATCTTGGACACACTCAAACGGGACATTGGCCTCTTCCAGGCTTTCAACACCCGTACCTTTTTCAAATTCTAACCTCCCCCGATCCTCCCAGTTACTCTCTGGGCAGCTCCCACCCGGGGAAGGCACAACCCTGCGAGCTGAAACAACCTCCTCGGCCTTTTCAGCAGACTCCTTTGAGGCAAGGGTATCCTTTCCATCTAGGACTGTCCTCCTCTCGTTATCGGTAACACCTTTAGAACTCTCAAGTTCTTCAAACAACTCTGCCAAACCAGACAGATCATCCATGTCCAACTCTGGACCTTTTAACAGCTTTATCTGTTTCTCATCTTTATTTCCTACCTTTAGGACCTTTCTCTTCGCTAAAGGCAGATCTATCTCCTCTCCCTCACCCCCTTTCACTTTACTACTCTTTGTCTTACCACCCTCGGAACCCTCGTGGCACAAGGTCGGCAAAGACGTCTCGGCCAAATCAAAACTGGCCAGATTTAAACTGCTCTCGTTCACAGCTCTCTCGCTCTCTCCGCCACTTCCAGCTCTTTTAACTTAAGTTCACGTTCCAACTTTAATTTCTCCACCTCTAACTGAACCGTCCCACTTGATGGTACTTTGTCAGGGTTATCTTCCAATACCTCATCTTCAAACACATTCTTCCCAACGTAATACTGAGTTATGGCCCTTCGTACCTCCCGCTTTTTCATGGACGACCTCCCTTCTGTGAGGTTCAACCCCTTCGCCAAATTTAACAAGTCTGATTTGGTGGCCGCCTCTAGCGCCCACACCGTCAGGTTTTCCATAAATTCCCCCACGTCCACCTTTGCTGGTTTCCCGTCTGGCTACCCGCGTAACCAGATTCAAGCTTTTGATTTAAAAGCCCGATTCACTGGCCTCCCAATTTGGTGTCAAATCACGGACGAGCAACCCAATTGTTACGTATCCCGTAACTGGAGAACTTACCAGCAAAGATAGAGAGGTCCGTTGAAGTCTGTTGTCACTATTTTCAAACGTTTTATTCGTAAAGGGACACAAAAGTAGGGCTAATACATACATTCAGATAGGGCACATTGTCAACACTCAATCTAAAGCGCGGGTATATTAATAATCATCATTATTAAGTGAGCTCTGCTGATGTCTAGGGGTTAATAGACTGTCCGTTGGAAATATAAAAGTCACTCAGAAGGCTGTTGGCCTCAGCCCATTGAAAATCGCTGGGTTTCACGTGGGGCGACCAAGAGAGAGAGATTGGGGGGAGAAGAGAAAGAACTTGCTGAGTCTTGATGAAGCTTCAGTGAAATCGGGGGAGTGTTGGTTCCCTCTCCCCGATGTTAGTTAAAAGAGGTTTCCTGTGATTCCAGCCACAAATTCCAATCCCGGAATCTAACGCACGTGGCTTCCTTCAGAATGGCTTCCCGCTGCTGTGGGAACACTCTCGTGTCTTCTTGGTGCGTCTGAGGGGCTGTCCCCCTGAGACTCTCCTTTATACTTCCTCACGGGGTCGCAGGTGTCAATCAGGTTGGGACGATGCAATCTCTCTCTCAACCAGCCCACCTTGCCCGAGGGCTTTTCACATGGTCTCCATGAGACAATAGTCGCTGGCATTTTATTCTGTATCCTGGGTGGGACGTGCAATTTTTCACGTTTCTCTCTCTCTCTCTTCCTGGGTCTACTGACCCCCCCCCCCCCCTCAGCGGGTGCTCTTTGCGATTCTCACAAAGGAGGGGGCTGAGATCATAACAGTAGTTATTAGATTTTTAAATGGTGCAAATTATATGAAGCAGTGAGATAGCTGGAAGCTTATCATTTTACTGTGATTCTTACAGATACTCTTGACTCATGGTCTCGAATTTGGCGAAGCACTAACTAACTAACTGACTGTAACAATTGACAGAGTGGCATAGATTGGTGGCATTGCGGGATATGTATTTTTATACAAATCATGAAGGATACTGGAAAACCCCATTTGCCCTTGTCTAAAATATACACAAAATTATTAGAGACAGTGGCCATTAAGGAGTTTTGAGTCAAGATAATTGCAGGCTTATAGTGCAAGAAACTCTCCAATGTGTCACTAGTATAATACCATTCATTGCCATTCATTCATTGGTATGTAAAATATAAAACCCCACATTTTTGATATTCACAAAAGCAGTATTGAATAGAAGGCATATTTGAACAGTTTATTTTTCTGATGGAGACACATTATTAAATTCCAAACATTATTAAGTGTATCTGGCACTCATTTGGAAAAGCTTCCTGAAATTCCCTTGGCATCCTCCATAGCAATTCCAAATACTCATGTTCTCTATCATAATCATTAAGCCACAGGTGACACTTCTTGGCCATCTCTACAATGGAAATCTTGAGCGACACATGCAGAACATTGGAGGAACTCAGCAAGTCAGGATGGATGTACGGAGGAGACAAAAGTGTTGACAATTCTGGCAGAGGTCCTTCATGCTGATGGATATTCCTGCTATTGACTCTGCATCTGAATGGAGGGTCTCAGCAGGAAGTTCTGTTTATTCCCCCCATAGAAATTCCCTGACTTGCTGAACCCCTCCGGATCTTGTGCATGTTGCTACCTCCCTCAAGATCCAAGATCATTTAATGTCATTTCCTGTACGTAAGTGTAAGGAGAAAGAAATAATTGTTACTCCCAATCCGATGCAACACAAAATAATCCAAATGATAAAGGACACAATAATAATAATAAATAAACACAATAAATATAAATACGTAAGATAGTTTCTATACATAGATTGATTATACACCCATAAGGTTAGGTGCTAGGCTAGGTGCTTGACGGTAAATAACAAAGTAATGGTGGAGTCAGCAGGTGGAGGTGTTGATCAGCCTTACTACTTGGGGAAAGTAACTGTTTTTGAGTCTGGTAGTCTGGTTGTGGATGTTACATAGCCTCCTCCCTGATGGGAGTGGAGCAAACAGTCCATGAGCTGGGGTGAGTGGGATCCTTCATGATGTTGCTGGCATTGTTCTGGCACCTTTCTATATACATGTCCTTGATAGCAGGTAGTCCGGTGTCAGCGATGCTTTGGGCAGTTTTGACTACCTGTTGTAGAGTCTTCCTGTCTGCCACAGTGCATTTTTCGCACCAGGCAGTGATACGGCTTGTCAGGATGCTCTCTCCTGCACATCTGTAGAATGACAGGAGTATGAATGTGCAAAGTCCAGTTCTCTTCAGCCTCCTCAGAAAGCAGAGCCATTGGTAAGCTTTCTTGATGGTGCAGGCTGTGTTCTGGGACCAGGAGAAGTTGTATGTGATGTGCACTCCAGTGAGTAATGCATTTGGAGAACTGTGAGCAGTCTTGGGACCCGGATCTAAGAGGAGTTGTGCTGGCATTGGAGGGGGCCCCAGAGGAGTTCCATGAGAATGGTTCTGGGAATGAAAGGGTTAGCATAAGAGAAGGCTTTGTTTGCTCTGGGTCTGTAATTGCTGGAGTTTAGAGGAATGAGAGGGAATGATGTGGAAGCCATAGAAAGGGTGCAGAGGAGATTTACAATCTGCCTGGATTGGGGAGCATGCCTTATGAGAACAGGTTGAGTGAACTTGGCCTTTTCTCCTTGGAGCGACGGAGGATGAGAGGTGACCTGATAGAGGTGTATAAGATGATGAGAGGCATTGATTGTGTGGATAGACATTTTCCCAGGACTGAAATGGTTACCACAAGATGACACAGGTTTAAGAGTAGGTACAGAGGTGATGTCAGGGGTAAGATTTTTACTCAGAGAGTGGTGAGTGCATGGAATGGGCTGCTGACAATGGTGGTGGAGGCGGACATGATAGAGTATTTTAAGAGACTTTTGGATAGGTACATGGAGTTTAGAAAAATAGAGGGTTATGTGGAAGTCTAGTAATTTCTAAGGTAGGGACATGTTCGGCACAACTTTGTGGGCTGAAGGGCCTGTGTTGTGATGTAGGTTTTCTATGTTTCTATGAATCTCATTGAAACCTATTGAATATTGAAAGGTTTAGATAGAGTGGATGTCGAGAGGATATTTCCTATAGCAGTTGCGTCTAGGACCAAAGGGCATGGCCTCAGAATACAGGAAAATCTATTTAGAACAGAGATTTTTTTTAACCAGAAGTTGATCAACCTGTGGGATTCATTGTCACAGATGGCTGTGGAAGTCAAGCCATTGAATGTATTTAATGTGGAGATTGATAAGTTCTTGATAAGTATGGCTGTCAATGCTTTTGGGGAGATTACAGGAGAATGGGGTTGAGAGAGATAATAAATCAGCCATGATGGAATGTTCAGAACTGACTCAATGGGCCAATGGTCTAATTCTGCTCCTGTGTCTAATGGTCTGATGCTGTTATGATATGGAGAGGGTGTGGAAGAGGTTCAGCTGGATGCTGCATAGAATGCAGAGTATTAGCTTTGAGGAGAGCTTGGGCAAACTTGGATTGATTTCTCTAGATTGAAGCTGTTTTAAGGCAAAACTGATAGAACTATAAAATTATGTCAGGCTTCGGTAGGTAAGTTGGAGTCTTTATGTCAGGATGGAAATGTCAAGAACTAGTGGGCATGGGGAAAAGGAAGAAATTTAAAAGTGATTTAAGAGGCAATATTTCACACAGTATGTGGCCATCAAGGGAAAATGCAACAGTAATGTTTAAGAAACATTTAGACACACAAATAGGCAGGGAATAGAGGAATGTAGACATTATATAGGTTGAGGGTGTATGGGGTGGTTTGGTCCTGACTAAATATCAGGAATGCCAATAGTGATTATATAGCTTCTCTCACCCAGAACAACTCCGCCTTCACGTAGGACTTAGGTCCGGGTGCACCCTGTCTTGCTGAAGGAGCTCTGTCTATGGCGAATGTTTGGTGCCAGAAAAATAACCAGACCAATGGTGGTGGTGTCACCTACAAACGCTGAAGTCTTCAGCAGCAGGGAGATGGATTCCAAGCTTTGGTGGAGGATTGTCTTGTACAACAACAGCAAAGGTTGGGTGACCTCTAGTGTATGATTCCCAACTGGGAACACCAGTAGAGCTTAAATCCTCTAGCGAGAAGAGCACTGTGGCAATAGAAGGCAATGGCCTCTGTTGAAATTTCTGCCTAGCCAATCATGGAAAGAAACTAAAGAAGGAAACCAGACAACAGTGTGAATGGGGTTGATTCTATTCAACAGAACAACACCTCGCTCGGTAGGGGTAGTCATGGGCTGCAGGTGACACCAGACCGTCATCCAGAGACTTAAGCAATAGGGTAGCAACATGGAACACCCATACACTTTACCAGAAAGAAAAGTTGGACAACACATTAAATGAAAAGAAAACATTGGAAGTTGATATCTTAGGCCTGTCAGAAATTAGATGGACCGACAGTGGCAAATTCAAGAATAGTTCTCTGATAATGTATTCTGGAGGTCAACAGCATAGGTATCAGTTGGAATTATTTCAAACAAGAATAAAAATGTCTTATAGGATATTGGGTGAAATCTGACAGGCTCTTTTAGTTAAATTAAGGGTAACCCTTTTAACATTAGCATAATTCAAGCCTATGCACCAACAAATGATGTGGATGAAGAGGATATCAACAAGTTTTATGAAGATCTTGACAGTGCTTATGAGCAATGTATAATAGGTGATTGAATGTATAATGTTTGTGGCCTAAGGTAGAAGGAGATGAGTTATTAACTTCAAACTTTCTGCATAATCACTCAAAGAGTTGAACTGCATGTGCATGGAATGAGAGCTGTATAATTCATCTCCTTCTACCCTAGGCCACGAACCTATCAATCACCCTTGCTGTGGACACTTTCTGGAGGTCCAAAATCAGTACGCTCCACAACCACTGGACTAAGTGTGTAAATGCAGGAGGGGACAATGTTGAAAAGTAAATGTGCTCGGTTTTCTAAAATTGACTCCTTCAAGAACTTGTCAATCACCCCTCGTACATCTCAGGATATAAAACAAGCCATGGGAGATTTTAACTCCAAAGTTGGTTAGGAAAGGGTTCATAGCATCATAAGACCTTTTGGATTAGGGTAGGGAAAATGAAAATGGAGAAAGGTTTACTGATTGGTGTGTCAGAAACAAACAAGTGATCACCAATACTTGGTAGAAAAACCATCCACGTAGATTGTGTACTTGGATTAGCCCTGGAGGTAGAACAAGGAATCAAATAGGTTTCATTACCATAAATGAACACTTTAGAAATAATATCACAAATTCTCAAGCCTACCCAGGAGCAGACTGTGGTTCAGATCACCATCCAGTAATAGCTACCATCAAAACAAAATTAAAGAAGCTGAAACATGGGAAAGAAGAGAAAGAGGTATATGTTGGGAGAACTTAAAATTATAGCATTCATCAGCAACAATTCAAAACAGCTCTCGTTCCTCAAAAACAACAAAAACAAAGCAATGCCTATTTGGGACAGCATTAAATATGCTATACGGCAATCAGCAGAGGAGATGATCCCAGTGCAAGAAATCCAACGCACCAACAAGGGGTGGATAACCCAAGAAATTCTAGATCTGATGGAATAAAGAAGGTTAGTGAAGAATAATGAAGTGCAATACAGAGAGCTAGACAGACAAACTAGCCAATTGTGCAATATTGCAAAGGAAGAATGGCTGAATCAAAAATGCAATGAACAACAGCAAAGAAATGCAGAAGAAAATTAAGGAAATTACGGGAATTAAGAAAACCTCCTCTACAGGATGCATAAGATCAGCAGACAGATCCACACTAACAGATCCAGATAAAGTATGTGAGAGGTGGATTCAGGATATAGAGCAGCTTTTTGAAGATAATTAAACACCCTAATTCTGACCCACCTATTACCAGAGAAGAAATAACTAAAGCAATGAAAAATATGAAACATGGTAAAGCCACTGGACTTGATGAAATTTCAGTGGAAATGATACAAGCCCTAGAAGATCTGGGCATAGATATTCTTTTTGAGCTGTTTAATGGCGTATATGAATCTGGTGTATTGCTTGACGATCTCTTGAAATCAGTATTTATAACTGTGCCAAAAATTCCTGGAACTATTGACTGCAAAAATTATAGAACCATCAGTCTTATGAGTCACATAATAAAGATTTTGTTAAGAATTGTTCTGAGTCGAATTAAAAGCAAGTTAAGACCAGAAACTTCTAAACTGTGATATGAGCTTATTGAGGATAGAGGAACTAGGAACGCAATTTTCATACTATGAATGCTTTCAGAAAAGGCAATTAAATATCAAAATGTTGTCCTTTTATGTTTTATTGATTTCACTAAAGCATTTGATAAAATGCAACATGAACATTTTTTTCAAATTCTCACTAAACTAAACATTGATGAAGGGACCAACAACTGCTTCAAAATTTATATTGGAATCAAATGGAGGTGGTAAAAATTGATGATAGTATAAGCAGTTGGACTAAAATTCAAAGAGGAGTTAGACAAGGATGCGTTGCCTCACCAGAATTATTTGATATCCCTAGCAAAATGATTCTCAGAGAAATAGAAGACCTAGATGGGATAAAAATTGGAGGTGTTAACATCAACAATATAACATATGCAGATAATACCACCCTAATAGCAAGTGCTGCAGAAGATCTACAAATCCTCCTAGACAAAGTGTACAAACAAGAGTAGATTTTGGTGTAACCATGAACTGTAAAAGAACCAAATGTATGGTAATATCAAAACAGCAGGATAATCCCAACTGCCAATTGTACATCAGTAACCAAGAAATTGAACTAAAGACCAGCTTTAATACCTTGGTAGCTTTATATCACAAGATGCTAGAAGTAAAGTAGAAATAAAAAGAAGAATTGCCATTGCCAAAACCATCGTCCAGAAACTGAAACCCATTTTTACCAACAGACACATTTCTATGACAACAAGGCTTAGACTACTAAAATGTTGCATCTGGTCAATCTTGCTGTATGCTTCCGAAACACGGACTATAACACCAGAACAAAGAAACTTAGAAGCAGCAGAAATGTGGTTTCTTAGAAGAATGCTGAAAATATCATATGGAGATAGGGTAACTAATGAGACAGTACTCCAACATGCCCATACAAAAAGATCTTTAATGAGAACATTAAATGAGAAAAAACATAATTTCCTGGGCCATATCATCAGAAAGGGAGAAATAGAATGCCCTACATTACAAGGCTGTATGCCTGGGAAACGCGGAAGAGGAAGGCAAAGAAGAAAATATATGGACACTGTGAAAGAACTAAAAAATCTAAATGTGTGAGATATCATTGACGCTGTGAGGGATCGTTCGATGTGGAGAGCCATGATCGCCCAAGCGTGTAACATACAAAGCACATGAAGAAGAAGATATAGGTTGGTGGTATTCATTTAGATTTTCATCATGGTCAGCACATACATTTGGGCTGAGGGGCCTCTTGCTGTGCTATTCTTTTCTATGTTGATAATTACTTCATGGCTAGCTAGATTTTCCAGCACTTCTGCCACAGGACCCATTGAAGTGATGGCTTGTCTCTCCTCATCAAATCAAACCTGGCCAGTCTCCCTCTGCTCGCAGCATGTTTTTGCTGCGAAGGAGGGGAGAGAGCAGAACTGACGATGCTATGGTCAAATCTTATTAAATAGCGGGCCAGTTTGAAGGGAATGAGTAGCCTGGTGTGGCTTCTAATTCAAAGGTTTATGTGCATTTAAGTTGAGATTGTGTGATTAAAAATTGGAGTCATTAATTAATCCATTAATATTTCCATGACTTTAAAGTCTTCTCCAAAATAAAATGTAAAGATTATCATAAACATTATAGGAAAACACTAACAGGAAAAAATTGCTAACCACATGTTTCAATAAATTAAATTATTTTTTTATATCAGCAATAGGATATAAACTGTTGAATATGCATATATATTTTCCAGCAAATTAATTTGAAAACTTTGTAAGCACTGGGCTCTTTATTCAATGTTCCACTAACAGGTAATAACATCTATTTTAAATAATAAACATGAAAAATGTTGCAAATAGAAGTTAATAATGATAAATTGATATTGGAATATTATCATTCTTCAAGGCATGATAGTACAAATATATTATTTGTCAATATTAATAATTTATCTATATTATTATGGAGGCAATACTGTAGTATTTCGTATTACATTTTAAAACCTTGATTACAGCCATATTGCTAAAATATTTCAGCACTAATAATAAGTTGACAATGTAGCGTAATTGAATTTACTTTGAAAATCAATGCTTTCTCAGCCCGCAATACTTAATGCTTGGTATTCTAACTTGCAGAATCCCCTTCTTAACAGAGATCAGGTGCAGTATCAACAAGGAAAACAAAATATGAAAAGGAACACGACTGGGCATTAAGCAGTGGAACAAAAACATTGAATCAAGCAGAGAATGGAAAGATTGGAGAAATCAGGCCCTAAATTTAAAAAAAAATGTGGATACATGTTTCAGCAAAAGTTATGCCTCACTAGGTAATTAGTGTAATGGAGGGGAGTTTTAAATAAAAGTTATTCTCAAATGCATGGTGAACGTGCATGGTGCCGAGTTTTTGCATGATAAAGGAAATAAGCGGAAAGATCAGGAAAGAAGGAAGGGGGGAAGAAAGGCAGGAAGGAAGGATGAAATTTGAAGATAATTTATCTTTACCTCAGAACATTCAAACATTTATATGAATGGACTATCTTTGCAATTGACTAACTTGATAGACTAACAGAGTCATAGAACTGGAAAACTCACTCTTCGGCCCAATTTTCCATGCTATGTTGCCCAGTTTGCCAATGTTTCGCCTATGAGCTATATAACATTTTAAGACTTGGCAGAAACAGCAAACTGATCCTCAGTTTGTAGAAAATTTAACTCATGCATGACGAGATTTTGGTAGCATTCAACATTGTTTAATGTCTTTTTCAAGACACAAGTATAAAGGAGAAGAAAACAATTGTTATTTCAGATCTGATACAACACTAAAAACATAATAAGATAAAAATAATTAAAAACTGAATAAATATAGATGCATACATAAGTTAGATTCTATAGATAGATTGAATGTATGTCCATAAAGTGACACTAGTCACAGGAGTGTCTGACTGACTCAAAATCATAAAGTAGTGGTGGCTGCAGGTATAGAGGGGTGGAGGTGTCAATCAGCCTTTCTTATCAGCTTGATGAAAGAAACTTGTTTTGAGTCTGGTGGTCCTAGTGTGGATGGTGTGAATGGGACAAACAGTCCATGAGCAAGGTACATGGGATCCTTCATGATGTTACTGGCCTTTTTCCAGCACATTTCTGTATATACATATACACAAAAATGTATATATATATATATATATATATATATACAGAAATGTATACATGTGACCTAGATAGCAGGTAGCCTGGTGCTGGAGAAGTTTTGGGCAGTTTTGTCTACTCATAGAGGCTTCCTCTCTGCTACAGTGCTGTTTCCATACCGTTCAGTGTTAGGATGCTCTCTACTCTGCATCCACTGAATGACATGAATACAGTTGAGCATATATGTGGCAATAGGTCAAGGGCAGTGGTGAAGAGATCATGCAAGGTGTCCCTGTTTGAAGATGGCTATAGGCATTTGTGCACTACTCATTAGAGCAGAAACCTAACAGTGAGCTGAAAAAACAGGAATCAAACCTAGCTCTATAAGATCTCCATGTGAGTAGTGGACATGCAAACGTATCTATTCTTGTGTTTACAGATCATTTGGCAACAAATATGAAATTTCATTTCATGATTTTCATACTCATCCCCTTTACCTTTCTCAGTGGAGGAACTTGTCAGACATTATGGTAGCATACTGTTTGGTGTAACACTTTAAAGACAATGATTGTGATTCAATTTCCACTGCTGTCTGCAAGGAGTTCCCATGTTCTTCCCATGTCTGCATCGTTCTTCCATGTGGTCTGGTTTCCACTCACATTCCAAAGATGTACCTGTTGTGTGTTTAAATAATATTTGAGTAATCTTGTGTGTATATATATTGTGTTTTTTAAAATAATTCATTATGAGCTATATATATAAATATATGAACTGCATACATCGTCACGCTACTATGTGTAATGTGCATGCCTAGTTTGAAGTAAACATGAAGTTAGATCCACAATCTCAGACTCCCGTTTCTTCCTTTGAATTAGTTTAATGTTTTGAAGTTACAAAACATAACATTGATGACGAGGTATTTTTAAAACAAACCTGAGATAGCTATCACCCTGTTTAAGCACAGAGAGACATTCAAACTAAGACAAAACGCAGTGAGGAATGGCGAGTCAAAAACAGCCCAGCAAGTGCAGAGATGGTCAAGTTAAAAACAATGCATCACAGCACATGTTCTTCAGAAAGCAATATTTGATTGAGTTTTTCTTTAAGGCAGAATATGAAAGAATTCACAGGCTCTTAACCAGTGAATCCCAGATGATAGTAATCATAAAATAAGAGCATAAAATAAGAGCTACACTGGAAAGACAGACATGTTTGTTTACACCATAGATAATTCAATTTTTTATAGTGAACGGATTGAACAGTATTGTGAAGCAAGTGAAATAGTTAATGTAAAATGAATACCAAGTTAGCTCAATGCATTGGGTTTAAAGGCATACAGTTTGCTTGCTTTAAAGTTTAACTACTCCAACCAATCCAGCAGAAATGAGCTTTGCTGATATTATCTAAGTAATGCAGAAACATTTGGAACCAAAGTCACTGTTGATCGCAGAACACTTCAGGTTTCATTCCTGGAATCAAAAGAGTATGTGGCAGAATTGATGCAATTGCCTGAATATTGTCAGTTTGGTAATGGACTTAATGATAGACCAGGAGATCATTTAGTTTGTAGAACCTTACAGGATATCATTGAAAGATGGCTCCTAACTGAAGCACAATATACATTTTAAAAAGCAGTTGAAATGGAAACTGCAGACAGAACTGCAACTGAGTTGCAGTCAGGAATGAAAGTAAGTGTGATCAAAATTGCAATTTCTAACCCGAAACCAGCCTGGCAAAACAAATTGTGTTACCATTGTGGCAGGGGCTCAGATACACCAAACAAATTCAGGTTTAAATTTGAAACTTGCAGAAAATACATCAAAGTAAGACACATACAAAGAGCATGTCAGGCAGACTAAAATAAACAGACTGCTCAGCGAAGAGTAAAAAGTCAAGTTATGGTTTCAAAAAGAGCATGAATCTGCACAAATGTAGATGAAAAATCTGATAATGATGAGAGTGATGCAGGACTGTGTAGCCTTGAGGTTTACAATGTGAAAGTTAACAATAGACCAGCAACATGGCTTACACCAGAAGTAAACGATAAATTAATTAAAATGGAATTAGACCCAGTTCAAATCTTTCAGTCATTTCACAAAATGACATTGAGAGGCATTTCAAAGATACTAAGTGGAAGCCTGCAGATATCCAACTAAGAACTTACACTGATAACTCCTGTGGAAAGACATTTGTAACAGTAAAATACAACAGCCAACAAGCCAAATTGATCTTGTAAATGGTTATAACAGGAGGACCTGCATTATGGGGGAGTAATCGGCTGAGACACCTACAACTTGATTGGAGATCCATCCACCATTTGCATGTCACATCCCCTCCAATAATGTCAATTGAAACTGAATTATGAAAGGCAGAGGGTGATGCCACAGTTGTCTCCATGCTGAGCACCATGAACCATTGCCCAACAGAGGCCAGACAGGCGTTGGACATCCTATGTGCCCCTGATTGGAAACAATACTGGACCAAGGAAGGACCATGCTGTTCAGGGAATCGTAAAAAAATGATGAAAGCAGTGGGCTGTCTACAACAGATTTGGCGGCCATCATCTCTGACAAAGATCTGCTTTGTTACTTAGACAGTTACTTGGAAAATGTGGTTAAATTGTAAGCTGGAAGAGATTTCTAGTACCCTTACCCAGCAAGGATCCACTTTTATCTAGAGGGATTGCAACAAAATTTCATCAGACTGGTCACTGGAGTAGGGGGTCTACCATACAAGGCAGCATGATGGTGTAGCAGTTAGCTTAACATTATTACAGCATCAGCGACTCAGGTGCAATTCCTTCCACTGGCTGTAAGGAGCTTGTACTTCTCCCCATGACCATGTGGGTTTCCTCCGGGTGCTCTGGTTTCTTCCCACATTCCAAAGACATAAGGGATTAGTAGGTTAATTGGGCTTATGGTTAATTGGTTGACATGGTCTCATTGGACAGGCAGGGCCTGTTGTCATTCTGTGTCTCTAATAATAAGAAAACAACAACAAGTAGAAGCTAGTATTCTTTAAATTTTTGAGCATTGACATTATAGAAACATGCAAAATTCTGGGAGGCTCAACAGAACCGGTTCTTCTGGCTATCAGTGCTAGAACTTGTAGTCACAGTCTCAAAACAAAGATCAGCAGTAGAGTGTTGAAATAAAAAAAGAAATTTCTTCACTCAAAATCTGCGGATCTCCAGCCTAGAATTTGGTTATCAATTTCATTGAAAACGAAATGAAAAACTTTTAGATATTAGTGATATTAAGGGATAGAAGGAGAACAGGACAAAGAAATGATGTGAAAGATAATCCATAATCCTATCGAATAATGAAGCAGATTTGTTGTGCTCAATGGCCTTAGGTTTTCCTACTACTTTGATCACATAATCTCATGCACCAACTATAGTCATCCTTCTTGTAGGGAGAGGCATTGCATGTTTTCCAGGTACCACTGCCAGCATACTGGATGATGCCAACATGAACAGCATCACCACCATGATAAAGGTATACTGACTAGGGAGACATGGCACTCAATAGGTACACCTAGAGGAAATCTGCTCAAGAGGGTCCTGCGCTTCATGAGGACGACCTCCACTGTGCTAAAGAGAACAAGCGGCAGCTGTGAAAGAAGAGACCAAACAACCAAAGACCCAACCACTGACAGTGGCCACCACTTACTGTTGCCCACACTGCACCAGAATATGTGGATTATGGATCAGCCTCTACAGGCATTTGAGGACGCACCAGTAGACAATCCCTTAGGAAGACATAAAACTCCACTTGAGGGATCGCACTACCATTGCCAAAGCATTGGAGTGCTTATTATGCACTCTGCAGTCTTGTTATGCCTATAGAGAAGAGATTGAATATTTACAGTGATAAACAAATTGAAAATCGTGAAATTGGAGCTGCATTCATTAATGCAAATGAATGGACTTAGAGGGAGTTTTCATATAGTCCAGTCCAGCTAACATCCTACACCAGACTCAATCTACATTATTAAAAACAAATATTATTTAAAAATAAATAACTGAACTGCATAGATGAATACAGTGAGGACTATGCACAGTATACAGTTTTACTGTGAATATTTGCAAGAAAATAAGTCTCAGGGTGGTATATGCTGACGTATACATACTTTAATAATGAACTTACTTTGAACTTTGAACTTTGACTTTGTATTTTATTGATATGTAGCAGTGCATAAGATGCTTTTTTTTCATTCTGTGACAAAACGGGGAACATATACTTCTTCAGAAAAATAATCAGAGTGGCATGAGACAGAGAGGATGCAACAGCACAGTGACACAAAAAAGACGATGGTAATGATGATCAGAAATTATGTTCGAGTTAAGCAAACCAAAGGAGAAGTGTTGAAAATGCCCTGCTTTTCTTTAACATGGTGATCAGAATCATTATTTCATTAGGAAAATGGTACATCTCACACAGTTAAGCAGACTTGCAAGGTAATAGCAATTGAAAATGCCAAATACTTCAACCAACATTTTTATGTCATTCCGAACTATTGTCCTGAAGCATCTTTCCACGTTCCAGGTGGGAATACTAAAATTATACTCCAACCAATATGATAACATTCCATTCTAATGGACCCAGTAAATGTTCTGAATATGTGCTCATTTGGAAGCAGTTAAAATTTAAAATATGTATTCAGCTTGGTATTTTGCAATTAACTGAGCTATATCACTATGATAAAGTCCATTGTGGCCACATCTGCTAATGGCCACACATAAAAATTAACTGACTGCCATCGTATGAGCTATTTTTAGACCAGCAATTAACAATGGGAGCTAATAATAATAAATAGCTATTTGTGGACTTGCGGTACAGCCATTAGGATGTATGAAGAGTACATAAATTGATGCCCATGGATTTCCAACACCATCATTAGCATGCACACATTAAGTAGCTTTAAGACTACAGAAGTAATGCAGATTGTAATTCTCCTGAACAAGTTAATTAACTCTGAGTTACAATTAGCACATCAGCGATATACACAGTTCACTGCTGTGCGGCATTAGGTTTGGCTGACATAACATGAAGGTAGAGAAAGAGCCTCATATCCCAGTCTCTCCAATTGACACAGGACAAGGAGCCCAGGTAGCACATTCTTTCCTAATTACATGCTCAGAGAAACATCAGTGATCTTGAAATTTAATCACGTGGATCAAAATTGATTTTTCTCAGACTTAGATAGGACAGCAAACAATTCTGGGTGATATTGTTTCCCAAAGGTTCAGCTGAAACCTTCCCAATGTAAAACTTAAATACAAAAGGCTCTACAGATGCTGGAAATCCAGAGCAACAGACACAAAAAGCACCTCAGGGGCTCAAGTTTGATCTGGATTGCTATAAATGTGTTATAATTTGATAATATAAATAATGTGGTATCACTCAGTGATATAGTATTTTATTCCTGTGATACTGTAATCTTTGAATTAACCACATTTATAAAAGAAACCAAAAAGAACTACCTTCAGTTTGCTGACCAGCTTACCTTTAATATAAATATCTTAGTTTTGTGTCTGACTCAATTTTTACCCTCTTATTTATTGCAAAGATTAATTCTTTACATAGAGTTTGTAATGCCCTGGTTCATATTTTTACTGTTATGCAATATGTATTTTGTTTTGGGAGTTCTGTAAGAGCATTCTGTTCTCCATTCATGCTTGTTTGGGTTATTATTAAAGATAAGAGATGAGGAGAAATGTGTAACATCCAAAAGGATGGTTGAATTAAGGGGAGGGTCCTCTGGTGAGGGGCACTAAGGTTGGGCTTCAGATTTTTTTTCATTCAAGAGGAGATGAAGAGAGAAGACACTGGAGAGAACTGGTCGTAGTATATGATCCGATGGGAGATCGCTTGTTCGAGATGGATTGCGAGCGATGTTCGGAAGGTGGTGTGTGCTTTCACGTTGACTGAGGGCCCAGTGCATGAGTGACAGAGAAGTTCAAGATGAGCTCCAACTTGTGCATATTTAACTGTTTAATTAGAATGGGCACTTTTCTTTTTGTAATCCTTTACTAACCCTTCAGTTAAGATTCATAAATATAATACCTTAAATCATATGCAGTGTACTCTCTGTTACTTTGTGGCATTAATTTGTAACAAGGTAGCAAAATACACAGCATCCACAGTTTGGGGTAGGAGCATGCCTCAGTCTTATGAGTTTGTCCGGGCTGGAAGTTGTCTTCCCTAGACTTACACAGCTGAGGAAACCAGGGTGTTTCAAGCAAATGTATTAGTCAATTACATTGCATTTTGATTCAACTGGAATATTGCAGGAATTTCAAAATTTACTTCAGAGTTTATTTTACTGAAAATTAAATAAAATCATGCTTCAGAGAAGGCCTGGGTATTGAGAATAAAAATAAATCTAAAAAAAGCAGTCTGGATATAGAAGTATATTTCATTTTCAGTTGTCTTTCAAGCACACCTCACTTCATTGCCAGGACCATCCCTTTGGATGGTGTCCACTTGTTCTCCACAGATGCTTACCCTTAATTCATTAGCCAATACAATATTGATGTTTACAAGCATAAAAGGGTGCATTGTTATGTTTTGTAACTCAAAAAATGTAAAAATGAGTTGAAAGGAAAATAAGGGAGCCTAGAATGCGAGTCTAACTTTGTTTTTAGTGAGACACACAAGTGTCTCATGGCGGCATGATGACGTATGTCATTCATGTACCATTGCATAATGATGATCGTCACCATTACATATCAATGACTGTAACTGAGACACTTTCATGATGAAGTATGTGATTTATGTACTATTACATAATGTTGATGACAGTCATCACCATCACTATTATCACCATTACATATCTATGACTGTAACTGAGACACTTTCATGATGATGTATGTGATTTATGTACTATTACATAATGTTGATGACAGTCATCACCATCACCATTATCACCATTACATAACTGTGACTGTAACTGAGACACATTATTGGGCCTTGGGGCATCCACCACAGCTTGAATTTTCTCAGAATACTTGTGTAATTCTTGTACATTGATGGTGTGACCACAGCAAGTGATGCTTGGTTTAAAGAATTCATACTTGTTATGTTTTGCTCTGAGCTCATATACTCCTTATCATCTTAACACTGTTTTGAGATTTGGAAGATGTTCCTTGTCATTGATACCAGTAACAATGATGTCATCCAGGTAACAATGAGTGCCTTGACAGCCTTGCATCACCTGGTCCATAGCTTTCTGCCAGAGTGCAGGAGGGGATGCTGTCCAAAAATAAGTCTATTATAGTGATAAAGCACTTTGCATGTGTTTAAAGTGAGAAGCATTTTGGACTCTTTGTCTATTTCCATCTATAGATAACTCTCACCTAAGACCACTTTACTGAAGTGTTTCCCTCCAGAAAGGTTTGCAATGATATCCTCTATCCTGAGCAGAGGGTATTGGTCTAATTTCAGTACAGGGTTGATAGTGACCTTAAACTCAAAACAGATCCTGATAGACCCATATATCTTGGTTCCTGAGACCACTGGATATTGCCCATGTGCTCCACTCATACTTGCAGAGAATTCCTTCAGCCTCCATGCAAATTCACTCACCGGCTACTTTATCATGGTTGGTATAGAGAACTGGACAGGCTTTGCAGAACTTGGGTGCGGCATTATATTTAACACCATTTTACCCTTGATATGTTTGAGTTTTCCAATGCCTTCCTTGAACATTGCTGTACCATCATCCAGTACCTTTCTTAATTCACTCTCAGTTAACTTTTTTGCAGGGGACGTGGCACGCAAGTAGTGGATGGATCTCCAATCAAGCTGTAGTTGTTTTAGCCACTCATGTCCTCACAATGCTGGCTCTCCTGTTTTTACCACATACAAGTCCAATGTGGCTCGTTTTTTGCTATCTTTCACCATTACCTAGAAACAGAGAAAACCTACAGCACAAAATAGGTCCTTCGGCCCACAATGCTGTGCTGAACATGTACTTACTTTAGAAATTACCTAGAGTTACTCATAGCCCTCTATTTTTCTGAAATCCATGTACCTGTCCAGAAGTTTCTTAAAAGTTCCTGTCGTATCTGCCTCCATCACTGTCGCTGGCAGCCCATTCCTCGCACTCACCACTCTCTCTGTAAAAAACTTACCCCTGACATCTCTTCTGTACCTACTTCCAAGCACCTTAAAAATGTGCCCTCTCATGCTAGCCATTTCAGCCCTGGGAAAAAGCCTCTGACTATTCACATGATCAATCCCTCTCATCATCTTATACACCTCTATCAGGTCACCTCTCATCCTCCATCACTCCTAGAAAAAAAGGTCGAATTCACTCACCCTATTCTCATAAGGCATAGGTTGAAAGGCAACATCCTTGAAAATCTCCTCTGCACCTTCTCTATAGTTTCCACATCCTTCCTGTAGAGAGGCGACCAGAACTGAGCTCCAAGTGGAGTCTGACCAGTGTCCTATATAGCTGCAACATTACCTCTTGGCTCCAAAATTCAATCCTGCAACTGATAAAGGCAAATACACTGTTTGCTTTCTTAACCACAGAGTCAACCTGCAAAGCAGTTTAGAGTGTCCTATGGACTCGAACCCCAAGATTCCTTTGATCCTCCCCACTGTCAAGAGTCTTACCATTACTACTATATTCTGCCATCATATTTGACCTACCAAAATGAACCACTTTACACTTATCTGGGTTGAACTCCATCTGACACTCCTCAGCCCAATTTTGCATCCTATCAATGTCCTGCTGTAACCTCTGACAGTCCTCCACACAATCCATAGCTCCCCCAACATTTGTGTTGTCAGCAAATTTACTAACCCATCCCTCCACTTCTTCATCCAGGTCATTTATAAAAATGAGTAGGGGTCCCAGAGCAGATCCCTACAGCACAACACTGGTCATCAACCTCCAGGCAGAATATGGCCCGTCTACAACCACTCTTTGCCTTCTGTGGGCAAGCCAGTTCTGGATCCACAAAGCAATGTCCCCTTGAATCCCATGCCTCCTTACCTTCTCAATAAGCCTTGCTTGGTGTACCTTATCAAATGCCTTGCTGAAATCCATACAAACTACATCTACTGCTGAAGCTTCATCAATGTGTTTAGTCACATCCTCAAAAAATTCAATCAGGCTCGTAGGGCACGACCTGCCTTTGACAAAACTATGTTGACTATTCCTAATCATATTATGCCTCTCCAAATGTTCATAAATCCTGCCTCTCAGGATCTTTTCCATCAGCTTACCAACCATGGAATTAAGACTCACTGGTCTATAATTTCCTGGGCTATCTCTATGCCCTATATAATGGAACAATATCCACAACCTTCCAATCCTCCGGAACTTCTCCCATCCCCATTGATGATGCAGAGATCATTGCCAGAGGCTCAGCAATCTCCTCCCTCGCCTCCCACAGTAGCCTGGGGTACATCTTATCCTGTTCTGGCGACTTATCCAACTTGATGCTTTCCAAAAGCTCCAGCACATCCTCCTTCTTAATATCTAAGAGCTCACTTTTCAGTCTGCTGTAAGTCATCTCTACAATCACTAAGATCCTTTTCCATAGTGAATACTGAGGCAAAGTATTCATTAAATACCTCTGCTATCTCCTCTGGTTCCATACACCCTTTTTTTCACAGTCACACTTGATTGGTCCTATTCTCTCACATCTTATCCTCTTGTTCTTCACGTACTTGCAGAATGCCATGTCTGCCAAGGCCTTCTCATGGCCCCTTCTGGCTCTCCTAATTTCTTTCTTAAGCTCTTTCCTGGTAGCCTTATCATCTTCTAGATCTCCATCGTTGCCTAGTTTTTTGAACCTTTCATAAACTCTTCTTCTTCACTAGATTTACAACAGCCTATGCAGAACTCCACAAAAATATCCCCTGAACGTTTGCCACATTTTTGCCGTACATTTCCCTGAGAACATCTGTTCCCAATTTATGCTTCCAAGTTCCTGTCTGATAGCCTCATATTTCCCCTTACTCCAATTAAATTCTTTCCTAAGTTGTCTGTTCCTATACCTCTCCAATGCTATGGTAAAGGAAATAGAATTGTGATCACTATCTTGAAAATGCTCACCCACTGAGAGATCTGACTAGGTTCATTTCCCAATACCAGATCAAGTACAGCCTCTCCTGTAGGTTTATCTACATATTGTGTCAAATAGCCTTCTTGAACACACCTAACAAACTCCACCCCATGTAAACCCTTCGCTCTAGGGACATGCCAATTGATATTGGGGAAATTAAAATCTCGCACCATGAGAACCCTGTTATTATCACACCTTTCCAGAATCTGTCTCCCAATCTGCTCCTCAATGTCCCTATTACTATTGGGTGGTCTATAAAAAACACCCAGTAGAGTTATTGACCCCTTCCTGTTTCTAACTTCCACCCACAGAGACTCTGTAGACAATCTCTCCATGACTTCCTCCTTTTCTGCTGCTGTCACACTATCTCTGATCAACAGTGCCACATCACCACCTCTTTTGCTACCCTCCCTGTCCTTTCTGAAACATCTAAATCCTGGCACTCGAGGTAACCATCCCTACCCCTGAGCCATCCAAGTCTCTGTAATGGCCACAACATCATAGCTCCAAGTACTGATCCACGCTCTAAGCTGATCCACTTTGTTCACAACACTCCTCACATTAAAATAGTCACATCTCAAACCATCGGTCTGAACACGTCCCTTCTCTATCACCTGCCTATCCTCCCCCTCGCACTGTCTCCAGACTTTTTCTATTTGTGAGCCATCCATTTCTTTCTCCATCTCTTCAGTTTAGTTCCAACCCCCCAGCAATCCTAGTTTAATCTCTCCCCAATAGCCTTAGCAAATCTCCCCACCAGGATATTGGTCCCCCTGAGATTCAAGTGCAACCTGTCCTTTTTGTACAGGTCACACCTGCTCCAAAAGAGTTCCCATGATCCAGAAATCTGAATCCCTGCCCCTGCTCCAATCCCTCAGCCACGCATCTATTCTCCACCTCATTCTATTCCTATACTCCCTGTCAGGTGGCACAAGCAGTAATTCCGATATGACTACCTTTGTCATCCTGCTTCTCAACTTCCTTCCTAACTCCCTGTAGTCTTCTTTCAGGACCTCATCCCCTTTCCTGCCTATGTTGTTGGTACCAATATGTACCACAACCTGTGGCTGTTCCCCTGCCCACTTCAGGATATCGTGGACAAGATCAGAAACTTCCTGACCCTGGCACCTGGGAGGCAAACTACCATTCGCGTTTCTCTCCTGTGTCCACAGAATCACCTGTCTGACCCCTAACTATAGAGTCCCCTATCACTACTGCCTTCCTCTTCCTTTCCCTTCCCTTCTGAGCCACAGGACCAGACTCTTTGCCAGAGGTGCAGCCACTGCTGCTTCCCCCAGATAGGTTGTCCCTTCCAATGGTACTCAAACAGGAGTACTTATTGTCAAGGGGTACAGCCACAGGGGTACTCTCTAGCCTCTGACTCCTGCCCTTCCCTCTCCTGACTGTTAACCACTTAAATGTCTCCTGAGGTCCTGGTGTGACTACCTGCCTATAGCTCCTCTCTATCACCTCCTCCCCTGACCAGACGAAGATCATTAAGTTGCATCTCCAGTTCCCTAACACTAAGGCGCTGCATTTTGACAAATGTCATTGCCATAGGAATTATCTTTTCTCCAATATAAATTCTTAGTTGGGTATCTGTAGGCTTCCACTCAGTATAATTGAAATACTGTTCAAAGTCATTTTGTGGAATGACTGTAACAGCCAAACCAGAGTCCAATTCACTTCTGGTGTGATATTGCTTGTCAATGTACAATGTTAGTTTTCATATTGTAAATCTCAAGGGTATACTGTCCTGTGTCATTATCAGGTTTTTCATCAACAGCAAGCAGATTAGTGCTAATGTTGTAACTGCAACTTGACTTTATATCTTTTTATCTTCCCTGTGCAGTCCATTTATTTCTATCTGCCCAAGATGCTCTTTGTATGTGTCTTACTTAGTTTCATTTTCTGCAAGCTTCATCTTTAAACTTGTATTGGTCTGGTGTATGTAAGCCCTGCCGCAAAGGTAACTCAATTTAAAGAGCAAACATGAAGAAATCTGCAGATGCTGGAAATTCAAGCAACACACACAAAATACTGGTGGAACACAGCAGGCCAGGAAGCATCTATAGGAAGAAACACTGTTGACGTTTTGGGCCGAGACCCTTCGTCAGGACTAACCAAAAGGAGAGATACTAAGAGATTTGAAAGTAGTAGGGGGAAATGTGAAATGATAGGAGAAGACGGGAGGGGGTGGGCTGAAGCTTAGAGCTGGAAAGGTGATTGGCGAAAGTGATACAGAGCTGGAGAATGGAAAGGATCCTGGGACGGGAGGCCTCGGGAAAAAGAAAGAGGGAGGGGGGAGCACCAGAGGGAGATGGAGAACAGGCAGGGTGATGGGCAGAGAGAGAGAAAAAAACAAACAACTAAATATGTCAGGAATGGGGTAAGAAGGGGAGGAGGGGCATTAACTGAAGTTAGAGAAGTCAATGTTCATGACGTCAGGTTGGAGGCTACCCAGCCGGTATATAAGGTATTTTTCCTCCAACCTGAGTGTGGATTCATCTTGACAGTAGAGGAGACCATGGATAGACATATCAGAATGGGAATGGGACATGGAATTAAAATGTGTGGCCACTGGGAGATCCTGCTTTCTCTGGCGGATCAAGTGTAGGTGTTCAGTGAAACGGCATCCCAGTCTGCGTGGGGTCTCATCAATATATAAAAGGCCATACCAGGAGCACCGGACGCAGTATACCACACCAGCCAACTCACAGGTGAAGTGTCGCCTCACAGATGTCACCATCTGTTCTGGGTTGAGTATTGAGCTAGCAACTCGACCTTGTAAAAAAAAATCACCTGGACAGGGATTTCAGATTTCAGGAAGCCAGGTTTCAGATGCCCAAGACACACCATATGATGAGCAGACCAAAAGGTTCAGTGCAAAGCTTGTCATGTCGGCGCCCCAACGACTCCACCAGGAGTTAAGGGCGTACTGACACTCTTCACCATCGCTCCACTAATGAGGGCTGGCTCAGGGACCTCTGCCTCTTCCTCCTATCATCAATAATCCATTCTTTGGTTTCTCTGAAGTTGAGTGAGAGGTCTTTGATGTGGCGTTACTCAACCAGGTTTTCAAACTCAACTTTTACTCTGACTTTGACTGCGATTTGGACATAAGCTGTAGCCTGGGAATTCTACTTGCAATGTCTGCCTGAAAGTGAAGACAAAAGAAGAAGAAGATTCCTGTGGCTAAGTTGGAAGGGAGGGTGGGATTGATGCTTTCTGGCTGGCTGAGGATGGAAAGGAGATGGTCAGAAAGTGAGTAAAAGTGGTGAAACCTGATACCTGATTGGTCAGAAAGTTGAGCAAAACTTTGAGCCTTACTGTAAAACTTACAGTGTTATGTTTTATTCTGATTGTTCCATCACATGAAGTATATGCAGACTTTGAAGAGTGCAGAGGATGCTGACTGAGGTACTATGATATATAAGAAGAGGTTAGACAAATGTAGAGTATTTTCTTTGAAGCAGCGGAAGTTGAGAGGAAACCTACTGGATGTTTATAAGTTTATGCAAAGCATAGATACTTATAATCAAGATAATGTAGGTACACAGAATCAAGTATTAGAAGACATCATTTAAGATGAGAGGTGGAAAATTTTTAAAAATGTATGCAGGGCAAGATTTTACACAGATCGTGGTAAGTGCCTGTGGCACAACCACGGATTCGGCAGCGTAGCAGATTCAGCAATTGCTCTCGTGAATATGCACATGTCAGCTAATTATTATTCCATCATGGCAGTGTTTAACTCCATTTTTTCATCATAGTGCTTGTTGAGACTTGAGCAAAACACAGCAGTGAAATGCTACTGTTCGCATTCGGCCTTGCCTGAGAATTTGGTCTGTCGAGTCAACTGACTCTAAACACCAGTGGTTCTTGTTTTATATTTAGTTATTCTTTTCAGCTGTTGTGTTGGCTTCATTGGCTTCGAATTTTAGTCAACAACCCTGTTTGGCGCAGTGTTTACGCAAGGAAATCTGCAGATGCTGGAAATTCAAGCAACACACACAAAGTGCTGGTGGAACGCAGCAGGCCAGGCAGCATCTATAGGGAGAAGTACAGTCGACTTTTCGGGCCGAGACCTTCCGTCAGGACGAACTGAAAGAAAAGATAGTAAGAGATTTGAAAGTGGGAGTGGGAGGGGTAAATCCGAAATGATAGGAGAAGGAGATGATAAATAATAAAGAGATAGGAAATGATAAGAGATAGGAGAATGGGGAGAAGCTGGAAAGTTGATTGGCAAAAGGGATACAGAGCTGGAGAAGGTAAAGGATCATGGGACGGGAGGCCCAGGGAGAGAAAAAGGGGGATGGGAGCACCAAAGGGAGATGGAGAACAGGCAAGGAGTGATTGTGAGAGGGGCAGAGAGAAAAAAAAAAAGAAAAAGGGGTGGATAATAAATAAATAAGGAATGGGGTAAGAAGAGGAGGAGGGGCATTAACAGAAGACAGAGAAATCAATGTTCATGCCATCAGGTTGGAATATAAGATGATGTTCCTCCAACCTGAGTTTGGATTCATTTTGACAATAGAGGAGGCCATGGATAGACATATCAGAATGGGAATAGGACATGGAATTAAAATGTGTGGCCACTGGCGGACAGAAGCGTAGGTGTTCAGCAAAACGGTCTCCCAGTCTGCGTTGTGTCTCACCAATATACAAAAGGCTGCACCGGTAGCAACAGACACAGTATATCACACCAGCGGACTCACAGGCAAAGAGTCACCTCATCTGGAAGGTCTGTCCGGGGCCCTGAATAGCAGTGAAGGAGGAAGTGTAAGGGCAGATGTAGCACTTGTTCCACTTACAAGGTAAAGTGCCAGGAGGAAGATCTGTGGGAAGGGATGGGGGGGGGCAGAATGAATGGACAAGGAGGTCATGCAGGGACTATTCTATTGTCGATGTGAATGGAAACACTGGCACATATAAATTGTGCAGGTAAAAGCGTCTCAGCGTTGCATTTGCGTGGCTAAATGTCAACAGCTGCACAAACCTCTCCTGAAGCCTTCAGCAGGCTGCTCTGTTTCACCATAAAATTTGCAGGAGAATCACAATGAAAGTTATGATTGTCAGATATCTGTTAGAACGTTGCATGAGTAAATCCCTCCTTTTCGTTTGACTGCAAATAATATTGCAGAATAATGAGGAAAAGCCAGGGCATAGCTACATTTGTAAACCACTTCCAGAGCACATGCCTTAAGTGAGTTAGTACTTTTCTCCTTGCAGCAAACAAGGATGAGAGGTGACTTGATAGCAGGGTACAGATGATAAGAGACATAGATAGAGCCAGAGACTTCTTCCCAGGTGGGAAATAGCTAACATAAAGTATAAAATTTTAAGTAATTGGTGAAAAGTATGGAAGGATTTCAAAGGTAAGTTCTTCACACAGAGCGTGGTGGGTGCGTGGAATGCCCTGTCAGAGTGAGGGTCAAGGCAGATACTTTAGGGGCATTTAAGAAACTCTTAGATTGCACATGAATGTTAGAAAAATGGAAGGTAATGTAGGAGGGAAGAGTTAGACTGTTCTTAGAGTAGGTTAAAAATTCAGGATAACATCATGGAGCAAATAGCCTGTACTTTCCCTGTAGTATTCTATGCTCTATGTTTGATGCACCAAAGAACTGGTGGGGTTGTATGGCCAAATGGCCCCCTTTTGTACTGTGAGATTCTGATCCTTTGGATACCATAACCTGACAAGTGAAGGAACAATGTCATTTCTTCAGGAACACTTATGTTTAGGATTTATTTTCCTGTCCTTTGTTATTGCCAATCAGAAACTTTGCATTATCTCTTAGTTTCTCTGATGAACTGGAAATCCACTCAAATAGCATATCTGCGTCCTACTTTTCTGCATTAATGGAGATGAACACGGATTAATTTGAGTCTGTAATTGGAAAATGAATTTTAATATAGATAAGAGTGAAGTGGCACATCTTGGTCAAGAAATAAAACAACAGCCTTGAAACATAATTCTAAGTGGGATAGGGGTCTGGGGACATAGGCTCAAAAATGGATAAAAATGGCAAACTGTCCAGCAGGACTATAAATATTAACAAAAGGCTGGGAGAAATTTATAGATAAAAATAAAAGCAGTGAAAATATGTTGAACTTAACTATCTATACAGTACATAATCTTAGATTACATACTCCCAGTAGCTGCTTTATTAGATAGAACTGCCCATTAATGCAAATACAGTATCTAATCAGCCAATCATGTGGTAGAAACCCAATGCTAAAAAGCATACAGACATGGTTAAGAGGTTCAGTGTTCAGTTGTTGTTCAGACCAAGCATCAGAATGGGGAAGAAATATGATCTAAGTGACTTTGACCGTGAATATTTATTTGTTTGAGGAAGCTCCAGATCTTAGAGAAACTACAGATCTCCGAAGATTTTTCAGAGAATGGTGCAAAAAGCAAAACAAAAAAAATAAAAAGAAATAAGTGGCAGTTCTGTGGGAGAAAATGCCTTGTTAAAGAGAGGGGTCAAAGGAGAATGGCTAGAGTGGTTCAAGCTGACAGGAAGGTGACAGTAACTGACATCCACAAATTACAACAGAGGTGTGCAGAAGAACATCGCTGACTGCACAACACAATGAACCTTGAAGTGGATGGGCTATAGCAGCAGAAGACTATGAACATACACTCAGTGGCCATGTTATAGTTACAGGAGGTATCTAATAAAGTAGAAACTGAACATATGAAGGATTGTGCACAACTTGAGTTTTCATATCAAGCTATATTTCAGAAAAACAAGTGGTGCTGCAGATGTTGGAAATCTTGAGCAACACACACACAAGATGCTGACATAACTCAGCAAGTTAGCCAGATGATCAGAAATTGGAATTGTAAAGTGTCAGAGACGACTGAACTGCCATGACAGAATGGCTAAAGGTATCAAACATACAAACTAACAAGAAGGAAGTTTAGTAAGTGAATTGAAGAATTACCAACAAGAGAAAATCTGCAGATGCTGGAAATCTGAGCAACACACACAAATGTTGGAGGAGCTCAGCAGGCTCGGCAGCATCTATGGAAAAGAGTAAACAGTTGATGTTTCAGGCCAAGACCCTTCAACAGGATGCATTGAAGATTTAGACAGTTTCAAATACTTAAGTGATCAATCAGGTATAATATGCCCAAGATGACAATGTCTGCAACATAATCACAACCTTTCAATTAATTGAATTAAATTGATTGCACATTACATTCATCTGCACAGCTTTCATTCAATAAGTTCTGTCTTTATTAAGGATGACAAGCAAATTTTCATTGTAGTATCTTTGTTATTCTGTGCTATCAAAATGAAACTGATATAAAATCATATGGGGATCATCACTCCAAAAGATTCCACCATAAACTTAATGCACTTTATTCTAAATAAAAGAAACACAATGCAAATGAAACACAGTGCTGTTCTGTCTTTGCACATAGATTTTGTATTTCTCTGATAGAACTAAGCATATTGCAGTAAATTTATTCCATTATCATCTCCTTCACTGCCTTTGTGAATCCTTGATGGGTATATCCCAGAGGATCTAGAAATAATATCCATTCATTACCCAATTAATTGGATTGCTTATTCAGACAGAACAACCTTCACTATTGCTGAGAATGGATGTGCTGCTATAATCTCCATTCACATTCTGCTGGGCATGAAAATGCCAATAGCAGAGGGATAAATCACTGCTTCCTGGTCCCACAGACATCCTCATGGGACTGCTTCTCTGCCTGGCCAAGATGACCATGAACGGATCTCGACAGAGTTCAGTCTGATTTGGCAACATATTGATGTTATTCGGAGATGCCTGCATGAGTTGAGGGGGTGGGTCTCAGCCTCAGAATAGGAGGACATCCCATTAGAACTGAAAAACAAGGAGGAATTTCTTTAGCTAGAAGGTGATGAATCTGTAAAATCCATTGCTACAAATGGCTGTGGAGGCCAAGTAATTGGATATTTAAAGGAGTGGCTGATAGGTTCCTGATTAGTCAGGGACTAAAGGTTATGAAGAGAAGGCAGAAGAATGGGGCTGAGAGGGAAAATCAATCAGCCATGATGGAATGGCAGAGCAGATTTGATGGGCCAAATGACTTAATTCTGCTCCCATGTCTTTCATCTTGCTCTTTTTTTTTTCTCTATTTTATGTTTGATCAGTTTGTTGTCTTTTGCACATTGATTGCTTGCCCATCTTCGTTGTGAGCAGTTTTTCATTGATTCCATATCTTTGTATTTACTGTGAATGCCTGCAAGAAAATTAATCTCAGGGTGACATATGGTGACATATGTCTACTTTGGTAATACACTTATTTTGAACTTTTATGATCTCTCTGGAGAAACATTGTACAGCACCTACCAAAACATGTCAAGCCTTCCAAGGCAGGAGAACAAAAGGAATGGAGGGTATATTTGAGAAGACAATAACCTAAAGCCACAAGACATAGGAGTAGAATTAGGCCATTTGGCTTATTGAGTCTGCTCTGCCATTCAATCATGGCTGATCCTCTTTTTCCCTTCCTCAGCCCCACTCCCCAGTCTAATTCTCATAACCTTTGATGCCATGTCCAATCAAGAACGTATCAATGTCTGCCTAAAATACACCCAATGACATAGCCTCCATATCTGCCTGTGATAAGAAATTCCACAAATTCACCACCCTCTGGCTTTGATTTTGCCAGCTAATTCACCCCTTTTGGTGGAACAAAATAGAACTATTGATGAAGAAACACAATGTTACATCCCATTTCTGAAATCAGAGGAATCCTGCTGCGTACAAGCTGCGTACATACCCTCATTACCATTTTTTGTTGGTGACTGGGAATAATTTCCAGATAGCTCTTTCTTTTGGCTTTAATCTTTATTATCATTTACTTCTTCTGCTTCTTTAAAAGAGGGACATGTCAGTAAAAGAAATATTCCCAGTTGATAACCCTGTCAAGCTAATTAGCACTTAGAAGAAATAGTGTTGAGAGGAAGTGTTTTCCTAAAATGTGTAAGTGTTAAATAGAATTTTGATTTTTTTTCTCTTGCAGTGAGTTTTCAACTTTCATAGAACATAGAACAATACCGCACAGGAACAGGCCCTTCGGTCCATGAATTCTGTGCTGTGCCATGAAGCCAATTTAAACTGTACATCCGCATGCACCCTTAGAATTTATCTATATCTTACATCCATCCCACAACATGAGAGAATAAAACTCTTTGTGTTATGACTCCATTGCAATGTACAGATGTGAATTTATAAATCTAATGGCTTGTAGAAAGAAGCTGTCCCATAGCCTGTTGGTCCTGGCTTTAATGTGTCGGTACTGTTGGCCAGACGGAAGTAGCTGAAACAGTTTAAGTTTGGGGTGACTGGTGTCCCCGATGATCTTTCAAGCCTTCTTTCTACACCTGTTGCTATAAATGTCCTCAATGGAAGGAAGTTCACATCCATAGATGAGCTGGGCTGTCCATACCACTCTCTGCAGTGCCCAGCGTGCAAGGTTGGTGCAGTTCCCACACCAGGCGGTGATACAGCCAGTCAGGATGCTCTCAATGGTGCCCCTGTAGAAGTTGTGCTTTATTTGCCACAAAGTCAGTGTGTACAGTCCAGGTGAGATCATCAGTGATGTGCATACCAAGGAACTTGAAACTACTCACCCTCTCAACTGCATTCCCATTGATTTTGATGAGAGGGGCTGTCTCCATTTCTCCTGTAATCAACAATCAGCTCATTTGTTTTTTGGATATTGAGAGAGAGGTTGTTATCTTGACACCACTATGCCAGTGTGTCAACCTCTCCTTCATAGGGTGTCTCACCACTACTACAAATAAGGCCAATCAAAGTCATGTCACCTGCAAATTTGATCAGCAGATTGGAGCTGTGTGTGGCAGTACAGGTATGAGTGTAAAGGGAGTAGTGAAAGGGACTCAGGACACAACCCTGGGGGGCACTCGTGTTGAGGGTCAGAGGGGCAGAGGTGAGGGAGCCCATTCTTACCACCTGATGGCGATTTGACTGAAAGTCCAGTATCCAGCTGCATAAGGTGGGGTGCAGGCTGAGGTCTCTGAGCTCCTGTCTAGTCTGGAGAGAATTTTGGTGTTGATTGCTGAACTGTAGTCCAGGAACAGCATTCTAATGTACGCATCCCTCTTCTCCAGGTGAGTGATGAAGGTGTGTAGTGTTGTGTCTATGGCATCATCGGTAGACCAGTTCTGTCAGTAGGTGAACTGTAGCGAGTCCAATGTGGGTGGTAGCATGCTGAAGATGTAGTCTTTAAGCAGCTTCTCAAAGCATTTGCTTATAATTGAGGCGAGTGCGACAGGGTGCCAATCATTACCCCAGTCCCTTTCACACCTCCGGGACACTTTCTTCGCCCGTTATTTCATCCTCCGTCGGATCCATTCGAGCAATTGCCGTTTCTTTGACTTTGCCATGTCAGGCAAGGATCACAAGATCTTCCATCTGCAGACCCCAGAGCCTGCCAGCTCCACCGCTAGCAGGCATGAACTTTGAATCGCGGCCTCCGCCGTCAATCTCAGCAGCCCCACCAACCCAGGGCATATTCAAAGCCCTGACTCCAGCACCATCAATGCAGGTTCTAACGACCATGAACTCCTTTAAAGTGATTGCCCAGCCTCCAACTGCGACTCCAGCCTTGAACTCCAGGCCGGGTCTTCACATGCTGTGATTGTGTCTCCCGTCTCCCCTTCCCCCACCACCACTCTGCAATCCCCTCTCCCTCAGATCCCACCATCAACTCCCGGGCCCTCAGAGGCTCCATCTTCCTCTCACCCCAACCCTTCCCTCTCCACTGACACCACCAGCCTCCCTCCCCCCTCTGATCCCATTTCTCATCCATGCCGGATCTTTACCATTCCCTCCGACCTTCAACTTGCTGAGGCAAAGCACTCTGTCCTCAGTAAGGGCCTCACCTCAGTGAGTTCCGTGTGCATTATGACGCTGAAGTCTTCTTCTGCCGGCTCCATCTTCGCACCTACTTCTTCAGCAAAGACACTCCCATCCCCAAGGATGACCCCTTCTCCCAGCTTCAACCCTCCTCCTCTTCATGGACACCCCGCTCTGGTCTTCTGCCTGCTCTGGATCTCTTTATTGCTAACTGCCGATGGGTCATCAACCATCTTGACTTCACCACACCTTGTTCCAATACCAACCTCACTCCTTCTGAACGCTCTGCTCTCTGCTCCCTCTGCACCAATCCCAACCTCACTATGAAACCTGCTGAAAAGGGGGGTGTGTTGTAGTCCGGCATACTGACCTCTACCTTGCTGAGGCACAACGACAACTTGCTGATACCTCCTCTTATTTACCCCTCGATCATGACCCCACTAAGAAGCATCAGACCATTGTCTCCCACACCATCACCAACCTTATCAGCTCTGGGGATCTCCCATCCACTACCACCAACCTCATAGTTCCCACATCCCATACTTCCCATTTCTACTTCCTACCCAAGATCCACAAACTTGCCTGTCCAGGTAGACCCATTGTCTCAGCTTGTTCCTGCCCCACAGAACTTATTTCTGCATACTTTGACACTGTGTTTATCCGCCCCCCCCCCCCCCCATTCAATCCCTTCCCACCTATGTTCGAGACACTTCTCATGCTCTGAATTTTTTCAACAATTTTAAGTTCCCTGGCCCCCACTATCTTATTTTCACCATGGATGTCCAGTCCCTATACACCTCCAACCCCCACCAGGAAGGTCTCAAAGCTCTCCACTTCTTTTTGGATTCCAGACCTAACCAATTCCCCTCTACCACCACTCTCCTCCGTCTAGCGGAATTAGTCCTTACCCTTAATAATTTCTCCTTTGCCTCCTCCCAGTTCCTCCAAGCTAAAGGTTTAGCCATGGGCACCCATATGGGTCTCAGCTATGCCTGCCTTTTTGTTGGTTTTGTAGAGCAGTCTATGTTCCAAGCCTATACTAGTATCCGACCCCCTCTTTTCCTTCACTATATTGGCGACAGCACTGTCGCTGCCTCTTACACGCATGCTGAGCTCGTTGACTTCATTAACTTTGCCTCCAACTTTGACCCTGACTTAAATTTACCTGGTCCATTTCCGACACCTCCCTCCCCTTTCTTGATCTTTCTGTCTCCATCTCATATAATTCTCCTAAACTTCCGCCACCTCCAATGGGATCCCACTACAAAGCACATCTTTCCCTCTCCCACCTTTCTGCATTCCACAGGGATCCCTCGCTACATGACTCCCTTGTCCATTCATTCCCCCCATCTCTTCCCTCCGACCTTCCTCCTGGAACTTACCCTTGTAAGCTGAACAAGTGCTGCACCTGCTCTTACACTTCCTCCCTCACCACCATTCAGGGCCCCAGACAGTCCTTCCAGGTGAGGCGACACTTCACCTGTGAGTCAGCTGGTGTGGTATACTGCGTCCGGTGCTCCCGGTGTGGCCTTTTATATATTGGTGAGTCCCGACGCAGACTGGAGACTATTTCACTGAACATCTACGCTCTGTCCGCCACAGAAAGCAGGATCTCCCAGTGGCCACACATTTTAATTCTATGTCCTATTCCCATTCTGATATGTCTATCCATGGCGACCTCTACTGTTAAGATGAATCCACACTCTGGTTGGAGGAACAACACCTTATATACCGGCTGGGTAGCCTCCAACCTGATGGCATGAACATTGACTTCTCTAACTTCTGTTAATGTCCCTCCTCCCCTTCTTACCCCATCTCTTATTCATCTACATATCTATCTATCATTTATTTATTTATTCATCCATCCATTTATTTATTTATCTATTTATCTATCTATCTATCTATCTATTTATTTATCTATCTATCTATCTATCTATCTATCTATCTATTTATTTATTTATTTATTTATTTATTTATTTATTCATTCATTCATTCATTCATTCATTCATTCATTCCTTTTTTTCTCTCTCTGTCCCTCTCACAATCACTCCTTGCCTGCTCTCTATGAAGCTCCCCTCCCCCTTTCTTTCTCCCTAGGCCTCCCGTCCCATGATCCTCTCCCTTCTCCAGCTCTGTATCCCTTTCGCCAATCAACCTTCCAGCTCTTAGCTTCATCCTTGCCCCTCCTGTCTTCTCCGATCATTTTGGATCACCCCCTCCCCCTCCCACTTTCAAACCTCTTACTATCTCTTCTTTCAGTTAGTCCTGACGAAGGGTCTCAGCCCAAAACATCCACTGTACTTCTTCTTATAGGTGCTGCCTAGCCTGCTGTGTTCCACCAGAGTTTTTTTTTGTTGCAATCATTCCGTTATGCTATCTTGATTTTCTTAGGTAAAGGGCCAAACATGATCAATTTGAAACAGAAGGGCACTACACACTGGGAGAGGGAGAGAATAAAAATGTCCGTAAATGCACCAGCCATCTGTTCTCCACACACTGGATGCAGAGGCGCCCTGGATGCCGTCCAGTTCTGCTGCCTTGTGGCTGTTGACACCTTGGAATGTTCTACATACCTCAGCCTTGGAGATGACCAAGGTGCAGGTCTCGTCGGCAGCTCTCCTCGGGGGTTTAGTCCTATCAACCCCGAATCATGTGCAAAAAAACATTTATTTCATCCAGGAGCGAGGTGGCAATGTTGACTGTACTGGTGCATTTCATTTTGAAGTCTATGATGATGTGCAGTCCTTGCCATATGCCGTGTGTATCTTTGTCGCAGAGTTGTGACTGGACTTTGTCCCCGTGGTGCTGTTTTACCACCTTGATGCCTCTACATAAATCATAGTAGCATCTCTTGAGCTCCTGTTGGTCTCTGGAGGCGACCGCTTTATCCCTTGCACTGAGAGGAACACACACTGAATGTTGTATCCAAGGCTTCCGGTTTGGGTACAGATGGACAGATTTTTGGGGAACAATGTCTTCAATGCACTTCTGAATGAAGCTTGTGACCATCTCTGTGTACTTGGAGATGTTCTCAGCTCGAAATACCTCCCATATGGCACTATCAAAGCAGTCTTGTAACATTGAGTCTGATTGGTTGCACCAGCTGTGGATGGTTTTCACTATGGCCACTTCTTGTTTCAGTTTCTGCCTGTAGGCAGGCAGGAGCAAGACGGAGGAATAGTCAGACTTTCCAGATGGCGGGTGGAGAAGTATATATCCCAAACACAAGAGATTCTGCAGATGCTAGGAATCCAGAGTATCACACACAAAATGCAGGAGGAACTCAGCAGGTCAGGAGAGGGCTGAAACCCTTCATCAGGACTAAAGGAAGGGGGAAGAAAGCAGAATAGGAAGGTGAGAAAGGGGAAGGAGCACAAGCAAAAGGTAATGGGGTGAAACCCAGTGAGGGGAAAGGTAGGTGGGTGGGGTAAGGGGCAAAAAGGCTATATAATCTCAATTTGTTCATGTGTCTGTGTAATACCTCTTAAATATTCCTTTCTTATCTGATTCTACCACTTCCCTGGCAACACATTCCACTAGCTGTGTAAAAAATAAGTACCTCATAAATGTCCTTTGGATTTTTCTCCTATTTAATTTTTGGTAACATGAAACATTGAACATAGAGCAGGAACAGGCCATTCAGCCCACAACGCTGTATCAAACTAATTAACCTATGATGCCTAATTAAGCTAATCCTCTCTGCCTGAACATGCTCCATATCTATAAGAATATAAGGCATAGCAACAGAATTAGCCCATTTGATCCATTGAGTTTACTTCGCCATTTAATCATGGCTGATCCCTTTTTTGGCTCCTTCACCCCACTCTCTGGCCTTCTCCCTGTGATCTTTGATGCCATGTCCAATCAAGAAGCCATCAATCAATCTCTGTCTTAAACACAACCAACAACCTGGCCTTGCTGCTGTCTATGGCAACAAATTCCAGAAACTCACCACCTACTGGCTAAAGAAATTTCTCTATGTCCTAGACTCCCCCACCATGGGAGACATCCTTTCCACATCTACCCTGCCTAGGCCTTTTAATATTCAAAAGGTTTCAATGAGATCCCTCTTCATACTTCTAAATTCCAATGAGTACAGGCCCAGAGCCATCAAACGTTCCTCGTATGATAGCCCTTTCATTCCTGGAATCATCTTTGTGAATCATCTCTGAACCCTCTCCAATGCCAGCACATCTTTTCTAAGATGAGGGGCCCAAAATTGTTCACAATACTCAAAGTGAAGCTTCACCAGTGCCTTATAAAGCTTCAGTATCACATCCCTACTCTTGTATTCTAGACCTCTTGAAATGAATGCTCGCATTAAATTATCCCTGCATTTCTGAGGGAAATAAAGCTAAAGCTGTGCTAAGTACTTACAGCATTTTCTGTTTTTATTTCAGATCTTCAGCCTCTGCAGTGTTAGATTAGCTTTATTTGTCACATGTACAAATAATGTTGATACATACAGTGAAATGTCCAACACAGTCTGATGGGGGGCACCACGCATGTATCACCATGCTTCCACCACAAGCATAACATGACCATAACGTATTATTCCCAACCCATCATGGGAGGACACTGGAGCACCCAGAGGAAACCCCTGCACTCACAGGGAGAATGAACAAACTTCTTACAACCAGTGGTGGGACTTGAACCCTGATTTATAGCTGGTATTGTAAGGACAAATTTTCATTACCTAAACTGCCTTTATATGGTGGAACAAGTGCCACACCTGCCCCTATACTTCCTCCCTCACTACCATTCAGGGCCCTAAGTAGTCCTTCCAGATGAGGTGACGCTTCATCTGTGAGTCTGATGGGGTCATCTACTGTGTCCGTGCTCCCAGTGTGACCTCCCGTATCTCAGTGAGACCCGACGTAAATTGGGAAACTGTCCTCATCCCCACTTTCTTATTCCGACTTCTTATCTTTTTTTTTCTCCAGTCCTAATGAAGGTCTCAGCACAAAACATCAACTATAATCTTTTCTATAGATGCTGCCTGGCCTGCTGAGTTCCTCCAGCAATTTTTGTGTTTTTTTTGGATTTCCAGCATCTGCAGATTTTCTTTTGCTTGCCTTAATATGAATATACACTATAATGTTTTTTGACTTTCTCTTTAGCAATTGCTTCAATTATTTAAATCTTTCAAACCATCATTGTTTTCAATATCTCCCATTATAAAAGATATTTAAAATCCTTTGACAGTAGGCCTGAAGACCATCTGGGTGTCTAGGGTTGAGGCCTCAGGTTCTGCCATCTGAAGCCTGTTTGTTGCTCTGCCTCAGAATTTCCCATGATGCCGGGTCACCTCAGAAACAGCCAGCTGAGCCCTAATGGTCTCATCCAGTCCTTTATTTATGGTTTCTTCTTTGTTAATTAAACAAACTCCACTATTCACTGTGTTGGGACTGGAACGTGGTATTTCCAGGGACAATTCCTCCTCTTTATACAACAGATTCCAGTTAATTGGGCCATCAGATAAATGGATCAGTTACTTATTTGTGACAATTCTTAAAGAACAAAAATGGAATCAAGAAAATAGCCGAGATTCACTTCATTTATTTGGGACACTATGGAGCTTAATTGGTGCAGGAGAATATTTTTGAATAGTCTCTAACTATTGTCTGTCTTGTGCACTTGATTAGCTGTTAGTCACTACACCATGCTTAAAGCAATCAGTTTTTAAATAGCGTCAGTTGCATGTGTTTGTGTTCAAAAAGTAGTAATTTTTGTCACGGATAGTTGGTGAGAAGCAGTAAAACAATATGGAACTGATTTGTTCACTGTGGTTTCAATCATTCAGACTTAGGGATGCCGGAAACAACCAGGAGTGAAAATGAAATGATTTCACGACTTCAACAAGTTAGTAATTACAAAACATTTGAAAGTATCAATAATTATTTTGAACGTTACAATGGAAAAACAGATTTGGATGGTGCAATCATCTAAAACATTTTATGAATGCAGTCCATCATCTGCACAAGGTATCTGTGCTGATTTTGTTCATTTACACTCAGTGAAAAGAACACAGTAGATGAATTAAGACCATAAGACAAAGGAGCAGAAGCCAGCCATTCAGCCCATCGAATCTGCTCCGCCATTTTATCATGAGCTGATCCATTCTCCCATTTAGTCCCACTCCCACCCCCCCCCCCCACTATAACCTTTAATGCCCTGGCTACTCAGATACCTATCAGTCTCTGCCTTAAATACACCCAGTGACTTGACCTCCACTGCCTCCCGTGGCAACAAATTCCATAGATTCACCACCCTCTGGCTAAAAAATATTTCTTCGCATCTCTGTTCTGAATGGGCGCCCTGCAATCCTTAAGTCATGCCCTCTTGTACTAGACTACCCCACCATGGGAAACAACTTTGCCACACCCACTCTGTCCATGCCTTTCAACATTCAAAATGCTTCTATGAGGTCCCCCCTCATTCTTCTAAACTCCAAGGAGTACAGTTCAAGAGTGGTCAAACGTTCCTCATACGTTAACCCTCTCATTCCCAGAATAATTCTAGTGAATCTTCTCTGAACCCTCTCCAAAGTCAGCACATCCTTTCTTAAATAAGGAGCTCAAAACTGCACACAGTACTCCAAGTGAGGTCTCCAGAAATACCTTATAGAGCCTCAACATCACATCCCTGTTCCTATATGCTATTCCTCTAGAAATGAATGCCAACATTGCATTTGGCTTCTTCACCACCGACTCAATCTCAAGGTTAACCTTAAGGGTATCCTTCACAAGGACTCCCAAGTCTCGTTGCATCTCAGAACTTTGAATTCTCTCCCCATTTAAATAATAGCCTGCCCATTTATTTCTTCTACCAAAGTGCATGACCGTACACTTTCCAACATTGTATTTCATTTGCCACTTTTTTGCCCATTCTCCCAATCTATCCAAGTCTCTCTGCAGACTCTCTGTTTCCTCCACCTATCTTGGTATCATCAGCAAATTCACCCATAATACCATTTACTCCATAATCCAAATCACTGATAGACAATGTAAAAAGAAGCAGCTCAACACAGACCCCTATGGAACACCACTGGTAACTGGCACCCAACCAGAATGGGATCCTTTTATTCCCACTTTCTGTTTTCTGCCAATCAGCCAATGCTCTATCCATGCATGTAACTTTCCTGTAATTCCATGGGCTCTTATCTTGTTTAGCAGCCTCATGTGCAGCACCTTGTCAAAGGCCTTCTGAAAATCTAAATACACAACATCTACTGCAGATCTCTTTTCTAGCCTACTTGTAATTTCCTCAAAAGAATGCAATAGGTTTGTCAGGAAGGATTTTCCTTTAAGGAAACCATGCTGAGTTCTGCCTATCTTGTCATATGCCTCCAGGTACTCCGTAACCTCATCCTTGACAATCGACTCCAACAATTTCCCAACCACCAATGTCAAGCTAACAGGTCTATAATATCCTTTTTGCATCCTTGCCTCCTGCTTAAATAGTGGAGTGACATTTGCAATCTTCCAGTCCTCTTGAACCATGCCAGAATCTATTGAATTTTGAAAGATCATTACTAATGCCTCCGCAATCTCCACAGCTACTTCCTTCAGAACACAAGGGTGCATTCCATCCGGTCCGGGAGACTTATCTACCCTTAGACTATTCAGCTTCCTGAGTACTTTCTCTGTCGTAATTATGACTGCACATATTTCTCTTCCCTGACACCCTTGATTGTCCGGTATATTGCTGATATCTTCCTCAGTGAAGATGATGCAAAATACTCGTTCAGTTTCTCCGCCATCTCCTTATCTCCCATTACAATTTCTCCAGCATTATTTTCTATCTGTCCTATATCTACTCTCACCTGTCTTTTACTCTTTATATACTTGAAGAAGCTTTTAGTATCCTCTTTGATATTACTTGCTAGCTTCCTTTCATAGTTCATCTTTTCCCTCTTAATGACCTTCTTAGTTTCCTTTTGTAAGCTTTTAAAAACTTCCCAATCCTCTGCCTTCACACGAATTTTTGCTTCCTTGTATGCCCTCTGCTTTGCTTTTACTTTGGCTTTGACTTCTTTTGTCAACCACAGTTGCATCCTTTTTTCCATTAGAAAATTTCTTCTTTTTTGGAATGTATCTTTCTTGCACCTTCCTCACTTCTCACATAAACTCTAGCCACTGCTGCTCTGCCGTCCTTCCCACTAGGATTTCTGCTTTTCTTTCTAAATTTCACAGTGAACTCAATCTTGTTCCTTCACCTCAATCTCTCTAATCACCTCTGGTTCATTACACAATACCCAATCCAGTACAGCTGATCTCCTAGGGGGCTCAACAACAAGCTGTTCTAAAACACCATCTCATAGACATTCTACAAATTCTCTCTCTTGAGATCCAGTGCCGACCTGATTTTCGCAATCCACTCGCGTGTTAAAATACCCTACAATTATCATAACACTGCCCTTCTGGCAAGCCTTTTCAGTTTCCTGTTGTAATTTGTAGTCCACATCACTGTAGCTGTTAGGAGGCCTGGATAGAGCTGCCATCAGGGTCCTTTTACCCCTGTGATTTCTTCGCTCAACCCATAATGATTCTGCACCTTCCGATCCTATGTCACCTCTTTCTAATGATTTAATATAATTTCCTACCAATAAAGCCACCCCAGCCCTTCTGCCTCCCTGCCCATCCTTCCAATACACCGAGTATCCTTGGACGTTCAGCTCCCAGAGACATGCATCGTTTAGCCACGTCTCAGTGATGGCCAAAACATCATACCTGCCAATCTGTAGCTGTACGACAAGATCATTCACCTTATTCCTTATGCTGCATGCATTTAAGTATAACACCTTAAGTCCAGTATTTAGTAATTTTTCTTTGATTGCACTGTAACTCATCCCAATGGCTGCAAATTTGCCCCATCACCTGCCTGTCCTTCCTGGCCGCTGATTATCTTAGATTTATTTCTGTTTTCCCCTTCCTCCACTCTATCATTTTGGTTTCCATCTCCCTGCCAAATTAGTTTAAACCCTCCCTAACAGCTCTATTAAACCTTCCCGCCAGGATATTGGTCCCCTTTGGGTTCAGGTGTAACCCGTCCTTTTTGAACAGGTCATACTTCCTCCAGAAGAAATCCCAATGATCCAAGAATCTGAAGCCCTGCCTCCTGCACCAGTCTCTCAGTCACGCATTCATCTGCCTGATCCTACTATTCTTGTCCTCGCTAGCATGTGGCACAGGTAGCAATCCTGAGATTACTACCCTGGAGGTCCTGCTTCTCAGCTTCCTTCCTAACTCCTGGAAATCTCTCTTCAGGACCTCCTCCCTTTTTCTATCTATGTCATGTACCAAGACAGCTGGCTGCTTGTGCTTTCCCTTTAGAATATTCTGGACCCGATCTGAGACATCCCCAACCCTGGCACCTGGGAGCCAACATACCATTCATGCTCACAGAATCTCCTGTCTGTTCCCCTGACTATGGAATCCTCTATGACTACCGCATTCCTCTTTTCCCTCCTTCCCTCCTGCACAACAGCGCCAGGCTCAGTGCCAGAGACCAGTTATCGTGGCCATCCCCTGTCAGGTCATCCCTCTCAACAGCATCCAAAATGATATACTTGTTGCTGAGGGGGGCAGCCACAAGGGTGCTCTCCACTATCCAGGCATTTCCCTTCCCTCTCCTGTCAGTCACCCAGTTTTCTGACCCCTGTAGCCTGGAGATGATGACCTCTCTGTAGCTCCTGTCTATCACCTCTTCACTTTCCCTCATAAGCAGTAGGTCATCAAGCTGCAGCTCCAGATCCCTAACACGGTCTCTGAGGAGCTGCATCTCGGTGCACCGGGCGCAGATGTGGCCATCAGGGAGGCTGGGGTTCTCCCAGGATTCCCACATCTGACACCCTGAACAAAGCACTAACCCTGCAGACATGCTACGCAATTCTACAGGAATGAAACAAGAAAAAATATGTCTACTTACCCACTTACCTCGCCAAACACACAAACATTTTAAACCATAAGCTTGTATTGTTAGTTGTGTGAGCCCTGTTGTTACTCTGTCTGTCCGGGCCAATTTGCCAAGGGGAAAAAAAGAGTTGGTGCCTCGCTCTCACCTCTTCCCATTACTACCTAAGCCCGTTGAGCCAAAGCCCTACACTCCATAGCCACTCACTCTGCTGCCCGCTGTATAGAGTGGTCTTCTTTTTAAACTCTCCGCACTGTCCTGTTTACGTCACGCACCTGCGCAGTCTCACCCTTCTTGTACTCAAAGAAGTTTTTTAAAAAGCTGCCTTCCTTCAGAACTTAGCTCTCAAGCGACCCTTCTTGTCCCGATCCTCCATCCTCCATCTTCCATCAATAAATATTAGGAACCAATACACAGTTTTATTGTACTGTAGGAGCATTGATAGTGCTCCAATTGGTTCTATCTTTCATTTAAATATGTAAATTGTTACTCAGTTAAATGGTAGTTGTCTTTTTTTATACTTTTTAACTATTTAAATGAAACTTCAGCTAACTGGGGCAGCCGCTTAACTGGGCCAAAATGTGCTGGTGCCAAGGTGTCCCTCTTAACCCAAATCTACTGTATTTATTACTAAACCAGAGTCACCGTAATGTAACAGTTGGCGCAATGCTATTACAGGGTGTCAAGAGCTTGGAGTTCTGGCACCGTCAGTACATGCTCCCCGTGAATGTGTGGGTTTCCTCCCACATTCCAAAGATGTACTAGTTAGTAGGTTAATTGTTCATTGTAAGTTGTCCTGTGATTATGCGAGGCTTAAGTAGGTGGGTTGCTGAGTGGTGTAATACATTTGCCTGGAGGAGCCTGCACTGTGCTGAACTTCTAAATAATTGAAAAAATACGTAATTTAACACTTGTAAAGTGGTTCACTGCAGGCACCGTGTTCATCTTGCCTCAGTAGTGGGGCTTGAAGACTTTCAGCTGACAAGCACAAAGGCATTTTGAGGTCTTCAAGGTGACCTGCAGCTTCTTCACTTTCCTGTGTTAACTCAGTTGCCTTGTTACCCAATCTGACCACAGCACTGAATTGCTCTACCACAGCTTCATCCAGGCAGTGAAAGGTTCATTGTTGACTGAATCTGTTGCTATGGTGAAACTGCTGCAGGACGGCTCTGCGGAGGTCGTCCTGTCTCATGCCATCTGCCTGCAGCTTCCTCCCCGCTCGTCTGTCTGTTCTATGTAGCTGTGTTTCAGAAACTCACAATTCAAAGCCCAAAGTAAATTCATTATCAAAGTATGTATATATCACCAAGTACTGCTCTAAAGTTAATTTTACAGTCATTCACAGTAGAGCAAAAAAATACAATAGAACCAATGAGAAACTACACACAAAGACACAACTACAATCTGCCAATCTGTAAAAGAAGACAATTTGTGCAAATGCAGAAAGAATAAGCATCACCACCATCACTATCATAAATAGTAAATAAATAATACTGAGAACTTGAGTGGTAGTGTCCTTGAAAGTTGTGTAATCAGAAAGAGAAATGTGAACTTTTCCTCCTAAGACGAACCCATTGTAGTCATGATGTGTTTTTTTTTTCCACACAGCACGGCTCTTTTTCATTTATATTTCATGCTGCCTACAAAGAGTACTTCCTCATAGGATTACTGGAGATTTCTCATCTCTCCTTTTACCTGTTTCCTTCCCATCATCCAAACAGATGAAGCATCAATTCATATTTCTCCTAACCTACATACTGCATTTTGTACATGCATTGTGATACCTCTCAATGAAGAAGCCAAAAGCAGATTGGGTGACTTCTTTGTGCTCAGTCCTGCGTTGCAGTTGTCTTCCACTTTAATTTTCCATTTCACTCTGACCAGTCTGTCTGTGATAAGAAGTCATATGTAAGCTTGAGGTACAGCACCTTATCTTCAGTCTGGGGAAGTTGCAGCCTCACAGATTCAATATTAAATTCTACAAGTTCAAGTGACTCTCTTTCTCAGTTTGTATCCTGTTCAACTATTGGTTATTCATCTATAATATTAGCTTAACTTTTGTTCCTGTTCATTAGCATGGCAAAAATTGTCAGGCATCTCACAACTGTTATGATCCTTTGAAAAAGTCAAAGTTCAAAGTAAATTTATTATCAATGTACATGTATGTCACCATGTAATACACTGAGATGGTATTTATAGGAAAATAAAGAAATAGAATTTATGAAAAACAATACCTAAACAATCACTGACAGACAACCAACATGCAAAAGAAGATACACTGTGCAAATCAAAAATAAATAAATAATACTGAGAGCATGATTTGTAGAGTCTTATAAATGTTGTGGATTCAGTTTAGCCTTGAGCGAGTGAAGTTATCCATGCTGCTTCAAAAGGCTGAAGGTTTTTGGTTAATAACTGTTTCTGAATCTGGTCTGTGGGAGGCTAATGTAGCTCCTGTCCACTGGCAACAACAGGAAGAGAGGGTGGGCAGGATGGTGGGGGCCTGTGATGATGGATGCTGCTTTCTTGTAGCAGCACTCTTTTTAAACATACTTAAAGGTGGGGATGGCTTTGCCTGTGTTAGATTGGGTTTTATTCACCACTTTCTGCAGACATTTTGTTCTCTGACTCAAACTGCCATCTCTTCATGGAACGTCAACCTTTGTTCATATTCTCTCTCTGCCCTCTTTAACTTCTCAACTGGATGACTTTAGCAGCAGCTGATCAGCTTGGCAACTCTGTCCTTATAACTCTGACCTTATATTCTCTTTGTCCAATCCACATACTCAAATTAACTTATTTTCTCTCTTTTCCAGTTCTGATGAAGGGTTTTCATCTTGAAATCTTAACCTTGTCTCTCTTTTGTCACATGATGTCTGATCTACTGAGTGCTGCCAGTGCCTTTTTTGTTTTTAATTCAAGTATTAACATTGCCAACTGTAATGTTTTTACTGTTTAAACATCAATTAAGAGTTCCAGAGAGAAATGCTGAAAAAGAGAGATATTGAAACACTCTTTCCCTTTCTGTATTATTTTGTTATTAAGCCAACTGCATGAGATAACACATGGAAAATTGAAACCCTGCAGCAATTCGTAGATGGGATGAGTCATTCACTTACCAATTACTGCAACTACATGCCCTGTCCAATAGAAGCATGCTAACTGAATCAGAACTGTATTTGTTCTGTATGAAAACATTGATAGGTGACCTCCAAAGTTCTTAACTCCCTGCTTTTCCTTTCTTTAACATCTTAGTATTAACCTGGTTACTTTTTATTAGCTTACATGGGCTATCAGATTCTTTCAATCCTGTATGTTGAACTCTTAATCGAACGGATATTAATTCAACATCTATCTTGAAAGGAGTTTTGTTTAGATTTAAAAGGAAACAAATGGAACATTGTTTACTCAATTAAAAAGCAGCGTAGAAGAGAGAAATACTACAAACTCCTTAAATTATGTGTTTAAGTGAAAAGCAACCATCACTATTATGCACTTGTTATATTCGTACACAGAGGCAGTCAGCTACCCAGTAGATCCATGTTGAATTGCATTATTTCCATTCCCTCCATGATTCTAAATTGTTTAATGTAATTTCCAGTACACAAATGTAAAGTAGAACAAAATAATTGTTACTCTGGATCCAATGCAGCACGAAAAAATATACTCAATAGGATAAAGAGCATAATAATGAAAGAAAACATAATAAATATAAGTGCATAAACCAGCATATAGATTGATCGTATGTCCATAAAGTGTACTAGGCACAGGAGTGTCTGTACTGTACATAAGGTGATTCTGACATGGATGAGTTAATGGGTGGAGGTATTGATCGACTTTAATGCTTGGGGAAAGTATCTGTTTGATAACAAGTCTGGTAATCCTGGTGTGGATGCTATATAGCCATATGGGAGTGGGACAACACCTTTTAGAATATATGTGCCTGATGGTGGATCCCCTTTCTCCTGTAAAATATTCCCTCTCACAGTTGCTAGTAATGTAACAATGGAGATACTTTTCACAACAGCCAGTTCACCTAGCAGTATGATTTTGGGAATGAGGGAGGAGTCAAAGCAACCAGAAGAAACCCATATGATTATGCATAGTACTGCACACAAGAGCATCAAAGTCAGAACTGAACCACCATTCCAGGGATTATCTGACAACTGTACTACTTGCTGTGTTATTGTGCTGATCCATGTGTGTTTTTCTTTGTGCTGCGTTGGATCTGGAGTAACAATCTCCTTTACACTTCTGTATCGGAAATAACATTAAACAATTCTGAATCTTGAATCTTCTCCCAAAGTAGGGAAATCTAAAACTAAGGGAAATAGGTATAGCGAAAGAGGGGAAAGATTTAAAAAGGACCTGAGGAGAAAGTTTTCCTCACAAAGGATGTTCAGTATATGGAAAAACTGACACAGTAACTGGTTGTGGCAGGCACAATAGTGATCATTTGGATAGGCACATGGAGGGATATGGGCTGACTGCAGGAATGTAGGACAATGTGGTCAACATGGATTGGTTGTTCTATGACTCTCTGAGTTGTCTCACAGTGAAAATATAAAACACAGAATGACTTCCAAAGAAGAAGAGTAAGCAAGAGTCAGGATCCTGAAAATACAATCATCAATGTCTGAAGCATAACATTTCTAGGGATAACTTTAGACATTTTAGGAAAAGTAGGCAAATAATCCTAAAATCCTACTTCACCATCCAATAGCTGAGTGAGCTAGGGCTTTTCTCTTTGGAATAAAGGAGGATGAGAGGTGACTTGATAGAGGGATACAAGATAGAGGCATAGATAGAGCCTCTTTTTCCCCAGGGCAGAAATAGTTAATACAAAAGGGCACAATATTAAAGTGATTGGAGGAATCAAAGGTAAGATTTTAATGGAGAGTCATAGGTAGGTGGAAAGGGGTGGTGGTAGAGACAGATACAATGGAGATATTTAAGAACTCTTAAATAAGATTCTAGATGAAAGAAAAATAAAGGGATAGTTGGCATGGAAGCATTGCCAAGTTGGCTCTGGATGAGGTTAAATGGTCAGCACAACATTGCTGGCCAAAGGGCCTGTATTGTGCTACACTACTCTATGTTCGAAGTTCCAATATGAACCAGCATGAAAACCTTTGTCCTGCTGGATTCTTTGATTCTTCTGCAGTACAATAACCCATCTAATATAAGGGGAAATTTTAAATGAGATTTAAGCAGCAAGTACTATATACAGAAAGTGATAGGTACCTCGATCATGCTGCCAGGAGAAGTGGTGCAAACAGGTAAAATAAACAGTGTTTAAGAGTCTTCTAGCTTGGCAAATGGAGAGATATAGACCACATGCAGGCAGATGTACATTTTAAATTGGCATCATGATTGGCACAGACAAGGGGGTGGGGGGCTGTGAGACCTATTCCTTTCCTATTTTCTGTTCTATTCTTGTATTCCATGACTCAATATTAACACATCTCTGGGAAGGAAACGACAACTCTTTAAACAAAGGATATACTCCAAATCATAAATAGACACTTACTGTATATATCCTTGACTACATTTGTTAGTTCTATATTCCTTGGCTGTTAGAACAGTGTAGAGCATCTAACCCATTGAGTCACCTCAAAATCTTATAGGACAGTTTTGCGCGTGTTTCAATGAACATTATTTCATATACAACCAAGATTAACTTTGCCTTTCAAGTTTTAACATGTAAAAAGCTTGTAATAAAAATCTGAAATGGTGTTTAATTGTAGCTCAGTGGCAATATGAGATTATTCTTAACCATACACAATGTGAAGCAAGAATGTTGCATACAGTTTATGGAATAACCCTGAAAGGCTAACATGACAGTATCTTAAAATGACCATCAGAGAAGCAGGCATTGCTCAAGTTCACTCAAGATCTCATCACCACTGGCAAATGATAGGAAGGAGAACATATCTAATCATTTGACTTCAGTCTGTTTAATAAGTAAGCCAATAGCTAGTTAAATCCTTTTTTTGTTGAAGATATGAATGCACAATGACACAACTGGTAGATCCGCAGTCTCAGTTATTTTTCCCAAACAGTAAGGCTGATCAGTACCTCCACCCAGTAACACACCCCTCCACATCCACAACAACCACTACTTTATCATTTCCTGACAGTCACCTTATGTACAGACACTCCTGTGCCTAGTGTCACTTTATGGACATTAGATCAATCTATGTATATAAGCTATCTAATTTATTGCACTTTTTATTTTTGTGGTCTTTATCTTATTGTATTTTTTTGTGTTGCATCTGATCTGCAGTAATAATTATTTTGTCTCCTTTACACTTCTGTGCTGGAAATTACACTAAATAATCTTGAACTATGCCAGAGACCTAGTACTCACCTTGAGTACTGTCAGCTCATTCATTTTCCCATTGATGTAATAGGGTTTGTCTAGGTGTTCCACATTTCTCCAATATGCCCAAAGTCACTGTAAATTGCCTTTAGTGTGTAGGTGACTAGTAAAATCTGCGGGGAGTTGATGAAAAACTTGGAAGAATAAAACTTGAGATTAATGTAGGAATGGTGTAAATGGGTGTGGACAGTTAATGTAGATTCATAGATCCATTTGGACAAAGTGCTTGTTTCTGTTCCGTATCCCTTGATGACTCTGTGACTTGATATTCTCAACCAGAAACTTTAATGAAATGCAAGCAACACAAGCTAAATGGCATTGATTTTACATGGATGGGCAGGTAAAGAGACAGAGGGTTTCTTTTATGAATTTGTGAATTTGGCAGAATAAAGTTCAATGTTCAAAGTAAATTTATTATCAAAGTGCATGTATGCTACTTTATACCACTTTGAGATTCATTTTCTTGCAGGGTCTAGGGGAAAAATGTGCTCTCTTTGAACATATATAGTCTTCATGAAAAACTATATGTGAACAGACAAAGAAGGCTGTGCAAAAGAAGGCAAATTGCAAATAAAAATAATACTGAGAACATGAATTATAAAGTGTCCTTCTCTCGGTAATAAGATCAATTCAGAGTATGGTGAATGCTGATTCAAGAGACTGATGGTTATGTGGGTACCTAAGTACCTCCTGGCCAATGGTAGTAGCAAGAAGAGGACATGCCTTGGATGGTGGGGGGAGGGGGGTTGCTGATGGATGGAGCTTTCTTGTGACAGTGCTCCACATAAATGTACTCAGTGCTGGAGAGGACATTGCCTCTGCATGGGAATGCACAGTGGCACGGCTAGTAGGGATACCACCTCAGCACACCAGAAATCCAGACCTTATTGCTATCTGCTTTGAGTTTGCATGTTCTTACAAGGACTACCTGGGATTTGTCCACATGCTCCCATTTTCACCCATGTCCCAGAAGATGAAGGACTGCACACTAATGCTGAGATCAGAGTGGCTGAGGTTTTTTCTCCAGAAAAGGTACTTTATGTAGGACTAGATGTTAAATTTCAAATGTCTCTATGTAGTAGTTGTATTATAAATATGTTATGTAGGAGTAGATGTTAATATCCCTTGTTTAGACGCCTGAGACATGCTGCCTCTGTGGGGTAGCCAAGTGAGTGGTGGCAACTTCTGGGTCATCAAGTGGGCATCCTCTTTCCTCAGTGTTTTGCTGATAGGCCCACGAGACCTCCAGAGGGTTCAGCAGTGAATCCCGGCGTCCCGGGCTCACCCCCTAGATGCCATTCACTCACTTGGGGGCCCAGATGGAATCCTTTCTCTTCATCCAGAGCCACTGACTACCCTTTTCAGCAGTTCTGGAGAGGTCTTTGACTGCTTGTTGTTGAGTCTTCCCTCGTACTCCCAACTCCCCGTAGCCTTGATGTTGATGTGGCTACAAATCCTCTGCAGCCTACTTCAACCGGTCGCACCCTTGTTTTCCAGCCATGTTGCTGCATGTCGGCCGCAAGCTCAGCGTGCCTCAGCTTCTTTTTTTGTAATTTATTTTTTTATTGAAGTTCATCATCAAACAAACATTTCCATAAGATGTATTTCAGACATTGTACATATATATCATATAATCATTGTGTTGTCTTTATGACAGTTATTTAGTTTATAATATTTTCATTTAGTAATTCATTTGTTAGTATTTTCTAGTTAGAATTAGAAGTGTTTAAAGTATATTCATTGTCTGTAAAATATATCGGCATACGAGGACGTCACATACGGTTTCGCCGCGTCTTGTGGGAAAGTACCGGTTTGAGATCAACATGAGGGTGGGGGCTCTCCACGAGGCAGACCCGGGCAGAAGTTGTTTTGCAAGCATTAGAAATCACAGTGAGAGCAACGCTGTAAGTTAATAGATAATCGATATATTGAACTAAGATGTTAACGCCGATCCTGTTAAAAGTAACGACGGTCGATAATGTTTATGTTTTTGTTAGTTAAAGAGTTGCGGATAGTTTGCATTGAAGTGTATTTAAAGTAGTCAATGGCGTAGATAAACTCTGCCTGTATACTGCACCTTAATATAATGTAGTTATAGTCACTTTTACAAGTATTTACAATGGGAATGTGATATTAAGAAAGGAACAAATACTGTATCAATCTTGTATTGTTTTATCAACAGTTTTCACCATATGTTAATGTGAAGAGTGAACATTAAATGGTTAATCTTACTGTGACCTTGTTTCATTGACTGTGGTTTATCTCGGCGTTTAATTCGGCATTACGTTACACCCGAACGAGAACGCAACAATCATATATATCACAAATCTCCACAAAGTATTTATCTGAGGTATACCACTTATAGAAAAGAGTGGAAAGAAAAAACAAGCAAAAGGAAAAAAAATATGTGATCATTTTTTTACAACATATTCATTGATTTGTGAGAATAAAATCAGGCCAATGAGGCATTATGTAGTTAAACCATTTTTCTCAGTATGAATCAAAATGTTCTAGCTTATGATTAACAGATGCTGTTATCTTCTCCATTTTGTAAATGTCCATTGTAATTTCCATCCATGCATTTAAAGTTGGGCTCTCCTGCGATAACCATTTTCTAGTAAGAGTCTTTTAACCAGCCACCAATAGTATATTCATTAAATATTTATCTCTTTTCAACCATTCTTGAGGTATATATCTTGCACTCGTAGGCCTCCTCCACTGCATCCTCCCAAGGCACTGTAAGCTCGATGATGTAAACAAGATGGAGTGAGGCCGACCATAGCACAAAGTCTGGTCTGAGGTTGGTTTCCACAATTTCAGTTGGGAAGCAGAGCCTCTGCCCTAAGTCTGCCACCATCTTCCATTCACATGCCCTGCCTAGCTGCCCAATGACTGGTCTTGATGTGGCAAGTCTGGCTTGTAATGGGGACACGACTGCAGAAGCGCGTGTAAGTCAGACTGTGAGACAGCGGGAATATTTAAAGAGAACAGTTTGTGGAAGTCAGTCATTTTCTTTGGCAGTTTAACAGGGGCACGACTGTGCAAGCGCGTATAAGTCGGACCGTGAGGCAGTAGGAGTATTTAAAGCGAACAGCAGACGGAGCGGGTGACATTGTAGCAGGCAGCAGAGTAGTGGGAGACAGAGCAGGAAGGCTTTGTCTCGAGAGGCTTCAGCGAGCAGAGGCTGAGGACAAGCTTCACTCCAAGTGAGGTAAGGGTGGGTAAGTTCCTTTAAAAGGAGAACGTTTCAAAAGTTGAGGCAAGTATTGGGGAGGTCATTACAGCTGAGATCGGCCCTGTGGCTTGTTCATCCTGAAGTATGTGGGAAATCAGAGATACTTCCAGTGTCCCTGGCGACTATGTGTGCAGGATGTATGTCCAGCTGCAGCTTCTGGCAGACCATATTGAGTGGCTGGAGCTGTGATTGGATTCATACTGGAGCATCCGCGATGCTGAGAAAGTCATGAATAGCACATTCAGTGAGTTGGCCTCACTGCAGGTAAAGGCTACACAGGCAGAAAGGGAAGGGGTGGCTACTAGACAGCGTAGCAGTAGGCAAGTAGTGCAGGAGTCCCCTGGGGTCATCTCCCTCCTAAACAGATATACTGTTTTGATACAGTTGGGGGAGATGTCTCATCAGCCGAGTTCATGGCACCATGGGTGGCTCTGTGGCACAGGAGGGAAGGAAAAAGAGTGGGAGAGCTATAATGATAGGGGATTCGATTGTAAGGGGAATAGAATGGCGTTTCTGCAGCCGCAAAAGAGACTCCAGGATGGTATGTTGCCTCCCTGGTGCAAGGGTCAAGGATGTCTCTGAGCGGCTGCAGGACATTCTGGAGTGGGAGGGTGAACAGACAGTGGTCGTGGTGCACAAAGGTACCAACAATATAGGTAAAAAATGGGATGAGGTCCTACAAGGTGAACTTAGGCAGTTAGGAGATAAACTAAAAAGTAGGACCACAAAGGTAATAATCTCTGGATTACTACCAGTGCCACGTGCTAGTTAGAGAAGAAATAGGAGGAAATTTCAGATGAATATGTGGCTTGAAAAATGGTGCAAGGGGGAGGGATTCAAATTTCTGGGCCATTGGAACCAGTTCTGCGGGAGGTGGGACTGGAATAAACAGGATGGTCTGCACCTGGGCTGGACTGGAACCAATGTCCTAGGGGAGCATTTGCTACTGCTGTTCAGGAGGATTTAAATTAATGTGGCAGGGGGATGGGAACAAGTACAGAGAGACAGAGAAGTGTAAAATGAGCGTAGAAGCAAAAAGCTGTAAGGTGAAAAGTAAAAGTGGCAAGCAGGCAAATCCAGGGCAAAAATCAAAAAGGGCCACTTTTCAACATAATTGTATAAGGACTAAGAGTGTTGTAAAAACAAGCCTGAAGGCTTTGTGCGTCAATGCGAGGAGCATTTGTAACAAGGTGGATGAATTGAATGTGCAGATAGTTATTAATGAATATGATATAGTTGGGATCACGAGACATGGCTCCAGGGTGACCAAGGATGGGAGCTCAACATCCAGGGATATTCAATATTCAGGAGGAATAGACAGGAAAGAAAAGGAGGTGGGGCAGCATTGCTGGTTAGAGAGGAGATCAATGCAATAGAAAGGAAGGACATTAGCCTGGAGGATGTGGAATTGATATGGGTAGAACTGCATAACACTAAGGGGCAGAAAATGCTGGTGGAAGTTGTGTACAGGCCACCTAACAGTAGTAGTGAGGTTGGGGATGGTATTAAACAGAAATTAGAAAAGCATGCGATAAAGGAACAGCAGTTATAATGGATGACTTCAATCTACATACAGATTGGTAAGGGTGCTGAGGAAGAGGGTTTCTTGGAATGTATGTGGGATGGTTTTCTGAACCAACTAGAGAGCAGGCCATTCTAGACTGGGTTTTGAGCAATGAGGAAGGGTTAGTTAGCAATCTTGTCGTGTGAGCCCCCTTGGGTAAGAGTGACCATAATATGGTGGAATTCTTCATTAAGATGGAGAGTGACATAATTAATTCAGAAACAAAGGTTCTGAACTTAAAGAAGAGTAACTTTGAAGGTATGAGGCGTGAATTAGCTAAGATAGACTGGCAAATGATACTTAAAGGGTTGACGGTGGATATGCAATGGCAAGCATTTAAAGATCGCATGGATGAACTACAACAATTGCTTATCCCAGTTTGGCAAAAGAATAAATCAGGGAAGGTAGTGCACCCGTGGCTGACAAGGGAAATTAGGGATAGTATCAAGTCCAAAGAAGAAACATACAAATTAGTCAGAAAAAGCAGCACACCTGAGGACTGGGAGACATTCAGAGACCAGCAGAGGAGGACAAAGGGCTTAATTAGGAAAGGGAAAAAAAGATCATGAGAGAAAGCTGGCAGAGAACATAAAAACTGACTGTAAAAGCTTCTATAGATATGTGAAAAGAAAAAGATTGGTTAAGACAAATGTCGGTCCCTTACAGTCAGAAACAGGTGAATTGATCATGGGGACCAAAGATATGGCAGACCAACTGAATAACTACTTTGGTTCTGTCTTCACTAAGGAGGACATAAATAATCTTCTGGAAATAGTAGGGGACCGAGGGTCTAGTGACATGGAGGAACTGAGGGAAATACATGTTAGTAGGGAAGTGGTCTTAGGTAAATTGAAGGGATTAAAGGCAGATAAATCCCCAGGGCCAGATGGTCTGCATTCCAAAGTGCTTAAGGAAGTAACCCAAGAAATAGTGGATGCATTAGTGATAATTTTTCAAAACTCCTTAGATTCTGGATTAGTTCCTGAGGATTGGAGGGTGGCTAATGTAATGCCACTTTTTAACAAAGGAGGGAGAGAGAAACCGGGGAATTATAGACCGGTTAGTCTGACATTGGTGGTGGGGAAAATGCTAGAGTCGGTTATCAAAGATGTGATAACAGCACATTTGGAAAGAGGTGAAATCATCGGACAAAGTCAGCATGGATTTGTGAAAGGAAAATCATGTCTGATGAATCTTATAGATTTTTTTGAAAATGTAACTAGTAGAGTGGTTAGGGGAGAGCCAGTGGATGTGGTCTATTTGGATTTTCAAAAGGCTTTTGACAAGGTCCCACACAGGAGATTAGTGTGCAAACTTAAAACTCATGGTATTGGGTGTATGGTATTGATGTGGATAGAGAATTGGTTGGCAGACAGGAAGCAAAGAATGGGAGTAAATGGGACCTTTTCAGAATGGCAGGCAGTGACTAGTGGGGTGCTGCAAGTCTCAGTGCTGGGACCCCAGTTGTTTACAATATATATTAATGATTTAGATGAGGGAATTAAATGCAGCATCTGTCATGGTCTGGATCAGTTCCCCTGTAAATTTAGTTAGGTTGCGATCCAGAACATTGATGCCTTGTTCCCTTCTAATTCTGTTTCACGCGTCCCTTGAGCTTGGCAATCAAGGTAATCTACCCTCGACCCGAACCGGCAGCTTATAAGCCCCTGGCTTTAGCCATTCGGGGCGAGAGTGTTAAGAAGTCTTCGCAAGTCACCACCGCCTTGACAAGCCAGAGTGATCCAGCCTGAGTAGGAGTACCAGCAATTTGCTTTCCGTCGTCAGAGTGGGTCTGGGCAAGGTCAATCTACCAGGGGTGAGTTGAAGGCAGAGTCCTGACTCGACATTCATGCCCCTTGTCCATGTCTACCCCTCGAAGAAGAGTCCCGGCTCGATGTCATGCTCGTGTCCGTGTCAACCTGGTGAAGAAGAGTCCCGGCTCGATGTCATGCTCGTGTCCGTGTCAACCTGGTGAAGAAGAGTCCCGGCTCGATGTCATGCTCGTGTCCGTGTCAACCTGGTGAAGAAGAGTCCCGACTCGATGCCTGATCTGAAGGAGGAGTCCTGGTTCAAGATTCCTTGTCCTGTGTTTTGGCGTCCATGTTTCTGGCTGCAGCGATCCATGGTATCCAAGTGTCTGGCGGCGGTGAATGAAGGTCCCTGTCTCCAAGTCCAAGGGCTGTGGCGGTCCCGGTCCCCAGCGTCCCAGTCATGACCACGGCTCTCTATGCTCCCCGTCCAAGTCCCAGGTCCGTGGCGATCCAAGTCCCTAGTCCCCTAATCCGAGGTTCGTGTTCCTCTTTGTCCTCGATTTCCCGATCTTCTGTGTAGCGAGTAATAAACGCTATTTTATTGTACCTAAGAAAGATGTGTTTGTGTCCTGCATGTGGGTCCTCTCCCAGCACCCTTGTCCCCACTTCGTGACAGCATCTCTAAGTTTGCAGATGACACGAAGCTGGGCGGCGGTGTTAGCTGTGAGGAGGATGCCAAGAGGATGCAGGGTGACTTGAATAGGTTAGGTGGGTGGGCAAATTCTTGGCAGATGCAATTTAATGAGGATAAATATGATTGCAAGAACAGGAAAACAGATTATTATCTGAATAGTGACCGATTAGGAAAAGGGGAGGTGCAATGAGACCTGGGTGTCATTGTACACCAGTCATTGAAGGTGGGCATGCAGGTACAGCAGTCGGTGAAAAAGACAAATGATATGTTGGCATTCATAGCAAAAGGATTCAAGTACAGGAGCAGGGAGGTTCTACTGCAGTTGAGACTGCACCTAGAGTACTGTGTGCAGTTTTGGTCCCCTGATCTGAGGAAAGTCATTCTTGCCATAGAGGAAGTACAGAGAAGGTTCACCAGATTAATTCCTGGGATGGCAGGACTTTCATATGAAGAAAGACTGGATCGACTAGGCTTATACTCGCTGGAATTTAGAAGATTGAGGGGGGAATCTTACTGAAACGTATAAAATTCTAAAGGGATTGGACAGGCTAGATGCAAGAAGATTGTCCAGAACAAGGGGGCACAGTTTAAGGATAAAGGGGAAGCCTTTTAGGACCGAGATGAGGAAAAACGTCTTCACACAGAGAGTGGTGAATCTGTGGAATTCTCTGCCACAGGAAACAGTTGAGGGCAGTTCATTGGCGATATTTAAGAGGAAGTTAGATATGGCCCTTGTGGCTAAAGGGATCGGGGGGTATGGAGAGAAAGCAGGTACAGGGTTCTGAGTTGGATCATACTGAATGGCAGTGCAGGCTTGAAGGGCCGAATGACCTACACCTGCACCTATCTTCTATGTTTCTATGAAGGGGGAGGGAGAGCGTTGACACTTGTCTGCCAACTTTCCAGCACTGCTGCAAGACACCATAGCACCTGATTGTACCACCAGGTGTATCGGCCTTGAGTGAGGCTGGTCTTGCAGCCCACCAGAATGTGCTTTAGTGTTGCTGAAGTCGGGCAGAGGGAGCATGTCGGGCCTTTCCATAGCACTGGCAAGACATGGTAGGCAGTGCTGATGGTGAAGCTCTCTCTGAATGTCTCCATCTCCCACAGCTCTCTCTCTTCCTTTTCTCCACTCCCTCCATCTCATCCATTCTCTTGCCCTGCCTGAGCGATGGCCTTTGTGAACTTTGCCTCCTCCTTCTGCCAACGTATCTCCTGCGCCATGAGCCTGCGTCTCTGAGATGGAGCAGCCTTGTTCCAGGCCAAGACTGCTCCTCTCTTGCTGCACTAGGGCCACGATGTCCCTGTGCTTGAGTGCTGCCTTTGCTTGCTCGGTTGCTTCTGATGGAGTCCATTTCCTCCCAGTATCCAGGATGAGGGCAGCTTGTGCTACAAATGGATCACTCGCCTCTGTTAACATTATCTCCTGTCTTACTTTGGCGCACCTATACTCCTCTGAAAGACTGGAAATGGGTAGCGTCTAGACTCCTTTGCCATAGAGCCCTGTGACTAATGAGGTTTCTGAGATTGTTTTGACAAAACAAAGAACAAGAAAGTGTCTGCTGGCAGGAAGTTGATAACTGGAGAAAATAGATTACAGAAATTTAGAAAAAAGGTGTTGAAAAGGTGAGGAAAAGTTTTTATGTGCATCAATCTCCATGCTTAATTTCAACGGATATAGTCCTTTACTTCTTCAGCAGACAGAGAGTTGAAAGAGAACGAGTAAGAGAGAAGAGATTTAAAAGGATCTGAGAGACATTTTCTTCATGCCGATGTTGGGGAATAAATAATAGATCAGCTTTATTCACTATATATATTTACATGTTCCAGAAATTTGCTGTGGTGTGTTGTTCAGGCTGTGACGTGCAACAAAAAACAACAACTTTCAAGAACTATAAATGAAATAAATGGAATGAAGTTGCATAAATGCCAGTATCTATTAGCATTGTAAATAGCATTATACAAAGTTGTTCAAAGTGTTTACAGGGCAGTGCAGTGATCTCATTGGCTTTTCATGTGGATTACCCAGACAATATAAACTCTTATGACAAAATGAGATGTATTGACGATACCTCAGCATTTAACACAATCATTTCTACAGTTCTGATTGAAAAACTCCAGAATCTGGTCCTTTGTACCTCCCTCTACAACTGGATCGAGTTCCTAACGAGTAAACCACAATCTGTGTGGATCAGAAATAACATCCCCTCCTTGCTGATGATCAACACTGGAGCACCTCAGGGGTGTGTACTTAGCCCTCTGCTTTACTCTCTCTACACCCACGACTGTGTGGCTATGCACAGCTCAAATGTCATCTATAAATATGCTGATGATCCAACCACTGGTGGCAAAATTTCAGATGGTGATGAAAGAGCATGTAGAAGCGAGATATATCATGTAGTTGAATGGTGTCACAGTGACAACCTTGCACTCAAAGACCAAATAACTGATTATGGACTTCAGAAAAAGTAAGTCGAGGGAACACTCACTAGTCCTCATAGGGGGATCAGAAGTGAAAAGAATGAACAATTTCAAGTTCCTGGGTGTCACTATCTCTGAGGATCTAACCTGGACTCAACATATCGATGCAGCTACAAAGAAGGCACAGCAGTGGTTATATTTCATTAGGAGTTTGAGAAGATTTGGAACATAGAAAACATAGAAACACAGAAAAACTACAGCATAATACAGGCCCTTCAGCCCACAAAGTTGTGCCAAACATTTCCTTACCTTAGAAATTACAAGGGTTACCTATAGCCCTCTATTTTTCTAAGCTCCATGTACCTATCCAAAAGTCTCTTAAAAGACCCTAACGTACCTGCATCCACCACTGTTGCCAGCAACGCATTCCACGCACTCACCACTCTCTGCATAAAAAACTTAACCCTGACATCTCCTCTGTACCTACTTCCAAGCACCTTAAACCTGTGTCCTCTTGTGGCAATCATTTCAGCCCTGGGAAAAAGCCTCTGACTATCCACATGATCAATGCCTCGTCTCTGACTATTCACATGGTTAATGCCTCAACAAAGATACTCAAAAAGTTCTACAGATGTACTGTGGAGAACATTTAAACTGACTGCATCACCATCTGGTATGGAGGGGCTACTGCACAGGACCGAAGTAACCTGAAGTGAGTTATAAACTTAGTGAGCTCCATTATGGGCACTACCTTCCATAGTACCCAGGACATCTTCATAGAACGATGCCTCAAAAAGACACCGTCCATCATTAAGGACCCCATCACCCAGATCATTCCTTGTTCTCATTGCTACCATCAGGAAGGAGGTACAGAATCCTAAAGTACACACTCAATAATTCAGGAACACCTTCCCCTTCACCATTTGATTTCTGAATGGACGTTGAACCCATGAACACTACCTTACTACTTCCTTTAATTCCTTTTTTTTGCATTATATATTTAATATATATATATGTGTGTGTGTGTGTCTGTGTGTGTGTGTGTGTGTGTGTGTGTGTGTGTGTGTGTGTGTGTGCGTGTGTGCGCGTGCGTGTGTGTGTATATGTGTGCGTGCGTGTGTGTGTGTGTACGTGTGTGTACATGTACGTACGTGCTGGTGGAATCATCAGGACGCCGTCATGACAAGCTTTTTGCACCGATCTTTTTGGTGATTGCTCATCATATGGCGTGTCTTAGGCATCTGAAACCTGGCAGAGCCCATCCCTCTCCTGGTTAATATATATATGTATTTACTGTACTTCACAATCCCTTTCTCTATTATTGTGTATAGCATTGTACTGCCGTTTCAAGCTCAACAAATTTTATGACATATGCCGAAGTTATTAAACTTGATTCGGACTCTGATTCAGTGACGGGGGTAATAGACAGAGGGGCTTGTGGAAGAATAATTGATCAAATTAACTGCTGGGGGGAAGAACCATTTAAGATTATATGAATTTCTTTTTATATATACAATAGCTCTATATCGCTTTCCAGAAGGGAACATTTGGAAAAGACAATTTGTAGGGTTGATAAATGGAATGACCTGCAGAGAAAAGGGTTGGGGCAGGTATAATAATAACCCTCAGAGGAGATTTGGATAGGTGCATGAGTTGGAGAAGTTTAGAGAGATATAGATCAAACAGGAACAAGTGGGACCAGCCTGCTGGGTGTCATGTTTAGCATTAATGAGTGGGCTGAAGGGCCTTTTTGTATACTGTATTACTCTATAACTCAACTGTTCTCCAATGGCATGGGAAAGGATTGTGGCAGCAAGTCTACAGAAAAGTCATAGTGGCCTCAACATGTGTATTGCAATTCCACAATTATAACTTAGTTTTCCAGACGTTAAAAAGTTTAGCTTAAGTGAAATAAAAGTAATACATTCTGAACTAACTGATTCTCGGTTGTGTGTGAGTATTGATCCCTGGAGTATAATTATAACCCTTTAAATGACTAGAAATTAGGTAAATGGAGCATAATGTTTCTCCAAACACCCCAGGGGAGAAATTTATCTTGAGTCTCTACTGGCACACACTGTTAGTCAGACTCACCTCCATGCTTTTGGTTATATTTTTAATGTAATATGTGAGGTACATCCAATGTTCTCGCATGCCACAGTGAGGATGACTGAAATCAAATTCTGCCTCTATCCCCATCACAACATTCTAATACAAACATCACTGGCAATGTTTTCAAAGGCCTTCAGGAAAATACATCTTCACTTACTCTGATATTTCTGTAAAGCAATTTATAATATTAAAGACATGACTCTACCCATTTAGATGTAATGGAAGGCTTTTATCCCTACCAGATTATGCCATGCTTTTCATATTCTGTGCAGGTGACTTCTACTGTGATAATAAGTGTCCATTCCACAAGTATCAAGGAAAAATAAATATGAAGATTCACTCATCTTTTCAGATACTTAACAATGCATGAGTCAAGAGGCAGATATGGGACCTCCCTTCGGTGCTAGCCTCCAGTTTTTGCTTAGTGCTGCCCTCCAGTGTTTGCTTGGTGCAATTCTTCAATGATCGCTCAGTGGAAGACAAGCTGGACCAGGACAACTCAGTGACTTAGGCTAGTTATTATTGTTTCGCTTTGTGATTGTACATTTTTCTGTAATTGTAAGCATATGTGCAAATTGCAAATTGTTGGTAATGTGCCTGCACCTTGGCCCAGGAAGTACGCTGTTTGGTTTGGCTATATTCATGTACTGTTGAACGTAAATTAAATTTGTAACTTGAAACTTGTACAAACAGGACAAGTTCAAAACATTAAAAAATGGTGAAACTGCTGCCTAGAATTCTAAAGTTGAAAGTTGCATAGAAATGAGCATTAAAGGAAAGGAGTTTAAGTTTAGACACTTGCTCAGCCCAGTCTAAGGGCATTACAATTCACAATCAATAGTTGTGGGAAAAAAATACTTGATCAGTGAAATTTTACTCCAGTTGTAACAGGTGAACAAGAAACTGAATTTCCCAAGATGTATTTGGAGGTTTATTACCTCTCCTTCACATTGTTAATAACCATGTACAGATATAAACAAGATGCCACAATACTGATTAAGTACTGTCAACTGAATTCAGTGGAGCAGGGCATTGAAATACTGACTTGCAGGAAAATAATGCAGGAAGTGGGAGCTTGCCCTATGTTATACTTTTCCAAAGTAATTTAATTAATCCCATGTCGCAATCCATTCCCAATCAGATTAACTTGAACATCATTATTTGTTGCTGTTAATTACCCTAATCAAAAAGCTGTTATTAAATTAGTCAAATATGACCTTCCCATAACAAATGCATTCAGGATTCAAGATTGTTTAATGTCATTTCCAGTGCAGTAATGTCATTTCCTGTAAAAGAGAACAAATAATTGTTACTCCAGATATGAAGCAGCACAAAATCACAGTAAGATAAAGAACACAATAATAAAAAATACAATGAAACTAAATACAAAAGCTAACTTATATACTTACATAGATTCATTGTTCGTCCACACAGTGATGCTAGGCACATGAGCATCTGTACATAAGGTGACTAACAGGAAATGATAAAGTAGTGGTGGTTGGGGATATGAAGGGGTGCATTAGTGGGTGGAGGTGTTGACTAATCTTACAGCGTGGGTAAAGTCATTGTTTTTGAGTCTAGTAGTTCTGTCATAGATGCTACAAATGGGGCAAACAGCCCATGAGCAGGGTGGGTGAGGTCCTTTGTGATGTTATTGACCATTTTTTGATTAGCTATACTTTGAAAACCCATTCCCACCAGAATGGCTGTCAGTTTTCACTGAGCTTGTTTCTAGAAGATTTCCTCTCATTGACAAATTTACAGATGTGGAATTGTCAGCTTTACCCTTTGCATGAACAAAGATGCAACTTCTGCAGTTCCCCCGTTAATGACCATTAGAATTTCACAGAGTGCTCTGATAATTAGTAAGCTTGTGTATGCATGTTTAAAGTTGCCCATAGAGTTACCAGATGTGTGAGCTGATAACAGCTGAATGTGAGAAACTGTGCACCTGGGACCTTGGTAAAGCAATGTGTTGACTTAATGAAAACAACAGAGCAAGACCTCTTGTACAGAATTCATTGACAATAGGTGCAGAAAGAAAAATAAGCAATGGGAAAAATAATGAGTTAAGAGAGGAAGGGAGAGAGAGAGAGAGAGAGAAAGAAGTGAATAAACATAACATCAAATTTGATAATTTCTATAAAAAATTCACAATTAGATGATGCACTGTGGAAAGCATTCTATATGGTTGTATCACCATCTGGTATGGAGGAGCTATGCACAGCATCAAAAAAATCTGTAAAGGTTGTAAACTCAGCCAGCTCCTTTATGGGCACTAGCCTCCCCATAAGACATAGGAGCCATTTGGCCATTATGACATTTGGCCCAACGAGTAGGACACCTTCAAATATACCAAAGAGTGGTATTCATCGATAAAGACACCCGTCATCCAAGACATGCTCTCTCCTCATTGTTTCCACCAAGGTGGTGGTACAGGAGCCTGAAGACACATACTCAATTTTTCAAAATCAGCTTCTTCCACCAGATTTCTGAATGGACGTTGAACCCATGAACACTACCTCATAATTCTTTTCTCTCATTTTGCACCACTTATTTCATTTAATTTTTATATATACAGCATATATTTGTTGTAATTTATAGTTTTAAAATGTACTGCTGCAAAACAAATTGCATGGCATATGCCAGTGATGCATTCTGATTCTGATTCTGAATAAAACTGTCTTTTAGTCCTTCACTTCTCACACAAGAGAAGTTGATTACACATAATTTCCTCAGATTTTTAGTAGTTCCAGATTTCATGAATTAATCATTAGCATGCCAATAAAACAATGCTTACACTATTAGTTTCTATATGTGAGTCCTTGTGGTCAGATTAATGGGTAATTAATGCACACATCCTCATGCAAATAACACCTTGGTCACAAGCTGATCACAAGGTGCTGCTTGCTTAAGCTTAAATGCAACCCAGCACCAATTAGCAGTTATTTTGTGGTGGTTTGCAAATAATGGGGCATCTTTTCCTCACTGTATTTTTCTAGGCCAATTTTCACATTATTAGCACCATATACAAATCAACAAACAAGGGCTTCATCAAAAGATGAACAACAAGAATTTTGAAGTTGGCGGCTGTTCAGGGGATTCAATCCGAATTATACCAATAAAGCATATAGCAAATAAAATTTGGAAGAAACACTGGGAAATGAATGTTTGTTGGGAAAAGTTTGATATGCTCATCCAGATTCACTTCATTGGTTCCATAGCAAACCACTTGTTGACTTCTACACAATGGCATGTTCCAGAACTTGAAAACAGAGCTACTGTATGCTTTGCTAAGTGTGTTGGAATTGGTGTACTGAAATCCAGGGAAAAATTGTATTGTATAATATTTATACAGATCAATTCATTACACATTGTAATGGGCTGGTGTCATGGTCCGGTCCGTGAAATCCGCACTCCGGTTCCAGGTTTTCCGGTTTTCCCCAGTTTCTGTTGAGGCAGCTGATTCTCATTTGGGCTGACTTCATAAATAGCTTCAGGATTCAGCTTCTGGCAGCTGGATTATTCCTGTCTGTATCCCTTCCCTTCATCTTCCTCCTGGAGCATTGCCTTCATCACTGTCAAGTTCAACCACCGGAGCAAGATAATGCACTGTCTTTCATTGTTTTGAACTGTCTCTGTGTCCATGCCTTCACTAGGTAGGTCCAACCGTCTGCTGCTACCTTGTGTTAGGAACCGTCTCATCATACTCTGCATTTTGTGTAATGAGTCCCAGCCCTATGTCCTGTACCCAAGAAGGGGTCCTGGCTCTGTGTTCCATTTTCCTGTCTCTTCCATGACCAAGTCAAGTCTTCAGGGTCTCATCCAGTCCTAGCCACGTCCAAGAACCTTGTCCTGTCTAAGTCACATCTTTGTGTTCTCTTCTTGTCCATGTGCCTTGTCCAGCTGGGGTTCCCTCGTCCTGTCCAGGAGTTTCATGTTCTGTCCTGTTGCCTTTCCTTGTCCTGTAGCCTTGTCATGTCCTCACCTTGTTCCAGGGTCCAAGCCTGAGTTAAGACTCAGGTTCTGGGTCCATGTCCAGTTTCTGGCTCGGATTTCAAGCCCAGGCTCCTAGTTCCCAGTACCATGTCCTGGTTCCACTATCCTAGTCAAGTCCTAGCCCACGCCCGGAATCCTTGTCTCGTCCAGGGCCGGTGTCATGCCCAGCATCACTTCTTCCCCACTTTCCTTGCTTCTTTCTCACGCCTAGTCCTGTTCCTGGTAGTTTGGTGTCTGTGTCTTGCATTTGGGTCCACTCCCAATGCCCCCTTATGACAGCTGGATTAATGTGAAACAATACAGAATAAGCTTCAATACAGAATAAGAATCAGCATGGCTTTGTGCATGGTAGGTCATGTTTAGCCAATCTATTAGAGTTTTTCGAGGAAGTTACCAGGAAAGTGGATGAAGAGAAGGCAGTGGATGTTGTATACATGGACTTCACTAAGGCCTTTGACAAGGTCTCTCATGGGAGGATAGTTAGGAAGATTCATTTGCTAGGTATACATGGAGAGGAAGCAAATTGGATTAGACATTGACTCAATGGAAGAAGCCAGAGAGTGGTAGTGGAGGATTGCTACGCTGAGTGGAAGCCTGTGACTAGTGGTGTGCCACAGGGACCAGTGCTGGGTCCATTGTTATTTGTCATCTATATCAATGATCTGAATGATAATGTGGCAAATTGGATCAGCAAATTTGCTGATGATACAAAGATTGGAGGTGTAGTGGACAGTGAGGAAGGTTTTCAAAGCTTGCAGAGGGATTTGGACCAGTTGAAGGAATGAGCAGAAAAATGGTAGATGCAGTTTAATGCGGACAAGTGTGAGGTATTGCACTTCAGAAGGTAGAACATACAAGGTAAATGGTAGAACACTGAGGAGTGCAGTAGAATAGGGGGATCTGGGAGTACAGATACATAATTTCCTAAAAGTGGTGTCACAAGTAGATAGGGTTATAAAGAGAGCTTTTGGTACATTGGCCTTTATAAATCAAAGTATTGAGTATGAGAGTTGCATGAAAATGTAATGGTGAGGTTGTATAAGACATTGGTAGGACCAAATTTGGAGTATTGTGTGCAGTTTTGGTCACCTAACTGCAGGAAGGATATTAATAAGATTGAAAGAGTGCAGAGAAGGTTTACAAGGATGTTGCCGGGACTTGAGAAACTGAGTTACAAAGAAAGGTTGAATAGGGACGTTATTCCCTGGAGAGTAGGAGAATAAGGGGTGATTTGATAGAGGTGTATAAAATTATGATGGGTATAGACAGAGTGAATGCAAGCAGGCTTTTTCCACTGAGGCCAAGGGAGAAAAAAAAACAGAGGTCATGGGTTAAGGGTGAAGGGGAAAAGGTTAAAGGGAATATTGGGGGTCTTCTTCATGCAGAGAGTGGTGGGAGTATGGAATGAGCTGCCAGATGTAGTGGTGAATGTGGGCTCACTTTTGACATTTAAGAAAAACTTGGACAGGTACATGGATGAGAGGGGTTTGGAGGGATATGGCCCAGGTGCAGGTTAATGGGACTAGGCAGAAAAATGGTTTGGCATAGCCAACAAGGGCCAAAAGGCTTGTTTTGTGCTGTAATGTTCTATGGTTCTATGGTAAGCTGTAAAGACTATCAAAAAAGTCCAGTGCAGGTAAAAGATAAAGTGCAAGATCATAATAAAGCTCAAAGTAAATTTATCATCAAGTCACCATATAAACCCTGAGATTCATTTCCTTGCAGGCATACTCAATAACTCCATAATAGAGTAATAGAATCAACAAAAGACCACACCATCCTGGGCATGTAACCAAAGTCAACAAACTGCAAATACAAAAAGGCAGAAATAATAATAATAAACAGGCAATAAATAAGGTAGATTATGAGCCCAAGAGTCTGTTTTATTGCACAAGAGGTCAATTCAAGCATCTGATAACAGTGTGGTTGAAACTTGAATCTGCAGGTACATAATTTCAGGCTTTTGTATCTTTTGATGGGAGAGGGGAGGATAGAGAATGTCCCATGTGGGTTCAGTCTTTACGGGCTGCTTTACTAAGGCATCAAGAAGTATGGACAGAGTACATAGAGCGAAGGCTGGATCCTGTGATGTACTGAGCTTGTCATATCATTCAATGCTCACTCTCCAAGGAAATTATTCTTACTTTTAGTTGCCAGCCATCTAAATTACTTCAGAAGTAACAAACAACCAGTTGAAGAATCTCAGCTTTAGAGCAGAATCAATGGGAGGAGTTGAATAGTGGAGGTTTAGGGTCGAAGCCCTGGGTTTTGGCCTGAAATCTTGATGATTTATTTTCTCCCACAGTTGCTTCTCAGCCCAATGGAAGCTTATTGAAGATTGCGGATTGCTTATTGCTCCAGATTCCAGCATCAGCAGACCCTTGCATCTCCTTTAGAAAGAGTTGCCTGAACTTAGAATGCTGAACATTTGGATCCTCATACCTAATTAGGCATTTAGTGAAATGGACTAGATCCTGTACAGTTAGTAGTGCAATAGTAGCGCTATTACTTGAGTCAGGTAAGAAGTTCCCCAAAGGAGTTGTCTATTGAAGGATTCTCAGGTAGCTGTAGCTGTAGAGCTGTATATGTTAGGGTCGAGCACCCTGTGTGTGACTTCATTTAATATGGGGATATTGAAGCATGGGCAGCCACCACACTGTCCTTGACAGATCTGAATTAGGGTCCCGTGGAATGGAGTACAAGATGACTGAGGACCCATCCCTAGGTGTAGCCCACTTCAGCCTTCTCTGCTGTTGTGATGTCTCACATCTTCCTTCTACTCCACCGTCGAGGTGTTTGCTGGATTGCTCTTCATCTGGAGCCTTCCCCTTGACCTTATAACTATGGGTGACCCCACCAAAAGCTAAAGACCAGATGGCATTGCTCTAGGGATCTCAAGAACTCACACCCCTCTCCACCACAGGATGACAATTAGTAGATTTCAGACAGCTAAAGCTTAGGCTCCATCCTAGAATGCCCTGACAGCTTTTGAGAGTTCATCAGTACACCCTGGTCCGGTATGGGTTTACATAGATAAATCATTGTGAATTTACTTTAGGAAAGTCACAGTTAACAAACTTGAAAGGAATTTTTATTTTTGATGAAGGTCTATATGAGCAATGCATTACATGATATTAAAAGGGATCTCCAAAGACACAGGAAACTTAGGAGAAGATCAAAGGATCAACAGAGTTTATGTTTCTGATTGTCAGAAATGTTTAATCAGACAGCTTAAAATTATTTAAAACATTAAATTGAACAAGGGTGCTTTCTCCCAGGGTCATTGTATTGATTCAGATGTATGAAGTTGGAATGAACAATTCTCTATGTCAAAATCATACTATTGGCAATCTCAAGTATATCTTGCAACTTGACCTTCTACCATGTGTGCTTGAGATAGGCAATGGTCAGTGTTTAATGGATGCAGAGATACCCTATTCATTCAGATGTCCCTATACCTGGACCTTTAACTTACAGAATCAGAAGCAGTTTTAATATCACTGGCCTATGTCATCAGATTTGTTGTTTTGTGGTAGCTGTACATTGCAATACATTGTAATGAATACTATAAATTACAATAAATGTATATTCATGTATATAAAAAATTAAATAAAATAAGTAGAGCATACAGAGAGGAAAAATACTGAGGTAGTATTCATGTGTTCAATGTCCATTCAGAAATCTGATGGCAGAGGGGAAGAAGCTGTTCCTGAAGCATTCAGTGTATGTGTCTTCAAGCTCCTGTACCTGCTCTTTGATGGTAGCAATGAGAAGAGGGCAGATCCTGGGTAATAGGCATCTTTAATAATGGATGCCATGTTTTTGAGGCATCACCATTTGAATGTGTCCTGGATGCTGGTGAGGCTAGTGACCATAATGGAGCAAGCAGAGTTTACAACTTCCTGCAGCTTTTTTTGATCCTGTGCAGTAGCTCCTCCATTCTACGAATGTAGCAATTGATTATATAAACCGACAGGTTAGAGATACTCTGAATGATGAATATTCGACAGCCAACAGCTGATACAGTGTTGAAAAAGTAAAAGTATTCAGCCCACACAACTATTTTCACATTTTACTGACTTGTTTTCTAAATTTTAAATATATTGGTGTAAGAATTTTGAGCTAATTTACAAATCATTCTGCATCACGTCAAATAAAAAAAATTCTAAACCTGTCAACAATTTACTAAAAATTAAAAACCAAAATTGTGAAGCTGAGAAAGCATTCATCCTTTGTGTTTACTATGCTAACTTTCCTCGGGTGCAATATATTACCTTATCAACTCAGCCAACGTGTTGATGTAGAAAATTGGAGGATCACATTTTTTCAATGAATTCATAAGAATAATTACCCCTTCTCTCTGTAAGTTATGATGGATTATCAAGAAACCAAACCAAAATAATGATAAAAGAACGTTCAAGACAAGTCAGGGAACTGATAGCACGTATTTATGGAAGGGTACAGGAACATCTCTAAAGGAATTAACATACAATGGAGCTCAGTGTATTTTATCGTGAAAAAGTAGAAAAAGTATAAAACCACAGCCACACTGCCTATGTTAAGCTGCACCTCTAAACTTAAGTTGCTAGAGAAGAATGGCACTTGTAAGAGAGGCTACTGTGATGACAACAGTTACTCTGCGAGACCTGCAGAAGTCAATGGCTGCAACTGGAGATGGAATTCATGGTTCCACAAGTCCTTGTACAAAAAGGGTATTTATGGAAGACTGGCAAGGAAGAAGCCTTGGCTTCAGGGTCTGGAAATCTGGTCAGGACTGATGGGAAGATGGATGCTGCTGAATACAGAGAGATCCTGGATAAAAAACCTGCTAGCCTCTCCCAGAAAGCTTAAAGAGAGAAGAAAGTTTGCCTTTCAGCAGGTCACCAGCCCAAAGCACACTGCCAGAACAACCACTGAGCAGCAACAAGTGAAGAAATTGATGTCCTTAATATTTTCATATTTTACTATTCACATTTTATTATGACATAGAAGGAATCCATTTGGCCCATCATGTCTGTGTCAGCTCTCAGAGAAATCCAAACAATCCCACATACTCACTTATTTCCCTGCAACACTTTCCCTCTAACCTGTATTTCAATTCATCACCCATCCACACTAGGGGCAATGTACAGTAACTAATGAGGGCATCTTTGAGCTGTGGGAGGAAACCAGTCCTCCTGGGAAAATTTCAGGTAAGCTACAAGGAAAGCACACAAACTCCACAAGAACATAAGACATAGGAGCCCAATTAGGCCATTCAGCCCATCAAATCTACTCTGCCATTACATCATGGTTGATTTATTTTCCCTCTCGTGCCTTGACTTTGTAAGCTTTCATGTCCTTACTAATCAAGAACCTATCAACCTCCATTTTAAATATGCCCAATGGCTTGGTCATAACACCCGTTTGTGGCAATGAATTCCAAAGATTCACTGCCATCTGGCTAAAGAAATTCCTCCTCACCTCTATTCTAAATAGACATCACTCTATTCTGAGGCTGTACCCTTTGGTCCTAGACTCCCTTACTATCAGAAACATGCTCTCCACATCCACTCTTGTCTAGGCCTATCAGTATTCAATAGATTTCAATGAGATCCTCCCTCATTCTTCTGAACTCCGGTGAGTACAGGCCCAGAGCCATCAAGCATGCCTCATACTTGAATCTTTTCATTCCTGGGACCATTCCTGTGAACATCGTTCTGGACCCTCCCCAATGCCAGCATATCCTTACTTAGATAAGCATGGGATATCAGACCTATGCCCCTGTTGGAGCCATTCCAGTGTTCCTGCTATTCCAATGTTCCGTCTGTCAATGACATTAAATGCATTTTGTCTCTTCTACTGGGTGTGTTGATTTACTGTATTCTGGCTGTCATCTCAATACACTGGCTTGGAACTGAGGAAGTAGAACTGATAAGGCTATATATACAACTTGAAATCCATTTTATGCATAATTACCAAGCAACACAAGAAATCTATTTACATCAAAATCATGAAGGAAGCAAAAGAAATGACAGAAATGTTCTTCTTATGATATTAATCAATCCAAAATGCAATTGCCAGCCTTTTTATGAACTTCAGTTTGTACAAACCACGTTCCCAGTGATTCTGCACTTGGAATATTTTGGTTATGTTGTTGTAAGAAAGGCACTGTTAAGCTTTTGGTATTGGTTTATTTTTGCCACATGTACCAAAATACAGTGAAAACTCATCCTGCCTACTGTACATACAGATCAAATCATTACATAGAGGTAGAACAAATACAACGTAAAAGCCAGAGAGAAAGTGCAGGGCACATAAATAATAAAATGTGAGATCATAACAAGTAGGTTATGAGGTAAAGAGTTCATCTTATCATACAAGAGTCCGATAACAGTGGGAGAAAAACTACTCTTAAGCCTGGAGGCATGTGCTTTCTTCTGTCCAATGGGAAAAGAGAATGTTTGTGATGGGTGGTGCCTTTGACCATGTTGGCTGCTTTACTGAGATGGCGAAAATTCATAGAGAGGAGGCTAGTTTCTGTCATTTATGATGTTGTTGCCAAGACTCAGGGAAAGATTAGACAAGCCAGGACTTTGGATTCTGAAGAATTGATGGTGACTTCATGAAGGTGTATAAAATCACGAGAGATATGGATAAAGTGTTGATACTCAGTCTTTTCTTCCTAGATTTGTTGTGACCTGTAAGCCAACTCCATCACACAGAATGAGATGCCAGCGGAGGTGACTGGAATACATTCCATGCAAGGCCATACAGAACAGTGCCAGAATTAAACACAAATTCTGGAATGCCTGAGCTGAGCTAACCACAACACTATCTGTGAGCACAAGTAAATTGATATCTCTTCTAAATGTAAAACAAGAGAAAATCTGCAGATATGGAAATCCAATCAATACATAAATTGCTGGAGGAACTCAGCAGGTCATGCAGCAGCATCTATGGGTCACGAACCTTCAGCAGGACTGAGAAGAAAAGATTAGTACATTTAAACGGTGAGGGGAAAGGGAGGGGTGAGGTGAAATAAAGAGCTGGGAAGTTGATTGATGAGAGATATAGGGTTGCTGAAGGGGGAATCTGATGGGAGAGGACATTAGGCCATGGAAGAAAGAAAAGGGGGAGGAGCAGCAGAGGGAGGCAATGGGCAGGCAAGGAGATAAAGTGAGAGGGGAAAAGAGGAGGGGGAATGGTGAAGGGGGGGGTGGTGGCAGCATGACTGGAAGTTTGAGAAATGGATGTTCATGTCTGCAGGTTGGAGACCACCCAGATAGAATATATGTATATGTAAATATATGGAATATAAGGTGTCTTTTAAATGTGTTACTTCTCATACTGCACTGTGCTGGACAGTCAGACTACACTTGAACTCAGATCACTGGAGAAGATTGAAGATCCAGATTCAAGATTGAAGATCCAGATTGAAGATTGTTTATTGTCATTCTTCAGTACATGAGTGTAAAGGACTGATTGCATGTATGTACATTAATGCACTAGGTACATGAATATTCAAACATAAGGTGACTAAAATGAAATAAGGCACATAGTAACTCTTGGCAAGAGGAACTCTTCTAAGTAGCAGAATGGCACCTAAAAACCCAGGAGGACAGAAACTCAATGTGTCAATGGACATGGAGCATAAGTGTAAAGTGGCATGGAGCATAAGTATAAAGTGGCAATGCATGGGGGATGAAGAGTGCTGAGGGGCTGTTGTGGATATTGTGTTGCTAGGGGTAGTGGGGTGGGTTAATGGGTAGAGCTGTCAATCAGGCTTGGAGGAAGTAACTGGTTTTGAGTCTGGTGGTCCTGATCCGAGGTCTACAGTTTTAGCTTCAGAAGTGGGAGTCTCTCACTTAGCCACAACTGTTGTCTAAAGTCAAATCATGCCTCTCACCTGTAAAACAATCGAATAGGCATTTATAACATTGGGGAAGCAATAGTGAAGAGACAAAATGAATAAGTAAGGCTGAGGTTCTCTGTTCCAAGTGGTGAACTTAAGTGATGATATTACTAAGCCTTCTGAGTGGGGTGACCACAAGCAATAAATCAACACTTTTTTTCTAATCCAGAACTACTTGTGCATGAAGTGCAAAATTTAGGAGGATTAAGAAATCAAAAGCTAATATGGTGCCAAGCTACCAATAAGCTATGCAATTAAATCTTCAAGAAGCAAAGCACAAAGAGTTGCAGTTGTTACATCTACTAAATAAATTACGGCTTAAGTCCACTCCGCTGGAGCTGATTGATCTCACTCAAGCCACTGAAATGATTTTTACAGGGTCTCAGCATTCGTAGGGTCAGAGTAGATGGACCATGTTGTGACGTGCTTCTCAGATGAGCAGCCTGTAAATATTGCACAATAAATGAAAAATTGCTTTTTAACATCAAGAGGCAGCATACTCAAGAGAATTACTTTGATTGAATTTCTGAGAATTTTGTGACTTATATCAAAATGTTTTAATTAAAATCAGGATCAGATTGTAATATCTGAAGCTGCAGCAAGCAACTGTCAAAACACACAATGTGAATATCAGGCTTTCATGTTCACTAAATATTTGATTAAAATAAGAACATTTTGCATTTATATAGACACAAGAATCTGCAGATGCTGTAATATTGGAGCGACAAGCAAATTGCTGGGGGTGCTCTATGGGTTGAGCAGCAACTGTGGGGGGGGATTACTATTGATTACTATTGAGTCAACAACAAGTTTTATCAATTCCTTTCCTTCCTAGATGCTGCTCGACCAACTGAGTCCTCCAGTATATTGTTTATTGCATTTATGTAGTGTTACGCCCATGGCCCCCTCCTTTTTGAGAATCGCAGGATCGCTATTGATTCGGGTCAGGAGACCCAGGAAATGAGAGAGAGACACGCAGATTCCTCAATGTTTGGAATGTGTCCTGGGCCTCCGCGAGACAAAGCCACTGTTAACGGCCATTATCTCTTGGAGACGGAATTGTGTATTGAATACTGTACGATTCATCGAAGCCCGCAGGCAATGAACCGAGGTGGGGTTGGTGGAGGGATTGCATCATCCCAACCTGATTGACATCTGAGACCCTGTGAGTCAGGATAAAAGAGGGTCTGGGGAACAGCCCCTTGAGACGCACCAGAAGAAACGCTAGAACTCCTATAACAGTGTAATAGCGAAAGCCGGTGGAAAAGCCCACGTGCGTCCTTTTCCATTTGCCTCGGAATTGGTGGGTCTTTACTATGGAAGCACGGCTTTAGCTAACAACAAAGGGGAAATCAGCCCCCAACGACTCGCGAAGGATTGACATCATAAAAGGAATGGGCAAGTTAAACATCCGTCTTTTTCTCCAGCCCAAAAGCTGCAGCTTGAATGAACTTGAGTGACTTTTATATTTCCAATGGACAATACATTATCCCCTAGACAATGATAGAGCTATTTCTTACTGATTATTATTATACCCGCGCTTTTAGATTTAGTGTTGACGATGTATATTATCTGTATGTTTGCATTGATATTATTTTTGTGTATTTTTATCAATAAGTACTTTTAAAAATAGTACCATCAGACTTCAATGGACCTCTCTATCTTTGCTGGTAAGTGACCCAGTTACGGGGTACGTAACAGTAGCATGACTCGTACCGTATTTCCATGACATAGAAAGCCGTAATTTGGCTCATCTGATCTATGTTGCTGTCACAGTAGCGTAGCAGTTAGTGTGGCACTATTACTGCTTGGGGTGTCGGAGTTCAGCATCCAATTCTGACATCATCTGTGGAATGCATGGGTTTCCTCCAAAGTCCAAAGACGTACAGGGCAGTAGATTAATTGGTCATTGTAAATCGACCTGTGATTAGGTTAGGGTTAAACTGGGAGTTGCAGGACAGCGCAGCTCAGAGGGCCCAAAGGGCCTATTCCATGCTGTATTTCAATTAACAATAGAACCATTACCCCACCTATTTCCATATAACATATTCTTGCTGACGGATATTAACCACCTTTGACTCTCTTTCTACTACCACCCACTTACAAAACACTTCCCATAGCAAGCTGTGATACATCTGGATAAAATGCATTTGATGGTGCGTTGATAAAATTTGCTGAAGATAAACAGGGACTTGTCAAATTTCTTTGGCCTCCTGTACAGTTGCTGGTGAACTTTCTTGAACATCAAGTGTTTGTACTTGGACAGGCTATTGGTGATGTTCATTCCTAGTACTTTGAAGCTCTCAACACCTCTTACCTTAGCACCATTGATATAAAGATATGCAAGGTTGTGGCCATGATAGAGCTGGATGAATCTACAATCTTCTGCAGCCTCTTTTGATCCTGTGAATTGGAGCCTCCATACAAGGCAATTATGCAACCAGATAGAATGAAGAATCAAAATTAGGACTGTTATCATTGAGATATGATGTGAAATTTCTGCTTTGTGACAGCAATATTGTACAATGCATAAAAAAGATTACAATGAGAAATACAAAAATGAATAAGTAATACAGAAAGAGAACAATATATGCATTGAGTAGTATTCATAGGTTCATGGACAGTACAGAAATCTGGTGGAGATGTAATTGGTCCTGAACTATTCAGTGTGTGTCTTCAGGCTCCTCTACCTCTTCCCTGGTGGTAGTAATGAGAAGAGGGTATGTCCTGGTTAGTGAGGCCCTTAATATTGGATGCTGTCTTCTGAGGGCATTGCCATTTGAAAGTGAACTCGATGGTTGAGAGGTTAGTGCCCCTATCGGAGCTGGCTGAGTTTACCTTCAGCTTTTTCTGATCCTTTGCCTTGGTCCCTCCATACCATGCAACCAATCAAAATGTCCTCCATGGTATATCTGTGTAATTTACCAGAGTCTCTGGAGATGTTCATACCTCATCTAATCAAACTCCCAATAAAGTAGAGAGGTGGTGTGTGCTTTCTTGATGATTGCCTCAAAATGCTGGGCCTGGGATAGATCCTCTGAGAAGTTGACACCTAGGAACTTGAAGCTGCTCCCCATTTCCACCACTGACTCCAAAATAAGGACTGGCATGTGTTCTTCTTACTTCCCCTTCTTAAGATCCACAATCAATTCCTCTGTCTTGCTGACACTGAGTGTAAGGTTATTTTTGTGACACCACCGAACCAGACAATTTATCTCACACCTATACACCTCCTTGCCACCATCTGAGATTCTACCAGCAACAGTAATGTCTTTTAAATCTTGTTATTAATTTTAAACAAACATAAATGAAATATGAATACAGAGAGTTTGAAAGTACATAATAGGTTAAGTATACATTCATATAGATTATTCATATGATAATCCATATATAATAACCTCCCAAACTCATAGTAATTATGAAAAAAAGGAGTAAATAATAAGAAAAAAAAATCCCCAAAAAATAAGAAAAGAAAAATAAAACCTAACCAACATGGGCCTTCGCATTATGTCAAATATACACAGTAGCGTCAATAACTCTGTACCTCCATCCAAATAATTAAGGATAATAGAAGAAGGGTTTAGGAAAAGTCAGTTTAACTGATATGAAAATGTTGGATAAATGGTCTCCAAGTTTCTTCAAATTTAACTGAAGGATCAAAGACAACACTTCTAATTTTTTCTAAGCTCAAACAAGAGATAGTTTGAGAAAGCCACTGAAATATAGTTGGAGGATTAATTTCTTTCCAGGTCAATAGGATAGATCTTCTAGCCATTAATGTAACAAATGCAATCATCCGCCAAACTGAGGGGGATAAACAACTATTATCCACCATTGGTAAACCGAAAATTGCAGTAATAGGATACGGTTGCAATTTGATATTCAGAACTGTTGAAATAAAAGCAACAGTAATGTCATCAACAAGTTTATAGATCCATTTGATCTCAACAGTGGACTTCTCACCACCCTCATGCCTTCCTAGTTGAAAGGCACTTGAAGCAGGCCAGATTGAAGACATATCTGACAAACTAGCACCAACATGTCACCTGTGCCAACACACTTGATCACTTACACCACCATCAGGGATGAACAATTACTTTCTTCCATTCCACTTCTGTGGGTGTTAGAGTCTGTGTGGGATCTGCAGGCTTTTTCTCAGAACGGATGAACCCATGATAATCCTCCCATAATCTACTGTATACTGAGAGCTTGTGGTGTGTAACTACTGCAGGGGAGGAAGCAATAAAAATCCAGCAAGTAAAAGTGACAAGAATTGAATGAGGACAGTTACTTCCATGGATTGTATGGCTGGAGAAGTTAATGAAAGGATTTATCAAAGAACATTAGTTTTAAATTTCTTTTTAGAAACACAGAATTCCTACAGCACAATACAGGCCCTTTGGCTCACAATGCTGTGCCAAACATGTACATACTTTAAAAATTACCTAGGGTTACCCATAAGCCCTCTATTTTTTCTAAGCTCAATGTACCTATCCAGGAGGCTCTTAAAAAACCCTATCGTATCCACATCCACCACCATTGCCAGCAGCCCATTCCATGCAGTCACTACTCTCTGCATAAAAAAACCTACCCCTGACATCTCCCTCTCCATTTTAATGGCATTTTATTTTAAGCATATGGAACTGATTATAGGAATCAGAGTAGGTTTTTGTCATGCAGCCCTTGCTTAGAAATATCTTTAGTTTTGCTCCCTTTTTTAAATGGTCCCAGAATTTTTTTCATCTTTATTAAAACCTTAGACCATAGGAACAGAATTAGTCCACTTGGGCCATTAATTCAGCTTTGCCATTCAGCCATGGTGGGTTCTCTTTAACCCATTCTCCCAACTTCTTGTCATAACCTGTAACCGCCTTATCAATAGAAAACTATCAATTTCTGAGTAAAATACACCCAATGATTTGGTCTCTGTACCACTCCGTGGCAATGAATTCCAGAAAAATACCATCCAATGGCAGAAAATGTTACTCCTCAGCTCAGGCTTAAGATGTCCCTTTCCTCTGAGACTGTACCTTTGATTCCTAGACTTCTGTACTAACCAAGACATCCTCTCTGCATCCATTCTATCCAGGTCTTTCTGTTTATTAACTGGTTGACACTGTCACTTAGTACTATTCCTGTCAATTCTTATATTCCATTAAAATTCAATCTCTTGGGCAACTCAAGTGAAACTGCAGATGTTGGAAATAAATAAAAACACAAAATGCTGGCAGAACTCTGCAGGCCAGACAGCATCTATGGGAGGAGGTAGTGATGACGTTTCGGGCCGAAACCCTTCATCAGGCTTGAAGTAACACGGGATGGTCGAGGAGGGATAAGAAGTGGGGGGAGGGATGAAGTAGAGAGCTGGGAAGTGATAGGCTGAAGGGAAATGGGCTAGGGGGAAGGTGGAGAATTATGGGAAATAAAAGAGGAAGAAAGGTAGGGCTGGGTGGAGATTATAGTGAGGGGGGGGGGGAAGAGAGAGAAAGAGAACCAGACTAAAATTATAGATAGGGATGGGGTAAGGGGGGGGGGGCAGGGGTATCAACGGAGGTCTGTGAGTTGGATGTTCATGCCGGCAGGTAGGAGGCTACCTAGGCGGGAGATAAGATATTGCTCCATCGACCTGTGTGTGGCCACATCTTGACGGTAGAGGAGACCATGGACAGACATGTTGGAGTGGGAGTGGTCTGTGGAATTGAAGTGTGTGGCTACAGGGAGATCCCGCCACTGCTGGAGGATTGAGCGCCAGTGTTCGGCGAAACGGTCTCCCAGTCTGCGGCGGGTCTCCCCAGTGTATAAATAGCCACATTGGGAGCACCGGCTACAGTATATCACCCCAGTTGACTCACAGGTGAAGTGGTGCCTCACCTGAAAGGACTGTCTGGGGCCTAGGATGGTGGTGAGGGAAGAAGTGTGGGGGCAGGTGTAGCATTTCTTCCGTTTGCAGGTATAAGTGCCTGGAGGGAGGTCGGTGGGGAGGGATGGCGGGGATGAATGGACAAGGGAGTCACGTAGGAAGCGATCCCTGTGGAAAGCCAAGAGTAGGGGGGAGGGGAAGATGTGTCTTCCCTCACCACCATCCCAGGCCCCAGACAGTCCTTTCAGGTGAGGCACCACTTCACCTGCGAGTCAGCTGGGGTGATATACTGTATCTGGTGCTCCCGATGTGGCCATTTATACATTGGGGAGACCCGCCGCAGACTGGGAGACCGTTTCGCCAAACACCAACGCTCAGTCCTCCAGCAGTGGTGGGATCTCCCTGTGGCCACACACTTCAATTCCACAGACCACTCCCACTCCAATATGTCTGTCCATGGCCTCCTCTATCATCAAGATGAGGCCACACGCAGGTTGATTGAGCAATACCTTATCTCCCGCCTATGTAGCCTCCTACCTGCAGGCATGAACATTCAACTCACAGACCTCCATTGATACCCCTGCCTATCCCTATCTATAATTTTAGTCTGGTTCTCTTTCTCTCTCTTTATCCCCTCTCACTATAATCTCCCCCCAGCCCTACCTTTCTTTCTCTTTTATTTCCCATAATTCTCCACCTTCCCCCAGCCCATTTCCCTTCAGCTTATCACTTCCCAGCTCTCTACGTCATCCCTCCCCCCACTTCTTATCCCTCCTCGACCATCCCATGTTACTTCACTCCTGATGAAGGGTTTCGGCCTGAAACATCGTCACTACCTCCTCCCATAGATGCTGTCTGGCCTGCTGAGTTCTGCCAGCATTGTGTTTTTTTATTAAATTCAATCTCTTCCTGTTTTTTTTTACATGTTTTACTCTATTGTTTACAGGTTTGGATTTAAAAATTTTCGCTCAGGGTAAACAAGATAAACTATCTAATATGGCAACTCCCCTTGACATTTTGAACATAAGGAGATCATACCTTCACCCTTCCATATTTGACTATAAAATGATTAAGAAGAAAATCTGATGTATATATTGCACTTTATATCCTGGAGCCTTTAAAAATACATGTAAACCAAACAACGTAGATGTTGCAGTCAGTGATTCTCTGCTTTTTCACTGGGTGTTACTGATAGGAATCTTTTTTTGAAATCACTGAATTGACAAGAATGTTGAAGTTCTCTACAAAGCCTCAGCATTGATAATGACATATATGTTGTCTTGTTCAATGGAGCACAATGGAATCAGTGTTAAATAAAGTCTCTGGCTCTAAAAGTAGTTTTATATTTATAGAACACAGCATTCTATGCAAAATAAATCATGCATTTACAATTTCAAGAAACCTGCTCACTCTTCATGCTTTTACTCTCTCTCTCTCTCTCTCCTCCTGATCTCTCCAGTTACTCCTGCACGTCACCCTTTAGAACCCCATAAACTTGCTTATTTCTCCCGTCTTTCATCCACTTCATCTGCGCATTACCCAGACACTCCTCCCACTGGGTCCTTTCCCCATATTGTTCCCGCCTGTCCACCAGATACCCCTTATTTGGTTCCATGATCCACCATACTTTGCTGCCTCAGCCTATCATCTTGTAGTCACTGCCCCTAATTTCCACCCATCCCTTCTCCATTATTACCCCTCCTTACATGAATCTGGTTATTGCCTTCCTGACCTTACTCCAACCCTTCCCTTCGCCACTTTATACTGGCTCTTTCACGCCTATCTACCACCACTACCATCAGGGATGAGGCAAAGGACTCTGAAGACCCACATTCAAAGTTTAGAAACAGCTTCTTCCCTTCTGCCATCAGATTTCTGAATCGTTTATGATCCCATGAACACTATCCCACTACCTCGCTGATCTTAGTTCACAATATTAATTGTGTTTTGTTATTTATAGCAATGTTTTTGTCTTGCATTGCATTACTACCACAAAACAACAGTAAAGGGTCTTGATCTGCAACATCGACAGCCTCCTTTCCTCCTCAGATGCTGCCAAACCCATTGAGCTCCTCCAGCATTTTTTTTTGCTGATCATGTTCTTAAACATCTGTGACAGAAATTTTCTTTCCCAACACTTAAGCTTCTCTGTTAGTCCCACTAAACTTCTCAGTTTTTATTGCGCTCACAATTAAATTATAAGAAAAGAAAGATAAACAACTTTGGGCACCACAGTAGGGTAGCAGTTAGTGTGACACTGCTGCAGCTCGGGGAGTCCGAGTGCAGAACTCTGTTCTATCGTGGTCTGTAAGGAGTTTGTGTCAGTGTGCACTCCCCCTGGAATGTGTGGCTTTTCTCCAGGTGCTCCATTTTCCTCCAACACTCCAAAAAGATACCGGTTATGAGGTCATTGTAAATTGTCCTGTGATTCGTGTTCAACAGGGATTTCTGAGATGGCTTGGTTTGAAGGGTCTACTCCACTCTGTATCTCTAATAAAAATAAATATATTGATTAACTTTTTAACCTTGTTGTTTGCTAGTACAGGTGTTTCCCCCCCCCCCTTTACAAAGGTAGAGTGTTCCTATGAAACCTTTCTTAAGCCAAAATGGCGTAAAGCAAAGAACCATGTATTCATATGGGAAATATTTTCGTAGAAGTGAAAACCCTCTTTGTAATGTGAAAACAGGTTACTAATGTAGGTCTTTTGTAAAAGCAAATTGGTGTAAAGCGAACATTCGTAAAGCAGGGGACACCAGGGTAGATTTTTTTTGGTATTATCAACATATCATTGCCATCACTGTTGCTGGATAACCAATATGCAATTATTGGTAAATTCAAGGGATTCTGCAGATACTGAAAATCTAGAGCAATACACACAAAATGTTGGAGGAACTCAGCAGGTCAGGTAGCATCCAGGGAGAGGAATAAAGGAAGACTGATATTTCAGGTTGAGAACCTTCATCACTCTTGAATGTTTCTCTTGCGATCGCAAGACCCTGTTAGACGTTGATAATGTAAGATATTGCAGGCCCGCTTCCCTTGTTTGGTGGCGTGACAGAAGGCCGGGATGGGTGGGGGTGGGGCTACATGGCCTCAGTTGTAACAAGGACTAGGCCTCAAACTGCAGGCTTTCCTGCTGCTGCGGTCCAGGAGATGAGACATTGACAAGAACTTCACTGCAAAACCTCATCATTCAGAATGATTGCTACATTGTCTTGTTCAATGAAGTATAACTGAGATTTTAAAATCACAAATATAGTTGGCTGTTTTACTAAGGCAGTGAGAAGTTTCAGCAGATTCCATTGATATGAGCTGGTTCCCGTGATCATCTGATCAAGAGTGTTGGACCTTCGTCCCATTCCCTATGTCCAACATTCCCGCAACTTATTCCCTCTCACCTCCCCTTCAATTTTCTACTTGCTTTACAGTAGCCAATTGAACAAAAGCCTTATTTTTTCAATCTAGGAGAAACCTGGAGCACACTGGGGAATCCAGTCAGTTACAGGAAGAACATGCAAACTCAATGCTGACAGTACTGAAGCACAGGATAGAATTCAGGTCACTAAAGTTGTGAGGAAACTGCTAAGTGCATTTCATTCTGTGCTGAGGTTACTACGAACCTTGTGTCTTATCCAATTACTGATGTAGAAAAGAAATTATTAGAATATGCAGCAATTGCGGTATTACAATGCTTTTTAACATCATTACCATATGTGTGAATGAATGGATTTTATTATACATTTGGAAAATTAGCTTACAATAATACATGAAAAGCAGTTAACTAAAGCATTGGGAGTGCTTTAGAATTCAGAAAAGATGGATCAAAAAATTAAAATAAAGAGAAAGTTGAGTGTAAAACAATTAGAAAGATAAAGCAATCTCAAAGAGATTCTGTCAGTATGTGAAAAACAAAAAGACATGTCCTTTTCGTAAAAATGGCTGGAGAATTTATAATAAAGAATTTGTAAATGGTCAAGAGGAATTAAACAAATAATATTAATTGAAAAATGCACATAAAGTAACTCAGAAATATTGGAGGAACAAGGGTCCAATGCAAATTGTAAGGTAAAAGAAATTAGCATGATAAAGAAATATTATTGGAGATAGTAATTAGCTAAGGACCCATCTCCCGAGTTTTAAAAGAGGTGGCAATAAAAATAATGGCTTTTTTGGTTATCATCTTCCAAAATTTAATGGATTCTGGAAGGAACAATAGAAGGAAGCAAGTCTGATGGTGTTGTTGAAAAAGAGCAAGTGTAAAACAAATAACAACCAACTTGGTAGCCTGACCCACATAGACTGGACAATGGTAGAATCTTTCATAAAAATCTATAATTAAACAGTTAGAATGGGTTTCTGAAATGCAAACATACAAAACTGTAGATGTTAAACTATTGAGCTAAAACAAACTGTTGAGGAATTGAGTGGGTCAGGAAACATTAATGGAGGGAACTGGAGAGTCAAGGCTACAGGCTGAGAAATGAAGGATCTCAACTTGAAATGTCAACCGTTCATTTCCCTCCACAGATGCCACCTGGCCTACTGAATGGGGAAAGCATGTGAGGATTAGAAAAACCAGTGGATGTAGTCGTAGTCACAGTCACACAGATCCTTCTGCCCAACTGAACCGAGCTGAGCAAAGTTTCCATCTAAGCTAATGCCAATTCCCTGTGTTTGGCCCATATCTTTCTAAACCTATCCTACCCATGTACCTGTCTAAATACCTTTTAAATGTTGTTAATGTACGTGCTTCAACCACTTCTCCTGGCAGTTTATTGCATACACTGACCACTTACTGCATGAAAATGTTGCCAACTACACGCCCACCCCCATTCCTATTAAATTTCTCCCTTCTCACCAAATCTCTATGGCCGCTCATTCTTGATTGCCTAGCATTGCAAAGTGTATTTGTTATTTTTCAGATGGGTTTCAAAAAGGTCTCCCAAAGATGGTTGTTCAAATTCAAGTTCATTGTCATCTGACTGTACATCTACAACCATGGGAAACAATGTTCCTAGGGACAACAGTGCATCCACAAAACATCACACACAGCACAAAAAATTACCATAAGGTAATAAAATATAATTCAAAATGCTTTCAGCACACACAGACAGTCCAGTATAGAGTAAACAGCTTGCTGTCCAAATGATGAGACCTTGGAATGGCAGGGTATTCACTAGTCTCATAGCCTGAGGAAAGATGCTACCTAGTCTGGTAGTCCTAGTCCCGATGATATTGAGTCAATGGCATTACGGGATGGGTGGTGGGGATCCTCCATAATGCTTTAGGCCCTTTGTCTGCAATGCTCCCGGTAAATGTCACAAATGGGACAGGGGAGGGGTGAGGAGGAGGAGACACCGGCCATCCTCTCAGTAGCTTTAAATATCCTCTGTAGGATCCTGTGACATGATGCCTTGCAGCTTTTGTACCACACCCATACTGCAAACAGATAACCACTCAATGGTGCTCTGCATGCGTCAGCCTCCTCAGAAAATGTAGATGCTGCTGTATCTTCTTGTCTAGAGGAAGTGTTATGAGTCCAGGTTAGATCTTCTGTTATTGTACATCACGGAACTTTGGGCTCTTCACTCTCTTCACAGTGGAGCCATTGACGAGCAATGCAGAATGGTCAACCAGCACCTTCACTTTTGCATCATCTACGCTGAGACTCAGGTGGTTGTTCTGACACTGTTTGACAAACCTTTTGACCTTCTCTCTCTCTGCTGACTGATCATTGGTGCTGATGAGGCCAACCACTGTAATGTCATCAGTGAACTTCATGATGCGGTTTGAGTTGAATATGGCAGTGCATTCTGAGTCAGCAGCATGAACAATGGTCTGGACACAGCCCTGGGGGGCACCAGTGTGCAGTGTGATAGAGCTTGAGATGTTACTGCCAGCTCAGACTGGGGTCTTCCATCAAGAAGTCCAAGATCCAGTTACAGAGAGGAGTGTTGAGTCCCAATGAGCCCAGTTTACCCATGAGCCCTTGAGGGACGATTGTGTTAAACACTGAGCTGAGGTTGATGAACAACATCCTGTCATACAAGGCATTGTTTTCTCGGTGGGACAGTTCTGTCAGGGTCCAGTCCGGAAATGCATTCCGGGTTTTGATCCGGTCCGGGGGCTCTGGACTCCGGGTCCTGCAGTTGTCCCTCCCTTCACCGGTGATCTAGTTAGGACCCTCCTGGTTCAAGGAGGCACACCTGTAACTCATTGAGCTCCAGGTGTTTATAAGGGGCCTTGGGACTGGGACCAGGTGGTGGTCGTTTTGTTCTGTTTTCCGTTTCTCCGCCAGCTCCGAACTCTTCTCTGCATTCTGTGATTCTGCCCAGGCTCAGATCTATTCTTCATCATGCTTCTCTGCCCGTACCAGTACTGCCAGGCTGGTCCGCTCCCCCACCTTGCTTCCCATACGCTGGTCCCGCTTCTCTGCTCGTTTGTTTTCTCGCGTGGTTGCGCTGTCTGCTGGCCATTTCCAAATTTCCTGTCATCATGACTGTTGTGTTGGTCACCCTGGACCTATGCCTGTTCCTATCCCTTACTTCTGCCGGGCTGATTCGGCTGACCTGCCGCTGCCCGGCAGTGGTTCTGCCCCGTCCTTCTCTTCCGCCCGAACCCTGGGATAGTGCCCCACACCCGCCTAGGGGTCTGCGTCGTGCCCAGGCCTCCGGTGTTTCCGCCTAGGGGGCATCCTTACCCGGGATATATGCGGCCCACCCAAGGAGGGCTCTCCGCCAGCTTATCGAGCCTGCCTTCCTGAACCCTGAGGACCTGTCAGCCTGAACCCCGGGGACTTGTCGACCTGAACCCCGGGGACCTGTCTAACTGCCTGCCTGAACCCCGGGGACCTGTCTGCCTGAACCCCAAGGACCTGTCTAACTGTCTACCTGAACCCCGGGGACCTGTCTAACTGTCTGCCTGAACCGCGGGGACCTGTCTACCTGAAGTCGAACTTCGGGAGACCGCTCCGCTCTGCCTGCCTGAACCCTATCTACCTGAAACCCTGCTCGACCCTTTAGTGCCATGGGATTCCCATTCTGTCCTCCCCCTGGTACTTCAGTGTCTGTGTCCTGCGTTTGGGTCCATCCGGTCCCTCCTGACAAGTTCTGACTGGAGTGCCAAGGTATGGCATCATAAGAACTTTGTTTGAACAGCAGGCAAAGGGAAACAAGCAACTATATTAAATGCAATGGAGACAACGTACTAACAGGATTGAAAGTAGATTAACAGATAGAAAACAAAACATGAAGCAGGTCTTTTTCAGGTGGCCGATGTCAAGTAGAGTACCACAGGGATCCAAATGTAGTCATAAGTCAGTAGGACATAGAATCAAAAAACGCTCATTCGGGCCACTGAGTCTGCACCACCATTCCATCGCAGCTGATTTAGTATCTCTCTCAAAACTCCATTCCCACTCAAACTCCATCCCCACTCAAACTCCACCCCCTCTCAAAAACTACACCACCTCAAATTCCATTCACACTCAAACTCCATTCCCTCTCATACACTAGTCCTCTCAGACTCCAAACACTCTCAGACTCCACTCCGTCTCAGACTCCACTCCGTCTCATACAGTATTCCACCGCAAACACCATTCCACCCGAAACTCCATTCCACCTCACAAACTCGATTCCGTCCCAAACACCAATCCCTCTCAAACTCCATAACCTCCCAAACTCAATAACCTCCCAAACAATCACTCACAAACTCCATTCCCTCCCAAACTCCCTTCCCTCCCAAACTCCATTCCCTCCCAAACTCAATTCCACCGCAAACAGTATTCCCTCTCAAACACCATTCCACAACAAACTCCTTTCCCCTAAGACTCCATTCCCTCTCAGACTCCATTCCCCCTCAGACTCCATTTCGTCTCAAACAGTATTACACCACATACACCATTCCACCTGAAATTCCATTCCACCTCAAAACTAATCCCTCACAAACTCGATTCCCTCCCAAACACCAATCCCTCTAAAACTCCATTCCCCCTCAAACTCCATTCCATCTCAAACTCCATTCCCTCATAAACTCCTTTCCACCTCAAACTCCATTCCACCTCAAACTCCATTCCACCTCAAACACCAATCCCTCTCAAACTCCATAACCTCCCAAACACCATAACCTTCCAAACTCAATAACCTGGCAAACAATCACTTGCAAACTCCATTCCCTCTCAAACTCCATTCCAACTCAAACTCCATTCCACCTCAAACAGTATTCAACCTCAAACAGTAACCCACCTCAAACTCCATTCAACCTGAAAAACTAATTGCTCTCAAACTCGATTCCCACCCAAACTCCATTCCCACCCAAACTCCATTCCCACCCAAACTCCATTCCCTCCCAAACTCCATTCCCACTCAAACACCATTCCCACTCAAACACCATTCCGTCTCAAACTCCATTCCGTCTCAAACTCCATTCCGTCTCAAACTCCATTCCGTCTCAAACACCATTCCATCTCAAAAACCATTCCATCTCAAAAACCATTCCATCTCAAACACCGTTACCCCTGAAACTCCATTTCCTCTCAAACACCTTTCGTCTCAAACTCCATTCCCTCTCAAACACCAATCCCTCTCAAACACCAATCCCTCTCAAACACCAATCCCTCTCAAACAAAATTCCCTCTCAAAAAACATTCACACTCAAACTCCATTCCCCTCAAACTCAATTCCCCCTCAAACACCATTTCTCTCAAACTCCATTCCATCTCAAACATCATTCCAGCTCAAACCCCATTCCACCTCAAACACCGTTACCCCTGAAACTCCATTTCATCTCAAAGACCTTTCATCTCAAAGACCATTCCCTCCCAAACTCCATTCCCTCACAAACTCCATTCCACCTCAAACTCCATTCCACCTCAAACTCCATTCCATCTCAAACACCATTCCATCTCAAACACCATTCCATCTTAAACTCCATTCCATCTCAAACTCCATTCCCTCTCAAACTCCATTCCACCTCAAACTCCATTCCACCTCAAACTCCATTCCACCTCAAACAGTATTCAACCTCAAACAGTAACCCACCTCAAATTCCATTCAACCTGAAAAACTAATTGCTCTCAAACTCGATTCCCACCCAAACTCCATTCCCTCATAAACTCCTTTCCACCTCAAACTCCATTCCACCTCAAACTCCATTCCACCTCAAACTCCATTCCACCTCAAACTCCATTCCACCTCAAACACCAATCCCTCTCAAACTCCATAACCTCCCAAACACCATAACCTCGCAAACTCAATAACCCGCCAAACAATCACTTGCAAACTCCATTCCCTCTCAAACTTCATTCCCTCACAAACTCCATTCCCTCATAAACTCCTTTCCACCTCAAACTCCATTCCACCTCAAACTCCATTCCACCTCAAACACCAATCCCTCTCAAACTCCATAACCTCCCAAACACCATAACCTCGCAAACTCAATAACCCGCCAAACAATCACTTGCAAACTCCATTCCCTCTCAAACTCCATTCCACCTCAAACTCCATTCCACCTCAAACTCCATTCCACCTCAAACAGTATTCAACCTCAAACAGTAACCCACCTCAAACTCCATTCAACCTGAAAAACTAATTGCTCTCAAACTCGATTCCCACCCAAACTCCATTCCCACCCAAACTCAATTCCCTCCCAAACTCCATTCCCTCCCAAACTCCATTCCCACTCAAACACCATTCCCACTCAAACACCTTTCGTCTCAAACTCCATTCCCTCTCAAACACCAATCCCTCTCAAACACCAATCCCTCTCAAACAAAATTCCCTCTCAAAAAACATTCACACTCAAAATCCATTCCCCTCAAACTCCATTCCCCCTCAAACACCATTTCTCTCAAACTCCATTCCATCTCAAACATCATTCCAGCTCAAACCCCATTCCACCTCAAACACCATTACACCTGAAACTCCATTTCGTCTCAAAGACCTTTTGTCTCAAAGACCATTCCCTCTCAAACTCCATTCCCTCACAAACTCCTTTCCACCTCAAACTCCATTCCACCTCAAACTCCATTCCAACTCAAACTCCATTCCAACTCAAACTCCATTCCACCTCAAACTCCATTCCACCTTAAACTCCATTCCACGTCAAACACCAATCCCTCTCAAACACCATTCCCTCACAAAAAACAGACACACTCAAACTCCATTCCCACTCAAACTCCATTCCTCCTCAAACGTCATTCCACCTCAAATGCCATTCCAAATCAAACTCCATTCCACCTCAAAACCTAATCCCTCACAAACTCAATTCCCTCCCAAACACCAATCCCTTTCAAACTCCATAACCTCCCAAACTCAATAACCTGCCAAATAATCACATGCCAACTCCATTCCCTCTCAAACTCCATTCCACCTCAAACATCATTCCATCTCAAACATCATTCCAGCTCAAAACCAATTCCACCTCAAATACCGTTACCCCTGAAACTCCATTTCATCTCAAAGACCTTTCGTCTCAAAGACCATTCCCTCTCAAACTCCATTCCCTCACGAACTCCATTCCCTCACAAACTCCTTTCCACCTCAAACTCCTTTCCACCTCAAACTCCTTTCCACCTCAAACTCCATTCCACCTCAAACACCAATCCCTCTCAAACTCCATAACCTCCCAAACACCATAACCTCCCACTCAATAACCTCCCAAACTCAATAACTTCCCAAACAATCACTCTCAAACTCCATTCCCTCCCAAACTCCATTCCCTCCCAAACTCCATTCCACCGGAAACTGTATTCCCTCTCAAACACCATTCCACCACAAACACCATTCCACCTCACAAACTCGATTCCTTCCCAAACACCAATCCCTCTCAAACTCCATAACCTCCCAAACTCAATAACCTGCCAAATAATCACGCACCAACTCCATTCCCTCTCAAACTCCATTCCACCTCAAACTCCATTCCACCTCAAACTCCATTCAACCTCAGGCTCCATTCCACCTCAAACAGTATTCAACCTCAAACAGTAACCCACCTCAAAATCCATTCAACCTGAAAAACTAATTCCTCTCAAACTCGATTCCCACCCAAACTCCATTCCCACCCAAACTCCATTCCCTCCCAAACTCCATTCCCACCCAAACTCCATTCCCTCCCAATCTCCATTCCCTCCCAAACTCCATTCCCACCCAAACTCCATTCCCTCCCAAACTCCATTCCACCGGAAACTGTATTCCCTCTCAAACACCATTCCACCTCACAAACTCGATTCCTTCCCAAACACCAATCCCTCTCAAACTCCATAACCTCCCAAACTCGATAACCTGCCAAGTAATCACGCGCCAACTCCATTCCCTCTCAAACTCCATTCCACCTCAAACTCCATTCCACCTCAGACTCCATTCAACCTCAGACTCCATTCCACCTCAAACAGTATTCAACCTCAAACAGTAACCCACCTCAAACTCCATTCAACCTGAAAAACTAATCCCTCTCAAACTCGATTCCCACCCAAACTCCATTCCAACTCAGAGTGTTCCACCTCAAAAAGTATTCCACCTCAAACAGTATTCCACCTCAAACACCATTCCACCTCAAACACCATTCCACCTCCAACACCATTCCACCTCCAACACCATTACCCCTGAAACTCCATTTCCTCTCAAACACCTTTCGTCTCAAAGACCATTCCCTCTCAAATTCCAATCCCACACAAACACCATTCCCACTCAAACACCATTCACTCTAAAACTCCATTCTCTCTCAAATTCCATTCCGTCTCAAACTCCATTTCTCTCAAACTCCATTCCACCTCAAACATCATTCCACCTCAAACACCGTTACACCTGTAACTCCATTTCCTCTCAAACACCTTTCGTCTCAAAGACCATTCCCAGTCAAACTCCATTGCCCCACAGACACCATTCCCGCTCAGACTCCATTCCTGCTCAGACTCCATTCCGCCTCAGAATCCATTCCCCCCAGACTCCATTCCCGCTCAGACTCCATTCCCGCTCAGACTCCACTGCGTCTCAGACTCCACTCGTTCTCAGACTCCACTCCATCTCAAACAGTATTCCACCGCAAACACCATTTTAACTGAAATTCCATTCCACTTCAAAAACTAATCACTCACAAACTCGATTCCCTCCCAAACACCAATCCCTCTAAAACTCCATTCCCCCTCAAACACCATTCCATCTCAAACGCCATTCCATCTCAAACTCCATTCCATCTCAAACATCATTCCAGCTCAAAACCCATTCCACCTCAAACACCGTTACCCCTGAAACTCCATTTCATCTCAAAGACCTTTCTTCTCAAAGACCATTCCCTCTCAAACTCCATTCCCTCACAAACTCCATTCCCTCATAAACTCCTTTCCACCTCAAACTCCATTCCACCTCAAACACCAATCCCTCTCAAACTCCATAACCTCGCAAACACCATAACCTCCCAAACTCAATAACCTCCCAAAAAATCACTCACAAACTCCATTCCCTCTCAAACTCCATTCCCTCCCAAACTCCATTCCCTCCCAAACTCCATTCCTTCCCAAACTCCATTCCACCGGAAACAGTATTCCCTCTCAAACACCATTCCACCACAAACACCATTTCACCTCACAAACTCGATTCCTTCCCAAGCACCAATCCCTCTCAAACTCCATAACCTCCCAAACTCAATAACCTGCCAAACAATCACTCGCAAACTCCATTCCACCTCAAACTCCATTCCACCTCAAACTCCATTCCACCTCAAACAGTATTCAACCTCAAACAGTAACCCACCTCAAACTCCATTCAACCTGAAAAACTAATTCTTCTCAAGCTCGATTCCCACCCAAACTCCATTCCCACCCAAACTCCATTCCCTCCCAAACTCCATTCCCTCCCAAACTCCATTCACTCCCAAACTCAATAACCTGCCAAACAATCACTCGCAAACTCCATTCCACCTCAAACTCCATTCCACCTCAAACTCCATTCCACCTCAAACAGTATTCAACCTCAAACAGTAACCCACCTCAAACTCCATTCAACCTGAAAAACTAATTCCTCTCAAACTCGATTCCCACCCAAACTCCATTCCCACCCAAACTCCATTCCCTCCCAAACTCCATTCCCACCCAAACTCCATTCACTCCCAAACTCCATTCACTCCCAAACTCCATTCACTCCCAAACTCCATTCCCACCCAAACTCCATTCCCTCCCAAACTCCATTCCCTCCCAAACTCCATTCCCTCCCAAACTCCATTCCACCGGAAACAGTATTCCCTCTCAAACACCATTCCACCACAAACACCATTCCACCTCACAAACTCGATTCCTTCCCAACCACCAATCCCTCTCAAACTCCATAACCTCCCAAACTCAATAACCTGCCAAATAATCACGCGCCAACTCCATTCCCTCTCATCCATTCCATCTCAAACTCCATTCCACCTCAAACTCCATTCAACCTCAGACTCCATTCCACCTCAAACAGTATTCAACCTCAAACAGTAACCCACCTCAAACTCCATTCAACCTGAAAAACTAATCCCTCTCAAACTCGATTCCCACCCAAACTCCATTCCAACTCAGAAAGTGTTCCACCTCAAAAAGTATTCCACCTCAAACAGTATTCCACCTCAAACACCATTCCACCTCAAACACCATTCCACCTCCAACACCATTACCCCTGAAACTCCATTTCCTCTCAAACACCTTTCGTCTCAAAGACCATTCCCTCTCAAATTCCAATCCCACACAAACACCATTCCCACTCAAACACCATTCACTCTAAAACTCCATTCCCTCTCAAATTCCATTCCGTCTCAAACTCCATTTCTCTCAAACTCCATTCCACCTCAAGCATCATTCCACCTCAAACTCCATTCCACCTCAAACACCGTTACACCTTTAACTCCATTTCCTCTCAAACACCTTTCGTCTCAAAGACCATTCCCAGTCATACTCCATTGCCCCACAGACACCATTCGTGCTCAGACTCCATTCCCGCTCAGACTCCATTCCCACTTTGACTCCATTCCGCCTCAGAATCCATTCCCCCCAGACTCCATTCCCGCTCAGACTCCATTCCCGCTCAGACTCCATTCCTGCTCAGACTCCATTCCCACTCAGACTCCACTGCGTCTCAGACTCCACTCGTTCTCAGACTCCACTCCATCTCAAACAGTATTCCACCGCAAACACCATTTTAACTGAAATTCCATTCCACTTCAAAAACTAATCACTCACAAACTCGATTCCCTCCCAAACACCAATCCCTCTAAAACTCCATTCCCCCTCAAACACCATTCCATCTCAAACGCCATTCCATCTCAAACTCCATTCCATCTCAAACATCATTCCAGCTCAAAACCCATTCCACCTCAAACACCGTTACCCCTGAAACTCCATTTCATCTCAAAGACCTTTCTTCTCAAAGACCATTCCCTCTCAAACTCCATTCCCTCACAAACTCCATTCCCTCATAAACTCCTTTCCACCTCAAACTCCATTCCACCTCAAACACCAATCCCTCTCAAACTCCATAACCTCGCAAACACCATAACCTCCCAAACTCAATAACCTCCCAAAAAATCACTCACAAACTCCATTCCCTCTCAAACTCCATTCCCTCCCAAACTCCATTCCCTCCCAAACTCCATTCCTTCCCAAACTCCATTCCACCGGAAACAGTATTCCCTCTCAAACACCATTCCACCACAAACACCATTTCACCTCACAAACTCGATTCCTTCCCAAGCACCAATCCCTCTCAAACTCCATAACCTCCCAAACACAATAACCTGCCAAACAATCACTCGCAAACTCCATTCCCTCATAAACTCCATTCCACCTCAAACTCCATTCCACCTCAAACAGTATTCAACCTCAAACAGTAACCCACCTCAAACTCCATTCAACCTGAAAAACTAATTCTTCTCAAGCTCGATTCCCACCCAAACTCCATTCCCACCCAAACTCCATTCCCTCCCAAACTCCATTCCCTCCCAAACTCCATTCCACCGGAAACAGTATTCCCTCTCAAACACCATTCCACCACAAACACCATTTCACCTCACAAACTCGATTCCTTCCCAAACACCAATCCCTCTCAAACTCCATAACCTCCCAAACTCAATAACCTGCCAAACAATCACTCGCAAACTCCATTCCACCTCAAACTCCATTCCACCTCAAACAGTATTCAACCTCAAACAGTAACCCACCTCAAACTCCATTCAACCTGAAAAACTAATTCCTCTCAAACTCGATTCCCACCCAAACTCCATTCCCACCCAAACTCCATTCCCTCCCAAACTCCATTCCCTCCCAAACTCCATTCCCACCCAAACTCCATTCACTCCCAAACTCCATTCCCACCCAAACTCCATTCCCTCCCAAACTCCATTCCCTCCCAAACTCCATTCCCTCCCAAACTCCATTCCCTCCCAAACTCCATTCCACCGGAAACAGTATTCCCTCTCAAACACCATTCCACCACAAACACCATTCCACCTCACAAACTCGATTCCTTCCCAACCACCAATCCCTCTCAAACTCCATAACCTCCCAAACTCAATAACCTGCCAAATAATCACGCGCCAACTCCATTCCCTCTCAAACTCCATTCCACCTCAAACTCCATTCCACCTCAAACTCCATTCAACCTCAGACTCCATTCCACCTCAAACAGTATTCAACCTCAAACAGTAACCCACCTCAAACTCCATTCAACCTGAAAAACTAATCCCTCTCAAACTCGATTCCCACCCAAACTCCATTCCAACTCAGAAAGTGTTCCACCTCAAAAAGTATTCCACCTCAAACAGTATTCCACCTCAAACACCATTCCACCTCAAACACCATTCCACCTCCAACACCATTACCCCTGAAACTCCATTTCCTCTCAAACACCTTTCGTCTCAAAGACCATTCCCTCTCAAATTCCAATCCCACACAAACATCATTCCCACTCAAACACCATTCACTCTAAAACTCCATTCCCTCTCAAATTCCATTCCGTCTCAAACTCCATTTCTCTCAAACTCCATTCCACCTCAAGCATCATTCCACCTCAAACTCCATTCCACCTCAAACACCGTTACACCTTTAACTCCATTTCCTCTCAAACACCTTTCGTCTCAAAGACCATTCCCAGTCATACTCCATTGCCCCACAGACACCATTCGTGCTCAGACTCCATTCCCGCTCAGACTCCATTCCCACTTTGACTCCATTCCGCCTCAGAATCCATTCCCCCCAGACTCCATTCCCGCTCAGACTCCATTCCCGCTCAGACTCCATTCCTGCTCAGACTCCATTCCCACTCAGACTCCACTGCGTCTCAGACTCCACTCGTTCTCAGACTCCACTCCATCTCAAACAGTATTCCACCGCAAACACCAGTTTACCTGAAATTCCATTCCACTTCAAAAACTAATCACTCACAAACTCGATTCCCTCCCAAACACCAATCCCTCTAAAACTCCATTCCCCCTCAAACACCATTCCATCTCAAACGCCATTCCATCTCAAACTCCATTCCATCTCAAACTCCATTCCATCTCAAACATCATTCCAGCTCAAAACCCATTCCACCTCAAACACCGTTACCCCTGAAACTCCATTTCATCTCAAAGACCTTTCGTCTCAAATACCATTCCCTCTCAAACTCCATTCCCTCACAAACTCCATTCGCTCATAAACTCCTTTCCACCTCAAACTCCATTCCACCTCAAACAACAATCCCTCTCAAACTCCATTCCCTCTCAAACTCCATTCCCTCCCAAACTCCATTCCCTCCCAAACTCCATTCCCTCCCAAACTCCATTCCATCCCAAACTCCATTCCACCGGAAACAGTATTCCCTCTTAAACACCATTCCACCACAAACACCATTTCACCTCACAAACTCGATTCCTTCCCAATCCCTCTCAAACTCCATAACCTCCCAAACTCAATAACCTGCCAAACAATCACTCGCAAACTCCATTCCACCTCAAACTCCATTCCACCTCAAACAGTATTCAACCTCAAACAGTAACCCACCTCAAACTCCATTCAACCTGAAAAACTAATTCCTCTCAAACTCGATTCCCACCCAAACTCCATTCCCTCATAAACTCCTTTCCACCTCAAACTCCATTCCACCTGAAACTCCATTCCACCTCAAACACCAATCCCTCTCAAACTCCATAACCTCCCAAACACCATAACCTCCCAAACTCAGTAACCCGCCAAACAATCTCTCGCAAACTCCATTCCCTCCCAAACTCCATTCCTTCCCAAACTCCATTCCACCGGAAACAGTATTCCCTCTTAAACACCATTCCACCACAAACACCATTTCACCTCACAAACTCGATTCCTTCCCAAACACCAATCCCTCTCAAACTCCATAACCTCCCAAACTCAATAACCTGCCAAACAATCACTCGCAAACTCCATTCCACCTCAAACTCCATTCCACCTCAAACTCCATTCCACCTCAAACAGTATTCAACCTCAAACAGTAACCCACCTCAAACTCCATTCAACCTGAAAAACTAATTCCTCTCAAACTCGATTCCCACCCAAACTCCATTCCCTCATAAACTCCTTTCCACCTCAAACTCCATTCCACCTCAAACTCCATTCCACCTCAAACACCAATCCCTCCCAAACACCATAACCTCCCAAACTCAGTAACCCGCCAAACAATCTCTCGCAAACTCCATTCCCTCCCAAACTCCATTCCCTCCCAAACTCCATTCCACCGGAAACAGTATACCCTCTTAAACACCATTCCACCACAAACACCATTTCACCTCACAAACTCGATTCCTTCCCAAACACCAATCACTCGCAAACTCCATTCCATCTCAATCTCCATTCCACCTCAAACAGTATTCAACCTCAAACAGTAACCCACCTCAAACTCCATTCAACCTGAAAAACTAATTCCTCTCAAACTCGATTCCCACCCAAACTCCATTCCCACCCAAACTCCATTCCCTCCCAAACTCCATTCCCACCCAAACTCCATTCCCACCCAAACTCCATTCCCTCCCAAACTCCATTCCCACCCAAACTCCATTCCCACCCAAACTCCATTCCCTCCCAAACTCCATTCCCACCCAAACTCCATTCCCTCCCAAACTCCATTCCCTCCCAAACTCCATTCCAGCGGAAACAGTATTCCCTCTCAAACACCATTCCACCACAAACACCATTCCACCTCACAAACTCGATTCCTTCCCAACCACCAATCCCTCTCAAACTCCATAACCTCCCAAACTCAACAAACTGCCAAATAATCACGCGCCAACTCCATTCCCTCTCAAACTCCATTCCACCTCAAACTCCATTCAACCTCAGACTCCATTCCACCTCAAACAGTATTCAACCTCAAACAGTAACCCACCTCAAACTCCATTCAACCTGAAAAACTAATCCCTCTCAAACTCGATTCCCACCCAAACTCCATTCCAACTCAGAAAGTGTTCCACCTCAAAAAGTATTCCACCTCAAACAGTATTCCACCTCAAACACCATTCCACCTCAAATACCATTCCACCTCCAACACCATTACCCCTGAAACTCCATTTCCTCTCAAACACCTTTCGTCTCAAAGACCATTCCCTCTCAAATTCCATTCCCTCACAAACTCCATTCGCTCATAAACTCCTTTCCACCTCAAACTCCATTCCACCTCAAACACCAATCCCTCTCAAACTCCATAACCTCGCAAACACCATAACCTCCCAAACTCAATAATATCCGAAACAATCACTCACAAACTCCATTCCCTCTCAAACTCCATTCCCTCTCAAACTCCATTCCCTCCCAAACTCCATTCCCTCCCAAACTCCATTCCATCCCAAACTCCATTCCATCCCAAACTCCATTCCACCGGAAACAGTATTCCCTCTTAAACACCATTCCACCACAAACACCATTTCACCTCACAAACTCGATTCCTTCCCAATCCCTCTCAAACTCCATAACCTCCCAAACTCAATAACCTGCCAAACAATCACTCGCAAACTCCATTCCACCTCAAACTCCATTCCACCTCAAACAGTATTCAACCTCAAACAGTAACCCACCTCAAACTCCATTCAACCTGAAAAACTAATTCCTCTCAAACTCGATTCCCACCCAAACTCGATTCCCACCCAAACTCCATTCCCTCCCAAACTCCATTCCCACCCAAACTCCATTCCCTCTCAAACTCGATTCCCACCCAAACTCCATTCCCACCCAAACTCCATTCCCTCCCAAACTCCATTCCCACCAAAACTCCATTCCCTCCCAAACTCCATTCCCACCCAAACTCCATTCCCACCCAAACTCCATTCCCACCCAAACTCCATTCCCTCCCAAACTCCATTCCCACCCAAACTCCATTCCCTCCCAAACTCCATTCCACCTCAAACTCCATTCCACCTCAAACTCCATTCAACCTCAGACTCCATTCCACCTCAAACAGTATTCAACCTCAAACAGTAACTCACCTCAAACTCCATTCAACCTGAAAAACTAATCCCTCTCAAACTCGATTCCTTCCCAAACACCAATCCCTCTCAAACTCCATAACCTCCCAAACTCAATAACCTGCCAAACAATCACTCGCAAACTCCATTCCACCTCAAACTCCATTCCACCTCAAACAGTATTCAACCTCAAACAGTAACCCACCTCAAACTCCATTCAACCTGAAAAACTAATTCCTCTCAAACTCGATTCCCACCCAAACTCCATTTCCTCATAAACTCCTTTCCACCTCAAACTCCATTCCACCTCAAACTCCATTCCACCTCAAACACCAATCCCTCCCAAACACCAATCCCTCCCAAACACCATAACCTCCCAAACTCAGTAACCCGCCAAACAATCTCTCGCAAACTCCATTCCCTCCCAAACTCCATTCCCTCCCAAACTCCATTCCACCGGAAACAGTATTCCCTCTTAAACACCATTCCACCACAAACACCATTTCACCTCACAAACTCGATTCCTTCCCAAACACCAATCCCTCTCAAACTCCATAACCTCCCAAACTCAATAACCTGCCAAACAATCACTCGCAAACTCCATTCCATCTCAAACTCCATTCCACCTCAAACAGTATTCAACCTCAAACAGTAACCCACCTCAAACTTCATTCAACCTGAAAAACTAATTCCTCTCAAACTCGATTCCCACCCAGACTCCATTCCCACCCAAACTCCATTCCCTCCCAAACTCCATTCCCACCCAAACTCCATTCCCTCCCAAACTCCATTCCCTCCCAAACTCCATTCCCACCCAAACTCCATTCCCACCCAAACTCCATTCCCTCCCAAACTCCATTCCCACCCAAACTCCATTCCCTCCCAAACTCCATTCCCTCCCAAACTCCATTCCAGCGGAAACAGTATTCCCTCTCAAACACCATTCCACCACAAACACCATTCCACCTCACAAACTCGATTCCTTCCCAACCACCAATCCCTCTCAAACTCCATAACCTCCCAAACTCAATAACCTGCCAAATAATCACGCGCCAACTCAAACTCCATTCCACCTCAAACTCCATTCCACCTCAAACTCCATTCAACCTCAGACTCCATTCCACCTCAAACAGTATTCAACCTCAAACAGTAACCCACCTCAAACTCCATTCAACCTGAAAAACTAATCCCTCTCAAACTCGATTCCCACCCAAACTCCATTCCAACTCAGAAAGTGTTCCACCTCAAAAAGTATTCCACCTCAAACAGTATTCCACCTCAAACACCATTCCACCTCAATCACCATTCCACCTCCAACACCATTACCCCTGAAACTCCATTTCCTCTCAAACACCTTTCGTCTCAAAGACCATTCCCTCTCAAATTCCAATCCCACACAAACACCATTCCCACTCAAACACCATTCACTCTAAAACTCCATTCCCTCTCAAATTCCATTCCGTCTCAAACTCCATTTCTCTCAAACTCCATTCCACCTCAAGCATCATTCCACATCAAACTCCATTTCCTCTCAAACACCTTTCGTCTCAACGACCATTCCCTCTCAAACTCCATTCCCTCACAAACTCCATTCGCTCATAAACTCCTTTCCACCTCAAACTCCATTCCACCTCAAACACCAATCCCTCTCAAACTCCATAACCTCGCAAACACCATAACCTCCCAAACTCAATAATATCCGAAACAATCACTCACAAACTCCATTCCCTCTCAAACTCCATTCCCTCTCAAACTCCATTCCCTCCCAAACTCCATTCCCTCCCAAACTCCATTCCATCCCAAACTCCATTCCACCGGAAACAGTATTCCCTCTTAAAAACCATTCCACCACAAACACCATTTCACCTCACAAACTCGATTCCTTCCCAATCCCTCTCAAACTCCATAACCTCCCAAACTCAATAACCTGCCAAACAATCACTCGCAAACTCCATTCCACCTCAAACTCCATTCCACCTCAAACTCCATTCCACCTCAAACAGTATTCAACCTCAAACAGTAACCCACCTCAAACTCCATTCAACCTGAAAAACTAATTCCTCTCAAACTCGATTCCCACCCAAACTCCATTCCCTCATAAATTCCTTTCCACCTCAAACTCCATTCCACCTCAAACTCCATTCCACCTCAAACACCAATCCCTCTCAAACTCCATAACCTCCCAAACACCATAACCTCCCAAACTCAGTAACCCGCCAAACAATCTCTCGCAAACTCCATTCCCTCCCAAACTCCATTCCCTCCCAAACTCCATTCCTTCCCAAACTCCATTCCACCGGAAACAGTATTCCCTCTTAAACACCATTCCACCACAAACACCATTTCACCTCACAAACTCGATTCCTTCCCAAACACCAATCCCTCCCAAACACCATAACCTCCCAAACTCAGTAACCCGCCAAACAATCTCTCGCAAACTCCATTCCCTCCCAAACTCCATTCCCTCCCAAACTCCATTCCACCAGAAACAGTATTCCCTCTTAAACACCATTCCACCACAAACACCATTTCACCTCACAAACTCGATTCCTTCCCAAACACCAATCCCTCTCAAACTCCATAACCTCCCAAACTCAATAACCTGCCAAACAATCACTCGCAAACTCCATTCCATCTCAAACTCCATTCCACCTCAAACAGTATTCAACCTCAAACAGTAACCCACCTCAAACTTCATTCAACTTGAAAAACTAATTCCTCTCAAACTCGATTCCCACCCAGACTCCATTCCCACCCAAACTCCATTCCCTCCCAAACTCCATTCCCACCCAAACTCCATTCCCTCCCAAACTCCATTCCCACCCAAACTCCATTCCCACCCAAACTCCATTCCCTCCCAAACTCCATTCCCACCCAAACTCCATTCCCTCCCAAACTCCATTCCCTCCCAAACTCCATTCCAGCGGAAACAGTATTCCCTCTCAAACACCATTCCACCACAAACACCATTCCACCTCACAAACTCGATTCCTTCCCAACCACCAATCCCTCTCAAACTCCATAACCTCCCAAACTCAATAACCTGCCAAATAATCATGCGCCAACTCCATTCCCTCTCAAACTCCATTCCACCTCAAACTCCATTCCACCTCAAACTCCATTCAACCTCAGACTCCATTCCACCTCAAACAGTATTCAACCTCAAACAGTAACCCACCTCAAACTCCATTCAACCTGAAAAACTAATCCCTCTCAAACTCGATTCCCACCCAAACTCCATTCCAACTCAGAAAGTGTTCCACCTCAAAAAGTATTCCACCTCAAACAGTATTCCACCTCAAACACCATTCCACCTCAAACACCATTCCACCTCCAACACCATTACACCTGAAACTCCATTTCCTCTCAAACACCTTTCGTCTCAAAGACCATTCCCTCTCAAATTCCAATCCCACACAAACACCATTCCCACTCAAACACCATTCACTCTAAAACTCCATTCCCTCTCAAATTCCATTCCGTCTCAAACTCCATTTCTCTCAAACTCCATTCCACCTCAAGCATCATTCCACCTCAAACTCCATTTCCTCTCAAACACCTTTCGTCTCAACGACCATTCCCTCTCAAACTCCATTCCCTCACAAACTCCATTCGCTCATAAACTCCTTTCCACCTCAAACTCCATTCCACCTCAAACACCAATCCCTCTCAAACTCCATAACCTCGCAAACACCATAACCTCCCAAACTCAATAATATCCGAAACAATCACTCACAAACTCCATTCCCTCTCAAACTCCATTCCCTCTCAAACTCCATTCCCTCCCAAACTCCATTCCCTCCCAAACTCCATTCCATCCCAAACTCCATTCCACCGGAAACAGTATTCCCTCTTAAACACCATTCCACCACAAACACCATCTCACCTCACAAACTCGATTCCTTCCCAATCCCTCTCAAACTCCATAACCTCCCAAACTCAATAACCTGCCAAACAATCACTCGCAAACTCCATTCCACCTCAAACTCCATTCCACCTCAAACTCCATTCCACCTCAAACAGTATTCAACCTCAAACAGTAACCCACCTCAAACTCCATTCAACCTGAAAAACTAATTCCTCTCAAACTCGATTCCCACCCAAACTCCATTCCCTCATAAACTCCTTTCCACCTCAAACTCCATTCCACCTCAAACTCCATTCCACCTCAAACACCAATCCCTCTCAAACTCCATAACCTCCCAAACACCATAAACTCCCAAACTCAGTAACCCGCCAAACAATCTCTCGCAAACTCCATTCCCTCCCAAACTCCATTCCCTCCCAAACTCCATTCCTTCCCAAACTCCATTCCACCGGAAACAGTATTCCCTCTTAAACACCATTCCACCACAAACACCATTTCACCTCACAAACTCGATTCCTTCCCAAACACCAATCCCTCTCAAACTCCATAACCTCCCAAACTCAATAACCTGCCAAACAATCACTCGCAAACTCCATTCCACCTCAAACTCCATTCCACCTCAAACAGTATTCAACCTCAAACAGTAACCCACCTCAAACTCCATTCAACCTGAAAAACTAATTCCTCTCAAACTCGATTCCCACCCAAACTCCATTCCCACCCAAACTCCATTCCCTCCCAAACTCCATTCCCACCCAAACTCCATTCCCTCCCAAACTCCATTCCCACCCAAACTCCATTCCCACCCAAACTCCATTCCCTCCCAAACTCCATTCCCACCCAAACTCCATTCCCTCCCAAACTCCATTCCCTCCCAAACTCCATTCCACCGGAAACAGTATTCCCTCTCAAACACCATTCCACCACAAACACCATTCCACCTCACAAACTCGATTCCTTCCCAACCACCAATCCCTCTCAAACTCCATAACCTCCCAAACTCAATAACCTGCCAAATAATCACGCGCCAACTCCATTCCCTCTCAAACTCCATTCCACCTCAAACTCCATTCCACCTCAAACTCCATTCAACCTCAGACTCCATTCCACCTCAAACAGTATTCAACCTCAAACAGTAACCCACCTCAAACTCCATTCAACCTGAAAAACTAATCCCTCTCAAACTCGATTCCCACCCAAACTCCATTCCAACTCAGAAAGTTTTCCACCTCAAAAAGTATTCCCCCTCAAACACCATTCCATCTCAAACGCCATTCCATCTCAAACTCCATTCCATCTCAAACATCATTCCAGCTCAAAACCCATTCCACCTCAAACACCGTTACCCCTGAAACTCCATTTCATCTCAAAGACCTTTCTTCTCAAAGACCATTCCCTCTCAAACTCCATTCCCTCACAAACTCCATTCCCTCATAAACTCCTTTCCACCTCAAACTCCATTCCACCTCAAACACCAATCCCTCTCAAACTCCATAACCTCGCAAACACCATAACCTCCCAAACTCAATAACCTCCAAAAAATCACTCACAAACTCCATTCCCTCTCAAACTCCATTCCCTCCCAAACTCCATTCCCTCCCAAACTCCATTCCCTCCCAAACTCCATTCCACCGGAAACAGTATTCCCTCTCAAACACCATTCCACCACAAACACCATTTCACCTCACAAACTCGATTCCTTCCCAAACACCAATCCCTCTCAAACTCCATAACCTCCCAAACTCAATAACCTGCCAAACAATCACTCGCAAACTCCATTCCACCTCAAACTCCATTCCACCTCAAACAGTATTCAACCTCAAACAGTAACCCACCTCAAACTCCATTCAACCTGAAAAACTAATTCCTCTCAAACTCGATTCCCACCCAAACTCCATTCCCACCCAAACTCCATTCCCTCCCAAACTCCATTCCCACCCAAACTCCATTCACTCCCAAACTCCATTCCCACCCAAACTCCATTCCCTCCCAAACTCCATTCCCTCCCAAACTCCATTCCCTCCCAAACTCCATTCCACCGGAAACAGTATTTTTCCCTCTCAAACACCATTCCACCACAAACACCATTCCACCTCACAAACTCGATTCCTTCCCAACCACCAATCCCTCTCAAACTCCATAACCTCCCAAACTCAATAACCTGCCAAATAATCACGCGCCAACTCCATTCCCTCTCAAACTCCATTCCACCTCAAACTCCATTCCACCTCAAACTCCATTCAACCTCAGACTCCATTCCACCTCAAACAGTATTCAACCTCAAACAGTAACCCACCTCAAACTCCATTCAACCTGAAAAACTAATTCCTCTCAAACTCGATTCCCACCCAAACTCCATTCCCTCATAAACTCCTTTCCACCTCAAACTCCATTCCACCTGAAACTCCATTCCACCTCAAACACCAATCCCTCTCAAACTCCATAACCTCCCAAACACCATAACCTCCCAAACTCAGTAACCCGCCAAACAATCTCTCGCAAACTCCATTCCCTCCCAAACTCCATTCCTTCCCAAACTCCATTCCACCGGAAACAGTATTCCCTCTTAAACACCATTCCACCACAAACACCATTTCACCTCACAAACTCGATTCCTTCCCAAACACCAATCCCTCTCAAACTCCATAACCTCCCAAACTCAATAACCTGCCAAACAATCACTCGCAAACTCCATTCCACCTCAAACTCCATTCCACCTCAAACTCCATTCCACCTCAAACAGTATTCAACCTCAAACAGTAACCCACCTCAAACTCCATTCAACCTGAAAAACTAATTCCTCTCAAACTCGATTCCCACCCAAACTCCATTCCCACCCAAACTCCATTCCCTCCCAAACTCCATTCCCACCCAAACTCCATTCCCACCCAAACTCCATTCCCACCCAAACTCCATTCCCTCCCAAACTCCATTCCCACCCAAACTCCATTCCCACCCAAACTCCATTCCCTCCCAAACTCCATTCCCACCCAAACTCCATTCCCTCCCAAACTCCATTCCCTCCCAAACTCCATTCCAGCGGAAACAGTATTCCCTCTCAAACACCATTCCACCACAAACACCATTCCACCTCACAAACTCGATTCCTTC